>NC_089505.1:187276576-187895231 GCF_036850995.1 Saccopteryx leptura | reverse complement strand
AAAAGAAAGTATAAGGAAGCATGTCATTTCAGTGCTAGGACACTTCCAGGTGCATCATAGATATGGTTTATCTCTCTGGAGCCTCATACAGGCTGAGCAAAACTTGACAGGATATGTACAGGTTGTTTTTGTCAATGATCCTGTGATTCCGCACTTATCTTGAGCCAAACATTGCAATATCTCACATATTACGTTCTGTGCCATTGTCAAATTTCCCGAACGTGTGTGGTGCAGTTGGAATTGCTGTTCCTGTTAGCTACGTGATTGAAGTTCCCTTTAAGTTCGGGGTTAACTGCTGTTTTCTTCAGGAATTTGAAACTCTATTTACACCCTGAGCTTTAACTGGATTAATCTGATTTTTGTATTGAATTCTAAGCTCTGGTAAAAATCCATTTCATAGGGGAAGCACTGTTAGGTGAAAAGAAGTCTTCCTGTAAGATCTTCCTGTTCATGAAGTAGAGACCGTGTCCTAACCATAAAGGGCTGCAGTTAATTTTGAAGTAAAAACAAGCATGCACATGAGCGAAGCGTACTCAGAATCCTTGAAACTGGATGCAGCAGAAACCCGCATGCAACGAAAAACTAACTCTGCCACGCAATCAAGTGTTATCCATTGTCCTCACTGGATATTATGTTCAGAGGGATAAACTGATCTTTGTACGACTTCTTACAAACACTCTCCTAAGAGTTCTTTGAAACCAAATCACTTCATTCAGTTCGAGAGTCTAAGCACTGTGGAGATATGCACATTTCTATGTAACAAAACTGAGTACAATCTCAGTTCCTAAGAAATATCAAGTAGAGCCAAGAATGGCCTCACACAAACATGGCCTCCTGGAACATCATCTGCACTGGCCGCTGCTCCTCCTGATGGGAATAGTCAGATGAGCATGCAGGGAAAAACAGACCGTTGAAAAAGGCAACGAATTTTCCAGAGAGCTTCAGTGACTCCAGGAGTACTACCAGCGCCCTGCTGGAAACACTACTGTGCTCAGTCAGCACTTTCCTGTACCCACCTGCTCCTCCCACCATCATGGCTGGGCATCTGTGGTGAGCAGACATGGCTAGCACCTGAGATGTTTTATTCAGCAAGATAATTCTAGGTAACACTCTCCCTTTTGCAGAGGAACAAGTCTGATTTTTCTCATGTAAACTAAAACCCACAAATACATAAGAAAACAACATATTCAAGCATTTCAGTGCAATTAGAAAAGGATTTTATGTAAAGTGGGATGGAGCACGGTTTCACAGCATTATGATTGAGCTATTTCAGCACCTGAGGTGAGGCCATGGAGGCATCCTCAGTGTCTGGGAATACTTGCTCCAACTGAGCCATGGCTGTGTGAGGGAAAGGGAGAGAAAGAGAGAAGGGAGAGGAGGAGGAATGGAGAAGCAAATGGTTGCTTCTCCTGTGTGCCCTCACTGGGAATCAAACCTGGGTCATCCACACACTGGGCCGAGTGGCCTGGGATTTCTTTTTTTTTAATCTTAAAGCTTATAGATATTTCAGTTTGAGGAAAATCCATTTACTGTTCCTCTCTATCTAGAAACTAAGTCCAATTTTTAAGGTAACTGGCTCTGTGTGGTGGTAGCAGCACACCCAAGCCATAATAAGCTCCCCCACAGTATTGAAGTGGCTTCAAGTCCACCTGGACCCTCTTGCTCCAGCCTCCACCTCTAGCCTCCTTGAACTCCTTTCAGTCCTGCAGAGTCTCCTGGAGACTTTGAGGACACTTGACCCCACGCCGCACCCCTCCCTTTCCCCAGGTTAACTGCTCCAGCATCTTCAGCAGGCTACTGATTCCTCCCTTGAAGAGATTTCCCTTCCCTCCCCCGCCCTGTTCCCAGCATGTCCCCCAGTCTTCACTGTGATTCCTCCCTCCATGATTGGGCCCCACTTAGGTGGGAGCTCATTGGGCAGGGGCTGTTTGGGAGCACTGAGCCCTCAGGAACAAGAAAGGGCTGGATAAGTTTCAGTTGCATTAATGAAAGATTAGGATAGATTAGACGCGCTTGGATTTGCAGCAGGAGACTGGTGATATTAGCAGGACAGACAAGAGGTAGGGCAGACGTCATTTTTGGGATCCCGGACACAGAGGAGAGGTGAGGAAACGGGGGGGAGGGGGGGCAGATGGGAAGGGGCTATCCATAGGGCGACAACCTGAGAAGGGGTAGGGGGACCACGCAGGGAAGAGGCACCGGGAGAGCGGACAGAAGACCCTGGAGGAGGAAGGGCAGCATCTGAGGTGTGCTCTGGAACCACGAGCACAAGCCCTGGGACCAGTCACACCAGAGCCCGGCTGTGCCACTAACCAGCTGCGACCCAAAGAGCCTGGATTTCTGCAAACAAGGGTTCGCTTGTGCCAGGACAGCTCTCTGGTCCTCGCCCCAGTCTCTTAAGTGGCTATCGGGGGATTCTTGTGGCTCCAAAAGCCCGCCCCGCCCAGCCCCACGATGCCCGCACCTGCCACTGGCCGCACAGCCGCACTGCTCCTGTCTCCGCCCGTGGAACCTGGATCCCACGTCCCGAGGCACAGAGCGGGTCTCCGTCATGCACTGCTGGCCCCGCTGGACGGGGGCGGGGGACATTTCCACACACCCCTCTCACAGCGCGGGCCGGCGGGGGGCTGGGCGGAGTCCGAACCTTTTTTGGCCAGAGTCAGGGGCCCGCAGACCATGCCCTCCGGCGACAGCGCATTGGACGCTCTTTCCCGGCCCCGCCTCACTCGGGGGCGGCCTGCTGGACTACAAAGACGCCCGGGTGGTCCCTGGTCCCCGAGACGCTGGTCCTGGCCCTTGTCAAAAGCGATTCTGGAACTGGAATCTGAAAAGGAAACATTTTCAAGCTGACAGCCCCGCGCAGCTGAGCTCCAGGTGCCTCTGGTGCAACCGCTCTGCTGTCTGCTACTGAAGAACGACAAGCGGGCGGTGGGTGAAGAGCTGGCCGGAGAACGTGGAAGCCTGGGACCGCTCTCTACTTCCAGGAAGCTGGGGAAATGGAGTGGCAGCCTCCTGTGTAGGGCTGCTGGGTCCTGTGCATCTTTATTCCTCCCCTTCTTGTCCCACAACTAGTGAGACGTCCTGAACCCAGAGACAGAAGCCAGGTGTCCCAACTTCTAGTACCAGAGTCATGGCCACTACTGGTGCCCGGACCCTGGAGCTCATGTGTTGGCAGCTCTACCTTGTGCCAACAAAGTGACAGAAACAGCACTAAGTCAGCCTGATCCAAGACTTGCAGTCACAGCTGGGGTGGCTTCTAGCTTGTGGAGCAGGTCGAGGCAAGCAGGGTGGCTAGGGCACAAGAGTTAAGGAGGCATGCGCTCTTAGGTGCCAATCCCTGCACTTGTGTGACCCTGAAAGTTGACTGCCTCCTTAAATCTTCAACCTAGATGCCGCCCCTTTTAAAAATATCAGCTTTGTTAGATACAATGCACATACATGCCTTAATAGTCATCCTGTGAGCATGTGGATGGGTGCTTTTTAGTCTGTTCACAAAGTTCACAACTATTGCAACTGTCTCAATCCAGAACATTTTGATCACCTCCAAAAGAAACATAATGCCTCTTGGTAATTATTCTCCATTTCCTCCTTCCCCCAGCCCCCAACAACCACTAATCCATTTTCTCTTTCTAAGGGTTTGCCATTA
The DNA here is from genome assembly GCF_036850995.1 of Saccopteryx leptura. Taxonomy (NCBI): domain Eukaryota; kingdom Metazoa; phylum Chordata; class Mammalia; order Chiroptera; family Emballonuridae; genus Saccopteryx; species Saccopteryx leptura. Next base: position 187,891,585 of record NC_089505.1, on the reverse strand, counting down.
TGGGCATTTCCTGTAGATGAAATCGTACAATATGTTAGGTAGTATTATGTGACTGCTTTCTTTCACTTGGCATAATGTTTTCAGAGTTTGCCCTTGATGGTTCCAGGTGACGTTTATCTGTGCTCCTTTCTTTTTATGGCTAAATGATAATTATAATAATATTGGGTATGTCAACCAATGGTAACTGGGTGCCAATTTAATGCCAACAGAAATATTCAGTTCAGGGTCAGGTAAAGAAGGAAACTTCATTCAGTGCAAACAGTTCGGTTGTGCCAGAACTACACGCCTGTGCAACAGCTGAACAGTGTTACAGCTAATTTATGAAGTAGCACTGCTGTTCCACAACAAAGCTCTAAGAAGGCCACGGGGCAAGGAGGCCCCGGTGCAGTGTCCCTCTGGCTAGACAGCTCTGCTCTGTTCTGCTCAGCTCCACCTGCTCCAGACAGATCCACTCCTTTCTACCTTGAATTGATATGCTAGCTGTGCTGGAGCAGGATGTCTTGTGTTTCAGCCTCAGCCAGAGATATGCAGTCCCCAGTCATTGGCGGAAAGTGAAAGTGCATTCCTGGCTTATATAGAGAGAGGTACCTACACCTGAGAAGTACCCACATCTGGTCCCTGATTGTTCCCATCCTCATGCAAAGGAGGACTCCAGCCTGACCAGGCGGTGGCGCAGTGGATAGAGCATCAGACTGGGATGCGGAGGACCCAGGTTCGAGACCCCGAGGTTGCCAGCTTGAGCGTGGGCTCATCTGATTTGAGCAAAGCTCACCGGCTCAGACCCAAGGTCACTGGCTTGAGCAAGGGGTTACTTGGTCTTCTGTAGCCCCACAGTCAAGGCACATATTAGAAAGCAATCAATGAACAACTAAGGTGTCGCAACGAAAAACTAATGATTGATGCTTCTCATCTCTCTCCATTCCTGTCTGTCTGTCCCTATCTATCCCTCTCTCTGACTCTCTGTCTATGGAGAAAAAAAAAAAGAGAGAGAACTCCAAATCCTCTCCCTGTCTGAATGGCACAAAAGGCATTGTCCTGATTGGTCAGAATGGTGCTGACCTGATTGGTAGGGGAAGATGGTGATTGAGATGTAGCTGCACCACTCTGTGGGACAGGAAAGTTTCAGTCTTACTGGTTGAATTACAATTCCAGAAAATGCTTTAGAAGGGCTGTCTCAGACGCAGGCTGGCAGTTCAGTGCATGTGTCTTCCCGAAGCACAGTTTGCCTGAGAATCTCCTGTGTCTAAAAAAAAGGCTGCCAGGTTCTGGATTTTTATTTATTTTAATTTGAGCTTCAGTCGCCAGCAGGAAACCCTCTTGGTGGGTATCTTCTTTCTGAAGCTATACATATATATGTGTGTGTATATATTTTGTTTATCCATCAATTGATAGACATTTGGGTTCTCTGTTTTGTCTACTATGAACGACACTGCTATGAACATTCATGTACAAGATTTTATGTAGACATCATACATTCATTTTCCTTGGGTATGTACCTGGAAGTGGAATTGTTGGATCATATAGTAACTAAATTTAACATTCTGATAACAGCAAAACTATTTTTCAAAGTAGCTGCACAATTTCACATTCCCACCAGCAGTGTATGTGGGTTTCAATTTCTTTTTCTGTGTGTGTGTGTGTGTGTGTGTGTGTGTGTGACAGAGACAGAGAGAGGGACAGAGAGGAAGGGAGAGAGATGAGAAGCATAAATTCTTCATTGCGACTCTTTGGTTGTTCGTTGATTACTTTCTCATATGTGCCTTGACTGGGGGGGCTACAGCAGAGCGAGTGACCCCTTGTTTAAGCTAGTACCTTGGGTTAAAGCCAGCGACCTGTGGGTTCAAGCCAGTGACCATGGGTCATGTCCATGATCCCACACTCAAGGCAGTGACCCCACACTCAAGGTGATGAGCCCACGTTCAATCCGGATGAATCTGTGCTCAAACCAGTGACCTCAGCATTTCGAACCTGGGTCCTCTGCACCCCAGTCTGATGTTCTATCCTCTGCACCATTGCCTGATCAGGCTCAATTTCTTGAAATCTATTGTCTTTCTTTTTAAACTGGAGCCATTCTAGTGAATGTGAAGTGGTATGGCACTTTGGTTTTGAGTTGTGGTTCCCTCATAACTAATGATGTTGAGCATCTTTTCATGGGTTATTGGCTCTTTGGATATCTTCTTCAGAGAAACGTCAATTCAAATGCTTTGCCCATTTTCAAGTTGATTTATTTGTCTTTTTATTGTGAGTTTTAACTCCATGAGTCCTGATTTACTTCATAATCATGATCAAATTGCTGAAAACCAATGATAAAAATCATCTTAAAAATGATCAAAGAGAAAAGTTCAGCACAAAAGAATGAAGCTAGAGATGATATCAGCCTGGCCTGTGGAGGTGCAGGGGATAGGGCGTCAGCCTGGAGTGCTGAGGTTGCTGGTTTGAAACTCTGGGCTTGTCCTGTCAAGGCACATACAACAAGCAATCAATGAAAAACTAAAGTGAAGCAGCTATGAGGTGATACTTCTCACTCCCACCCCTCCTCTCTCTGTTAAATCAATAAAGAAAATATTTTTTAAAAGAGGAGAAACAGTTGGCTCAGTGGTAGAGCGTCGGCCTGGCGTGCAGAAGTCCCGGGTTCGATTCCTGGCCAGGGCACACAGGAGAAGCGCCCATTTGCTTCTCCACCCCTCCCCCTCTCCTTCCTCTCTGTCTCTCTCTTCCCCTCCCGCAGCCGAGGCTCCATTGGAGCAAAGATGGCCCGGGCGCTGGGGATGGCTCCTTGGCCTCTGCCCCAGGCGCCGGAGTGGCTCTGGTTGCGACAGAGCAACGCCCCGGAGGGGCAGAGCATCGCCCCCTGGTGGGCAGAGCATTGCCCCTGGTGGGCATGCCGGGTGGATCCCGGTGGGGTGCATGTGGGAGTCTGTCTGACTGTCTCTCCCCATTTCCAGCTTCAGAAAAATACACACACACACACAAAAAAAAAGATTTAAGGAGCTCTTTGCCATTACCATAAGAAATAATTTGGCATTCTTTCTCAGTGTTTGGGCTTCAGTTTTTTGGCATTGTCTTTTTGAAGTGTTAATTTCTTTAAGTTTGTTAGCATCTGTATTAAAAAGGAAAAAAAAAGAGGAGAAACATCTTTAAACTATTGCAAGAAAGAGAGGAATGGAAGAAGCATTAGAAGTTTTCCTGGTCTTCCCCTTTGAAGAGTAACAGTCAACAAAGGACTTCCTGCGAAACACACAAGCATGTCTCCATGATCCACTGCCAGTCAGGTTGCCACCCGCGCTCCTGCTCCCTGCAGACAGGAGGAGCAGGGAGACATGGTGGGCACTCCTGCTGAAGTGGTCCCTGAGTGCTGCGGCGGAACCCAGTGACCAGCGCAGAGAAGGCTCTCGAAGATGCAGACTCAGTTGTCACACAGCCACTACCAGCAGGCAGGAAGACAAAAGCCATGGAATCTGGCCTCCTCCCCTCAGCCTGGGAGAGCTAGCAGTGATCAACAAAAGAGGCGGTAGTAGTGAGTGCCGGCTACAGCACAGGTAATCTGTAACCAGCGGTGGGTTTCAAATAATTTAACAACCGATTCTCTGCCCTAATGACCATTCTAAGAGTAAAAAATACAATATACTGAAAGGTAGCTTATTACTTCATGCATTTAATACTTAAATAAGAACAATCTAAAAGAGGTACACAAAACTAGATTGTTATAAAAAGGACTTTTAAAATATTAACAAAAAATATTAAATAATACCTGACAAAAAACAATAAAACTGTTACGTAGTATATTTTCATATTGCTTCGATCAGTGTCCTCACTTGCAATTTTTTTTACGTATGGACGAAATGAACATTACTACGGGTGCTTAGAATACGCTCTTACGCAGATGAATGATAATAAAGAATAAGGAACATAAATTTGTCATTTTCACATTGGGCGGCTGCCTAGGTGCCCACCTTAGAGAGAACCCCAATTACAAGTGCCATTTTAACAACCAGTTCACCAAACTCAACAAGAAAAAAGTATCGGTTCTGCCAAACCAATGTGAACCGGCTGAATCCCACCACTGTCTGTAACCCTGAAAGGCAGAGCAATGTATGCATTTTTCCTCTGAGCAGAAGGCTTACTGCAGCTGATCTGGTGATGGGGTGGGGATACAGAGCTGAGACAGCACAGACCTGGTGGTCGCCATGATTGGGGGAAGAATAGTCACAAAAGCACCAGCCGGCTTCTCCCAGGTGACCTGGACCCCACACATCAAAGCTGCACTGCAGGTAGTGTCTGGTTGCAGGGGACAAGGCTGGGATTTCATGGGCTCCTCACTTCACCACATTCCCCCATGGGAGCGATGCCCTTAGAATGAGGTGACCTGGTCACAGAGGAGATGACAACACCTTCCCAGGGAATACAGAGCAATTTCCACTGCCAGGAAGAGATTCCAGGGGGCAGAGCAATGCAAGGGAAATTTTTTCAAAAACCTGTGCTCTACGACATCTACTGGAAAACAAAATGTAGAGTTGTCATTAACTAGGTAGTGTTGTGCCACCCTTAGTTATTAAAAAGGAAAGATCTTTCTCATAGAGGCTCAGAGAGAGAAGGAATCCAACAAATTCCATGAGTAACCATGGTAATGAGGCTGCTCACAAAGAAAATGAAAAATCATCAGAAAATAAACTTAAATACATGGAAAGATGTGATTTTTTTCACATTTTATTTATTGATTTTAAAGAGGGGAGTGGGGGAGGGAGAGAGAAAGAGAACATGTGGGAGGAGCAGGAAGCATAAACTCCTAGGAGTAGTTGCTTCCCATGTGTTCCTTGTCTAGGCAAACCCTTTTGAACTGGCAACCTCAGCGTTCCAGGTTGCTGCTTTGTACACTGCACCACCACAGGTCAAGACACTGTATTCTTGATGTTGGATCATGTATTCTTCATTTTTGACTAGTTCTTTTGTATGGTTTCTGCGTTCTTTTTTGTGTTGCTCTCTCTTTGTTGAAGCTCTCACTTTGTTCCTTGTTTTCTGGAGATTTCTCCTGTTCTCTCATTTGAGGCCTGTTTCATTTTCTTTCCATTTTGGCTGCCTCTTTGTGTGTGTTTTTATGTATTAGATGGATCTGTTATTATTCCCAATCTTCATGTGGTGGCCTTATGTAATAGGTGTTCTTTTGGGTCCTGTGGTGCAATCCCCTTGATCACCTGAGGTAGAGGTTCAGGAATGTCCCTTGTGTATGTTATGTGGGCCCATCTGTTCTAATTAAATCTTGATTGCTATTGGCCCAAGGTGCACAGGATCATCAGGCTGGCTGTGAGGCTCTGCCTTCACCAGTGCATGTGACCTGCTGTGGGTTCTGACCACAGGAAGCAGAATCACCTCAGCTAGGTTTTGTGCCTGATGAGATCTTTCTTTGAGTATGTTGCTTGTAAAGTTAATTAGATCTTGCTTGGATGTTGTCTGAAATTGCTCACTGGATATATTTGTTCTGGGCTTTTTAAAGACGCTGCCTGTGACTGGACCTCAGTGCTTGTTTGGCACTACAGGTGGTCCAGTTTGTGGCTGCCTCTGTTGGGCTTAGGTGCACAGAGAAAAACCAAGCAGCACACCAAGGTCAGCTCTTACCAACACTGGACTTGAGGGCAGGTCAGAGAAAACCCAGGGCACCCTGAGGTCTGCTTCCAGCTGCCTCCATATGCTGGCTGTTTGTTAAGCTCAGCTACTGAAAGAGCCTCTGGTAGAGTCGGGGGATGGGGTAGTGGATCTCCTCTGAGAGTGAGGTGCCCGTCAGGCTTCTGGAAAGGTAGCGGTTGTGGTCCTCAGCCCTGAACCACAGGTCTTGGTCTGTCCTGGATTTTTCCTCTACTTTAGCAAGGTACAGCCAGTAGGACTTGGTCAGGTGGGGCCGATAGCCAGGAGTGTGGTTCTACTGAATCTCCCGTGAAACAAAACCACCAGTCAGGTTCTCAGGAAAGTGGGGAGAATAACTTCCACCTTGAAGCCAGATAACTGAGTTACTCTCATCCACTGAATCTGTCCAGACCTCTACTCCCTGGTCAAGGTCACTGTCTCATCAGGGCCTAATCTCCACAGGGTAGCATGAGAGAGATTCCTGAGTGCTGCTTTCCCCCAGGCTGATGCCACACAGAGAGGAGTGCTCTGCCCAAGAAAGGTGGTTACTGCAGTGTTGGAAAATGATTCAGCACAGGGGTCCTGGTGTCTCTCCCCCACTGTGTATCTCCCCAGAGCTGTAAACCTCAGATTCTTATCACATATATCTAGTCTGCTCAACCCTCTCTCTGCAAAGCACAGGGTAAGTGCCTATGAACAAGATTTTGTGCAGTGGCCCTTTAAGAGGGTGCCTATGTCTCTGCAGACTCAGATTTCTTTCTGGCAGACAGAAAACTTGCCACTTTTTATGGCCAAATACTATGCGGGAACCTCTTCCCAGCTTTGTTGCTCTGGGCTGGGGAGTCCAGCTTGGGATTTAGGCCCCACACTTCTCAGGGTTAACCCCTCTGCATCTGAGATATCTCTCCAGAACCTCAGCTGCCACTCATGGGAGATGGGCCTCCCCTTTTCATGTTTCCATCCATCTTATTAGTCTTGATGTGGCTTCTTCTGTGAATCCTTGGTTATAAGACCCCTTTTCATTTAGTCTTGAGTTTGTTATTCAGGATGATTCTCTTAAATTTAGTTATAACTCCAGTTTGGTCCTGGGAAAAGTGAGTATAACATTCACCTACTCCACTGTCACCTTGGATTGCCCCAATTTGTTTTTTTAGCAAAACTATTTTGTCAATAGTGTGGATTTATGAGACAGAGGAAAGTACCAAGCTGTACTTGAAGGGCCCAGTTAAGTAGCAATTAAAATAATATTGAAGAAAATATAGTGAGATGTTCTACCCAGGTGATAAGGGTATGACTCAGAAGAAGGGTAAAGGTAAGAGACCTTAAGAGAAAACCAGCCCAACAACCAGAGGTAAAACTGAGAAGGGCCCACGATGGCTGAGCTTCTGCCTTCTGTAGCATCATGGGGAATAGAGAGTCAATGGGCTTAAGCAGATTAGGGTGCAGGTGGATGGACCTATTGGAATTGAAACCAGGGAGGCAGAGAACATAAATAAGGAAAAAATATAATTTAGAAGCAATACTAAACTTAAAAATTATAATTTCATAAATGTAGTTCTAAGCCCATTTTTAAGGTACTAGAGTTAGACTCCCTTTCCCATCAATATATGAACACTAATACCTGAAAGCAAATGTGACTTTTTTTCTCCAAGGAGTTCGTCAGCATGTCTAAGAACGTGCTACGTACCATGTGACTGGACATTCCTATCTGTGTTTACACAAAGCACCTGTTAACAAAAACATCACCACCAACTTTGAACATTGCCTTCTAATACCCCCAGAGTGACCTCCAAACAAATGCCTACATTGAAAATTCTGTGGGTTCCTGTATGAAGGAGTTTAATGTTATTCCAGCACAGGGTTTGTCGACTGCAGCACAGCTGACATTTGAGCCCGGCAATCCTTCACTGAGGGCTGTCTTGTGCTTCATAGGAAGATAAGCACAATCCCTAGCGTCCACCCACCAGATGCCAGTAGCACTTTCTCAACTGTCTCTAGACATTGCCAAATGTTTTCAGGGGATCAGGGTGGCACTCAACTGTCCTCAGCTGAGAACTAATGAACACATTTATTTATGCCAGAAGGTTTGATAACAGGAAGCAGACCAACAGAAAAAAAATACTTAGGGATTTAACATAATACAGCCCCCAAGAAATATGAGAAAGAGCAGAAATAGCAATGAAAGTGTTTCACCAGCAACTTCACAGTTCTCCAGACCAGATAGTGTTTTAAATGTGCAGTCAGAATGAGAATGAAGGTTGTTCCTGTATCTCCCTCCCACTCCCAGGCCAGAGTCTCCCACTTCCTGGGAACTGAAAGAAAGAATCAGAGGAACCCCAGTTGAGGGTCCATGGATGTGGTTCAATGTAACATCCATACGCTCCCTGATATTACTTGCAAAGTGTTGTGCGTATGGCAATGTTTGGGACACTTTTGCCATATTGTCAAAGAAGTCTAAGACACAATGGGCTAGGGACCACTTCCCTAAGGCATCACCCACTACTCCTTGGTACCTCAGGTCACACACGACCCATTTGGGAGCAGTCATTGTGTATCCTGGGTAAATAACTTCAGAAAATAAAAGTTTACATCTGTGTTCTGTTCCTCTTTCACTTTGCATAATCACACACTAAAAATGACCCATTTTATAACTTGTTCATTTGAGTAGCTGTATTTTTGTTTTAAATATATTTTTCACAAAAGTTTAAAATAAAACAAATGTGAAATCCTTTGGCTTTCAGTGAAAGTGTGGTAGTTTGACCCTACTTATCAAAAGATATAATTTTGCCATAATACATTGATTCTTTAGAGAAAATAACCTTATCACTTGATTTCTCCCATGAAACACTATGGGAAATTCTCTGGCCTACAAAGTCACCTTTCTCCTCACGTCTGCCCTGTGAGGCCACTCAGGGGCCACACTTCCTTCGGCTGATGTGAAAGTGTAAAAAGATCAGCTCTATGGAATACGAGAAAATAACATGACATTGTTCTTTCTATGTGACAGCCACACCTTCCCCAGGCCACCTGGGTGGTCATGTTTCTTTTTGTTCCCATCAAGACATTGGCCAGGGCAGAGGAAATGCTCCAGGGTCAACAAAAGCACATTTCCTGCTACACAAGTAAATCTTCAGTCTAAAGGGTCACCAGGGAAAATCTGTATCACCCAAACCCTCCTTTGGTCATCTAGTTCTTAGTATCCATGTCAGTAGATACTGGGCAGTAAAATAATGGCCCCCCAACAGATGTTCACATCCTAATCCCTGAAACCTGTGACAGTGACATGATGAAAGAGACTTTACAAATGAGATCAAGTTTAGGACCTTGAGTTGGGGAGATTATCCTGGATCATCTGGGTAGGCTCAATGTCATCATAAAGTTTTTGTACGACAGAGCAGAAGGGTCAGAGTCAGAGCAAAAGATGAGAGGACAGAAGAAAAGGTCAGCAGAGTCATGCAAGGCCACAAGCCAAGTAATTTGGGGGACTCTAAACATTGATAAAGGCAGGACATGAATTTTCTCCCGGAGCCTCCAGAAGGAGCCAGCCCTAACTGACTCGTTCCTGGGCTTCTGACCTCCAACATTGTAAGATAATAAATTTCTATTGTTTTTGGCAACTTAGTTTGTGGTTATTTGTTATAGCAGCAATAGGAAACCAATAAATTAATACACTGATTTATTCACAAAGGAGCCAATCTGGCTGCCTGAGCTCGTAATTGATGGCCTAAGCAACACAGCCACTGGGCACGCGCGCGCGCGCACACACACACACACACACACGGGCCTGCCACTGAACCCTCCCTCACAACAACCTCCTAGGGACAGTGCAGTTATTACCTCACTTTAGAGATGAGTCGTCATTGATGAAGTCAGCACCAGAGCAGCAGTTTAATTCCAGAGCCTGAGCCCTGGCCGGTTGGCTCAGTGGTAGAGCGTCGGCCTGGCATGCATGAGTCCCGGGTTTGATTACCGGCCAGGGCACACAGGAGAAGCGCCCATCTGCTTCTCCACCCCTCCCCCTCTCCTTCCGTTCTGTCTCTCTCTTCCCCTCCCGCAGCCGAGGCTCCATTGGAGCAAAGTTGGCCTGAGCGCTGAGGATGGCTCCATGGCCTCTGCCTCAGGTGCTAGAATGGCTCTGGTTGCAACGGAGCGATGCCCCGGATGGGCAGAGCATCACCCCCTGGCGGGAATGCCGGGTGGATCCCGGTCAGGCGCATGCGGGGTCTGTCTGACTGCCTCCCCGTTTCCAACTTCAGAAGAATACAAAAAAAAAAAAATTCCAGAGCCTGAATCATTACATAAACACCCCTATTGCTGCTAGTTCTAAGTGTTTTGTGTCTAATATAATGTAAAAACTATGTTTTATGCATAAAGATATAGTTCTTTATAAATAAAAACTACATTTTGATTACCATGGTGTGTGAAAAGAGTTGGGCAGATTTCATCAAATCTGGAGGGTTGGTTTGAGACAACCTGTCCTAAATCATGGACTCCGTGGAAAAGAAAAAAATTTACTTCAAATCAAGGGGACTCCCAAAGAAATGCCCCAGCTGAGACATGCCTGGGGAGCCACCACGAGGGCCAAGGCCCAGGCAGCAGATACAAAGCTGGAACCTACAGCAGTCAAATAGGCATGTTGCACCAGAGGCGTTGCTGCTCTGGGTCTGGCCCCAGCATCTCTCACGGCTGCTCTAGACATATGCTCCCAGGAAAGGAGCAGCAGGATTCATCCATGTGTACCCTGGACAGGAGGAACAGAGGATAAAAGATGTCCCTGAAAGAAGCTTCATGACGAAATCAGAAGTTGTTAGCATTTACCACTGGTTCTTATAACTTTACTAAATAGCATTCTTCATTTTTTTAAACCTTACTTAATAACACTGAGGTTATTTATTTGCTGGACTACAACTACCCAATAAAATACTGAAGTTCACTAATACCCTTCCACTTCCCAGAGTCACTTTGCTCTTACAATGGAGGGCATTTTATGAAATAAAGGGCCAAGTCATGCATAATCACATAATTCTGCAAGCTAGTTTTCTATATTATGTTATCCTTTTTCTTTTTATACACATATACGTTTTTAGCTCAAAGAATTTTTTTTTTTTACAGAGACAGAGAGAGAGAGTCAGAGAGAGGGATAGATAGGGACAGGCAGACAGGAACAGAGAGAAATGAGAAGCATCAATCATCAGTTTTTCGTTGCAACACCTTAGTTGTTCATTGATTGCTTTCTCATATGTGCCTTGACCGCGGGCCTTCAGCAGACCCAGTAATCCCTTGCTTGAGCCAGCGACCTGGGTCCAAGCTGGTGAGCTTTGCTCAAACCAGATGAGCCCGCACTCAAGCTGGCAACCTTGGGGTCTCGAACCTGGGTCCTCCACATCCCAGTCCAACGCTCTATTCACTGCGCCACCGCCTGGTCAGGCTAGCTCAAAGAATTTAAAACCACTTACGAAATGCATATACCAGTTTGGGAATCTAGAAAATAAGCAAAACAAAGTTATTGGAAACTCCACCCAAAGAATCATCATGCACAGTTTTGTTTTTTTTTTAACTTCGATAAAATACACATAATATATAATTTGCCATCTTAACAAATTTCAGCATACACTTTGAGACTTCGGCATTAAAATACCTTCACACTGTTGTGTGGCCATCCTCGCTGTCTACCCACAGAACTCTTTTCATCTTGCAAAACTGAAACTTTGTGCTGCTAAACAGTAACGCCCATCCCCCTTCTCCCAGCTTCTGGCAGAGACTTGCTGTCTCTGAATTTGCCTATCCTAGGAACCTGCTATAAGTAGAATCATCCAATATTTGTCCCTTTGTGACAGGCTTATTTCACTTAGCATAATGCCTTCAAGTTTTATCCATGTAGTAGAGGTGTCAGAATTCCCTTCCTTTTTAAGACAGAACAATATTCCTTTGAATATATACACCCCTTTTTTGTTTTTTGCATTTATCCATCGATAGACACTGAGTAGGTTTCTCCCTTTTGTCCACTGTGAATAATGCTGCTATGAACATGGATGTCCAAGTAGCTGAGCATTTAATTTTCTTGAGTATATGCCCAGAATTGGTATTGCTGGATCATATGATACATTTGTATTTATTTTTATATTTTTTTAGTAACTGCCATACTGTTTCAGATTCGTTTTTATAAACGTGGATCATCATCTGATCTCTCTGTTTCTGGTTCCCAGTGGACTGCCGAGTGTCCTGACCGGGGTTTGAAGCTGCACTTTGTTAGCTCTTAGGAAAGGTCTTCTGAATCTCTCAGGACACAGTGGGAGGACAGCAGAGCTGGGGGGTGACACTGAGGGGCTGGGGACAACTATTTCAACCAGAGCTTCTCCATCGCTCAGTATTTCTATGTTAGGCTTCCTCTTAAAATATTTCAAGAGGGAGTGTCTCACATTTTTTTAAAAAGTGTGAAAGCCTCTCTCTAAATATGGAACAACACCCCAACCAATGCAAATTCTTTTGTTTCAAATACTGTGTGAAGGTACAATAGTTGCATAGTTTACACAACAGTACCCTACAGTTTGTGTTCAGTGTCGAATGTTAAAGTTCCTCAACTGACCTGGAATCACAAAATGTCCTGGAGCCTTCAGCAGTACAGCTGGGACCTAAGGGCAGCAGCAGCTGGAAGGGGGCATGCTGGCTGTGGGCAAGGCCCCCGCAGGGCTGGGCCGTCTGCCTCTGGCCTCATCCAGCCCCACACAACCTCACCTTACTCTTGAAGACATTTCAGGGAAAAAAAATAAAGCTAGAAGCCAGAAAGGGCTATTGTAACTTCAAAGCACTAGTCCACAACAGAGTGTCGCTGACTCAAAAGACCAAAAAAAGGAGAGAATTAGATAAAAAAGAATGATAGAGATACAAATAAAATTTGAACTTGACTCTACCTGAGGATGAGCGAGGAGGCAGACATAAACCTAGGCTGACATGTGCATGTGTGTGTATGTGTGTGTGTGTGTGTGTGTGTTCATTCTGTCTAAACAGGTAAAGGGAAAAACTGGAAGTCCCATCAATCTTGACTTTACATTCTAACTGCTTTTAGCATCACCTACTCTGGCTTCTCCTGTCTTTTCTCTCCTTCTCTCATTTCTTCTCCTCTTCTTTTCTTTTCTTTTTTTTTTTATCAAGTGAGAGGCAGGGAGGCAGAAAGACAGACTCTCACATGCGCCCTGGCCGGGATCCACACGGCAACCCCCATCTAGGGGCTGATGTTCTGCCCATTTGGGGCTGCTGTTCTGTCACTTGGCAACTGAGCTATTTTAGTACTTGAGGGAGGCCTTGAAGCCACCCTCAGTGTCCAGGGTCAACTTGCTCATAGAGCCATGGCTGCAGGACGAGAAGAGAGAGAGAGAGTTAGAGAGAGAGAAAAAAAGGGGGGAGGGGAAAGGGTAGAGAAGCAGATGGACGTTTCTCATGTGTGCCCTGACCTAGAATCGAACCCGACACTTCCATACACCAGGCTGATGCTCTACCGCTGACCCAACTGGCCAGAGCCTCTTATTTCTTTTCAACGTCAGATGCTGATCAGTAGCATGGTATTTCCCATCATTATCTACTGCTTAGGGATGACACACATTCACACTCAAGTGTGCCCCCTGGGGTGTGAACCCAACTCATACCAATGTCAGAAGGGGCTGTAAGGAGGTAACAGAATGCATCTCTCTCCCATTTCTTCTTGGTGCTCTGGTCCCATTTGGACAGTAAAGCTTTTGAGAGGCATGAAACTTCCCCCAAGGAATCTAAAAAAAGGAATTAATTTCAATATAATACAAAACAATACCTCCTGGAGCCAGAGCCACAGTGCTACTACAGGTCATAAACACTGCACTGTGAAAAGGCTTAATTTAGTCATTAAAATGAATTGGCATCAAACTGGTTTTCCTTTTACAGGTGAAAAAATAAGACCTGGGACAATTAAATTATAGTCATGTGCCACTTAAGGATGGGGATACATTCTGAAAAATGAGTCATTAGGTCATTTCATCATTGTGTGAACATTACACAATGTGCACTTACACAAACCCAGATTGTCTAGCCTACTGCACACCTACACTGTATGAGAGAGCCTATTGCTCCTAGGCAACAAGCCTTTTTACTGTACAAACAACATGAGAGTAATTCAAGGGCAAAAAAAGAAATGATACAATCTAAGAATATAAACAAGTGCCTGAGGTTGCTGCCACCATAACACAACTGTTTTACTGCAAACTGGCCTTTCGAATAAATAGAAAGAAGGCACTCTTAAATAATAGTAAATAATATAGTATGATAAACACATAAGCCAGTAACATACTCATTTGTTATCATTATCAAGCATTATGTACTGTACATAACTGTACGCGCTCTACTTCTATACAACGGACAGAGCGATAGATTTGTTTACACCAGCATTGCCACAAGTACATGAGCAATGCCTTGCAGTACAAAACTAGATTGCTACCAGCATCACTAACCCATAGGAATATTTCAGCTCCATTATAATCTCATGAGACCACCATTGTATGTGCGATCAATCATTGACCAAAATGTCATTATTCGGTGCATGACTCTACTGTTCTCAGGTCCCACAGAAAGAGTGACAGTCTCAAAATCAAGCCTTCTGTTTTCCAGTATGTGGGATGAGAGCCTTCTGGGAACCTTGTGTGCTATAAACTTCCCCTATACACACTTCCATAAATGAGTTTATTCAAAGAGTATATACATAAGAACTTTCCTTGTGTGTTTTAGGTTAAGAAAATATTATACAAACTAGATGCTATTAGCTGTGACTCACAGCTCCGACCCCAGAAGAGACCACAAACGTAAGTGCATGGCTGCCAGTTGGCCACATGCTCTGGAACAACAGGAAGAGCAGCTTTGGGGAGGGGGTCTATCTGTGTGGTTGTCTGTAAGGTGTGGTCACAAACAGGAAAGGAGGCCCTTTGCAGCAGGTTTAGGAGTCTGATCTTGATCTAGCTTTACTGTCTGGAAAGCCATGCATAGTTTTAAATGAATGTGTGCTATCAGTACTAGGGAGTTTAAGAAAAATAACATGGTCCACTGTCTGGTGTTAACAGAGGCTAGGAAGCCTGCCAGTAGACCACTCCGGTGGCCCACTCTGAACCCCAAATCAATGAAGCCAGGATCTCTTGGGTGGGAACAAAAGCAATTGAATTGATTCCAGAGTGGGCAATGGTTGAGGACCATGGACAGACCACTGAGGGAAAGTTCTCTGATTCTCAACCTTTGCCCCATGCCATTGTGGAGGCTGGCAAGTCCAAACTTTGCAGGACAAGGTAATCAGCCTGCAGACCCAGAGAAGAGTTGATGTTGCAGCTCAAGCTTGAAGAACTCCGGAGGCAGAATTTTCTCTTCCTTGGTGGACCTCTTAATGCCTTCAACTGATTAGATGAGCCCCTTTACGTTGTGGTGGGTTATTTGTCTTACCGAGTGGACTGATTTATATGTTAATCTAATTGTTGGGCAAACCAATATGTTTCATATATATTAGGTTTGCTCACTTGTATTTTGCATTGGCACAGGGTAGCGCCATGTGTATATAGTCTATGGAAGGCTGCGGGGTGCTTGCCCTCAGGTGGCAGATTACAAATTGTGGATTGCCTGCTATCACTGAAAGGGGCCATTATTTGCTATTGTTTGCTGGAGGAGGTTTTGTTGTTTTTTTTTTCCCCAGCCTATTTGTCTAGAGAGCACAGAGGGAGACAGGGAGTGCTGAGGGGCTTGGAAGCCCTGATTTCCACCCAGACTGTTTGGCTGGGGAGTGCTGAGATTGGTGGGGTCCTGAGATAGAAGAAAGGGAAGCGGTCTTCCCTGCCTGTTTGCTCATCTGCCATTAAGAGACTTTAATAAACACAATGGCCCACCTTTTTCTGGCTTCACAGTTCCTTTACTGTCTGCCCGAATTCAGTGGGAACCTGCATGACCACGGCAGCAGCCACTGGCCTTACACTCATATAAAAAAAACTTCACAGCAACATCTAGGTTGATGTTTGACCAAATAGCTGGGTACAGTGACACATAAAAATGATCATCATGTTGGGTTTCTTCTTTTTCTCATGGACTGTGGAGAATCACCAAAGAATTTGAAGTGGGGAGAAGCATAATTGCATGTGTTTTAGACAGACCCTCTGGCTGCATTGTGAACGGTATATGTGGAAGGCTGCCATCACGAGCAATGGGACAGATGTAGGCAAACTCAGCAAGGGTGAGAGACGAGGGAGAATGACATGCAGCAGAGGCAGGGGGGTGCAGAGGCCACGGGGATGTGATCATCAGAATTTCAGATATTATTTGTCAATTCACTCTCTGTCTTCTACACCATATCTTAATTTTCACAAAGCCTCAACTTAAACTTGAGAGTATCTATTGGTTCCCAACTCCCCACTTTTTATTCTTTTTTTAAAAGGATTTTATTTATTTATTTTAGAGATGAGGAGAGAGAGAGAGAGAGAGAAGTGGAAGAGCAGGAAGCATCAACTCCCATATGTGCCTTGACCAGGCAAGCCCAGGGTTTCAAACCAGCGAACTCAACGTTCCAGGTCGACACTGTATTCACTGTGCCACCGCCTGGTTAGGCTCTTTGATGTAGTTTTTGCCATTGCCTTGGCTCCAGCCTTGCATCCAGGAAAGATACCCCCTGAGCCTACTGTCAGGCTGGGCTCCCAGGACCTCCAACTCAGACTTCCACTTGTCAGGAAGGGATGTGGAGTCCAGTCACAGTCAGCATTTTTAAGGGGTTGAGGTCCCTGTACTTCATGCTGTTAGATGACTAAACACTCCATCTTGAAAAGTCCACTTGGCCATAGTCATGAAAAGGCCTCCTTAGCCTTCACTGTGCTTCTGAATGTCTGCACTCTGGCACTGGTCACATCCTCCAACCATTGCCACTCTGCGCTTCCCCCTCCTCACATCTTCTCTCCCCAAGACATTTCCAGCAGACTAGCAAGGCTGTGAGAAGGTATGGGGTAAAGAATGCATTTGCCTCTGTTAACTTATCCCAGGAGAGCAGGGTAGCATCCTGAACTTCCAGAGATAGAAAATGCATAGAGACTGTTAACTCTGCTCCTCTATCTGACAGAGGAGGAGGAGAGGAATAGAGTCACAATCTGTGCCCTTTGCTCAAGGTCCCACGGGGAGTTCAAGGAAGAAATAAGACTGTGGGCCCTAAGCCCTTCTTCTCTGAGCAGGGCTTTTTCTACCATACCCTGTGGTACTAATATTGTCACAAGACAATGTTAAAAAGTGTCCCACACATTCAGTGAAGAAAGAGGATTTTAATTATGAAGAGTACGTGTTGAGAATGCTTAGGGAAAGGAGTTTTTACTTCCTGAGAGAAGCCAAGCTAAATGGCTCCATGGAGTCTCCTTACCCTTGATCTCTGATGTGGAAAATAAGTTGCTATTTAAACTTGAAAATGGTACTGTCTGCTATCCACTGATTCTGTTATACTAATGCATGTATTTGACTTGCCAACATCTCTTCTATCTTCAGTTCTCCCACACTTCTATCTGTTAAAATGAATAGAAAACCTTCCTGGATATTAGTTGGTCAGTCAAAAAAGTTAATAAATCACTTGTGTAAGATCGACTGCTGAGAAGAAAAGATGGCGCTGGCGTAGGCAGATGTACCAACATCCACCTCCCAGAACCAAAGTGGATTGCAAACTAATTTTAAGAACTATCATCTGGAAAAACCAACTTTGGACTAAACTAAGAGGACTCTTCAACCAAGGAACACTGAAGAAGCCACACCAAGATTGGTAGGAAAAGTAGAAACATGGAGAGGGCTGCCCAGCTTCCTGGAGTGAACGGCAGCCGGGAAAGACTCACTTGGCGGGAAGTGAGGTTAGCAGAGAGGGGAGGGTCTTGAGCCCCAGAAACAAAGCCCCAGACTGCAGCCCCAGAGCCTAGAAGAGGCATATGGACAGTATTTAGCTGGAAACAAGACAGGATACTGTGTATGAGAAAGAGTCTGATTTCTCAGACCCAGGATTCTTCTTAAAGGGACTGCACAGAAAACGTCTCTCACAACCACTCACCCGGGGCTCTGGGGATGGGGAGAGAGGAGAGGACCAGAGTAGCAGGAAGAGAGTGTAATCTAGGAGGCACAGGGAGAAACATTTTGGGAGACAGCCACCCTAATCTCTGGAACGAGTCACTCCCCAAATCTGAAGTGAATATTTCCCCTGGAAACAGCAATACCAGCAAAGGGAAGGAGGACACCAGCCAAACAAGCTCTCCCACAGCAATCAAAGTAGAGTTGCTTAGAAGGAGGGAGCTTTCGGGACTACAGTAGTGAGTGTTAGGGTCTGAGCTGCAGTGCCTGCACCCCACACAGCTGAGGGCTTGCCGGAGGGCGGGCAGTGGCGGGAAGCAGAGGCATGGTTCTGTTGGCAGGGGCGGAAGCCTGCTGGCCACCACTGGGCTCACGTGTGAGCTCAGTCTTGCCCGGCTGAGGAGGAGTAGGCATGCAAAAGCGGTCAAGCCCAGCTGCCAGCAGCCTGCAATCCAGCCTGCAGGAGAAGGGCAGGAACCCCAGAAGGGGTGGAGAGCAGCCCTTGAACAAGGGCACAGGAGCACAGCCTTGCCCCACCTGTGGAACTGAGGCTTGTGGCCTGAATTGGGAGCTGGCTCCTCCAGCGAGGGTGGAGCCAAAAGCCAAGAACAGGTAGAGTTCCACTACTGGCTGGTAGAGCCAAGGCTAGCAGCCATTCCATGAGTGGGCTCCTCCTGCAAGGGCGGGGTGAAAGCCCGGAAACATGCAGAGACACGCAGCTGAGCAAAGGTGCTCACCACTGCCCTCAGGATCAAGCATAACGCTACCCACGAGGGCAGGGCAAAGGTCAAGGCCACCAAGGTTTGTGCACCCGAGCACATGATCACAGCCACTCCCATGAAGGAGAGGTGGAAACCTCAGCAACAGCCCCAGTGGGCAGACACTGGCAACGCCCAAACCCAAAAGCCCTAGGCAGCAACAGAAGAGGGGGTGGTGGGCCTGCAGACAGACCATACATAGAAAACAGAGGCCATACCCAATGGACTTCAGTGGCCAAAACTTTCCTTTACACAGAGAAAATGCAAAGGCAGAGAAATGCAACACAAATGTACCAAAGGAATCCCCAGAAAAGGACCTAAATGAATCAGATATAACCAAATTACCAGATGCAGAGTTTAAAATAATGATTGTTAGGATGCTCAAAGATATTAGAACAACAATAGATGGTCATTACGAACACCTAAATAAACAGATAGCAAATATAAAAAAGGACATTGAAATAATAAAAAAGAATCAGTCAGAAATGACAAATACAATATCTGAAATAAAGAACACAATGGAAGAAATTAAAAGCAGGATGGATGAAGCAGAGAATCAAATCAGCGTGTTAGAGGACACGATAAATAAAGGCACGGAAGTAGAGCAGAAAAAAGAAAAGAGACTCAAAAAGTCTGAGTAAACTCTAAGAGAGCTCTGTGACAACATGAAGAGAAATAACATCCGCACCATTGGGGTTCCTGAAGAAGAAGAGAAAGAACAAGGGATAGAGATTTTGTTCAAGCATATCATAGCTGAAAACTTCCCTCAATTAAGGCAGGAAAACATCTCACATGTCAGGAAGTGCAGAGAACTCCATTAAGGAGAAACCCAAAGAAATCAAGAGAAAGACACATCATAATTAAAATACCAAAGCTAAGTGATAAAGAGAAAATATTAAAAGCTGCTAGAGAAAAAAAGACTATCACCTACAAAGGAGCCCCCATAAGGATGACTTCTGACTTCTCCACAGAAACACTTGAGGCCAGAAGGGAATGGCAAGAAATATTCAAAGTAATGCAGAACAAGAGCCTACAGGCCCTGGCCCGTTGGCTCAGTGGTAGAGCATCGGCCTGGCATGCAGAAGTCCTGGGTTCGGTTCCCGGCCAGGGCACATAGGAGAAGTGCCCATCTGCTTCTCCACCCCTCCCCCTCTCCTTCCTCTCTGTCTCTCTCTTCCCCTCCCGCAGCCGAGGCTCCATTGGAGCAAAGATGGCCCGGGCGCTGGGGATGGCTCCTTGGCTTCTGCCCCAGGTGCTGGAGTGGCTCTGGTCGCAACAGAGCAATGCCCCGGAGGGGCAGAGCATCGCCCCCTGATGGGCAGAGCGTCGCCCCTGGTGGGCGTGCTGGGTGGATCCCGGTCGGGCGCATGCAGGAGTCTGTCTGACTGTCTCTCCCCATTTCCAGCTTCAGAAAAATACAAAAAAAAAAAAAAGCCTACAACCAAGACTACTTTATCCAGCAAGGCTATCATTTAAAATTGAAGGAGAAATAAAAAGCTTTACAGACAAAAGAAACTCAAGGAATTCACTACAACCAAACCAAGGCTGCAAGAAATGCTAAGGGACCTGTTGTAAACAGCTCAAAGGAGAAAAAGAATATAGCAAAAGAGGAATACAGTTTTAAAGAATAAAATGGCAATAAACAATTACATATCAATAATAACTTTAAATGTAAATGGATTAAATGATCCGATCAAAAGACATAGGGTAGCTGCGTGGATAAGAAAACAGGACCCATTCATATGCTGTCTACAAGAGACACACCTTAAAACAAAAGATGCACACAGACTGAAGATAAAAGGATGAAAAAAATATTTCACGCAAATGGAAATGAAAAAAAAGCTGGGGTAGCAATACTTATATCACACAAAATGGATTTTAAAACAAAGACTATAGTTAGAGATAAAGAAGGTCACTACATAATGATAAAGGGAGCAATCCAACAAGAAGATATAACTGTTATAAATATCTACACAACAAATATAGGTGCACCTAAATATATAAAGCATACTTGATGGATTTAAAGGGCAAGATCAACAGCAATACTATAAGAGTAGGGGATTTCAATACCCCATTAACTTCATTAGAAAAATCCTCAAGAAAGAAAATTAACAAAGAAACAGCAGACCTAAAGGACATATTAAATCAACTTGATATAATAGATATCTTCAGAACCTTTCACCCTAAAACAGCAGAATATACATTCTTTTCAAGCGCTCATGGTACATTTTCTAGGATAGACCACATGTTAGGGCACAAAAGCGGTCTCAACAAATTTAAGAAGTTTGAAATCATATCAAGCATTTTCTCTGATCACAATGGCATGAAACTAGAAATCAACCACAACAGAAAAACTGAAAACTACTCAAACACATGGAAACTAAATAGCATGTTATTAAATAACAAATGGGTAAAAAATGAGATTAAAGAAGAAATTTAAAAATTCCTAGAAACAAAAGATAATGAGCATACATCAACTCAAAATTTATGGAACACAGCAAAAGCAGTCCTGAGAGGGAAGTTTATAGCATTACAGGCATACCTCAAGAAGCTAGAAAAAGCTCAAATAAACAACTTGACCCTACATCTAAAAGAACTAAAAAAAGAACAGCAAGTAAAGCCCAGAGCTAGTAGAAGGAAAAAAATAATAAAGATCAGAGCAGAAATAAATGACATAGAGGCTAAAGAAATAATACAGAGGATCAATGAAACCAAGAGCTGGTTCTTTGAAAAGGTAAACAAGATCGATGAACCTTTAACCAGACTCACTAAGAAAAAAACAGAGAGAACTCAAATAAATAAAATTAGAAACGAGAGTAGAGAAATAACAAGTGACACAACAGAAATACAAAATATTGTAATAAAATACTATGAAGAACTGTACGCCAAAAAACTAGATGACCTAGATGAAATGGACAAATTCCTTGAAACATACAATCTTCCAAAAATCAATCTGGAAAAATCAGAAAACCTAAACGGACCAATTACAACAAATGAGATTGAAACAGTTATCACAAAACTCCCAAAAAAGAAAAGTCCTGGGCCTGATGGCTTCACAATTGAATTCTACCAAATATTCAAAGAAGAACTAACTCCTATCCTTCTCAAGCTATTTCAAAAAATTCAAGAGGAAGGAAGACTTCCAAGCTCCTTTTGTGAGGCAAGCATAATTCTGATTCCAAAACCAGGCAAAGACAACACAAAGAAAGAAAATTATAGGCCAATATCCCTGATAAATATAGATGCAAAAATCCTCAACAAAATATTAGCAAACTGGATCCAGCAATATATGGAAAAAATCATACACCATGATCAAGTGGGATTTATTCTTGGGAGGCAAGGCTGGTACAATATTCACGAATCAATCAATGTGATTCATCACATAAAAAAAAGGAAGGAGAAAAACCACATGATAATTTCAACAGATGCAGAAAAAGCATTTGATTAAATCCGGCACCCACTCATGATCAAAACTCTCAGCAAAGTGGGAATACAGGGAACATACCTCAACATGATAAAGGCCATCTATGACAAACCCACAGCCAATATCATACTCAATGGGCAAAAATTAAAAGCAATCCCCTTAAGATCAGGAACAAGGCAGGGGTGCCCCCTTTCACCACTCTTATTCAATATAGTTCTGGAAGTCCTAGCCACAGCAATCAGACAAGAAGAAGAAATAAAAGGCATCCAAGTTGGAAAAGAAGAAATAAAACTATCATTATCTGCAGATATATGATATTGTATATAGAAAACCCTAAAGTCTCAGTCAAAAAAAACTACTGGACCTGATAAATGAATTCAGCAAGGTGGCGGGATATAAAATTAATACTCAGAAATCAGAGGCATTTTTATACACTAACAATGAACTGTCAGAAAGATAAATTAAGGAATCAATCCCCTTTACCATTGCAACCAAAAAAATAAAGTACCTAGGAATAAATTTAACCAGGGAGATTAAAGACTTGTACTCAGAAAATTATAAAACTTTGATAAAAAAAATCAGGGAAGATACAAACAAGTGAAGGCATATACCATGCTCATGGTTAGAAAGAATAAACATCATTAAAATGTCTATATTACCTAAAACAATTTATAAATTCAATGCAATACCAATTAAAATACCAATAACTTACTTCAAAGATATAGAACACATATTCCAAAAATTTATATGAAACCAAAAGAGAACACAAATAGCCTCAGCAATCTTGAAAAGGAAGAATAAAGTGGGAGGTATCACACTTCCAGATATCAAGTTATACTACAAAGCCACTGTACTCAAAACAGCCTGGTACTGGCATAAGAACAGGCATATAGATCGATGGAACAGAACTGAGAACCCAGAAATAAACCCATACTTTTATGGACAACTGATATTTGACAAAGGAGGTAAAAGCATACATTGGAGTAAAGACAGCCTCTTCAACAAATGGTGTTGGGAAAATTGGACAGCTACCTGCAAAAAAATGAAACTAGACCACCAACTTACACCATTCACAAAAATAAACTCAAAATGGATAAAAGACCTAAATGTAAGCCGTAAAACCATAAGCATCTTAGAAGAAAACATAGGCAGTAAGCTCTCTGACATCTCTCAGAGCAATATATTTGCTGATTTGTCTCCACAGGCAAGTGAAACAAAAGACAGGATAAATAAATGGGACTTTATCAAACTAAAAAGCTTCTGCACAGCTAAAGACAATAAGAACAGAATAAAAAGACAAACTACACAATGGGAGAATATATTTGACAATACGTCTGATAAGGGGTTAATAACCAAAATTTATAAAGAACTTGTAAAACTTAATACCAGGAAGACAAACAATCCAATCCAAAAATGGGCAAAAGAAATGAATAGACACTTCTCCAAAGAGGACATACAGATGGCCAACAGGCATATGAAAAAATGCTCAACATCACTAATCACTAGAGAAATGAAAATTAAAACCACAATGAGATATCACCTCACACCAGTCAGAATGGCGCTCATCAATAAAACAACACAGAATAAGTGCTGGCGAAGATGTGGAGAAAAGGGAACCCTCCTGCACTGGTGGTAGGAATGCAAACTGGTGCAGCCACTGTGGAAAACAGTATAAAGATTCCTCAAGAAATTAAAAATTGAACTGCCTTTTGACCCAGCTATATCACTGTTAGGAATATACCCCAAGAACACCATAGTACTGTTTGAAAAGAAGAAATGCACCCCCATGTTTATGGCAGCATTGTTCACAATAGCAAAGATCTGGAAACAGCCCAAGTGTCTGTCAGTGGACGAGTGGATTAAAAAGCTTTGGTACATATATACTATGGAATACTACTCAGCCATAAGAAATGATGACATCAGATCTTTTACAACAACATGGATGGACCTTGATAACATTATACTGAGCAAAATAAGTAAATCAGAAAAAACTAAGAACTATATGATTCCATACATAGGTGGGACATAAAAATGAGACTCAGAGACATGGACAACAGTGTTGGGGTTACAGGGTGGGGGGGAGGAGAGGGAGGGGGTTGGGGGAGGGGAAAGGCACAAAGAAAACCAGTTAGAAGGTGACGGAAGACAATTTTTATCAATGTCACCCCATTAAAATTAATCAAAAAAAAAAAAAAGAATTTGTCTCATGGCTAATTCAGGCAGTTAGAAGAATATAGTACAAGGATGCTAATTCTGCTTCTCAGGCCACATCCTGTGAAAGGGGTCCCAAGAAAGGTGATTTGGCTCCTCTGATTTTGCCAATTGGATTTAAAAAAATAGGTCAGGAACGTTCTGAAATGGAACTAACAATACATGAGCATAAATTTAAAGGACTTTTAGATACTGGAGCTGATGTATTTGTTATTGCTAAGCTACATTGGCCTAACAGATACATTGGTATCTGTTATTGCTAAGCTTCTTGGCCCACACATGCAGCAGCCACAGAATTACAAGGTATAGGGCAGAGTAAGTCCCCTCAACAAAGTTCTAGTTTTCTACATTAGGAAGATTAAGAAGGTCATTCTGGATTTTTTTAAGCCTTATGTGCTCCCTGGATGGCCAGTTAATTTGTGGGGTAGAGATGTTTTAAAAAATATGGGAGCGTTGCTTGTCAGTCCTAATGGTTTAGTCAGTACTCAGATGCTTGATTGGGGATTCTTGCCCACCAAGGGACTAGGGAAAGAACAGCGAGGAATTCTCACCCCCATAGAAGTGGCACACAATGCCAGAAGGTGTGGATTAGGATATCAAAATTTAGCATAGGGGCCTTGGTAGCTCCTGCTACCTCAATAATGCATTGTGCAGACCCAATTACTTGGAAATCAGATAATCCTGTATGGTAGACCAGTGGCCCCTTTCTCAGGAGAAACTTAGGGCAGCTGCTCAATTGGTACAAGAGCAGGTACAGCTTGGGCACATTGAACCATCTAATAGCCCATGGAATACACTTTCATATTTTGATCTTGTTGCCTCCTGGATTATGAAGGGGCATAGGCGACCCTTACAGCTTATAGGTTTTGAGCCTCAAAATTATTGTTGTTCCTTTTTTCAAAGGATCAACAACAATGGCTCTGGGAAACTTCCACTAAATGGCAAATCGCTCTTGCAAATCAATGGACAACTTTATACTAAAACTGTCAACTTAAAATCAGCTCAAAGACTAGAATTATATGCCATTATCATGGCTTTTCAGCATTTGCCATATTCCACCTTTAATCTATATACACACAGCAAATATTTACTTATGGTGTTTCCACTATAAAGACTGCTGTCTTAGGGACAAATGCTGATGAACTATTTCAGCAGTTCCTCTTTCTTCAAAGACTTGTATGTCAACATAGAGCTCCATGTTTTATAAGACATACTTGAGCTCACTCCATGCTTCCTGGAGCTTTAGCACAAGGAAATGCCCTTGTTGATCAAGCTACCTAAAAGAAAATTATTTGGAGCAACCACGACAGATCGAGCAATTCAGTCTCATACTATTCATCACCAGAACGCTGTAGCCCAGTGTAAACAGTTTCAACTTTCTCAGGAAGCAGCACGGCAGATTGGGAAATCCTGTCCAAGGGGTCCCATACTACAATCTGTCCCTTCATTTGGAGTTAACCCTCAAGGACCCCTTCCAGGACAACTTTGGCAAATGGATGTTACTCATATACCTTCATTTGGCAAACAGTCCTATGTCCACGTTACAGTAGACACCTATTCTGGATTTATAGTAAACTCTGTCAGAACAGGAGAGGCTGCTAAGCATGTTATAACTCATTGTCTGTATGCATTGTTCTATTATTGGATTTCCTAAACTGGTTAAATTGACAATGCTCCTGCATATGGAGCAAAAGCATTTACTGTATTTTGTCAAACCTTTCAAATTATGTGTATTTCCTACAATCTTTAAAGTCAATGTATTATTAAAGTGTACCCTGCAAATATTTTAAGGTCAATTTAAAAAAATTTAAAAGGGGGGAGTCATATCCTGGAACTCCTATGGGTCTACCATATCATACTTTTTACTTAAAAAATTTTAAATTTCTTTTGAATGCTGATGAACAGGAGACGCCAAATCTTTTTCTCCTGCAAACTACTACCTTCTTTTATTTGATCCAGCTAATAACATTGTTTTGTCTTTTTCCAAATAGCTCCAGATATATGAAAAAGTTTTATATAGGCGGATCAGGATCCTCAAACCCCTCAGCTAGATCTTCTGAGCATGGCTTTTAAGATACCAAGAGGGCCCTGGCTGGTTGGCTCAGCGGTAGAGCATCGGCCTGGTGTACGGGGGACCCGGGTTCAATTCCCGGCCAGGGCACATAGGAGAAGCGCCCATTTGCTTCTCCATCCCCACCCCCTCCTTCCTCTCTGTCTCTCTCTTCCCCTCCCACAGCCAAGGCTCCATTGGAGCAAAGATTGCCCGGGCGCTGGGGATGGCTTCTTGGCCTCTGCCCCAGGCGCTAGAGTGGCTCTGGTCACGGTGGAGCGACACCCCGGAGGGGCAGAGCATCGCCCCTGGTGGGCGTGCCAGGTGGATCCCGGTCAGGCGCATGTCTGACTGTCTCTCCCCGTTTCCAGCTTTAGAAAAATACAAAAAAAAAAAAAAAAAAAAAAAAAAAAGATACCAAGAGGCAGAAAAAGCCCAATAGAGATCAGGTGAACTACCAGCTTTTAGGATATGCCCTTAAAGGCTCCAATGCCCCAAAGGGTTCTCATAGGATGCCATCTGGGTCCTGCTTCAATAGTGGAAAGGAAGGTCATTGAGGTAAAGCCTGCCAGACTTACATGCCTCTGCTGTGAGGAAACAGGGACAGTGGAAGGTAGGATTCCCCTTTGCTCCTCTAAGGGAGGGTTCAGTCTCTTCCAGCCCTGCTCCAGCCACCTATGACCTAACCTTGCCCAGAATGCTGAAATTTGCCACTGAAGGCTGAAGGTGCCCAGGCCGTTGGCCCCAACTACTACACTGTGGACGAGCCTAGGGTATTTTTTCCAAGAAGCAGGTAAACTGATCTCATTTATACAAGGGCCACTTAACTATGTCTTGCCTGAATAGTCAGGTTTTTTATTCTTCTTTCGAAGATCTCTGTTGTGGGTGTTGATAGTCCTATTTTCTGCTGCTTTGTTTAATAGATAGTGTTTCCTTTATTCCTCCTACCTCAATGCCCCACATATATTTCAGGCTGGCACCTACTCCTAATTTAGAGCTTTCTTTCCCCCTTTTGCCAACTTCTATTATGAATCTACCTTTGCCACCCAGCTTAGTGTATCCCAAGGTTCTCTTTACCACGCCACAGTCGCAGAGATCCAGGGAAAAGCAACCTGGTCTCATCTCTCCAGGCAGAGGAGAACAGAAGCTCCATCTCCACACATACTGCAGATGGCTTTCCCAGTCTACCTAAATCATTACCAGCTAGAAACAGCGGTCATTGGGACTTGGACGTGAGCTGCAAATTATAGAATTGTGACAATTCCAGTGCCATGCGGACTTTTCTTGGATGTGGACTTTTCCTGGACTCCTGCTCCTTGTGACAACTCTTAACAGACTGAACTGGGGTTGGGTTGCATTTTTCAGGGATTTAGCATGGTGATGGTGCCAACTTGGACTTGGTGAACATGTTAAGGACACTACTCTTTTATGGTTTGTTGCTGTATTGGCCAAGAGTTTGCTTAAAGGCTTTAATCATTGTAAAAAAAAAAAAAAAAGAAGAATGGGTAAAGAAGATGTGGCACATATACACCATGGCATACTATTCAGTCATAAGAAATGATGACATCGGATCATTTACAACAAAATGGTGGGATCTTGAAAACATTATTCAGAGTGAAATAAGTAAATCAGAAAAAAAAACAAGAACTGCAGGATTCCATACATTGGTGGGACATAAAAACGAGACTAAGCCTGACCAGGTGGTGGCGCAGTGGATAGAGCATTGGACTGGGATGTGGAAGACCCAGGTTTGAGACCCTGAGGTTACCAGCTTGAGCGCGGGCTCATCTTGTTTGAGCAAAAAGCCCACCAGCGTGAACCCAAGGTCGCTGGCTCCAGTAAGGGGTTACTCGGTCTACTGAAGGCCCGCGGTCAAGGCACATATGAGAAAGCAATCAATGAACAACTAAGGTGTTGCAATGTGCAATGAAAAACTAATGATTGATGCTTCTCATCTCTCTCTGTTCCTGTCCATCTGTCCCTGTCTATCCCTCTCTGACTCACTTTCTGTCTCTGTAAAAAAAAAAAACAAGCCTGACCAGGCGGTGGCACAGTGGATAGAGCATTGGAGTGGGATGCAGAGGACCCAGGTTCGAGACCCCGAGGTCGCCAGCTTGAGTGCGGGCTCATCTGGTTTGAGCAAAAGCCCACCAGCTTGAACCCAAGGTCACTGGCTCCAGCAAGAGGTTGCTCGGTCTGCTGAAGGCCCGCGGTCAAGGCACATATGAGAGGGCAATCAATGAGCAACTAAGATGTTGCAACACACAAAAAAAACCAAAAAAACCCCCGAATGATTGATGCTTCTCATCTCTCTCCGTTCCTGTCTGTCTGTCCCTGTCTATCCCTCTCTCTGACTCACTGTCTCTGTAAAATATAAATAAATAAATTAATTAAAAAAAAATAAAATAAAAACAAACAAAAAAACGAGACTAAGAGACATGGACAAGAGTGTGGTGGTTACGGGGGGTGGGGGGAGGGAAGGAGGAAGAGGTGAAGGGGGAGGGGGAGGGGTACTAAGAAAACTAGATAGAGGGTGAGGGAGGACAATCTGACTTTGGGTGATGGGTATGAAACAGAATTGAATGACAAGATAACCTGGACATGTTTTCTTTGAATATATGTATCCTGATTTATTGATGTCACCCCATTAAAATTAATAAAAATTTATTTATATAAAAAAAAGATCGACTGCTGTCCTCCACTACCCTGCCACAATTAAATTAGTACCAACACAATCCAAATAAATTCAGAGTACTCAGCTATAAAGTGGTCAAGCTGTTGGGAACCAAAAAATAAACAGGGTATTTTGCAGTTTGGATATCTTTGGGACAGAGGTGTTGGGCCCAACCCCCCATCTCACCTGCCTAATTAAGTTAACAAAGGGCTGTGCTTCAGTACTCAATCTGCCCACCCATGTTCCCCAGAAGGGCTGGAAGCTAGTTTCTTATTGGTGTGAAGTTAGATTGACTAGTTTGGTGGGGATTGTCTTTGAGTTGCCTTGGAAACTTAATTGAATTGCTAATGGCCCACGTTGGCCAGGAATAAAGACAGATGTCTTTCTGGGGGCAGCCATGTTTGGCAGCTTGACACAGTAGTGACTATTGGCCATGGCATCCTCCTGAACCCATCCAGTATGTATATATCTTTAAGTCTCTGTCTATCTTTAATTCAATTTCATACCTTTTCCTGCTCGGGATCCTGGAATAAGAGTCGTCGCGGCTGGCCCGTGACAGTAAGCAGCTAATCTGAAAGGAGCTTATATTAAAATGTTTAGATTACTATCAAAATACAGCAACAATGTTTCTGACACAACCCCATCCAGTAACTGCCATTAGTGCTTTGTTAGTGCATTTTCATTTTCTTCCCTAATTTTAAAGGTATTATCTGGAAGTATTAACTGACAAAGATTTGGGTGGCTAAGAGTATGCTCCTGTGTGGTGCTTTGACAGTCTTAGGTTTCATTTCTTTAACTCTGCCAGTAAGTCTCGTTTCAGGGCTTGCAGCAGATGACCAACCACAAAATGTCTGATGTCACAAGCCGAGAAGTCCTGGCAAACTTCCATAAAAGACCATCCTGTATCCAGCAGCCAATTGGATGATGTCCATGACCCTTCCTACCCCCCTCCCCAAAACCCTTAAAGCCTGGTCCTGTCTGTGCCTGGC
Organism: Saccopteryx leptura; assembly: GCF_036850995.1. NCBI lineage: Eukaryota > Metazoa > Chordata > Mammalia > Chiroptera > Emballonuridae > Saccopteryx > Saccopteryx leptura. The sequence continues at coordinate 187,861,782 of NC_089505.1, read as the reverse complement.
ACGACTCTCCCTTATGAGTCATCCCAGCAGGGTTCCTTTCTTCCTTTCAATAAAGCCTGTTATACTGGTCTTTTCAGACTCCGATGGATTCTAACATTTGGTGCCGAAACCCGGAACAGGGTACCAGACGCCTGGACGATCCCCTTCACCAGCCAAACTTACTACCAGGGAAGCAGTGGGCAGCGGCAGCTCGTCCCAGGCTAACTCCCTGATTCTGTTTGGCTGTGTGTATATAGGTTGGTTGACCAGCAACCTGACCCTGTCTCGAACCCCTGCTGGACCAGAAGGTAAGGAATTTCTGCTCTTTCCCAATCTCCGGTAGGCTCCTCTCCTTCCCTCACCCTCACTCTACTCTCTGAGGTTCACAGTTTGGGAGGTTTCTACTCCGAGCAGTCTGCTTCTACAGACTTCCTTGAAAGTCTAGGCACCTAGCCAGGTTGCTTTCCACTACTCTGGAACTGAGGTCTCCAGTGACGATCGGTTTCCTCACGTCCCACACTCTATCTACTCTACTCAGAATAATTGAAAGAGTTTGAGGTCGCTCTTTTCTTTCTTTATTCTCAATCTCATGGGCTCCTCTCAATCTCAGGCCTCAGAGACTACTCCTTCAGGACTACTCCTTCGGGATGCCTCTTAAAAAAAATCTCGTCAAACTTGGCCTCTCAGATGGCGTGGCCTAAGTATAAACACTACTTTCAATTACAGTACACTCAAAAATCTCAATAATTTCTGCCATAGGACTGGGAAGGCCTCAGAAATTCTTTATGTGCAGGCATTCTTCTACCCTTGCTCCCATCCTTAATCTCTGTGCTGCCTGTTCTACACGCAGGCCGTTTTTGGCCAGAGAAACCTCACCTAAAACCTCCGCTCCTAATCTTTCCTTCTTCGCGGACTCCCAACTCTCTCCCCCTCCTGCCTGACTCCCAGGGGTGCCCCTCTCTCGGGACCCCTCTCTGGTCCCTCTGCAGACCTCTTCTGCTTGAATCTCTTCCCTCCAGAAAGCCCCCTCCCTTTTCAAATCCTGTTTCTCACTCACTTGCAAATGCCTTCCTCTTCTTCCACCCCCCTCCCCCCTCACAGGCTGCAGCTCTGCCTTTCTCTTCTCCGTCCACTCCCACCTCCTTAGAGGCTGCAGCAGCGGTGCCTTTCTCCTCTCTGCCCCAACCCCCTCCCCATAGGCTCTGCCTTTCTTTCCCTTGCCCCAACCTTCTCCTCACAGGCTCTGCCTCTCTCTTCTTCGACCCCTCCTTCCTCCTTACAGACTGTGACTGTGCTTCCAATCCTCCTCATCCCCTCCCTTCTCCTCACAGGCTCTAATCTTTTTAACTGCTCTGACCATGTGGCGCCACCACAAGCACTTCAACCTCCTCCTGCAGATTCCGACCCTCCTTTCTTCCATCCAGCTGTTCAGGCCATCCATCCGTCTGCTTCCTCTCTTCCTCCCCTCTATGCTGACAACTCCCTGCCATCTTGAGAAGCTTAAAAAGGCAGAGTTATCTATTAAGCCACCTCTTAAATGAAGGTTTACTCATCCCCACAGACCCTCCCTGCAATACCCCCATCCTTCCTGTTCAAAAACCTTCAGGGGCTTATTGCCTCGTACAAGACTTACACCTAATAATAAGATGGTAATTCTCCTCCATCCAGTAGTCCCTAATCCCTACAGGTTACTGTCACACATTCTCTCAAACACCACTCACTTCACGGTCCTAGACCTCAAGAATGCCTTCTTTACCATTCCTCTGCACTCTTACTTTCTGTATGCCTTTACTTGGACTGACCCAGACACTAATGCAGCCCAGCAACTTACGTGTACTGTCTCACCCCAGGGGTTCAAAACCAGCCCACACCTGTTTGGGCAGGCACTAGCTCAGGATTTAGCAGCATACAATCTTAAAACTAGTACTCTCTTATAATATGTAAATAACCTACTCCTCTGCAGCTCCTCCCTGCCTGCCTCAAGGAGACATACCGCCATCCTTCTTAACTTCCTTGCTATGAAGGGATATCCCGTCTTCTCTGCTAAGGCTCAACTTCACTCTTAGTCCGTAGTCTATCTGGGCATTGCTTTAACCCCCACCACCTGAGGTCTCACCCTAAATCGAACTCAGACCCTCCACAGTCTCCAACCACCTACCACCGCAAATCAAATCCTTTCTTTCCTTAGTCTAATAGGCTTCTTTAGACACTGGATTCCCAATTTTGCTCTTAGTCAAGCCTCTCAGTGAGAACTTCTGAGCATGGCTTTTAAGGTCTATAATGGCCAAGGGAGTAACAGAAAAGGCAAATAAGGCCCAAAAGAGGTCAGGAAATACCAGCTTTGGCATGAACTCTTAAAGGCTCCAGCACCCTAAAAGGGCTTCATAGGATTCCATCAGGGCCCTGCTTCAAGAGTGGAAAGAAAGGTCATTGAACTGAAGCCTATGAGGCTTCTTGGCCCCACCAAGGGACACATCTTTGCTGTGGAAAGAGGGACATGAGAAGGTAAGCTGCCTCCTTGCTCCATGGAGGGAAGGTTCAGTCTCTTCTAGCCCTGCTCCAGCTACCTATGACCTGACCTTGCCCAGCATGCTGGGAATTGCCACTGAAGGTCCAAGAACATCATTCACAAGCCTAGGGTATTTCTTCCAAGTAGCAGATAAACTGATTTCATTTCTTGTAAACACAAAGGCCATCTACCATGCCTTGCCTAAATATTTGAGTTTTATTTATCCTTCAAAGATCTCTACTGTGGGTATTTACAGTCTGATTTTGTTGCTTTATTTAATATATAGTATCTCCTTTATTCCTCTTGTCTCAATGTCCCATGCCTATTGTAGGCTGGGACCTGCTGCTAATTCCAGCTAGAAGCAGTGGTCACTAGGACTTAAACTCTAGCTGCAAAGTGTAGAAATGTGACCACAACTCCAATGCCTTGTGGACTTTCCTGAATATGTGTAACTCCTGTTCTTTAGGACATTTCTCAAACTTAGTGAAATTACGTTAACATGTTAAGAAATTGCTTGCCCATTCTAGTATTAATTAGAAGCTAATTTGAAGTTACATTGTGCCAACAGGTACCAAAAGGTACAGACAAATAAATTACACAAATCAAATAGTAAAAGAAATGTAACCACCCTTTCCCTAAGTACTTGTAGGATTTAAGGTTACTCAGCAAATTGTTCAAAGACTGTCCAAGAGGCACTTGCAGCAGTACATCACCCAAGGACTGACTTTCACATGGACAGGTCCACACACTATGATTCTAACAACTCCCACTGCTGCGAACGTAGAAAAATGACATGCCTCACTCCAACCACAAACCGGAAGCTGGTTGGTCTATGTATGGCAAATATATGAAGAAACTAAGGACTCTTTTAATCAGACTTTGTGAAAAGGGAAACTAGGGTAAAAAGAAAGTCAACTTAATTGTCACTAAAGGTTAAAGATTTTTAAATCAAGAGTTCTGACTAAAAAGAAATTGTATGGTTTTGATAATAGAAGGTATAAGGTATGGAAATACTTTTGAAAGAAAAAGGAAAAAGCAAGTTTTTATGAAAGCTAGTTATTTCTGGATAATAAGGTGCATGAAAGTTGAAGGTTTATGTAAGTTGTAGAAGGTTTGTGCAGGTTGTGGGAGGTTTGTACAGAAAAAAAAAAGAATTTGAACAGTCAAAAAACTGGTTTTTGAAGAATGTTTAATTAGTCACCCTAGCTAACAATCTTCTACTCTCCCCACTTATTAGGGCAGATCTTTCCTCCACCCTATCTGGATCTCAGAAACAGAGAAACAAAACCAACCCCTTGTTCTTCTATTCTCTATTCACCTCTCAGCCTGCCTCACCCAATCAGGGGCTTTCTACTTGTGTGGGACCAACACCTATATGTGTCTCCCTACTAATTGGATAGAAACCTGTACCCTAATCTATCTCACTCCAAATATCAATCTAATCCCACCCCATGAGCCTCTTTCAATTCCTAGTATACTACCCGTCAATCTAAGGACCAAACAAGCTATACAGGTAATTCCTCTTCTTGTTGATTTAAAAATTTCTATAAAAATAGGTCTAGGGGCAGAGGGACTGGCCACTGCCCTGTCTTATTCCCACTCTCTCTCTCTCTCTCTCTCTCTCTGAAGCCCAGTGAATTCATAAAAAACAAACTGAGTCATGGAATCAGTGGTTTCACACAAATTGGTGTCTTGACTATTGCCTTTAATTGGTCCACTCACTCTCCTATTTATTTTTCTAACTTTTAGACCCTACCTCTTACATTTATTCACTAGTTTCTTACAGAACCACATGCAGACCTTCACCAATCAGAAAATTGGAAAAATCTACCTAACCCTACACACCAACCCTGAAACCTGCCCTCATGAAACAGAAAAATCTGAAACCCTATAAATACACCCCCTACCTGACAAGAAGCCATCACTGCATCTCTCTACCCCTCACTGGAGAAATCCTTAGAGAGGCCATAACCCCTCATCGCCCCTACTCAGCAGGAAGAAGTTACAGAAGATAATGACCTCCATCTCTTCTCTTTCCTTTTTTTATATGTGATATATCAAATAGTCAGGAATCTTAGGTTTCATTTCTTTAACCCTGCCAGTAAGTCTCATTTCAGGGCGTGCAGCAGATAACCAACCACAAAGGAATGTCTGACGTCACAAGCCAAGAAGTCCTGGAAAAGTTCCATAAAAGACCATCCTGTATCCAGCATCCAATTGGATGATGCCCACGACCCTTCCTACCCCCCTCCCCAAAACCCTTAAAGCCCAGTCCTGTCTGTGCCTGGCATGACTCTCCCTTATGAGTCAGCCCGGCAGGGTTCCTTTCTTCTTTTCAATAAAGCCTGTTACACTGGTCTTTTCAGACTCCGTTGTATTCTAACAGACAGGACATACTGCAGAGAGGAAAGTTAAGTAAGAAATATAATTCTTAGAACATTGTATACTATAATTAATATACACTGGTATGCCTGGGACAGGCCCAGCAATGTCCATTGTCCCGGTGTCCCATCTGGTTCAACGTCCGTCACAGTTTTTTTCATTTTAATGAAGTATTTTTGTCAATAGCTACATTAAACTGAACCAGAAATGATTTGGTAGAGCTCCACATTGTACTCTAGGATCCTTCCACGGTCTTTCCTCTTTCCTAACAGCGTGATAGGTGTGTGCAATGACATCAGCCACACCCATTCAGAAGACAAGACCACATCAGCTGTTGAAACAAGTGAATCAGTCTCCAGAATTGTTCATGAGGAAAAAAGGAATAAAATAGGCCTCCCAGGGCAGCTACTGCCTCAAGGCTGAGAAGACAATGAAAGACAATGAAAAGACTAAAGGACTCTTCTCCCCTTCCCTTCTCCCACTCCAGACCCCCCTCACTCCCCTACAGGCTAAGATTTAGACCTCTTTGAAGAGAGCATGTCTGGCAGAAGAACCTGAAGCCAGCCACCAGACAGTGAAAGTAAGCAGTCAGAGCTGAGCAATAGAAGCCAGCTGACTGGGGGGAAGCAGGCTGGAGCTGGTCTGTAGACCCCAAATGCCAGAGGTCTTCTCATTTAGGATTAGGTAGCTATTTCTACATCTATTTATATGACTATACAACTTTTCTCCTTTGTTCTAGAAATAAAAAAAAATGACATTAATTTTATTGTGTTTTATCAACTGTGTATTCCTGGGATAAACTCAACTTATTATTTCTGTTTTATCAAGGCTGTTCTAGCTGTATATAATGAAATAAGAGAGATTTTCCTCCCTTTTCATCCCCTGCCTATTTGGGTAATATTGGAATGATTTATGCCTTGAATGCCACATATAGTTATCCACTGCTTAGCATCTGGACCCAGTTTCCATCGGACTGCAAAGCCTCCCCTGTTAAGCCAGATTCAAAACAATCCCAGTAAATGAATAAAAAAACAGCATTCACAAAGTTGTTGGGATTTACCTGGTGATTTCATTCTCCTTTCCTCAGACTATGTATCTGCAGAAAGAATAATGTGAAGTAAAGGACTTTATCGATGATAAAGCTATTTTTCTTAATTTTTTTTTCAGTGAGAGGAGGAGAGGCAGAGAGAGACTCCCATATGTACCCTGACCAAGATCCACCTGGTGACCCCATCTAGGGTCAATGCTCTGCCCATCAGGGGACGATGCTTGCAACCAAGCTATTTTTAGTGCCTGAGGCAGGGGCTCCATGTAGCCAACCTCAGTGCCCAGGACCGATGTGTTCCAATCAATTGAGCCATGACTGTGGGAGGGGAAGAGAGAGAGACAGGTGGAGAAGCAGGTGGCGCTTCTCCTATGTGCCGTGACCAGGAATCAAACCCAGGACATCCACACGCCAGGCCAATGCTCTACACTGAGCCAACTGGCAAGGGCCAATGATAAAGCTATTGAAGTGCAACCCAGATCAGGTATCTTACTCCTGGGGTCTGTTCACTATCTACCTGGCCACTGTCAGCTACCTGGCCAAGTTCAGAGAAGGCCATCCAGACCAGAACTGTGCTTGTACTGACTGCTTAAACCTGAGTAGTTTCAAAGACTGAATTGATATAAGAACATGGAAGAAAGGTGGATGAAATGAGAGAAATGTGAGACAGGAAAAAACCTTGGCTGGTGTATATGATGACTAAGAGAACATCCCCAACAAAACATTAGCAAGCTGAATTCAAAAATGCATTAAAACAATCATATGTCGACCTGGAAATGCTGAGGTCACCAGTTCGAAACCCTGGGCTTGCCTGGTCAAGGCACATATGGGAGTTGAAGCTTCTAGCTCCTACCCCCCTTCTGTCTCTCCTCTCCTCTCTGTCTCTTCCTCTCCTCTCTAAAATGAATAAATAGAAATTAAAAAAAACAAACAATCATATGTCATGATAAAGTGAGATTCATTCCAGAGATTTCACATCTACAAATCAATCAACATGATACAACACACTCACAAAATAAAGGGTGAAAATCATATGATAATCTCAATAGATGCAGAAAAAGCACTTAAACTAAATTCAGCCACCATTCATGACAAAAATGTTCAAAAAGTAGGAACTTACTTCAACATAATAAAAACCATATATGACAAGCCCACACCTAACATTATACACAGCTTTTTTTCTACCATTAAGAACATAGTTTAGGAAGTCCTAGCCAGAGCAATTAGGCAAAAAACAAACAAACAAAAAATCCAAGTCAAAAAGAAGTAAAATTGTCTCTGCTTGCAGAAAATCCTGAAGATTTCACCAATAACTATTATAACTAATAAACAAATTCAGCAAAGTTGCAGGATATAAAATCAATACACAAAAACCTGTCATATTTCTGTATTCATTACAAATGATCAGAAAGAGAAATTAAAAAAGCAATATCATTTACAAGTGCATCAAAAAGAAAAAAATACATAGGAGTAAATTTAACCAAGGAAGTGGAAGACCTGTACTCTGAAAACTATTAAGCCATTGATGAAAAAAAAATGAACAAGATACATAAATGAAAAGATATTCCATGACCATGGATTGGAAGAATTAATAATGTTAAAATACTCATACTACCCAAAGCAATCTATATATTCAACGCAATTCCTATCAAAATTCCTCTGGCATATCTTACAGAAATAAAACGAACAATCCTAAGGTTTGTATAAAACCACAAAAGACCCTGAATAGTCCATCTTCAGAAAGAACAGAGCTGGAGTCATCACACTGATTTCAAACTATATCACAAAGCTACAACAAAACAGTATGGTATTTGGCATTAAAAACAGACACATATATCAGGGGATAAAAATAGAGAGCCTGGAAATAAACCCATGTATATATGGTCAATTAATTTATAACAGAGGGGCCAAGAATATAGAATAGGAAAAGGATAGTCTCTTCATTAAATGGTGTTGGGAAGACTGGATGGCCATGAGCAAAAGAATCAAACCGAAATACTGTCTTACACCAAACACAAAAAATTAACTAAAAATGGAACAAAGATTTAAAGATTTGAAGCCATAAAATTTGTAGAAGAAAACAAAGGCAGTAAGCTCCTGGACTTCAGTGTTGGCAGTGAATTTTTGGACTTGACACCAAAAGAAAGGCAACAAAACCAAAATAAACAAGTGCAAATACATCCAATTAAAAAGTTTCCACACAGCAAGCCTGACCAGTGGTGACGCAGTGGATAGAGCATCAGACTGGGATGTGGAGGACCCAGGTTCAAGACCTGAGACCCCAAGGTTGTCAGCTTGAGTGTGGGCTCATCTGGTTTGAGCAAGGCTCACCAGCTTGAGCCCAAGGTCGCTGGCTCCAGCAAGGTGTTACTCGGTCTGCTGTAGCTTCCCGGTCAAGGCACATATGAGAAATCAATCAATAAACAACTAAGGAGCTACAACGAAGAATTGATGTTTCTCATCTCTCTCCCTTCCTGTGTGTCTGACCCTATCTGTCCCTCTCTTCGACTCTGTCTCTGCCACACACAGGAAAAAAAGTTTCCACATAGCAAAATGAAAAGGCAAACTATGGGTTTTACTAAAATTGTGTATTGAGTGATAACTCTTCAAAGGCATTGTAACAGAGGGCTAAAGTGAAACAACTCAATGGAACCCAGGGTGTCTCTTAAAGCAGAATGTGTGTTTATTCTATGTCCATTATAATTTTTTTCACAGCCAAGTTCTGACCGGTATTATAGGTCTATAACAGAACCACTGGCATGTACTTTCATAGCTTATTCCTGGTGTGCCCGAAAGTTCTGATCCAAGAAAAGGAAAGATAGACACCCTGAGACCTGAATGCTTAAAGACTATTGCACAACACGCAGCAAATATGCTTAGTGCTCAGCAGAGCGCGGGTGGGAAACAAGCCAGACCTCATAACCCTTTCCTCTTCTCCTCCCACTCATAATATAAATGTTTCCTCAGTCCCAGTCACTCCCCACAACTAAGCTGCAGGCTTGACTGAAGCCGGGGGAATTGCACCAGCAACAGAATGAAAATGTGCATCACATCCGCTAAGTTAGAGGGAGCCCAGGCTCCTGATGACTGCCAGTACATCATTGGGGAAGTCCTTGCGGCTGCCCCTGGAACAAAGTACTGCTCTCCCACTTGAACCTCACACATCAATTGGCTCCTGTATCACTGAGCACAGTGGTCATGCTTCCAGCAAATAATACAAGTGTCTGCAGAAACCTTAGCAGCCCCCTTTTTTCTACTACTTGGAGTAAAAGAGAAAATCATCTGGTGCGTACTCATGAAGTCATCTTAAATTACATTATTGTGAATGGGCCTGTCTATCGCTAGCTCCTGTAGCAATTTAACCCTTTGACTAGTGAGTTTTTTCATGCTCGCTGACCCCTGGAAGTGAGTTTTTTTCAAAAAATGGAATTAGTTCCAGTTCCAGTTTTATTAATTTAAAATCATGTTTGTTTGATAACCAATTTATGGAAACAAGAACATACATTTGCCTTTTTAAAATGTTGTTTTACACATTTTAAAAATAAATTGATCATACTCTGTATGGTCAGGAGGTACGAGGACATACATGAACATTAGTACTACTCAAAGGATTAAATTAACATTTTCAGGTAAAGAGATGGCTGTGCGTGTGAACAGGTACGTGATCACAGATTATGAGTGCAAACTACAAATAAAGCAGAAACAAATGTGGAAAATGGGACTGATTTCCCGGGATCCTAAGTGAATGGCTCTCCCTGCCCCTGCAAAAAAACTGTTTTGTTTTTGTTTGTTTTAGCAAGAGAGAGAGAAACAGACAGATAGGCAGGCAGGCAGGCAGACAGCAAGGGAGATGAGAAGCGTCAATTCTTCATTGCAGCATCTTAGTTGTTCATTGATTGTTTTCTCATACGTGCCTTGACCTGGGGGCTACAGCCGAGTCAGTGACCCCTTGTTCAAGCCAGCGACCATTGGGTCATGCTCAAGCTTGTGACCCTGTGCTCAAGTCGGTGAGCCCACACTAAAGCTGGATGAGCCCACGCTCATGCCAGGGACCTCAGGGTTTCAAACTTGGATCCTTAGCATCTTAGGCCAACGCTCTATCCACTGCACCACCACCTGGTCATGATGCACTGGCTTCTGGAGAGCTTGCAACAAGCTTTGGAACAGAGCTCCTTGCTGAGGTTCTGAGACCTGCTTCCCACAGTTCTTCAGTCTGTTTCAGCTGTTATCTCACTAACAGTGCCAATGTGTAGTGAAGAGAGAGGAGCAGCACTGATACCCTAGCAGCTGGCTGTGAGCACAGCGCTCTGACTAAAGGGCAGACCCGAGGCCTCGCATGGGTGTGAGGATGGAGGGGACACCTTTCAGAGCAGGTGTAGGGCATGTGCTAAACCACTAGTGCGGCTACTGCCCATGTGACCATAGGCCCCACCCCCAAATGGCAATTTCAGATCCTAGAAAACAACACTGTGAACAAACATATACACAAGGAGCTCTGAAGGTGGAATTTCAAAATTAGGCCCTTTATTTTTTAACTGTTACCAAAGGTTACTTAGGATTTCAGGCACATTGCGAAGCGTCGGAGGAAAAGCAGGCCAGAAGACAGGTGAAGGGCTATGAGCTGTGTTGCCCACTCCCTCAAGGGGAGGAGACTCGGCCACAGAACAGAATGGCTTTGGTCTTGCTGTGCTGGATGAAGAAAAGGAAGGGGTGGTCAGCGCAGAACCTGGGGGTGAGTCTCGCACACCGAAGCATCATGATGGCGGCAGTGGCGGCCGCAGCTTCCGTGCCTTCCTCGTTGACCTCCACAAAGGCCTTGTGCAGAACCTTGGACAGAAACAGACCTCCCATGGATGACATTCCAGAAAAGTCTGCCCTGTTCTGCTCAAAGGCATCAGTCATGCCCAGAGCACGAAGGACATCCTCCATGTCATAATCCTCCTCCAGTTTAAATCTAGGAAGGGATACTTCCACCTCCTCTTCATCCATCATGTCTGGTCTTGTCCAGTCTTTGAATTTTTCATAAGTTAGTGCTTTTTCCACCTGGAAGAGGAGGGTTAAAGATTTTATCATCTTTTTTTTTTTTAAGAGAAGGGGAGATAGACAGATTCCTGCATGCACCCCAACCAGGATCCACCTGGCAAGCCCTGTCTGGGGCCAATGCTCTGCCCATCTGGAGCCATGCTCACAACCGAGCTATTTTTAGCCCCTGAGGTTGAGGTTCCAAGGAGCCATCCTAAGTGCCTGGGGAAGATATGTTCGAATCATTCAAGCTGTGGCTGCAGAAGGGAAAGAGAGAAAGAGAGAGAGAGAGAGAGAGAGAGAGAGAGAGAGAGAAGGGAGAGGGGAGGGGTAGAGAAGCAGATGGTCATCTCTCCTGTGTGCTTTGTCCGTAATCAAACCTGGGACTTCCACATGCTGGGTCTATGCTCTACCGCTAAGCCAACCGGCCAGGGCTATACTTTACTGCCCACTAGAACCTATGCCATGATGTGACTGCTCTATGCCATGCGGTGTGAGACAGCAATGACGGGGAAGTTATGTTGTCATTAGAAACATTCACAGGGAAGATGCAGAGGACCACTAAGCACAAATGCAGAGAGGATTCCCTAGCCATCACAGCACAACTATTACTCAGCACTCATTACCGTTTCCAAGTCAATGTTTTCATCAGGAAGCATGATGATCATGTTTAGTTCTTTGCCAACATAAGGCAGCACCAGAATTTTGGTGAATATTTCTCCTATGTAGGTCATATTAAAGATAGATTTCTTAAACATCATTTGAACAGGTATCTTCTCATTCTATAAGAAAAAATGATAAACATTAAATTGAAACAAGACCCAGTTAACACATTGGACAGATCAACAGAGCTGGGCCACTCTGGGCCCCTAGAAATACTTTGTTTGCTTCCAGAACATGACCTCAGTCCCTTCTTTTGAGGGCTTGAATTCACAGCCTCAACCTCCAGATACTGGGGTACCCAGGGCTCAATGCTTTTCCCTTGGTGATGTCATTCAGTCTTGTGATTTTAACTAAAATTTACAAATTTATATTTCTAGCTGGGACCTCTCCCTTGTACTCAAGATTCATATATTATACTGTCCCCTTGACACCTGCACTTGAACATAAAAGAAACCCCCACTGTCACATGTCACATGTCCCTCTCAGGTCTGCTCTATCTATAATTTTCCCCATATCAGTTGATTTTGGCACCATCCATCTCATTGTCAAAAACCCGAGACTCCCTTATCTCCTGTCTTTTATACCACACATCTGACTCATCAGCAAATAAATCATCTTGGCTCTACATTTAAAATATAACAAGAATCCAACTAGTATTTTCTACTTCCACCGCCATCAGCCTAGACCTGGTCACTGGGATGACTTCCTACGGACCCTTTCCCCTTGTGACTTTTCTCTGTCCAGCAGCCAGAGGGATCCGTTAAATCAATCATATGTCAGATCACATCACTCTTTGGCTAAACACCTTTCCATGGCTCATCCTGTACTCTGAGGGAGCAAAAACTGAAGTCCTTAAAGCAACCTGTCATGGTGACAGGAGCTTGCTCCCCCATGCCCTCTGCTCCCTCTCCCTTCCCTCAGATGCTATAGTCACAGGGCCCCTCAATGGTTCTGTGGGCAAAGCAGGCCCAGTAAAATCATCCCCAAGCCTGGAGAGCACACCCCCTTGAACACAGCGACTGTTTTCAAGAATCTCCTATATTATTGCAAAATATTCACCTTGCTGACTTTAAATGGTCTTTCCTTGGTCAGTTCTTTCTTAAACTGATTATCCCAGTTTCCTTTGAAGTAGATGGCATTCACGAGAACCAGACAAGTAAGGGAATTAATTGAATTTGGAGACAGCAGCTCTGTAATTTTACCTGAAAAGAAGAATTAAAGAACCAGTTAGCTAAGAGTGTCCTGATGCATGTTTTGGGGATAATATCCAGATCAGGAATCTCCTTGCATAGAGAGATAAAGGAGTTTACTGTCCCAAAAATATAACCATGTACGGGATACTGGTCTTTAAAACAATAGCAGCAAAAACAAAACAAAACAACAAAAACCAAACTTAAAATATAGTGGTCCCTCATCTATAGCAGAGGTTAGGTTCCAGAACCCCCTATGATAGGCGAAAGTCAGCAAAGTAGCAACCTTATATTTATTTTATTATTTATATATATATATATATATATATTTTTATATATAATTTTATTTTTTTAATGGGGTGACATCAATAAATCAGGATACATATATTCAAAGATAACAAGTCCAGGTTATCTTGTCATTCAATTATGTTGCATAACCACCACCCAAAGTCAGATTGTCCTCTGTCACCTTCTATCTTGTTTTCTTTGTGCCCCTCCCCACCTCCTATCCCTCTCCCATTCCCTCCTCCCCCCCGTAACCACCACACTCTTATAAATGTCTCTTAGTTTCACTATTATGTCCCACCTACGTATGGAATAATGCAGTTCCTGTTTTTTTCTGATTTACTTATTTCGCTTCGTATCATGTTATCAAGATCCCACCATTTTGCTGTAAATGTTCCGATGTCATCATTTCTTATGGCTGAGTAGTATTCCATAGTGTATATGTGCCACATCTTCTTTATCCAGTCGTCTATTTATGGGCTTTTTGGTTGTTTCCATGTCCTGGCCACTGTGAACAATGCTGCAATAAACATGGGGCTGCATGTGTCTTTACGTATCAATGTTTCTGAGTTTTTGGGATATATACCCAGTAGAGGGATGGCTGGGTCATAAGGTAGTTCTATTTTCAGTTTTTTGAGGAACCACCATACTTTCTTCCATAATGGTTGTACTACTTTACATTCCCACCAACAGTGTATGAGGGTTCCTTTTTCTCCACAGCCTCTCCAACATTTGCTGTTACCTGACTTGCTAATAACAGCTAATCGAACAGGTGTGAGGTGGTATCTCATTGCCGTTTTGATTTGCATTTCTCTAATAGCTAAAGAAGATGAGCATCTTTTCATATATCTGTTGGCCATTTGTATTTCTTCCTGGGAGAAGTGTCTATTCATATCCTCTTCCCATTTTTTTATTGGATTGTTTGTTTGTTTGTTGTTGAGTTTTATGAGTTCTTTGTATATTTTGGATATTAGGCCCTTATCTGAGCTGTCGTTTGAAAAAATCATTTCCCATTTAGTTGGCTTTCTGTTTATTTTGTTATCAGTTTCTCTTGCTGAGCAAAAACTTCTTAGTCTGATGTAGTCCCATTCATTAATTTTTGCCTTCACTTCTCTTGCCATTGGAGTCAAATTCATAAAATGCTCTTTAAAACCCAGGTCCCTGAGTTGAGTACCTATGTCTTCTTCTATGTACTTAATTGTTTCAGGAATTATTTATATATATTTTAAGGCTTTATAAACCCTCCTCACAATCTTTTTTTTTAACAGAGACAGAGAGAGTCAGAGAGAGGGATAGATAGGGACAGACAGACAGGAACGGACAGAGATGAGAAGCATCAATCATCAGGGTTTTTTTTGCAACACCTTAGTTGTTTATTGATTACTTTCTCATATGTGCCTTGACCACGGGCATTCAGCAGACCAAGTAACCCCTTGCTCAAGCCAGTGACCTTGGGTCCAAGCTGTTGAGCTTTGCTCAAACCAGATGAGCCCATGCTCAAGCTGGTGACCTCGGGGTCTCGAACCTGGGTCCTCCACATCCCAGTCTGATGCTCTATCCACTGCACCACCACCTGGTCAGGCCCCACACTCTTATAAACCTTTCCCACACTGTTATTAACCTTTCCCACACTCTATTATAAACACTTCCTATGCTTTTAAACACTTTCAGCACTCTTAAATCTACGTAATTTTAACATATAAAATTCTATACAGGTACTCACCAGTGAATATACAATAATATTCTTTTAATGTTTTAATTTATATTTTATATTGTTTTCAATCTTTTAGGCTAGAAAATGTTTATTTTACCACAAAGAATAATTAAAATAATAAATATATAGGAAGGAAAATGATGACAGAGTAGGCAGACATTACAACTCTCACCTCCAAGAACCAAAGTGGATTACAACTTAACTTAGGAACAATCATCTTGAAAAACCAACTTTGGACTAAACTAAGAGGAATCTATAACCAAGCATCACTGAAGGAACCACATTGAGACTAGTAGGAAAGGCGGAGACATGGAAAGAGCTGTCCTGCTCCCAGGAGTGAGAGGCAGCCAGAAGGGTCTCTTACTGCGGGGTGGGTTTCCCAGAGAGTTGTGGGCCCTCAGCCATAGTATCGGAATCCCAGCCTGGAGCCTTAGAGACTAGAGGAGGCATACAAACAGTATTTAGCTGAAAGAAGAGCTGGGTTACTGTTAGCGAGAGGGAGACAGAACTCTCAGACCCAGGCTCCGTCTTAAAGGGACCACGCAGAAAACCTGGTTCACAGCCACTTACCTGGGGCTCCGGGAGTAGGGAGCGTGGAAAGGACCGGAGTTGCAAGAGGAGAGTGTAGTCTCAGGGACACAGGGAGAGACTGTGGGGGACAGTGACCCTGACCCCTGTACTGTATCACTCCCCAAACCTAAAGTGACCATTCTTCCTGGGAGAACCAAGTCAACAAAGGGAAGCAATTGATCCACCCAACAGAGGCTCTCCTGCTCCAGTTAGTGCAGAGAGACACTTAGAAGCAGGGGGTGCATCAGGGACACAGGATTTGAGTGCCGAGGTCTGCGCTACACTGCCCCCCCCAACCTGCTGAGTACCCTCTGAAGTGGAGGAGGACTGGGCTGCAGAACTCTGCGGGACAAGGCATCCCCTGCACCTGCATTGAGCAGATCCCAGTGTGTGAGGCATCTCAAGCACCCATTGAAGGTGGAGTCTCACAAGGGGTGCTGCAGTCCCACAGGGGGCGGAGCCAGGCAGCCCACTCTGCCATGTCGAGGGGCCGAGCCTGGAGAGGCAGCCTGTGCTGCCACATCGAGGGGCGGAACCTGGAGAGGCAGCCTGTGCATCAGGAGAGCGGAGCCCGGTGGCCCCCACTGCAAAGGAGAGAGGTGGGTAGAGCCTGAAGAGGCATCCTTCACACCAGTGGGGGGGTCGAGCCCAGAGAGGCAGGGAGTCCCACATACCTGCAAAGCAGCTGGAGCTGTGGCCTGCCAGCCCACGCTGGGGCCCGAGTATCTGAGCAGGCAGAGGCAGAGGGGGGCTAGCAGAAAGACCTCACTTCAGGAATAGAGAGGCCACACACACTGGCCAGAGTGGATAAAAGCCAGCCTAGGAGTGCAGCTTACAGTTACAATGACATCAGAGCCCAGCAGAGGCAGACACAAATTTTGGATCACCTGTACCTCCAAGAAGGTTGCCAAGGGCCAGTCAGAAGCAGTGATTCCCACTACTCTATTCCAGGTTCCAGCCAGGGAGGTCCAGGGCTGGTATATACAGCGGCCAGATACAGAGAGCATCAGCTCAGGCCCTAACAACCATAATTAGAGTGGTATCTTAAGGAAAGGCTCCTCACACCTGACCCAGCTAAGGCATTGAAAACAGTGTCACAAACAGAAAAAGAGCAGTAGCAGCAGATAAGTAGTACACAGCAGATAACAAATAACAGGAGAGGCCAACCCAAGAAGATTTAGAAGCAACACAACTGAAAGCTGGAGGCAGACAACACCAACCTATACTCAGCTAGCTACACAAACAACACATCCAAAGGAGCAGTCTATACAGAGACAAAATGGGAAGACAGAAAAGTGCAATTCAAATGAATCAACAAGAGAAATCCTCAGAAAAAGAACTGAATGAAATGGAAATAACCAAGATACCGGATGCAGAGTTTAGAATAATGATTGTTAGGATGCTCAAGGATCTTAGAGCAACAATAGATGGACAAAATGAGCACCTAAACAAAAAGACAGCTGACATCAAAAAGGACACTGAAATCATAAAATAGAATCAGACAGAAATGACAAACACAATATCAGAAATAAAGACTAAACTAGAAGGAACAAAAATCAGACTGGATGAAGCAGAAGATTGAATCAGCAATTTAGAAGACAAGATAAGTGAAAGCATGAAAGCAGAACAAGAAAAAGAAAAGAGATCAAAAAGTCTGAGGAAACTCTAAGAGAGCTCTGTGACAACATAAAGAGAAACAACATTCGCATCACAGAGGTTCCTGAAGGAGAAGAGAAAGAACAAGGGATAGAGAACCTGATTGGAGAAATCATAGCTGAAAACTTCCCTAAATTGATGCAGGAAAAAGTCACACAAGGCCAAGAAATTCAGAGAATCCCATTAAAGAGGAACCCAAAGAGACCTACACCAAAATACATAATTAAAATACCAAAGCTAACAGATAAAGAAAGAATACGAAAAGCTGCAAGAGAAAAGCAGTCAATCACCTACAAAGGAGCCCTCATAAGAATGACATCTGACTTCTCAACAGAAACACTTGAGGCCAGAAGAAAATGGCAAGAAATATTCAAAGTAATGCAGAACAAGAACCTACAACCAAGACTACTTTATCCAGCAAGGCTATCATTTAAAATTGAAGGAGAAATAAAAAGCTCCCCAGGAAAAAAAAAAAAAAAAACTCAAGGAATTCATTACAACCAAACCAATGCTGCAAGAAATGTTAACCAATGCTGCAAGAAATGTTAAGGGGCCTGTTGTAAACAGATCAAAGGGGGGAAAAACTAGTAAAAGAGGAATGTAGATTTAAATAAAATGGCAATAAACAACTACATATCGATAATAACCTTAAATATAAATGAACTAAATGCTCCAATCAAAAGACATAGGATAGCTACATGGATAAGAAAACAGGACCTGTACATATGCTGCCTACAGGAGACCCACCTCATAACAAAGGATACACATAGACTGAAAGCAAAGAGATAAAAATATATTTCATGCAAATGGAAATGAAAAAAAAGCTAGGGTAGCAATACTTATATCTGACAAAACAGACTTTAAAACAAAGTCTATAGTAAGGGATAAAGAAGGTCACTAAATAATGCTAAAAGGAGCAATCCAACAGGAAAATATAACCATTATAAATATCTATGCATCTAATATAGGAAACACCTAAATATATAAAGCAGATTTTGATGGACATAAAGGACGAGATCATCAGCAATACTATAACTGTAGGGGATTTCAATACCCCACTAACAGCACTGGATAGATCTTCAAGAAAGAAAATTAACAAAGAAACAGAAGACTTAAAGGACAAACTAGATCAGGGTTTGGGAACCTTTTTGGCTGAGACAGCCATGAACGCCACATATTTTAAAATGTAATTCCATGAGAGCCATACAACAACCCGTGTACGTTATGCATTATCCAATAAAAATTTGGTGTTGTCCCAAGGACAGCTGTGATTGGCTCCAGCCACCAGCAACCATGAGCATTAGTGGTAGGAAATGGATTGTAATACATGAGAATGTTTTACATTTTTAACGTTATTTTTTTTTATTAAAGATTTGTCTGCAAGCCAGATGCAGCCATCAAAAGGGCAACATCTGGCTCAGGCCATAGGTTCCTGACCCCTGGTCTAGATCAACTGGATTTAATAGGTATCTTCAGAACCTTTCACCCTAAAGCAGAATATACATTCTTTTCAAGTGCTCATAGTACATTCTCTAGGATAGACCACATGTTAGAACACAAAATGAGTTTCAATAAATTTAAGAAGACTGCAATCATATCAAGCATCTTATTGGATCACAATGGCATGAAACTAGAAATCAAATACAATAGAAAAACTGAAAAACATTCAAACACTTGGAAACTAAATAGCATGTTATTAAATAATGAATGGGTTAACAATGAGATCAAGGAAGAAATCAAAAATTTTTTTGAAACAAATGAAAATGAACACACAACAACTCAAAATTTATGGGACACAGCAAAAGCAGTCCTGAGGGGGGAGTTCATAGCATTACAGGCATACCTTAAGAAGCTACAAAAAGCTCAAATAAACAATTTAACCCTGGATCTAAAAGAACTAGAAAAAGAACAGCAAGTAAAGCCCAGAGGAAGTAGAAGGAAGAAAATACTAAAGATCAGAGCAGAAATAAATGACATAGAGGCTAAACAACAATACAGAGGACCAATGGAACCAAGAGCTGGTTCTTTGAAAAGGTAAACAAGATTGATGAACCTTTAACCAGACTCACCAAGAAAAAAAGAGGACTCAAATAAATAAAATTAGAAATGAGAGTGAAGAAGCAACAACTGACACAGCAGAAATACAAAGGATTGTAAGAAAATACGATGAAGAACTATATGCCAAAAATTAGACAACCTAGGTGAAATGGACAAATTCCTTGAAACATATGATCTTTCAAAAATCAATCAGGAAGAATCAGAAAACCTAAACAGACCAATTAAAACAAATGCAAAACAAAACAACAACAACAAAAAAAACAAAAGCCCCGGGCTTCACAGGCGAATTCTACCAAATATTCAAAGAGAACTAACTCCTATCCTTCTCAAGCTATTTCAAAAAGTTCAAGAGGAGGGAAGACTTCCAAACTCCTTTTACAAGGCCAGCATAATTCTGATTCCAAAACCAGGCAAAGACAACACAAAGAAAGAAAACTACAGGCCAATTTCCTGATAAATTTAGATGCTAAAATTCTCAACAAAATATTAGCAAACTGTATCCAGCAATACATGAAAAAAATCATGTATCATGATCAAGTGGGATTTATTCTGGGGAGGCAAGGCTGGTACAATATTTGCAAATCAATCAATGTGATTCATCACATAAACAAAAGGAAGGAGAAAAATCACATGATTATATCAATAGATGCAGAAAAAGCATCCATTTATGATCAAAATTCTCAGCAAAGTGGGAATACAGAGAACATACCTCAATAAGATAAAAGCCATCTATGACAAACCCACAGCCAACATCATACTCAATGGGAAAAAATTAAAAGCAATCCCCTTAAGATCAAGAACAAGGCAGGGTGCCCCCTTTCATCACTCTTATTCAACATAGTCCTGGAAGTCCTAGCCACGGCAATCAGACAAGAAGAAATAAAAGGCATTCAAGTTGGAAAAGAAGAAGTAAAACTATCATTATTTGCTAATGATATGATATTGTACATAGAAAACCCTAAAGTCTCAGTCAAAAAACTACTGGACCTGATAAATAAATTCAGCAAGGTGGTAGGATATAAAATTAATATTCAGAAATCAGAGGCATTTTTATACACCAATGATGAACTGTCTGAAAGAGAAATTAAGAAAACAATACCCTTCACTATTACAACAAAAAAAAATAAAGTACCTAGGAGTAAATTTAACCAAAGAGGTTAAAGACTTGTACTCAGAAAATTATAAAACATTGATAAAAGAAATCAAGAAAGATACAAATAAGTGAAAGCATACATCATGTTCATGGATAGGAGAAATAAACACCATTAAAATGTCTATATTACTCAAAGCAATTTATAAATTCAACGCAATTCCCATTAAAATACCAATGACATAGATATAGAACAAGTATTTCAAAAATTTATATGAAACCAAAAGAGAACATGAATAGCCTCAGCAATCTTGAAAAAGAAGAATAAAGTGGGAGGTATCACACTTCCTGATATCAAGTGATACTACAAGGCCATTGTACTCAAAACAGCTTGTTACTGGCATAAGAACAGGCATATAGATCAATGGAACAGAACAGAAAACCCAGAAATAAACCCTTACCTTTATGGACATTTGATATTTGACAAAGGAGGTAAAAGCATACAATGGAGTAAAGACAGTCTCTTTAATAAATGGTTCTGAGAAAACTGAACAGCTACCTGCAAAAAAATAAAACTAGACCACCAACTTACACCATTCACAAAAATAAACTCAAAATGAATAAAAGACTTATATGTAAGTCGTGAAACCATAAGCATCTTAGAAGAAAACATAGGCAGTAAGCTCGCCAACATCTCTTGCAGCAATATATTGCTGATTTATCTCCATGGGCAAGTGAAATAAAGGACAGAATGAACAAATGGGACTATATCAAACTAAAAAGCTTTTGCACAGCTGAAGACAATATGAACAAAATAAAAAGACAAACCACACAATGGGAGAACATATTTGACAATACATCTGATATGGGGTTAATAACCAAATTTTTTTTTTTTGTATTTTTCTGAAGCTGGAAACGGGGAGGCAGTCAGAGAGACTCCCGCATGCGCCCGACCGGGATCCACCCAGCATGCCCACCAAGGGTCGATGCTCTGCCCATCCGGGGCGTCGCTCTGTCGTGACCAGAGCCACTCTGGCGCCTGGGGCAGAGGCCAAGGAGCCATCCCCAGCGCCCGGGCCATCTTTGCTCCAATGGAGCCTCAGCTGCGGGAGGGGAAGAGACAGAGAGGAAGGAGAGGGGGAGGGGTGGAGAAGCAGATGGGCGCCTCTCCTATGTGCCCTGGCCGGGAATCGAACCCGGGACTCCTGCATGCCAGGCCGACGCTCTACCACTGAGCCAACCGGCCAGGGCCTAATAACCAAAATTTATAAAGAACTTGTAAAACTCAACACCAGGAAGATAAACAATCCAATCAAAAAATGGGGAAAATAAATGAATAGACACTTCTCCAAAGAGGACATACAGATGGCCAATAGGCAGATGAAAAAATGTTCAACATCACTAATTATTAGAGAAATGCAAATTAAAACCGCAATGAGATATCACCTCACACAAGTCAGAATGGCGTTAATTAACAAAACAACACATAATAAGTGCTGGAGAGGATGTGGAGAAAGGGGAACCCTCCTGCACTGCTAGTAGGAATGCAGACTGGTGCAGCCACTGTGGAAAACAGTACGGAGATTCCTCAAAAAAATTAAAAATCAATCTGCCTTTTGACCCAGTCACCCCAATTTTAGGAATATATCCTAGAACACTACATCACTGATTCAAAAGAAGAAATGCATCCTCATGTTCATGTCCGCATTGTTTGCAATAGCCAAGATTTGGAAACAGCCCAAGTGTGCGTCAGTGGATGAGTAGATTAAAAAGCTGTAGTACATGTACACAGTGGAATACTATGTGGCCATGAAAAAGAAGGAAATCTTACCTTTTGCGACAACATGGATGGACCTGGAAACTATTATGTTAAATGAAATAAGCCAGGCAGAGAAAGAAAAAAATTGTATGACCTCACTCATTTGAGGAATCCAATGAACAATGTGAACTGAGGAACAGAATAGAGGCACAGGTGGGATCAAAGGGATCAGAGGGAAAGTGGACAGAGGGAAAGGGGATGAGAGGATGGGATCAGAGAAAGAAAAGAGATTGGTGAAATTATATATACATAACAGCATTACAGAGAGCAGAAAAGCAAATCCTGGAGGGAAGCGGGAAGGGTGTTGGAGGGAGGGGGGCAAGGGGAATGCTGAGGGGAACACGGGGATGGGGGGATGTATTCAGTGGGACACTTGAATCTATGTAAACACAATAAATTTAAATATATATATATACTGCAAAACCCCGTGATATAGCAAAAAATCCGTGATACAAAATTAGATATATACAATTAAAAAATCCACGATACAGTGAGACCGCAAAATGTGAAACGCGATATGGTGAGGGACAGCTGTACCATCGCTTGAATAAAACACGTAACATGAACAAGGTAATAGGTACAGGATGAATTCCATCACAATGAGACAGAAGGGAATGCCTTGTGCCTAAAGAAAGGTAAAAGTCTGCAGCAAGTGTAAAGACCAGTTAAACTCAAGTCCCAGTGGGTGAGGGTATTTTTGAGTGCCCTGCAGGGGACTCTGCAGGGCACTATCTGCGCTGTCCAGGAAGACAGCCTGAGACCCATATCCAAAGTATTCCTTAAATTATTTGTGGAAAGAAAGACTAGATTAACATTAACAACAAAGATTAAAGTATGGGTTGTTCTGGAAAAGGTGTACTGGATATTCAGAGACATCCCAGATATATCATTAAGAACAGGAAGACTCCAGAGAAAATTATCATACATTGGCATATTTCAGAAGATTTTTTAAAGATTACAGTTATTTTGAGAAAAAAATCATTTATTTACAGCTGATGAAGAAACTGGCACTAAGATTAATTAAAATACTATTAAAAGAGAATAACAATATATTGTCACCTTCTGTCTTGTCAGTGACCCAGGTGTTGATGTGTTTTCTTGCCTCCTCTGTGGCTTTGAAGAAGTCGAGCTCTTCCATCTCTGCCTGGTAGAATTTGCGGCAGGAATCTTTGAAAGACTGGAAGAGACAGCAACACCATTGCATGGCTACAAAAGCACCAGCGGATTTCTTTTGTGCCAATCAGAACATAGATAATTGCATGACTTATATGTGCTGAGGAATAAAAATACTGAGAAATGAATTAATAAATAACACTAGTGAACAAAATTTTTGTTGCATCCTCAAAAACACTTGTTCTTATCTAATTCGAGTGCGCTGATATCCAATCTGACATTAGTTTTTCTCTGTAAGCTAGTTTTTTGCAATTCAAGATTTTAAATTTTCATCTTACTGTAAAATTTTCAACATTTAGTTTAACATAATGAGGTAGAATGTCTTCTTGGGAATCATCTTTGTGAAAATATAATAATTTATATAATGCAGTAAACACATTAATATACTAAAAGATATGATTGCATCAGAATTTGTCTACAATTTCGAAATAGAACATATTAAAACACTTATTTTAATCATAAAATTTGCGCAAAACATTTAAATTCTATTCTGGCAAAAATTTGCATTTGTAGCTCTTGCATTTTTGTACTTGTTAAGGACAATCTTGTTTGATGCTCCAGCAGTAGTCTGCTCATCACTAACAGTTCCAAGATTTTCGGGAAATTTATCAAGGTGACTGCTCAAGAAGTAAATCTTAACGCTCCTGTTACATCCAGTGTTGTGAAAACCCAACAGCATCCTTTGAACCAAAAGTTCATAGTTTTCTGCTTTTTTGTTGCCAAGAAAGTTCTTTGTAACTGCCAAAAAAGACTGCCATGCTGCTTTCTCCTCTTTATCTTCCTGGCAAATTCTTCATCACGTATGAGGGTTCAAATTTGAGGTCCATCAAATACACCTGCTTTTATCTTCTCGAAAGCCAAGGCAGGAAAAGCAGAAATAATATGTTGAAAGCATTCGCTTTCTCTATTCAAAGCCTGAACAAACTGTTTCACTAAGCCAAGTCTGATGTGAAGTGGGGGGAAAATGATCCTGTCTCGATTAACTACAGGTTCATTCACAATATTTTGCATCCCTACTTCCAGAGCTTCACGTTTTGGCCACTCCTTCTGTGTCCAGTGTTTCTCCTGAGCTCGGCTGTCCCACAAACACAGAAAGCAAGGATACTTCGTGAAACCTCTCTGTTGTCCTAGCAGGAAATTGACCATTTTAAGATCCACACAAATGGTCCATTTATGCTCCTCATACTTCAGAAAGTCGAGGATAATTTTTATGTCATTATAATCTTCTCACAGATGAGTTGAATAACCAATTGGAACAGTTGCATAAACATTACTGTTGTGTAGGAGAACACATTTCAGACTCCGTTTAGAGCAGGGGTCTCAAACTTGTGCCCGGCGGGCCGCATGCGGCCCGCCGAACAATTTTGTGCAGCCCGCAGACTAATCCATGAAGTTCAAAATATTTTGGATAAAATTAAGTAAGCCTAGGGGCCTACTTGTATTTTTCATTTCTCTAGCATCCTAGCTAGATATTAGCTTAGTTAACAGCAGTTGTGATGCGAACTACAGTTTCTGGTCGTTTTGTGACACTGAGTAAACTGCATGTACGATTGTGCTTGTTGTACTGATTTTTTTTTGTTTTCAACTGCAGTGAGAAAAGTGTTGCGTAACAGTTGCCTTTTGTAGACCTAGTGCGGCCCGCCGAATGGCTATGATCTTGCTCTGCGGCCCACATGCTGAGTTGAGTTTGAGACCCCTGGTTTAGAGCTATCAAGAAATTGCCGCCATTCTGTTGGACACCTAGTGTTAACACCTAGCTGGCTGAGAAGACTACAGATATCATGACAGTAAACAAAGTGTTTGTCTTCGGGAAAAAAGTCCACAAAAATTTGTTCACGCTTCCTGAAATGGGATACTTTAGCTGACCAGTGAAGTACATTCTTTTCTTGAAGCCTAGAGGCTAATAACTCAGCTGCTTTCTTTGATAGGCCCAAATCTCTTACTAAGTCATTCAATTCAGGTTGGCTAAACTGCTGAGGGGTTAATGACTGCTTGGCATCAGAAGACCCTTCAGATTCTATAATCATTTCCTCATGCATCTTATCAAAATACACTGAATCACCATGTTCACTTTCTTCATCCTTAGAAGAAATAAAACCATTGAAAACTGGAACCAGAAGTGTCTCAGAGTGTGGGTCAGGTCATATTGCTGAGGAATATTAGGGTATGCGATCATATGCCGTTTTTTCTTGCTGGTGCCCTTTGTATGAATCAGACAGAAATAACAGTCACTGCTGTGGTCCTTAGGTTCACGCCAAACCATGGGAATACCAAAAGGCATTCCTTTGCATTTTCATTTTGTCCAGTCATGAAGCATTTCCTCACAATTATGACACACAATATGAGGGGCCTAATTCTTGTCTTCATTGCCAAGGGGAACTTGAAAATAGGCAATATATGCATGTGTCACAAATGATGAAATATTGAGCCTTTGATGTTGAAGTAACAGCCACATATATAACAGAAGGTGTCAGGATATTCTTACATTTACACCTACCTGAAGAAGCCATGATTCAATCTTAAAACAAAATAAGAGGGTGGTTTTATCAGATAATAATTTTTTACATTTAAAAACAACTACAATTATGTAAAAATGATGTTTGTAAAACATTAATTGCCTTGTGATTATGTTCAATCCAAGAGTCGTTGCCCTTTAACTCCAATTTAAAAACCAATGCATGCCACCTGACTAGGCGGTGGTGCAGTGGATAGAGCATCAGACTGGGATGCGGAAGGACCCACGTTCGAGACCCCAAGGTCGCCAATTTGAGAGCGGGCTCATCTGGCTTAAGCAAAAAGCTCACCAGCTTGGACCCAAGGTCGCTGGCTCAAGCATGGGGTTACTTGGTCTGCTGAAGGCCCGTGGTCAAGCCACATATGAGAAAGCAATCAATGAACAACTAAGGTGTTGCAACAAAAAACTGATGATTAATGCTTCTCATCTCTCTCCGTTCCTGTCTGTCTGTCCCTATCTATCCCTCTCTCTCTCTCTGTCCCTGTAAAAACGACAACAATAACAAAATACATTCCATTAACTGTAACAAAAAGAAAATTAAAATTGCATAAAAACTGGAGTATGCACCAAAAAACAGATTTCAGATTTGGAATCAGCAATGCAGAAATATATAGAAATAGTTCTAAAACCTCATGCAACAGAAAAAGAAAAAAAACTTTCCTCAGTGTAATATGAGAAATAAGTAAATGATGAATTAACCTAAAATCAGCTACATTTGATCTTAGCTTATAAACTAAGTACAGTAAGTGTCTGAATACCAAATAAACATTAAAAATTACTAAACCCTTTAAGGAAGTAGCTGTGCATCAAGGAGGTAGATACAAAGACTTTAGATGCAGCAACTACGGTGTGTTGCTCCCCACAAGCCACCACATTTGCTAAGTGACGCCCTGCCGCAGCGCCCTCTACATTTCAGAACTGGGGCCTATTTTTCAAAATAATGAGGGGAAAACGTGCAATTCTACACCATTTCCACCACACTTTCTTTTTCTTTTGTCCTTTTTATTGAATTTTTTTTTTGGGGGGGTGGCACTGGTTAACAAAATTATATAGGTTTCAGGTGCCCAATTCTATAACACATGCTCTGTACACTGTATTGTGTGTTCACCACCCCAAGTCAAATCTCTGTCCATCACCATTTATCCTCCTCTATTCTCCCCTCCACCTTACCATGCCTCCCCAAGCTCCCTGTCCCACCACAGCTTTCTTTGAAGATGGAAATGTTCCAAATCTAAGCCACATGTGACTGACTATATTGAGCACTAGAAATACGGCTACTGCTGCTAAGGAATTGAATAGTTACCATTATTTGACTCTAACTAACCATATGAAAGGTAAATGGCTTACACGTGTCCAGTGGCTACCATTTAGGATGGATCATTCTAGAGTGTGAGCAACTCCCCCAAAATGTTTAAAAACTATATTTTGTCATTATATTGTCTATGAAATGGTAGTATTGATGACCACCTGCATCGGGCCACATAAAAGCAGACAATCCAATAGAAAACAAATGAACTGAAACAGCTCATTTGTTGACAGTGTACTGTACAATGGTTTACCAATCTTTCTTTTGAACAGGGTGCAGCTAAAGACCTAATTCCCCTTTTCAGGATTGTTTTTATCGCAGGGTTTCACATTTCCTCTTCAGGGAAGCATTAGGAGAAGCAGTGTAGCACCACGGCTGTGAACACAAGTCCTGTGCCTTGAATAGCTGCACAGCCCTAGCAAAGTGGCTCAGTCTGTTTCTTTGTCCTCCCCTGGAAATGCTGGTACAGCAGTAGCTGTATCTCAGAGGGCTACTTTGACAACTAGATAAATTATCATTAGTACTATGTTTTATGTAATAGCTGAATTCTCTGCATGTTGCAGACACTGTGCTAAATGATCTAGTTATTTAACTTAATAGTCACATAATTCATGCTTTGTCAATTTTACTGCTGTTTGGTTCTTGTTTTTTTCAATTCCACTTGACAGTCATTATATCAGTTTCAGGTGTTCCAACATAGTGTTTAGATTTATATAACTTTCAAAGTGATCCTCCATAAGTCTAGTACCCACCTGACACCATACATAGTTATTACAATATTATTGACTATATGCTCTATGTTGTACTTTACATCCCTATTTTGTAACTAAAAACTCATACTTTTTAACCCTTTGAGTAGTGAGTGTTTTTTCATGCTCATTGACCCCTGGGAGTGAGTTTTTTTTCAAAAAATGAAATTAGTTACAGTTACAGTTTTATTAACTTAAAATTGTTTGTTTGATAACCACTTGATGGAAACAAAAACATACATTTGCCTTTTTTTTAATGTTGCCTTACACATTTTAAAAATAAATCGAAAAAAATAAAATAAAAATAAAAAATAAATCGATCATACTCTAAATGGTCAGGAGGCACGAGGACATATAATATGAACGTTCGTACTAATCAAAGGGTTAATCCATTTACTTTTTCACCCAGCCTCCAACCTCCAGCCATCTGGCTGTTCTCTGTATCTATGCATTTGTTTGTTTCGTTTGTTCATTTATTTTGTTTTTTAGATTCCACATTTAAGTGAAATCATGGTATCTGTCTTTCTCTGACTTATTTCACTTAGCCATTATACCAAGATCCATAGTAAAGTTTCATTCTTTTTATGGCTGAGTTAATATTCCATTGTGTATATGTACTACCTCTTCTTTATCTATTCTTCTACTGATGTACACTTAGGTTGCTTCTATATCTCAGCTATTGTAAATAATGCTGCAATGAATACAGGGGTGCATATAGCTTTCCAAATTAGTGTTCTGAATTTTCTCAGATGAAAACATAGAAGAATTGCTGGGTCACATGGTAGTTCCATTTAATTTATGAGTAACCTACAGTTTTCCATCAGAGCTGTAACAATTTGCAATCCTACCAACAGTGCACAAGGGTTCTCTTTTGCCCAAATCCTCACCAACACTTGTGGATTTACTGATGGTAGTCTTTCTGACAGGTGTGAGCAGTAGTAGTCAACCTGGTCCCTACCACCCACTAGTGGGCGTTCCAGCTTTCATGGTGGGCGGTAGTGGAGCAACCAAAGTATAAATAAAAAGATGGCCCTGGCCGGTTGGCTCAGCGGTAGAGCATCGGCCTAGCGTGCGGAGGACCCGGGTTCGATTCCCGGCCAGGGCACACAGGAGAAGCGCCCATTTGCTTCTCCACCCCTCCGCCACACTTTCCTCTCTGTCTCTCTCTTCCCCTCCTGCAGCCAAGGCTCCATTGGAGCAAAGATGGCCCTGGCGCTGGGGATGGCTCTGTGGCCTCTGCCTCAGGCGCTAGAGTGGCTCTGGTCGCAACATGGCGACGCCCAGGATGGGCAGAGCATCGCCCCCTGGTGGGCAGAGCGTCGCCCCTGGTGGGCGTGCCGGGTGGATCCCGGTAGGGCGCATGCGGGAGTCTGTCTGACTGTCTCTCCGTTTCCAGCTTCAGAAAAATGAAAAAAAAAAAAAAAAAAGATAGATTTAACTATAGTAAGTTGTTTTATAAAGATTTATTCTGCCAAACTTAGTGAAAATCCAACATAAAGTACTTGGTAATTATTATTATGTGCTTTAACTTGCTGTAACTCTGCTTTATAAATTTTATAAAGTAAAGTTACTTCCCTACTTTAAAAATCACCATTACTGTGGAACCAGTGGGTGGTTAGAAAATTTTACTAACAGAGATACAAAAGTGGGCAGTAGGTATAAAAAGGTTGACTACCCCTGGGTGTGAGGTTTTATCTCATTGTGGCTTTAATCTGCATTTCCCTGATGATTAGTGATGTTGAGCTCTTTTCATGTCTATTGGTCATCTGTATGTCCTCTTTGAAGAAATGTCTATTCAGGCCTTCTGCCCATTTTTAATTAGAATTTTCTTTTTTAGCATTAAGTTGTATGAGTTCCTTATGTATTTTGGATATTAACCCCTAATCAGATATATTATTGGTGAATATCTCCTCCCTTTCAGTAAGCTGTCTTTTCATTTTGTTGTTTCCTTCACTGTGCAGAAACATTCTAGTTTAATGTAGTTTCTTTTGTTTCCCTTGCTCTATTACACACACACACACACACACACACACACAAATACTGCTAAGAGTGAAGTTGAAAAATTCACTGCCTATGTGTTTTTATAGTAGGATTTGTGCTTCAGGTCTTACGTTTAAGTCTTTAATCCATTTTGAGTTTTTTCTTGCATGTGGTATAAAAAAGTGATCTAGTTTCGGGTTTTTTGTGTGTATCTATCCAGTTTTTCCAACACCATTTATTAAAGAGATTGTCTTTATACCATTGTATATTCTTGTCTTGTCATAGATTAATTGACCATACAGATGTGGTTTTATTTCTGGGCTCTCTATTCTGTTGATCTATGTATCTGGTTTTATGCCAGTAGCATACTGTTTTGATTACTATACCTTTGTAGTATAGTTTATTAGGTAATGAGTGTGATTCCTCCAACTTTGTTCTTTCTCAAGACTGCTCTGGGCCCTGGCCGGTTGGCTCAGTGGTAGAGCGTCAGCCCAGTGTGTGGAAGTTCTAGATTCGATTCCCGGCCAGGCCACACAGGAGGAGCGCCAATCTGCTTCTCCACCCTTCCCCCTCTCTTTTCATTCTATCTCTCTCTTCCCCTCCTGCAGCCAAGGCTCCATTGGCGCAAAGTTGGCCTGGGCTCTGAGGATGGCTCCATAGCCTCCACCTTAGGCACTGGAATGGCTCTGATTGCAGCGGAGCAATGCCCCAGAAGGGCCGAGCATTGCCCCTGGTGGGCATGCCAGGTGAATCCTGGTCAAGTGCATATGGGAGTCTGCCTGTCTGTCCCCCCCTTTCTCACTTCAGAAATATTCAAAAAAAAAAAAAAGACTGCTCTGTCTATTCAAGGTCTTTTTTGGTTTCATATACATTTTAGGATTGTTAGATCTAGTTCTGCGGAAAGTGCCCATGGTATTTTCATAGGGATTGAAATGAAGCTATAGATTGCTTTGGGTAGTATGAACATTTTAACAATATTAATTCATCTTATCCATTAGAATGCATATCTTTAGATTTATGTATTTTTCAATGCTTTTTATCAGTGTCTTATGGTTATTATATACAGGTCTTTCATCTCCTTGGTTACATTTATTCCTAAGTGTTTTGTTCTATTTGGTGCATTTGTAAATGGATTGTTTCTTAATTTCTCTTTCTAATCATTCATTATTAGTATATAGAGAAGCAACAGATTTTTGTATACTGATTTTATATCCTGCAAACATACTGAATTACTTAAGAGTTCTAACAATTTTTTTGGTGAAATCTTTAGGGCTTTCTATCTATAATATCATATCATCTGCAAATAAAGACAGATTTACTTCTTCCTTTCCTGTCTGGATGACTTATTTCTTTATCTTGCCTAACCACTCTCCCTAGGTCACTGTGTTTCTATTTTCATCATCTAAAGGTATAGTGTGATTTATTCCTTGACCTTGTTAACTCATTCATTGTTTAATAGCATGTTATTTATCCTCTGTGAGTTTGTGTTTTTCAGTTTTCTTCCTATATTTGATTTCTAGTTTCATACCATTGTGATTGAAGAAGATGCTTGACATGATTTCAATCTTCTTAAACTTACCGAGATGTGTTTTGGGGCCTAATATGTGTTCCATCCTAAAAAATGTTTCATGCACACTTGAAAATAATGTATATATTTTTGCCTTTGGCTAAAATGTTTGAAAGATATCTAATAAGTTCATTCAGTCTAATGTGTCATTTATGGCCACTGTTTCCTTATTGATTTTCAGTCTGGAAAATCTATCCATTGATGTCAATGGAGTGTTAAAATTCCCTGCTATGACTGTATTGCTGTTGATCTCTCCCTTTATGTCCATCAAGATTTGCTTTACACATTTAGGTGCTCTTATGTTGGGTGTGTCAATATTTTCAAGGGTTATCTTCTCTTGTTGGATTGCTCCCTTTATCATTATGAAATGCCCTTCTTTGTCTCTTGTTACAAACTTTGTTTTAAAGTCTATTCTCTGATACATATATTGATACCCATTCTTTTCTTTTTTCCATTTTTATTTGCATGAAATACTTTTTCCCATCCACTTACTTTCAGTCTATGTGTGTCTTTCAACCTGAGCCAGGTCTGTTATAGATAACAAATGTACAGGTCTTGTTTTTTATCCATTTAGCCACCCTGTGTCTCTTAATTGGTACATGTAGCCTATTTACATTTAAAATAATTATTCATGTGT
Organism: Saccopteryx leptura; assembly: GCF_036850995.1. Taxonomy (NCBI): domain Eukaryota; kingdom Metazoa; phylum Chordata; class Mammalia; order Chiroptera; family Emballonuridae; genus Saccopteryx; species Saccopteryx leptura. Next base: position 187,829,873 of record NC_089505.1, on the reverse strand, counting down.
ATATAGTTATTGACATTTTATTGTTTTCTGACTGTCTTTGTAGTTCTCTGTTCCTTCCTCATTCTCCCACTCTCCTCTATGTTACTGACATCCTATACTACGTTTGGATTCCTTTCCTTTTATTGCTTATGTAGCTCTTACAGATTTGTGTTTTGTGGTTATAATGTACTTCATATATACCACAATATGTTTTTAGCAGTCTGTTTTAAGTTGATGTTTGCTTATGTTCTATCACACTCAAAAATCACTAGTTTTTACTCAGCCCCTTCATGTTCATGTTTTTGTCATTATCTTTACTTCATTCAGTTGTGTGTGTTTGTATTTTTTTTAATTCTATTTATTGATTTTTAGATAGAGGGGAGAGAAAGAGGATTGGGGGAAAAGCAGGAAGAATCAACTCAGTAGTTGCTTCCTATATGTGCGTTGACCAGGCAAGCCCAGGGTTTTGAACCGGTGACCTCAGCATTCCAGATTGACACTTTATCCACTGCACCACCACAGGTCAGGCTGTGTATATTTCTTAATGTGTCGTTATAATAACACATGATCTTGAGACCTTTTGTGTTTATTGAAAGTTTTGTTTTTCTTTATATCTAAGGCTTATAAAAAGATGGAAGCAGCTAACACTAATAAAAATAAGTAAAACAAGTTGTAAAAGCAAAAACAAAAACAAAAAACACTGTGGTGTGGCTGCAGCCTTTTTGACAGCAATTCCACAATATTCACTAACATTCACTTAAAAACTTCACTCCCTTCCTTTCTTTTACAAGTTCACATGTATTCACTTTATGGCTCAGATTAGGTACAACCTAACTGCCCACCAATGGAAGAATGATTACAGTACATCCATATTTAAGAACACCAGATAACAGAAAGAAAAACAAAAAAAAAAATTTTTTTAACTAAGGAAAGAAGAACAAAAAAAGAAAGACTAAAAAAGAAAAAAGGACACCAGATAACAGTTAAAGAGTAGGGCAGACACACATACACTGAGAGGGAAAGAATTTAGTCACAGTGTTAGGGGGAAAGGAACCAATTATAACAGAATATGTATGTTACAGTGACAGTGTGTAGGGGAACCTCACAAAACAAATCTCTCTATATATAGAAGATTACCCTTCAAATCTATAAAAGCTCTTATACAGGGGAGGGGAGTGATGGGGTACAGACAAAAGTTGAGGGGGCTCATGCTTTGTCTGCTTTTTTGTGTTTTCACATAAGTGGAATATAGTCACATATCACTTGATTGGTTTTTGAAAAATAGAAAACATTATATAGCCTGACTAGGTGGTGGCACAGTGGACAAAGCATTGGACTGGGATGCAGAGGACCAGGTTCAAAACCTCAAGGTCACTGGCTTGAGCACAGGCTCACCAGTTGAGCGTGGGATCATAGACATGACTCCATGGTTGCTGACTTGAGCCAAAAGGTCGCTGGCTTGAGCCCAAGGTAGCTGGCTTGAGCGAGGGGTCACTCGCTCTGCTGTAGTCCCACAGTCAAGGCACATATGAGAAAGTAATCAATGAACAACTGAAGAGCCACAATGAAGAATTGATGCTTCTCATCTCTCTCCCTTCCTCTCTGTCCCTATCAGTCCTTCTCTCTGTCTCTGTCACACACACAGAAAAAAGAAAAATACAGAAAGCATTATAAATAAAGAAAACCAATATATTTAAACAAATAGGAACTTTTAAAGAAAATCCTGTGCTGGGGGAAAAAAACAATCAAAATATGTACATTTTTAAAACATGGAACATATCTCACTGCACAAAAAAAATGCAAAATGTAAAAAAATAATGATTAGAAATATTCATTTTGATAATTTCTCTGTTTTGGCTGATTCATATTGAATTGCACTATGCCTCTAGGTTAGCTTCTTTATAATGATTTACCCAAGCTTCAAGAAATTTTAGACAGTACTTGTTACGACACTCATTTTACAGAGGGTAAAACTAAAATATAGTTAAAGGAAATGTGTTAGGTTAGTAGACCTGAGCTCAGGCCCTTCCGTGCAAATTTGTAGCCCACAGGCTTTCCGCTGGACCACATGACCACCTCCTCACCACCTTGTGGTCTTTACTTTCTTAGTGAAAAACAGCAATTATGACTTACTGAGTTGAAATCATAAGTCTTTTCTCCAAAAAGCCTGTTGGCAGTTCTAAGCAAGTACTGTGTGCCAGTCCTGTTAACTTCGGTGAGAAGCAATTCGAAACCCTGGTGGACATCTTCACCTCCACCTCCACTTTTACTTAAAGAAAGTGCCTAAAATACAAAGCAATAAAAACATACAACTTCAGTATTCTTTGACTTCAGGATATTGGACACAACACTAAACTCTGCCTAAGAATGGTAGAGATCCTTGCTACAGCGTAAAAGAAGATTCATCCAACTAAAGACAACCTTTGTTTAAAAGCAGGCATCCCCAAACTACTGCCGGAGGGCCGCATGCAGCCCCCTGAGGCCATTTATCTGGCCCCCGCCCACTTCCGGAAGGGGCACCTCTTTCATTGGTGGTCAGTGAGAGGAGCACTGTATGTGGCAGCCCTCCAAAGGTCTGAGGGACAGTGAACTGGCCCCTGTGTAAAAAGTTTGGGGACCTCTGTTTTAAAGTCTATTTTGTCTTGATACAAGTATTGATACCCATTCTCTTTTTAAGTCTCTGAAAAGCCGCTCTTTCTTTATAAAACATCTGCACAGACTCAGAGCCCTGCCTCACTGGCAAGAGTAAAAATGCTCCTTGGAAAACCCAGGTTCTGGGTGCTCAATCCTTGTAGGTTACGTGAAAATAAGGGAGTCAATCTGGCCTTCCATGCTCTGTAAAGACAGGCCACTCCTGAAACCAAAAGGTGCAGCCTGTCACCCCGTGCACGGGTCGAGGCTGGCCCTGTGATGGCTCTGACCAGCAGTCTGCAGAAGTGACAGTGGGCCTTCAGAGGCCTGGCAGCTCCACATGCACTTTCCTGTGTCACAGTGACCATGGTGTAAAGAGTCCAAGCTGTCCTGTGGAGATGATGTGGAAAACCCTGCAGAGCAACACCAGACGGGAAGAGCTACTTGTAGACTGGGCGGCCTCGGCCAACAGCCAGTACCAAGGCCCCAGACGTGCAACAGAGGCCTGCCCTGGACCATGAGTAATCCCACCTGGCACCATGGGGTCAGGCCACAAGAGCTGGAATGTAATCAACCATTGTTATTTCCAACCACTGTGTGTTTGGGACAGTTTGTTTTACAGCCACAGGAGACCCACACAGCAATCTGGACATGGAGTTCCGCCATAACAAAAACCTAAAGCATGTGTACGGCACGGGCTCTGAACCCGGGCAGCTGGCAAAGGCTGCTCAGGAAGAGAGTGGGGAGACTGTGAGTAGAGGCTGGAGGGAATCCAGTAAACAACTCCTGGAGGCCAGGGAAAGGGGCTCATGGCATGTACCATCAGAGGAATGGGAGAGACCGTCACATGCAATGATGGGAAAGGTTGGACATTTTGCCAGTGGTTTCCTTTAGTTCTCTGGATAAAGTATGAGAACACAAAGATGAGCTAAAGAAGAAATTGTTTTGGCCCTGGCCTGGTGACTCAGTGGATAAAGCATTATCCTGGCACACTGAGGTCACAGGTTCAACCCCCAGTCAGGGCACATATGACAGAAACAATGAGTGCACAACTAAATGGAACAAGCGGAACAAGTTGATGCTTTTCTCTCTCCTCTCTCTCTCTCTCTCTCTCTCTCTCTCTCTCCCCCCCCTTCTTCTTCTCTCTCTCTCTCTCTCAATGGAAAAGAATTTTTAAATAAGAAAAATAATTTCATTTCAAGCAGAATTTAAAGGAAATATTTACAACCTAGGACTTGCTTGGTAGAAAATTAAAATGTTTCTTATTCCCAGCCCTGGCCGGTTGGCTCAGTGGTAGAGCATCAGCCCGGCGTGTGGAAGTCCTGGGCTCGATTGCCAGTCAGGGCACACTGGAGAAGTGCCCATCTGCTTCTCCACCCTTCACCCTCTCCTTTCTCTCTGTCTCTTCCCCTCCCACAGCCAAGATACCATTGGAGCAAAGTTGGCCAGGGCACTGAGAATGGCTCCATGGCCTCCGCCTCAGGCACTAGAATAGCTCTGGTTGCAACAGAGCAATGGCCCCAGATGGTCAGAGCATCGCCCCCAAGTGGGCATGCCGGGTGGGTCCCGGTCAGGCACATTCAGGAGTCTGTCTCTCTGCCTCCCCACTTCTTAACTTTAGAAAAATTAGAAAAAAAAATTTTTTTTAAGTTTCTTATTCCCAGCCTCTCCAGCTAGCAAATAATTCCAAAAGTAAGAAATGACCACAGGGCAACAGTCAAATCCAACACACAGACCTCAAGGGCAGGATACAGATCCACTCTGTTAAAACCTTAGAGACTAAGGAAGTGTTTCACAGACCCTCTTGCTAGGTAAGTAGAGGCCTTCTGAGCATCTTGAGGAGACTGTCCGCTAACACAGAGCCCTGCCTCAAACAGGTATTGGTCATATGCTTTTGTCCAGTGAAGTGGATTTAAACAGACATGCAGAAATCCCACAACTGTTTAGAAGAATACCACTGACACCCTGATCCTGAACTTCCAGCCTCTAGAAATGTTAGGAAATAAATTTCTGTTGTTCAGGTCACTTAGTGTGGGGTACTTTGTTACAGCAGTCCTAGCAGACTGAGATATGTGCCCACCTCCCAATTTTTGAAGGGTATGTCCACTGTAGGCATCCTTTCCTGTCTCACTATTGCATATTGGGATGGAAGGGGTGGGGGTGGGTGGGAGCAACAATTTGTCTTTAAAGATCTATACCCAGGAGCCACACTGAGGAGCTGCACTGAGCTCTGTTCCTCTCAAACTTCAAGCCTGAGCCTGGCACCAAGATGAAATGAGATTCCAGGGTCCTGGGAGGGCTAAGAAACATCAGGAGCCAAAGGGCAGACTATGACAGTCAGAGAGCCTGATGAGCTAATGCCTTTAGTCTTTATGCCTAGGCACAGCCCACCTCGAACAGAGTACAGGCTCAAGAAGCACTGGCACATTCCAGCCAGTCTTCCTGGAAGCGGGGTCTGTGCTGGAAAGGAGCCTAGGATACCCTGCCAAAGAGTCACATTGTGGGAGGCCCCGGGGACCAGGCAGCACGCAGAAACACCCGCAGACATGCCAGTGACTCAGCAGGGCCAAGTGCAACAGAAGCACCACCCAATCCAGCTAGAGTAAGTCTTCATCTTAAGCACTAAGCTTTACAGTTCAATAAGAAAAGTAAAATAAACATTTTTAACAATTGGAAAGCAGTTGACAATACCCAAAGACCACCACAGGACTCAACCTACCTGGACCCTGTGACTTTATACCTACTCACAAACTCCTGCACGGGCCATTACCAGGGCACGGTAAGGTCACTCATTCTCCTGACTAGAGGGCACCACTCCATCCCTAACAGATCCTAAGTACTCACCGCAGGGCATGCACAGGGGCTAACACGTCCTTTCCTGGCAACAGTCCACTCACACCCCGGCAACGCTAGCAGAGAGCAAGTCCTTCGGGACCTCAAAGGTGGAGGAAGCGTTAACTGACAAATTAACTATTTTCTATTGCCCAGAAATGGCTGCAGGCACGTACCTGGACCATCTGGGTTGCCGTGTTTCCCTTGGCTCCCATGAAAACCATGGCCAGGGCTGAGGAGATGCTCATGGGCGAGAAAAACACATTTTTCGAGTTGCCTTCACCCAGTTTTTTCAAAAGGTTTAAGGCGAAAGTGCCATTTACTTCCGACAGGGCATCCATGATCCTGAGTCTGAAACAATGGACTTAAAATCAGTTTCATGTAAATAAAGACTTACAATGTTGACTGCATTTCATTCTGTTCACTGTTACCACTGACACTTTCATCCAATCAACAAACAGGTACCCATACAAAACTCTGTGTTTTGGGGGGAGACCTCTAAGTTATTTTGTGTCTTTCTAATATATTTTAAGTGAAAAAAAATTGAGGTTATGTTTATAATATAGTCCTGTGTCATGAGCGGGCAGCAGGACTTATATCTGTGTGCTTGTCTGGGAGCCCAGGGGAGGTGTGGAAGGGGGCGCATTCAACTACTTACCCTAGTTCCTCCCTGGTGGAGAGATTAGAAGTTACTGGCTTTTGGTTCTGTTTCTACATTGTTTTGTGTGTTGTATGGGCATGTATGTATTACTTTATAACTTAAAATCATTCATAATAATAAATCCAATCACAATATTGCATAAAAAAAGGTGGCTAGCCTGACCAGGTGGTGGCACAGTGGATAGAGCGTTGGACTGGAATGCCGAGGACCCAGGTTCGAGACCCTGAGGTCGGCTCATTTGTTTTGAGCAAAGCTCACCAGCTTGGACCCAAGGTCGCTGGCTCGAGCAAGGGGTCACTCGGTCTGCTGAAGGCCCGCGGTCAAGGCACATATGAGAAAGCAATCAGTGAACAACTAAGGTCTTGCAATGAAAAACTGATGATTGATGCTTCTCATCTCTCCATTCCTGTCTGTCTGTCCCTGTCTATCCCTCTCTCTGACTCTCTCTCTCTGTCTCTGTAAAAAATAAAATAAAATAAATAAATCTTTAAAAAAAAAAAAAGGAGGCTAAATGTTTGTATGACACAGAAGAGAAGACTCCATGTTAGGATGCCCTCAAGCCTTAAGATAAAACGTAAGGCCCTGTGAGAGAACTGGCATCCGCTATGGAGAAAGGGCTGGGAGGAGCAGGAGCAGGAGCGGGACCAGCTAGGGGCCTGGCACAGTCGCAGGGAGTGTCTGCTCCCGTGGGTTAGCTGTGGGCAGCAGACTGGGAAGTTCCTGTGTAAGGGACAAGTGGAGGTTCCTGCGGTAGGACGGTGCCTGGCTATTTATTCTCTCTTTTGGATAATCTCGCAAATACACACTTGGAACTTAACCCTAAATTCCAACAGATATGCAGAAAAATTAGCAGTCTTCTGTCAGAGATGGTCTACAGCTCTTCACGGGCTAATCTGTCTCTCTCACTCCATGACCACTGTCATTATAATTTAGAACGTCTCAAAATCTTGTCGCAAGCTAAGGAGCACACAGGCTGACCTCAGAGCCAATGTCCTGTCTTTGGACCACTTCCCTGAGAGCCATTTGCTGAGGAAGAGCCTGCAGGGTGCAGGAGGAACCAGGGGAGAGGAAAAGCCATGGGGGCCACCAGTCAGGACTGTAGCTGCAGTCAGCAGGCCAAGGAGGGGGCTTCGTGGGAAGCAAAGCCAGTTAAAATATTTGTCAAACCAATACTTCTCAGCCAAAGATTGGGGAGATGACTCATCTGAGCAGGGGTGGAAACCTGCAGAACATGCAGAAAGGAAAGAAAGAGCAGCTGTTCTCATGGGGGGAAGTGGGGACAGGAGAACAGCAAGGCCCCGAGACTGCTGAGTTAACCCCTTCTTTGCCAGGTGCCTTTACATGTGTACCTGTGGCTCTAAAGCACTGCAGTGGACCAATGTTTTGCCACCTGGAAGCTGCTTTTTGGGATATAAATTTTAAACTGGTTATTAAGAAACAAAAGACTCAGAAAGAACCTTTGACCTTCCCTCCTTTTCTAAGAGAGTTAGATGAAAGGCCCGCTTCAGTTAGGAAACAGGATGTTCACCTTGGCCTAATTTGAATTAAGATACACACACACACACACACACACACACACACATACACATATATACATACATACATACATATATGAAGGCACCAAGCAGGGGCCTGGTAGCTAGATTACCCCATGTTCCATTGAAGCAAGAATGTTCCTGCCATGTGTATTTGGCTCTTCCTCAATCATCTGTAAATCACCCATCCTCAGTTCTGAAAATAAGATCCCATCCCCCCTTCTCCTTTGTCCAAAATGACATATCTATCAAATTTTGCCTGTCTTTAGAATTTCCATGCCTATGTGAATTCCCCATGCACATGTATTAAAACTTGATTTTCTTCTTTAATCTGTCTCTGTTGATCTGATGATTAGCCCAACCAGAAGAACAGAGAGGTAGGAGAAAAAGTAATTTTTTTAGCACCCACAACTGAATAAGGTGACTCCATACATATCCCTGGAACCTGTGACTGTTACTTTATATGACAAAACAGAATGCAGATGTGACTGAATAAAGGATTTTGAGATGATGAGGATTCCTCCAGAGGTTCCTGTGTTAGCATGGGTAGCTAGTTAAAAAAGGGAGCTGAACTGGGCATTGCCTGATTCACTAGAAAACCACAGCATCCCTAGGGGACAGCTACATCCTCCACTGTGAGGGGACTTAATCTATTACTGGTCATTAGCTGGGATTACCCAGGGAGGAAGAAAACAAACAGAGAAAATGCTGCTGCTAGGTACACACACAGTAGAAGGCAGATAGATGATGCAGCAAAACTTTGAGGCATGCAGAATAGGCGCCAGAATGGTGACCTAGAGGGGCAGAGTGTAGCCTGGAAAACCTGGGGAAAAGAAGACTGGAAGGACCCAGCACAAGCCCACAAAGGATTAGAAAAACGATGGATTAGACCAGGGGTCCCCAAACTTTTTACACAGGGGGCCAGTTCACTGTCCCTCAGACCGTTGGGAGGGCCGGACTATAAAAAAAACTATGAACAAATCCCTATGCACACTGCACATCTTATTTTAAAGTAAAAAAACAAAACGGGAACAAATACAATATTTAAAATAAAGAACAAGTAAATTTAAATAAACAAACTGTCCAGTATTGTAGGCCTAATGGGAACTATAGGCCTACTTTTGGCTAATGAGATGGTCAATGTCCGGTTCCATATTTGTCACTGCTAGCCGTAACAAGTGATATGACGCGCTTTCGGAGCCGTGACGCGTGCATCCCGTGTCACTGGAAGTAGTACTGGACGTGAGTGACAACGCGCTTTGTGGCACCACCACATACAGTACTCCAGGAGCACAGGATGCATCCACATCCACTGACCACCAATGAAAGAGGTGCCCCTTCCGGAAGTGCGGCAGGGGCCGCATAAATGGCCTCGGGTCCGCAGGCCATAGTTTGGGGACCCCTGGGTTAGACTGAAAGAAAGCCTGCTCTCTCCCAAGCCCAAGGCAATATAATCAAAGCTCCACAAAGGCGCATATCAATAGCATGGGTCAAGTTAGGAGAGTTCATTTGTGTGCACTCTCTCTGTGTAGCAGCCACGTGGGCCTGGCAGTCTCCCAAGCCCCAGTGCAGCCTTGGCAGTGGAAGTGCAGATGTGGAAACGAAACAGAGAAGCTCTGCATCTCTGGTTCCTGGTCGTCCTGGGCATGGTGAGGATAAGCTCAGGCTTGCACCCCTGAGGCTGGACTTATTCCACAGCAGGACAGAGCTGAGCCATCTGGTCATAGATGAGACACTGGGCACCTGGGGGAAGTCCTGTATTTTCACTCCAATAGATCCTGTCATTACACCTCATCCTCCTAATAAGTACATCCCCAAAATGCTTTTTTCCTGACTCTGGAAGAACCCTATTTCCTGAATGTAATTACATGGATCCTTATAAGAGGGAGGCAGTGTGAGGCCTGAAGCCAGATGCCATGCTGGCTTGGAAAATAGGGGAAGGGGAGTCAACCGAGGAGTGCAAGGAATGCAGCTCAAAGCTGTTTCCCCAGGGAGCTGAGCTCAGTGAAACCTACTTATTTCAAACTTCTGGCTTCCAGAACTCTGAGAGAGTTTGTGGTAACTTCTTACAAAAGCCATTGGAAACTAATTTAAATTTAATAACTAAAAACTGATACATTTTGTTTACTTTGTCTAAACATTTTGTTTTCAAACTCCCTCTTTATTACAGAGAATACTTGCAGTTCTGATTGTACCTGGTGTGCTGAGATTTTCATACAAATCTTAGATTCTAATTTTTTAATGAAAGCACAATGGAACGTACACATTACTAAAATGCTTCTGAATATAACTGATTCTTTGATGACACAACAGCAACCTTAGGGTTTTTCAGAGCCTTGGGAATAATAGCTATATAAACAAAAGTAGCTATGTATGAAATAGTCAAAGTTATACTTATTTGTAGTTATTTGGATTTTACATTAGCAAAGGCTGCCTGCTTCTCAATATTCAGAGAAACACCTGGAAAAACAAGAAGGCTTCTGACTTAGGAATTAGGTAAAAAAGTAAATACCCAAAAGCAAAGCACAGAGCCCTGCACACCCCTCACACACTCAAACGCACCAGGACTAAGACAAGTGTCTGTGAGCCCTCCCACTGCACTGGTCTTCCCTGGCCTGGGACAGGGACACCTCTGGCTTTGGCCCCAAGATGTCACAGCCCACACAGAGAGGTTGCTGGGCCACAGAGCGCCTCGTACCTTCGACCCCCAGATGAATTGAGAAAGAACAGTTTTAGGGCTCTGGGCATATCTGGTTTGTTACAAGTTCAATGGCTTAGGAAAGATCCTACATGCCTGCTCATTATCCCATCTGCATATATTTTCCCCTCAAATGTTGGAGTACTTAATTCAATGGCCAACCTAAGAAAGACCATAAGTGGCCCTGGCCAGTTGGCTCAGCGGTAGAGCATCGGCCTGGTGTGCAGGAGTCCTGGGTTCAATTCCCAGCCAGGGCACACAGGAGACGCGCCCATCTGCTTCTCCACCCCTCCCCCTCTCCTTCCTCTCTGTCTCTCTCTTCCCCTCCCGTAGCCGAGGCTCCATTGGAGCAAAGATGGCCCGGGTGCTGAGGATGGCTCTGTGGCCTCTGCCTCAGGCACTAGAATGGCTCTGGATGCAACAGAGTGACGTCCCAGAGGGGCAGAGTATCGCCCCCTGGTGGGCATGCCGAGTGGATCCCGGTCGGGCGCATGTGGGAGTCTGTCTCACTGCCTCCCTGTTTCCAGCTTCGGAAAAATGAAGAAAAAAAAAAGAAAGAAAGAAAAAAAAAGAAAGACCATAAGTAAAACACTGTGTCCCCAATAATGTCCTTGGTGAATCTGTTTGGGCCTCTGATCTTTGTCACTGATAACCAAAAAGGCACACCTGCCCTCCCTCTCCCAACAGGTACACGCCAGCCTGGCCAGACCTCAGTGCTCTGTTAGGACTGAGGAGAAATCAGTGCACTTCTGTTTCTTTATGTCAAGGGGAATTTAAAACTGAAAGATTAATAGTTCCTCAATATAAAGCAGCTTTGCTCTTCTTTTTTAAAATACTGAACTGAGAAAAACAAACGAGGTCATCAAGAGGAAAAGGCCTGAGTCAGGAGAGGCGCACACCCAGATCTGCAGCCCTGAATACAGTACCTGACTTCTATTCCCTGTATCAAGAAGGGGAGATACCAGATGATCTGTGTGTCCTTCCATCTTTAATATCCAATAATTATTAACATTAATGCAGAAAGAGGAGAAGAAGTATCTCAACCTTCAAAGCTCACAGTGAAGTCAGAAATAGCATTCCATTTGAAGGGAGCCAAAGTTTTGCCACCCTGAAGCTGCCTTTTTGGGACACTGATTTTAAGATGTTAAGAAACAAGAGTCAGAAAGAAAAGTTGACTCTCTCACCTTTCTTGCCCAAGAGATTCTGAGAAAGAAATCTGCTGCAAAAAAGGAAGACTGAGTGTGAACAAGTCCTGCCAGGGGTGAGGACGACGGAGACACAAAGACCCGACTCCACGGACCAGGTTCAGTGACACAGATCCACTTTATTCAGGAAGTAAACTAGCTTATATACACAGGTTCAGCCTATAGGGTGTTACAGCGTGTCCTTCATAGCCAAGGACTGAAAAGATCAGGGAGCTGCATGGTTGGTGCTAAGTCACTTCCTTATAGCGGGCGAGCTTCCTTCCTGGGTGTGCCCAGGAGGCTTCTGGGAGCTGGAGTATTCTCACAGCATTGCATCAACCACAGCTGCTAAGAATGCACTCTGCGCTCCACCCACATCTCCCCCTTCTCTTTTAATTAAGGCCAATTGGACTTGATGAATGAAAGTTTGCTGTTGTTGTAGCCTCTGAATGCTATGCATTATGCAACGGAACCCTAGTAGAACTAAAACAACTATAATACCTACTATACTATATGCTAATAGATTAGCTGAATTAAACAATGAGGCAAGCTTCTGTAATGTTTGACTAGTTAGGAAATAGAATGGGGGTCTTAAACAGGGGATTTCTCCTAGAGGTCAGGATGTCATTTCCCTCCCATTGTGTTACAAAGACCTTCTAGGTTCCATTTTGATTGTAAAAAATGGAGGTAGGTCCATGCACGCCCCCTTCCCACAAAGGTCCCAGCGTCCAAACACAGAACGGATGGCTTGCTGTGGGCTGCGTACTGCATATGGTTGCAAGGCACATTACACAAATTACAACAATATGACAAATGATACAATTTCAACAATTATAAAGGTACATTTCACCAGTCTCTGAGCACTTTGCCAAAAGCACAAAATGTCCTCAGCCTTCTTCCTAGCTTCCCAGGGCAGGGGAAGGGCCTCCAGCAAAGCCACCCTCCACCTCCATCAGGGTATTTTACATTGTCCAAAATCCCTAAGTCAAACCAACAAAGGAGCCAGTGCTCACTCGGGTTGTGGTCCAGAAAATCAGTCCATGCACATGAGGCCTCAGCCACCCCCCTCATCCCTGCCATCCTGGCAGGTCTTACACTGTCCCAAGAGGAGCACGTGGCAATGGCAGTCAGCATTTTCATCCCTGCTCTGGAGAGCATGATGGCTTCCAACCCTATGTCCCAAAATATCAGCGAACCCACCAGCAGCTTAGCAGGCACTCCCTGCAGCAGCCACTCGGCAATGCAAGCCTGGCTTCTGTTCATCCTCCTGCCACAGCTGCCGCTGTTTACCTTCTGGAGTCTGCGAATCGCAACTCCGGCCCAATTCTCCTCATCCTCCAAAGAGGAACTGAAAATACCAGCTCTTGCTGCCGGGCTTGAGCCCCAGGCTGCCGCTGCCTGCATCTGGGAGTCAGCAGTCACTATAGCACACATAAGCAAGATCAGAGCACCAGGGCCTGGGGGCCTGTCAGGGGCCATTCTTTGGGCCTGCCCCGCCAAAGCCTCCACATCCCCCCAGATGATGGGGCGCGCATGCCGGCCGTGAGATCTTCTTCTGGAGCACTGAGGACCTCCTCCCTGCAGGCGTAGTCGGTGTGAAGTCCAGGGCTGTGTCTTTGGACGGGTGAAGACTGAACCACTTAGTGGGTGCCCAAGAAACCCTGTCAAGCAGGTTGGGGGGTTCTTGGGATCCAAACTGGCTGAAAAACAAAAGCATAACTTCTCCCTTGCGTTAGAAGGTGTGGTCCCTGCCACTGAGCCGTGGCTGGGTCCTTCCAGCGTCATTTCAGAGAGGGGTGGGGGCAAGAGAGAGCGAGAGATACAGAAAAATAGACAAGACAGACAGAAAGAAAAAAGACACATGGGGGTGTATAGGCTGGCCCATGGGTCTGCAGCAGGAACATGTGTTGGAGAAAATGGTGTCTGAGAGGCTGGAGAGGGGCACTGAGCCCCGGCAGGGAATGCGGGAGTAGCGATTTCTGCTTTTTCTGGTGGCAGAGCTGATGGCACAGTTAGCAATTCGGTTGGTTTCGTTTCTGTGTGCTCAGCCGCAAACTCGGAGGCTAAACTACTTTCCTCCTAAGTGGAGAGGGGCGAATAGGGAGGTAGGGGCTCCTCAGAGAGAGAGGCAGCCTGCAATATCTTTAGCACTGGGGGAGGGTCCCCAGGAGGAGCACTGGTCAGGCAGGCACCTATCGCTAGCAGGGCAGGAATGAGGCCAAGAGGGAAGGTTTGTCCCCCATGTACTTCAGCCGAAGGGACGTGCTGGAAAGCTCAGGCCCATGTATCTGGGTCCCAGAGGGGCACATCCTCAATCCAGGGATTGAGACCAGAGAGAATCTCCCAGTAAGTACAGAAATCCTTTTCACATTCATCAATTCGCTTACTCTGCAATAGGGCATGCAGGGCTCGAGCCTGTGGCGCTCGAGAGTGGGGGAGGTTTCCTATTGCAGAGGGTCACTCACCCGTCCCTTAGATGCCGGTTAGGCCCCTACCCGACGTTGGGCGCCAGTTGTGGACAAGTCCTGCCGGGGGTGAGGACAACGGAGACGCAAAGACCCAACTCCAGGACCAGGTTCAGTGACACAGAACCACTTTATTCAGGAAGTAAGCTAGCTTATATGCATGGGTTCAGCCAATAGGGTGTTACAGCGTATCATTCATAGCCAATGGCTGAAAAGAACAAGGAGCTATGTGGTAGGCTCTAAGTCACTTCCTTTGAGTGGGCGAGCTTCCTTCCTAGGAATGCCCAGGAGGCTTCTGGGAGCTGGAGTATTCTCACAGCATTGCATCAGCCACAGCTGTTAGGAATGCACTCTGTGCTCCACCCACAATTGAGGATGTCTCCTTAGCCTAATATAAATTCAGTGCAGTAAACAAGAAGGCTTCAGACAAAACCAGTTAGCCTAGTACGCCCCATGTCCCACTGTTTCTGAGTTGCCTGACAAAAATTAATTTATTAACCCAGCTAGAAGAACTTAGAAGGTCGAAAGAAAGGTAAACTATTTTACCTCCCACACATTTCTCAGTTGAAATATTCATGTCCTATAAAAGTTGCTACATGAAAAAGAGATAAATCAAAATGCTCTATGACCAGGCAGTGGTGCAATGGATAGAGCATTGACTTGGGATGCTGACGACTCAGGTTCAAAAATGCCCTGGAGGATTTATCCAAGATATACAGGATAATCTTGTGGCAGGAAATACACTAACCATAAAATAACTTGATAGTCTTCTTATGATAAAGGTCCTTAAATAGGAAAGATATCCAGTACTTCCTTAACATGACCAGGATTACCTCTCCCAGCAGCCAACATCATTGACGAAATATTAGAGGTACTTCTCTTCTTTCCCGACCAGGGACATGATACAGACGTGTTATCTGATACTTGTTAGCTTTGTTTCAACAGTTCTGACAAAGGCAAATAGAACTCATGAAACAATGAGAAGAAAAGTTATCAGAAATAGACCCTGGCTGGTTTACTCAGTGGTAGAGCATCAGCCCAGCATGTGGAAGTCCTGGGTTCAATTCCCAGTCAGGGCACACAGAAGTGACCATCTGCTTCTACCCCCTCCTTCTCCCCTTTCTCTCTCTCTTTCAAGCACATTGGTCCTGGGTGCTGAGGATGGCTCTCTGGAGCCTCTGCCTCAGGCACTAAAAATAGCTCAGTTGCAAGCATCAGCCCCTGATGGGCAGAGAGCATCAGCCCCAGATGGGGTCACCAGGTGAATCCTTGTTGGGGCACATAACAGGAGTTTATCTCCCCTCCTCTCAAATTAAAAAAAAATTATCAGAAATAAGACAAAATAAAGATAATTAGCAAATACATGATAGTCCACTTGAAAAGCAGCCAAAAGCAATAAACTATTCTGAGAACGGAGTAAAATGGGCTCCAAAAAGAATTTATTTAAAATAAAAAAAAGATAAACTAAAGGAAAATAGCTAATAATTATTTTTTTAAGTGTTTCAATTTCAGAAATAATAATTAATACACTTTTCTGAGTATATCCTATGAACTAGTTCCTATGTTAGCACTTTCCCTAAAAGATCCTTACAACCCTAGGAGGCAGGTTGAGAACTGATATTGGACAAAGGAACTGAGTCTTAATACTTCAAGTGTCTTGTCCCTGCAGTCACAGGACTACTAGTCACATAGCATGGGTTAGAAACCAGGTTGGTGTAACTCTTGAGTTCACTCTCAATCACTATGGCACACAGCCTTCTCAGAGAGACAGAGAGAGTTGGAAAGCAAATTAAAGATACCTTTTTAAAACATGAGCTTTGTAAGTTTCAATACTGACAAAGTAAAATAGGTATTCCTTCTTATACTGTGCAAATGATGCTATAAATTGGTATACCAATATTTCCCAAGTATAATTTGGGATTATGTAAAAAATAAAAGCAAAGGAAGAGTATGTTATGAAAACATTTATACCATCTGAACAAAATACTTCACCATGGGGAATTTCACTAAAGATGTAACACTCAGGTACTGATAAAAAATACTGTTAGCGTAGGCAGCTAGGAATTAACAAAAGAGAAGGGAATCAGACTGGCTGGGCCTGACTGAGTTTGGAAATTACACATCATCAGGCTTAAATCTGAAAGTTAGAACTTCAGAGACCCCAGGGAATAGGGGAATCCTTGCAAAGGGGATTAATACCCCTATTCACTGCTGTAGGGAGCAGCTTTTCGACCTCTCCTGGGAGTAACTGGCCCAGTACGGAGGATTACCAATTAAAGGGTAAAAAAAGGCAGGGGACGCCCTGGCCGGTTGGCTCAGTGGTAGAGCGTCCGCCTGGCGTGCAGGAGTCCTGGGTTCGATTCCCGGTCAGGGCACATAGGAGAAGCGCCCATCTGCTTCTCCATCCCTCCCCCTCTCCTTCCTTTCTGTCTCTCTTTTCCCCTTCCGCAGCTGAGGCTCCATTGGAGCAAAGGATGGCCCGGGTGCTGGGGATGGCTCCTTGGCCTCTGCCCCAGGCGCTAGAGTGGTTCTGGTCGCGACAGAGCGACGCCCCGGATGGGCAGAGCATTGCCCCCTGGTGGGCGTGCCGGTGGATCCCGGTCCAGCGCATGCGGGAGTCTGTCTGACTGCCTGCCCGTTTCCAGCTTCAGAAAAATACAAAAAAAAAAAAAAAAAAAAAAAAAAAAAACAGGGGAAATTCCCTTGCTAGGCACAAGCACAGTAGAAGCTATGTAATATGCTGCAGGGGTAGGTAAACACATGACTAGTACAAACCAGATGATGCAGAACTCTGGGGCATGTGCAGTGGGAGCCAAAACAGTGATGTAAGGGGGTGGAGTATATCTTGGGGAAACCTAGGTTAAGGATTGGATTTAATAAGGGTGTAGAACCCCAAAAGATCCAGGATCCAGGAGAGGGGATTGGTTGAGGGGAGATCCCACACAAGCCCAGAAAAACTCAGGAATTAGCTTGAATTGTCTGAAAGCAAGCCTACTCATTCCCAAAAACCAAGAAAATATATGGTGGATTATCAGGAATCTCCAAGCAGTTGCTACTAGAGCCGGTCCACCCTCTATATCCCTGAGGGCCTCTTATTTCCCTTCACCCCAACAGGTCTTGCCACTGTGCTTAAACTTCTCCCACATGTGTGCTCTTTGAAATGCCTTTCTCCAGACATAACAAGAACCCATTTTCACTGGCAACAATACTAAGCACAAAAACAACTAGTCATCTCTTGCCATATAGCAGTTCACTTTTTGTAGTCTCACTGTATCGCTGATTTTAAAACTGTATATATCTAATTTTGTATGGCAGATTTTTCGCTATATTTTGCAGTATATAGGTATTTTTATATATTATTTTAATTTTTTGGCAGTAAAATAAGCATTTTCTAGCCTAAAAAATTGAAGACAATATAAAAAATATAAATATCTTAATTAAAGCATATTAAAAGGATATTAAATCGAAATAAAATACGTAGTGTACAGCAGATGAGTAGACCAAGACTCAGAGGGATGGAAAATGCAGCTGTAGCCGCTTCCACTTGAGCTAGTTTGCCCAGGTGAGATTGTACACGGCACACTATTGGCTGATGGATGGGAGGCGACCAACCAGAGCACTGCGTTCTGTATCTGGGGCACTGACTGGGTCAGCGGTCATAGCCTTAAAATATAAATAATAAAATACAAGGTCTCTACTTTGCAGATTTTTGCCTATCGTGGGAGGTTCTGTAACCTAACCCCCACGATAGACAAGGAACCACTGTATTAAGTACTTCATAAACTACAGAAAAAAAATCTTGGAAATGCCACAAAACAGAAAACCATTTAGATTTCGTCCCATTCATGACAGGATGTTAATGGAGATATTAACGTTTAACATATTAATATCACATCAATTTAAAATATAAAAGAAACCATAAAAATAATTTCAATGTAAATTAAATTAGGAAGAAAAGTACATGTAAAAATTTATGACAGAATGGAAGGAAATAATGTCTACCAAATGTTTCTCGGTTATGAGTAAATTTTCATGTTTTTTTTATGTTTCTGCATTTTCACATCTTCTACAACACTCCTAATTCTTTTGGGGAGGTTGGTTGATTTTTATTTTTATGAAATTAATATATATTCACTTGGTTTAAGGATCAGTGCCAAAGGAGATACTGCAAAGGAGAACTGGGTAACTCTTAGCCACTGGCCCTGCCCATCCCCCATCCATGGTTTTCTTTGTAACTCAGAATGCATTTCCTCTCTTTCACTTAACATTCATTTTCCTTATGTTAATATTGCTTCTCCCAACCCCTTTTCTCTTAGTTTTTTAGCCACCTATGGTGACACTTCCTCAAATGTTAGTCAAACTCTTTCAGTATTTTTTTTCACATGCTCAGCTACAAGGAATAGTCTACTAGCTCCCTTTTGAACTCCCAAAGTGAACCAAGGGGTTTTTTATTCACAAAGAGCAATTTTCATAAACAGGAAATGACATTCCTTACTAAAATATTTTATTTTAGTTAATGGTCAATTGTCAGTCTGGTGAAATTTTTTTTTTTTCTCAAATAAAGCATACTTCTTACAGATAAGGCACACAATATACCTTCATATCCTAAGGCAGTGCTTCTCAAACTTTTTGAAGTCTGGAGCACATTTAAAATCCTACAAATAGGCCCTGGCCGGTTGGCTCAGTGGTACAGCGTCAGCCTGGCGTGCAGGGGACCCGGGTTCGATTCCCGGCCAGGGCACATAGGAGAAGCACCCATCTGCTTCTCCACCCCTCCCCCTCTCCTTCCTCTCTGTCTCTCTCTTCCCCTCCCGCAGCCAAGGCTCCATTGGAGCAAAGATGGCCTGGGCACTGGGGATGGCTCCTTGGCCTCTGCCCCAGGCGCTAGAGTGGCTCTGGTCGCGGCAGAGCGACGCCCCGGAGGGGCAGAGCCTGGTAGCCGTGCTGGGTGGATCCCGGTCAGGTGCATGCGGGAGTCTGACTGTCTCTCCCCGTTTCCAGCTTCAGAAAAATACAAAAAAAAATAAAAAATAAATAAAATAAAATCCTACAAATACTTGTAGGTGCACTATATACAAATTTCTGAGAAATATATTATAATAATTAAATCAAATATTAATTTCTGAGAAATATGTTATAATAATTAAGTCAAATATTAAAGAAAAAATATAAAGTCCAAGTGTGCTTTTATGGTAATTAAACAAAAGAAATACTATAAAATTTAATTTATTCTGACATTAAAAAACATTTTTATGTTACATTTTTTGAGTTATGCTTTTTAGAATTCGTAAAAAAGGGGTTAAAAAATAAAAAAAGACAAAAAGTTATTTTATATATATAGAAACATTCTTAGTAAGATTTAGTAAATTCGGCAGGTCCCTGTGCGAATGTGTTAAGTTTTTTCATTCTTGTGTTTATAAGAAACATGAGCCTGATATGTCCTAGCGATTTCTTCAATGTTTGGTCATATATTTGAAAGGCAAACTCCTATTTCCTCATCAATACATTAAAGAATTCCTCTCTTTTTACTCTTAATTGTGTTGAGTGCAGAAAACCCCCACCATACATATATCATCTTAACTTTACACCAAACAAAGGATAGAAGAAACTTGCCTCCAGTCTTTCTGGGGAACATGGGGGCAGTGTAAACAATCCAGCACCACAGCTTAACAGCCTTTTGCAACCTAATCAGGCAAGTGAGGTGGGGGTTGGGCAGACTGTCAGCTTACAGCCAATTCTCCACACCTGTGTGCCCCCAAAATCTAAACTCCAAAAACCCTGTTGGTTTTTTGGTCCCCAACAGGCACCTATTTCTCTGGAATACCATAGGGCGCACCTGGAAATCTTCTAGGCCAGGGCACACCAGTGCTCCCTGGAGCACACTTTGAGAACCACTGTCCTAAGGTGATAGTAATGCTTATTTGGGGATCATCGCACTGTCCCAGCTGCTTCAGGGGCCCAGCACTCATTGATAGCCAAGGGCATTCTAGTAGATTAGGGAAGTTTTGAGTTTCCAATTCCTCCTCCTTGAAGATTTTACAAGGTCTCTACCAAACACTAAGTTGCAGTGTTGCCCTGGCCAGATTGTCCGGTTGGTTAAAGTATCATCCTGAAGCACAAAGATTGCCAGTTTGATCCCCGGTCAGGGCACGTATAGGAACAGATCATTGTTCCTGGCTCTCTCTCCCTCTCTAACCTTTCCTCCCTCTAAAAATCAATAAAATAAGCAAAAGAAAAAAATTCAGTGTCTTGTAATGTGGTGTCTTTCCTAAAAATGAAGTACTATTTGAGCTTTCCTCTGTTGGTGTGTATAATGTGGTTATATATAAGGTCTACCAGAAAGTTCTGTCCATTTTTGGAATAAAACAAAATACAAATTTTTCTTACTGTCAATAAACTTTATTAAATAACATAATTGCCATTATTATTAATGATTTCTTGCCAGTGTGAGGGCAATTTGTATATCCCATTTTTTTTAAAAATGTTTTATCTTTTGATGCGAAAAATTGAACCAGTGCTTGTTTGATATCTTCTTCATTTTTGAATTTTTTGCCCTTCAAAAAAAATTTTAAGGACAAAAACAAGTGATAGTTGGAGGGTGCTAAGTCCAGGGAATATGGTGGATGCGACAGACATGCTTCTGTAGCATTTCTTTCTTATTGAAATTTGTAAAAATTACAGTGGCATAAATTAACTTTATCAGTAGCCATGGGTACACTATCACTTCACACATAAGACTAACGTGAATCAACTTTGTTTTAGTTAATTTGCTACATCAGTATGTATACATTAAGTGATAAAAATAGAGAGGCACACATGCGCCAAATAAACATGTGCTTACGTGTCAAAACTTGTGATAGAAACGGACAGAACTTTCCGGTAGACCTTATAATTTGGCTATAACTCTTTCAGTTTAATTTTTAGGGCTTTAGGATAGTTTGTATAATGACTGTAATTGTTAGCTCAGGAAACTAGAATAACCAAACTTTTTACATTAGTGAAATTCTTTTGTGTCTTTTTTTTTCTCTTTGAGAGAGCATGAGAGAGGCAAGAGGGAAAGAGGGTGAGAACTCATAGCTGCTTTTACTTTAGTTGTGCATTGAGTGCTTTCAAGAGATGGAGAAGAGAGAGTGAGAAGCATCAACTTGTAGTTGCTTTCACCTTAGTTATACATTGATTACTTCTCATGGGTGCCTTGACTGGGGCCCCACCAGTGTCCCCTTGTTCAAGCCAGTGACCTTTGGAATAGTGTGGACAATCCCCTACTCAAGCCAACAACCTTGTGCTGACGAGCCCACGCTCAGAGCCAGCAACCTCAGGGTTTTGAACCAGTGACCTCAGCGTTCTGGGTAGACAATTTATCTACTGCACCATCACAGTCAGGCCTTTTGTGCCTTTTTAAAGCATATCTTGTTTGCCTCATCTGAATTTATTAATAGGCTCATGGCTTTTTACAAATAATATATTTCAATTAGCTGATGTTTATTTTCTCCTTGGTTCTCAAATTGTCATAATTTGACACTGGCATGGTGGAGGTTCTCTTTAAATTAATCTCAAGATGTTGATCTCAAACATCCTTGCATTACAGCAACAGCAAGGTCTTACACACTAATTTTGAATTTTTGTCCAGCCCAAAGACACAAGGTACCAGCCTCTCTCCAAGTTTCTTTTCACAGAGGAGTTGAAAGTACAAGACCTGAAACCTTGCGGAATGTATGAGTTTTGGTGCTGTTTTTGGACCACCCCAGTGACAAAGCTGGACAGAGGTTTCCTTTCTCACATTACCTAACACATCATGCTGTTGAGAGGAACCAAAGTTTTGCCACCCCAAAAATATGCCTTTTGGCATATTGATTTTAAGCTGGTTATTAAGAAACAACTCAGAAAGAATGTTTCACCTTACCCCTTTCCTGCCTATAGGAATTCAGATATAAAAAACCCAGTTAAAGAAAGGGAGCATCACTTTAGCATCAAAAAATCAACTAAGGGAAGAAATCCAAGTCTATTCATTGGCCTCACATAAAGAGCCTTAAAAAAACAATATTTATTCACAAGCATAAAAACTGGGTATGAAGGTTTAATTAATGAACAATTTTATATATGCATGTGTGCATGTGTGTATGTATGTATATATAAGTCTAACAAATCTCTCCTAGTACCATTTTTCCCCTATAGCACTACTAATGACTTTGAGCAGTTAATATTCATAACTGACTTTAGTCAATTAAGTCTTAAATAAAACTTTTTTAAGGTGCCACTAATTGTGCCTCTTGCCTTCTAGATTAACGATGTCTTAATTTCCCACAAAACTGAACCATTTCAAGATTGGTTTAATGGAGACTGGGGTTCCTGCTTTGTCCCTACCTTTGTTTTCTGGCATTGTGTGTGCATGTACTTGCTTAACTTCTCTGAGCAGCAGTCACCTAATATTTTAACAGGGTATGATTCTACTTTATAGGTTTACTATGAACATTAAATAAGTTAATGGCTGACACAGAGTGGGTAGTCAATAAATGGTGGGTAAATTATACCCAAGAAAATAAATTCTTCTTTCCTCTGATGTGTAGGCATACCCTCAGGTCCAAAAAACATGGGAATGTAAGGTATGTGATCTTCCCCACATCATACAACATACGCTGGTGTGATAGAAGGTGTTTTTAGTATAAACCTGCAATTTTCAACATCTTTCATCTCATGGCACACATAAACTAATTACCAAAATTCTAAGTACACCAAAAATATATTTATTGCCAATATGACCAAAAAAATAACAGTAATTACCTACACTTTTTCCTCCAAAGTGACTTTTTTTAAAAATCAGGTGCCTATACTTGTATATAGGGATTTCTGGTACCAAGAATTACCCAATCAAACACAATCTTATTTTGCCAAGTGACCAATAAGATGAAAACTCTATTATACAACCTCTATATATTTATGATTCAAGACAGACCATTCACATGAATGGCTGTTGTTCTGTTTGCTGTTGCCACTTTTTTGACATTCAAAGAAAAAAGTGGTCAGTGCCCCTTGTTAAACAGTCAGGTATTACATGTTTTAAATTTTTTTGTGGCACACCAGTTGAAAATCGCTGATATAAACAGATGAGAATGGTGATTCCACTCATTCTAACAGCACTCTACTGTTACTGGTCAAAGTTAACTCTTAATATGCTGAATTGTAATGAAATGCCTTGGATGGGAATTGGCCTCATATAAATTTAAATACTTAAGTCATCTGACCCCACGTATGACTAAAATTTCACCCTTTCTCTCTGTGCTGGCATAAAGTGAAGGATGTAATTACTCAGTGATCATGAAATACTGGGACACACCCCATAATACAGATAACAGTGGTCATTCATGTTATCACGGTACACATTACATGACCCCAGCAATACAACACCGTAGGACTTGAGTCCATTTCACATCAAACACACAGCGGAGGAAGCAAGCAGCCTAAACTTGTATCCCTACCTTCAGGTACAACTGGGGCCCAGCACTGACCCAGCTGCCCTAGCCTCTGCGTATTCCTGGCAGCATTTGAATTTGCTTTTCTAGACCTCTCATTTCCAAAACTGAGCTTGGAGCAGAAGAGAAGGAGGAAAAAGTAGCTTAAGTGCCAGTTACACCTAGCACCACAATCCGCAAGTGCCAGTAAGTGTTTCCACGTCTTCTCAGTCCTTAAGACACCAAATTGTAAGGATCAAGAAAAGATCAAATTGTTAGATTCAGGAAAGTGTGCTGGGATTGCCAGAGTGTAGACGCAGAGACAGGGAGGTAAGGACAGGGACCCTGTAAGGCTAAGAACAAAGGAAGACAAACGTTTGCATTCCATTGGTTAGAGACCCTTATCAGTTTATGTTTGAAGTTCGCCAATGAGCTAGACCCAGCCCCTGTTGCTATGCTATGTGCAACCCCCTTAGCGAATAGGTAACCGCTACTTTTGCTTCTGTTTTATGCTTGCTTACTTAGGATATATATAAGGAACTAGCTGTAAGCGCCAGGCGCGATTCCCATTTGCAGCTCCTACTGAGTACGGTGTCTCCGGATACCAGGGAATTCGCCCCTGCGCAGGTGAAACTGGCCAATAAAGTTACATCTATACCTCTGAAAGTCTCCGACATTTGTTTATACCCGGTTGATGCTTCACAAATCTAGTAATATTTTGCAAACAGTAAGTTTAACTTAAAAAAAATTTTAAATGGGAAGTAACAAGATCTGGAATGGTTCTCACTTTTATCTACTATGCAGGCCTGAGTCACCTCGACAGTGCTGTTTTTCCCAAGTTCCTTCCCGAGGGCAAGCCAAACCCGGTGGGCAAGACCAGTAGCCTGGAAGCCCAGAGCCCGCGCCCTTGGCATGGACCCTTAGGCTTCTACCCATTCCTCCCCCAACTCAACCCAACCTCCCTCCCACTCACACCCCATCCTCCCACCGCCCCCACCCCGGTTCCCAACGACCAGCGCCCCGCCGCGTGCTCCCGTGGCCTCCAAGCCACGGGGCCAGCGAGGGCACCTGTGGCCGAGAACAGGCTAGGTAACCGGCGCCCGCGGGGGGCGGGCGTCACCTGTGGCCCGCGGGCCGGGCGCAGCAGTGTGGGCGGCTCGGCGCCGCCCCCATACCTCCGGCCGCCTGCCCTGCGGGCGCGGGGCTGCGCGTCTCGGTCCGAACGCTGCTAGGCGTCACAGGCCTGGCCGGCGGCCAAGCCCCGCTCACCAGGCTGGGTCACTGGGCGCCACTGCGCTGCTCTGGGAAAGGGGACCCGAGGCGGAAGCCCTCCCGCACTGCCCATCCCGGACAGCCCCGGCTGCCCCTCCCGCATGCCCTCGCCCGCCCCAGACACGTACCCCAGGGTGTCGGCGGAGCGACTAGGGCAGCGGAGCAGTAACTGGGGACGGCGGAGCCACTCGGGGCCTCAAATAGCGGCGGCGCGGGAGGCGGGCGGGGCCGGAAGCGGGCGGCGCCGCGGGGTGACCAGATAGATGTACGCAGGTGCGCTTCCACCGCAGCCCCGGAGCCGGAGCCGGGCGGATCCGCCGGTTCAGGACACACTCCCGGTACGGAGAGGGCGGTGCGTCCTTTCTGGTCCTAGTTGCAGTAACCTCGCCCCCAGAAGCACCAGAGTCTAAACAAACGGAGGCCTGACTCCCGAGATTTTCAATCGGGAAGGCGGCAGTGCGCCGCCCCACCAGCGTGTTATTGTGGCTTTCTAAAACTTGTAAATTATTTCCTCCGTGACCAGAAAAGTGCCGGCTCCTGGCACAGAGACCTGAGTTTTGGCAGTGCAGAACATAAATTTAAAACGAACAGTCCCCGAGCGATTCTCTATGTATTCAAAGACTCCAGTACTCTTCTGGCAGGTGTGAATTAGCGTCCAGGATACTGCCAAATTATACAAATGCAATGAAATCCTGGCTTGCCCTTAAGTCTCATATCTTTGGGGCTCCTATGGTTCAAAATTAAATTTGGTTTTCTCCTGGTAAACTGTCAAGCCAGTTCAATATATCAGCTGAAGAATCTGCCCAAAGGTGTAAGAGATTGAAGGGATCAATAGTAATTTTTAGCAAGAATAAATTGCGGGGCCCTGGCCAATTGATTGCTTCAGTGGTGCAGCATCGCAGGGCCTATCAATGTTCCGGCTTGATTCCTCACCAGGGCACACAGGAGAAACGACCACCTGCTTCTCCACTTCTCTCCCTCTCTATTTCTCTCTCTCTCTCTCCATCTTTCCCAGCCACAGTTTCATTGATGAAGCACATCCGCCCCAAACGGCCAGAGGCTGAGGGTGGTTCAGTGGAGCCTCAGCCTCAGACGCTAAAAATAGCTTTGTTGTGAGCATGGCTGCAGGTGGGCAGACACTGGCCCCAGATTGGGGATGCTAGGTGGATCCCGGGGAGCATGCCAGAATCTATCTCCTCTCCTCTCATTTGCAAAAAGAAGAAGAAAAAAACAATAGCCTGTCTCATGAACAATATAATCTTTGCTCTGTGTCTTTCCAAGGAATATAGGGAGTTGTTTTGCTCATGGGTTCCCAAGGATTCAAGATTTCAGTCAGTACCTTGAAGGCAAGGTTAACATCTATAAGGCTCTCACTGACCTGCCTCAAGCTCGCATCCTGGAGGGCATTCCTGCTCACCAAATCCCGACCATCTGTGTGCTACTACGTGGCTGACTACATGCTCACTAATAAACTAACCTCCCCAAAGATATATAAACTGCCCAGTCACCCGAGACCATGAAGGCAGTTGTTTTTCAGACCTGAGCCCTCTGCCTTCTCAGGTTGCTGACAATTTGAATTAAAGGTATTCTTATACCTACTCTCTGTCCTTGTCTCCTGTGAATTGTCTTGAAGGGCAGTGGGCAAAACAAACGCCAGCTTGTTCCATAACAGGCAGTCAGGCAATTGAGCCATCCTGAGCTAAGGAATGGGATGGAGACCTGGGACTTCAAATGGGATGAAGGCAATTTGTGGGTAGATAGGAGAGCAGAGGGCAAATGTTTGGTAATAAGATGTCCCTACCAACCTTTGCATATTGATTGAATTGTCCTAGCCTCTTTTTTAAGATGTGTTTTTAAAGTTCTCTTTATATAAGATTTGCACATTTCATATTTATTTCATTCTTATTTTATCTTTCTGTTGATGTTATAAGTAAACATTTTTCTTCCAATATAGTTTCTAACTTTTGTTTGTATGTGAGAAAATTAGGTATTACTCTATAACCTGATGCCTTGCTAAATTTTATATTTGTTTTAGGGATTTTTTTTTCCCATTGATTCTTTTAAGTTCTGCAGCTATATTATATTACTGCAAATAGAAATAGCTGAACTTTTTCTCCACTTTTCATGTCTTTGTTTCCTCTTGTTGGATTGCATTGGCTAACACCTCCAACAGAGTAAATTACTTAATCAGTTGTGCTGTTAATACTTACAAAAGAAGTCATTTCTAACCTCATTCACTTTTTCTAAAAATAGGTTTAGTTAGCAGGGAAACCTAGGCACAGGTGTATGATCCTGACTGGCTTTAATTTAAATTGAACTGTTTCCAAATTATGTAATTCTAGGCTAGTAATTCTAGGGTAGTAATCTAGGTTCAGCATCCTCCTAGAAAGAGTTCTCTTAGCATAAAGTTGTTAAATGCATGTTTTCCACATTTTCATAACTTAATATCCTAACAGGCTTATGATGAAAAACAGTCAAAATCAAAAGTAATCAGGTGTTTTTAAATAAGTGATATGATAACACTCTGTTGGAGGTGTTAGCCAATGCAATCCAACAAGAGGAAACAAAGACATGAAAAGTGGAGAAAAAGTTCAGCTATTTCTATTTGCAGTAATCTTTATTATATGCGGCTTAAGTGTCTGTTTGTCGCCGATAGCTTATTGGTTGCTTGCGTAATTGTACTAGCCAATCGGGTGAAGTTGCCACGGCTGAACACAAATTGAGCGGGTCAGGGGGAAGGTGAACATATGTTTGCATTGGCAATCATCTGCTTTTTTGAAACAGTTTAAGGTTGAACGCAAATTGAGTGTGTCAGGGGGAAGGTGAACATTTGTTTGCATTGGCAATCATCTGTTTTACATAAAAACTACGTCTTAATGTAATTTCTTTTAAGAATGCCTCCTAGCCCTGGCCAGTTGGCTCAGCGGTAGAGCGTCGGCCTAGCGTGCGGAGGACCCGGGTTCGATTCCCGGCCAGGGCACACAGGAGAAGCGCCCATTTGCTTCTCCACACCTCTGCCGCGCTTTCCTCTCTGTCTCTCTCTTCCCCTCCCGCAGCCAAGGCTCCATTGGAGCAAAGATGGCCTGGGCGCTGGGGATGGCTCTGTGGCCTCTGCCTCAGGCGCTAGAGTGGCTCTGGTAGCAACATGGCGACGCCCAGGATGGGCAGAGCGTCGCCCCCTGGTGGGCAGAGCGTCGCCCCATGGTGGGCATGCCGGGTGGATCCCAGTCGGGCGCATGCGGGAGTCTGTCTGACTGTCTCTCCCTATTTCCAGCTTCAGAAAAATGAAAAAAAAAAAAAAGAAAAAAGAAAAAAAGAATGCCTCCTAGAAAATACAGCACTGAAGAGGAGAGAAAAGGAGCTAAAGCTGCACAAAAATGGCTTTCTCGACAAAAAGAAACCACTGAGCAGAGAAAGACAAGGCTTGCTTCAGTCGCAGAGCAAATGCGTCTTTCTTGGCAAAATGAGACTGATGAGCATAGAGAAACAAGGCTTGCCTCAGATGCAAGACAAAAAAAGCCTGTCTCGATAAAATAAGTCCCTTGAACAAAGGCAGGAGAGAAATGCAAAAAAACGACAGAGTAATGCTGACCGAAACGCAAAAAGGATTAAAACAGTTTCAAACGGAGAAACTTTAATTTTTGAGCATTCCTCTGGTGACATGAATATTAAATGTGAACACTGTCAGTCCTTAAACTTCAAGTTAGAAACTAATCAATTTGACCATGGCAAGAAAGGATTTTCTCAATGTTGCAAGTACGGAAACATTGTAGTTCCACTAATTGAGCGTCCTCGCTGCCTGCCCTGGGTAATTCAGTTTGAATTAGCAGACACCTTTGTACAAATCATTTTAATTACAATTTATAATTTCTAGAACAGCAGTCATTTTGTATGACCGCCGGGCTTTCTAGTATAATATAGCTGCAGAACAGTTCTACACAACTGAAGAACTAACTACATACTCTGATCACAGTTCATGTGAAAAAGGCCTGGGGTTTTAGTCATCTATAACCAAACATGAAACACCAGTTTGATGTGGCATCATTGGAAATACTTTCAGGACATTTCCCCTATCCTTTTAGCCACTGATTTACAGAGGGGTGGAGTTTGCTAGAATTCTTTAATAAAAACCCCTTGCAAACCAGTCTCTAGAGCTACAAGTCTAAAAAAGATTTAAAGATTATCATTTCACTGCCATTTGGAGCTCTTCTGTGGGTTTTTGTTTTCCTTTTTTTAATAACATTTATTGGGATGACCTTGGTTAAGAAGATTATATAGATTTCAAGTGTACGTTTTTTAATTATTATTCAGTGAGAGGAGGGGAGGCAGAGAAAGACTCCCGCATGCACCTTGACGGGGATCCACCCGGCAAGACCACTAGGGGCAATGCTCTGCCCATCTGGGGCTTTGCCCCAATGTCTCAGCAACCTACTTCTTCTTAGTGGCCTGAGGTAAGGCCATGGAGCCATCTTCAGTGCCTGGGGCCAACTCATTCCAATTGAGCCATGGCTGCAGCAGGAGAAGGGAGAGAGACAGGACAAAGAGAGAGAGGTGAGAGGGGGAGGAGTGGAGAAGCAGATGGGTGCTTGTTCTGTGTGCCCTGACCAGGAATTGAACCTGGAACATCCACATGCTGGGTGGATGCTCTACCACTGAGCCAACCGGCCAGAACCACAAGTGTACATTTCTATATTACATGATCTGTATGTTGCATTGTGTGCCCACCACTGAAAGTCAAATCATATTCTGTTACCTTAGATTTGGCTTCCTTTACCTTTTATTACCCCCCAAACCCTTCCCCCCCAGTAACCACCATACTGTTGTCTGTGTGTATGAGTTTCAGTTCTCCCACATTTAAGTGAAATCATATGGTTCTTAGCTTTTTCTGACTGACATTTCATTTAGCACAATATTTTTAAGGTCTATCCATATTGTCACAAATGGCAGTATTTCATCTTTTCTTATGGCTAAGTAGTATTCCATAGTATATGGACATATCTTCTTTATTCAATCCTCTATCAAAGAACCCTTTGGATGTCTCCATGTCTTGGCCACTATGAATAATGTTATAATGAGCATAGAGATATATATAAATGTTTTCAAATTTTGGGGGTAGAAACCCAGAAGAGGTGTTGCTTGGTCATGTGGTAACTCTATTCTTAATATTTTGAGGAACTGCCATACTATTTTACATAGTGACTATACCAGTTTACATTCCCACCAGCAGTGAATGAGGGTTCCTTTTTCTCCACAGCTGCTCCAGCACTGCATTACCTTGTAGATAATACCCATTGTAACAGGTATGAGGTGGTATCTCGTTATAGTTTTGTTTGTTTGTTTGTTTGTTTGTTTAAGTGAGAGGAGGGGAGACAAAGAGACTCTCGCATGCACCTCAACTAGGATCCACCTGGCAATCCCCATCTAGGGCTGATTTTTAAATCAACTGAGCTATACTTAGCGCCTCAGGCCTATGCTCGGATCACCCAAGCCACTGGCTGTGAGAGGGGAAGAGAGAGAGAAGGGGGAGGGGGGGGGAGAGAAGAAGATGGTCACTTCTCTTGTGTGCTGTGATTGGGAATCAAACCTGCAACGTCCACCTGCCAGGCTGATGCTCTATCTGCTGAGCCAACTGGCCAGGGCCTCACTGTGTTTTTCAATCTTTTTTTTTAGTAATGATTTGTAGTTTTTTGGATTTTCAGTGTTTTTTGTCTCTTCTTCCTCATTCCTATTGTTCAGTCATTCAATATACCTTTGGTACTAATTTCCTGATCAAGAGTGTCACTCTCTCTGGGACCCAACTGCTCAATAGAGAAAAAGACAAGCAAGGATGTATCAAGAGAATGCTGCATCTCATCCACACTCAGTTTTTGTCAAGGCTCTTCAGCGTTTGGGCCTTTATTCACAGAGTGGTCAAACACTGTGGTCTTGGGAGCCTCTAGCTATTTCAGTCCCAGCTGACGAGTGGAGGAGGAGAGGGCAGTGCCATAGCCGTGAGCAGTGAAAAGTGGAAGGTAAGAGTACCCCAGTCTGTTTGAAGAAGGCCACACATACCGTTGTTGCTCATTAGTGCTTGGTGATTCACTGGCATCTAATGCTTAGAAAATCCTCTTCAAAAATTGCAATGATGTCAACAGAAAGATCTGACTCCAAAGAATGTCTTTTTGTTTCTGATCCCAGTTTCTTTCTGATGCCAGGGTCCCCACTACCGACCCTGACTGAAAATGTGGCTCTCGCTCAGCAACAACGTGGCACTTGCTTATCCCAAACTTCCCTGGATGCAGGACTGCTTTCATTTTTTGTTGCAAAGGATTGTGGAAAAATAATATTAAACAGAGTGACTTTAAAATAGAGCTTGAGCTTCCATCCCAGAAGAACTGTCTCGCACAGCTAAGTCCTTAAACCTTTGGAATATTAGAACAGGGGAAAATAGCCTTAGGACTGGGTCTAAAGCAGCACTGTATCTGAAAGCAAAGTTTGTTATAGCAAACAAACTGAAAATAAAGACTTCTTTATAGCATCACTGTGTTAGCTTATTAGCAACTATAAAAATTCCTTCCTTCTATTTATGTAAATGTTGCCCTTACTTTCCTCATAAATACTCCTGGCCTTCACCCATTAATCAGAACACTATTTGGGTTCCTGTCTTCATCAGTGCTTCTGAAATAACTCTTCTTTTGGATTTCAAATGCTTGTTGCCTCTTACTTGGGCTTTTTATTTTTAGGCTAACAGGACTTTATTACTCAATAAAAATAAAGTAAATAGAGCTTTTTAGGTGTTTGTAATGCTATTAAATTGGAAGTAAAGATTAACCAATGATCTTAATAATAGTCTTAAACATAGCTCATTCTACTTAGATATTTGGGGTCCTGGCTAGTTTGCTTAGTAGTATAGTGCTAGCCTGGAATGTGATTCCTGGTCAGGAGAAGCATCCATCTGCTTCTCCACCTCTCTTCCCCACCCAGAACCATGGCTTGATTGGCTCAAGTGAGTTGGCTGAGGATGGCTCCATGGCCTCCGCCTCAGGCACTAAGAAAAGCTCAGTTGCTGAGCAACAGAGCAATGTAGCAACACCTCAGATGGGCAGAGCATTGTCCCCTAGTGGGCTTGTTGGATGGATCCTGGTCAGGGCACATGTGGGATTCTGTCTCTCTGCCTCCCCTTCTCTCATTTAAAAATTAAAAAAAAAGAAAGAAATATGGGATTTTTACAGGTAAATGTTTTGTTTTGCTATGTTTTACTTTTTAAAATAATCCCCCTTTCAAATAATACATTGACAAAAAACACATTCAAAAAGCATGCTGCAACCAATATCCTGCTCATTTAACACAAGTTGGTTTTGACATTAGAATACAACACATAATAACTCACCCATGGCCAGATCAAAGAAAAGCAACTTAAACAACACCTTGAATAAATACATTCTGTTCTGCTGACATTTCAGATCTAAAACAAACAAAAAAGAAAGGCTGCTACTCTCATAACTGGGAACATTTGACTGTGATATATGTGTTCACAGCTATACTGGCTCTTGGTTCTTGAGTTGGACAAAGAATTCAGAGCAAATAGGCTGCTCAGAGAAAAGCATTCGCCTTTTAGAAAGAAAGTCACAGAGGCAAAAGTAGTAAGCCAAATGGGCTACATGGAGTTAGGCAACCAGTTACAGAGGGAAAAGGGGGCCTTTAGAGACAGGTTTCTCTCCAGGGGGTTAGCCCAAGATTAGCTGCCACTGCTCAGTGCTTCCCTGGTTGCAAGCCTCATGAGGATCTTTAGAACTTAGGGGAAAGAAAGTGAAGATGCATGCCTGAAGAAAGAAGGCACGAGGCATGCTCTAGAGTAGTGTTTTTCAACCAGTGTGCCGCGGCACACTAGTGTGCCGTGAGACATGGTCAGGTGTGCCGTGGGGAAATTAAACGTGGGTCCCCAAACTACGGCCCGCGTGCCGGATACGGCCCACGGAGGCTATTTATCTGGCCCGCCACCAGCCGCCCCCATCCGAACATAAACATTCCCCTCACAATCCCTCCAGCTATCAGCGACAGGAAGAATGGAGGCACAGGGAATGCTCACTGACCAATCACCTTCTAGGATTCATCCCGACCACTAGCGATGAACCAATAGCAGGCCTCTCATCCACACCCAGGAAGGTCCCCGCTCGGGCTGCCACACACCTGTCATTGTGTGGCCAGGGCTAGTAGTTGAAGCTGTTACTCCTCCCCATGGTTCCGATTTCTAATCCCGGTCAGGACTGGAGGTAAATGTTGCCACCACTAGATGAAGCCTCAGCCTCAGCTGGTTATGTCTGTCCTGATGGTGTATATAGATATTTGACCTTTTTCTTTTTAAAAGAGGCCCCCGCAGAGGGTGATATACAATGCATCACAATGTTATCTAACTTTAAAGCTAAAGTTTGCTGATCTTCCTTTGGACAGTTTTTGGTTATCTGTTGCCAAGGAGTTCCCCATTCTGGCCAACAAAGCTATTTTGACATTGCTCCCGTTTTCAACCACATATCTATGTGAGCTGAACTTCTCAAGCTTGACTATGGTAAAAACTAAAAACAGAGAGAGACTGAGAACTGTTGAGGAAGAGCTTCGTGTGTGTCTTTCTACCATTCCTGCCAGGATATCCCTTTTGTGTTCATCGAAACAGGCCCAGGTTTCACACTAAGTGAGTATAAATACATTTAGAAACTATATTATTAACTATATGTATAATATGTACTGTGTTAGAGTGTCATTTTGTGTCATTTTGGTAAGTGGTGTGCCCAGGATTTTGTAAATGTAAAAAATGTGCCGTGGCTCAAAAAAGGTTGAAAATCACTGCTCTAGAGAGAGAGCATGTACTGTAACCTTTATCTTAAGAGCTTTTCTTGTTTTCTAAAAGCAGGAATTTTAAGGGATGACTCAGGGCAGCATCTCAATGGAGTATTCACCAGCTTACCAGATGTGTCCTTTAATATGCTGATTCATCAATATAAGTATATAAAGTCAGGACCACAATCTCAACTGATTGATCAGCACTACAATAGAGGGTCACTGGCCACTGCATCTGGTCCTAATGCCAGCCATGATGTCACTTTGTCTGTTTTTTGCTGCTTTTCTGGACCTGGAGCTGGAAATACAATCAAGGCCTAGATGTTATCTCTAGTTTGACCAAAACTCTGTCTCTTTGGTCAGCAGACCCAAGGCTTTGTTCCTAAGATTATTTGATGCTGATCAGACCTCATTGTCCTGAGGACTTATGCTTAAGGAGTGTTAGTGCAAAGGAAAATGAGGCAGGGAAGTCAGGGTGCTGGATGAGGCCAGTTTGAATCAGCTCTCTGTCTCAGTTTTCCCATTCCTCCTGCCAAGGAACTTCCCTGGCTTCTAACTATCTTGCCTCATATATATTATGTAATGTTATTGTTCTCCATGTATATTTTGCAGTATTACATGGGTTGATTGGCTCATAAAGCTTTAAGAGAAATTCTACCTTGATATTGTTACAGAACAGAAAGAGTTCATCTGCCCTGGCCAGATAGCTCAGTTGGTTAGAACATCAATCTGATATGCCAGGGTTGTGGGTTTGATTCCCATTCAGGGCACATATAGGAATCAACCAATGAATACATAAATAAGTGGAACAACAATATTTCTTTCTTTCTCTCTTCCTCTTTCTCTAAAGTAAATAAAGAATTAAAAAAGAGGCCCTGGCCGGTTGGCTCAATGGTAGAGCGTCGGCCTGGCGTGCAGAGGTCCTGGGTTCGATTCCCGGCCAGGGCACACAGGAGAAGCACCCATCTGCTTCTCCACCCCTCCCCCTCTCCTTCCTCTCTGTCTCTCTCTTCCCCTCCCGCAGCCGAGGCTCCACTGGAGCAAAGATGGCCCGGGTGCTGGGGATGGCTCCTTGGCCTCTGCCTCAGGCGCTAAAGTGGCTCTGGTCGCAACAGAGCGACGCCCCGGAGGGGCAGAGCATCGCCCCTGGTGGGCAGAGCGTCGCCCCCTGGTGGGCATGCCGGGTGGATCCTGGTTGGGCGCATGCGGGAGTCTGTCTGACTGTCTCTCCACGTTTCCGGCTTCAGAAAAATATATATAATAATAAAAATTAAAAAAAGAAGCCTGACCTGGCAGTGGCATAGTTTATGGAGCGTCGGACTGGGATGCAGAGGACCCAGGTTCAAGACCTCGAGGTCGCCAGCTTGAGCGCGGGCTCATCTGGTTTGAGCAAAAGTTCACCAGCTTGGACCCAAGGTCACTGGCTCCAGCAAGGGGTTACTCGGTCTGCTGTAGCCCCCCGGTCAAGGCACATATGAGAAAGCAATCAATGAACAACTAAGGTGTCGCAACGAAAAAGTAATGATTGATGCTTCTCATCTCTCTCTGTTTCTGTCTGTCCCTATCCCTCTCTCTGACTCTCTCTCTGTCTTGTAAAAAAAAAAGAAGAAGAAGAAGAGTTCATCTACCTGGTGCTAACAATGCCAAACACTAGACACCAAGAATTGCAATGGAGAAATATTGGTTATTTTATTGATGAATGGCACCATCCAGGAGAATGGGAAGCTAATGTTCAAATGCCTGAACTCTCCAGTGGTGTGCAGGTTACAGACTCTACAGGGTAGGGTCACAGAACACCTTGGTTAGGGAGATTGTTGCCGTGGACCAGCACGGCTCCTAATAACAGTGCAGAATTAAGGAAACACACTTATCAAAACAAAAACGATGGGACCAGGAGGACTCTTTAAAATGCCTGGCAGTATCCAAGTGCCCCATAGGCCCTGTTTGCTTCATTATATAGCCATATGCAAATCAAGGACCTTGATACAAAGTTGCACATCCAAGGCTAAGACAGGAACTCTTTCAAGGCAAAAACAGGATACATTAGTGAAATCTACCAACATCTGAAAACAAACAAAGAGTGAGAGGAAGGGGATGTAAATTGCTTCCAGCAACCTAAGGAAGCAAGTGAAGTGGGTGCAAATACTCAGCATCATAGCCAATATGGAGATGGTGAGGGGTGAACTTAGCCTTTTGCTAAGCCTCGAATCTACAATGGCTTTTTGCCATTTATGGTCCACAACAGTTTGTGGCTTAGCTGAGAGCTGACTGGGTGAACATGAGGGTAATGAATCATTCTTCAGGTCTTGAGGACAGCTCTGAGGTCTGTTCTGTGACCTCTGTCAGGTCTCATGGGGAAGTAGCCAAGGGTCATTCTACCTTGGGGCTCAAGAACTCAAACATAACTTAAGTCAGGGTATTATCCAGAGACAGATTAAGGTTGGTGAGGCCCCGGGCACAGAAGAAAATATTGGGCCCCTTAAAAAAGAGAGACAAGAAAAATAACTATAAAATATATTTTAACTATATTTTTAAATAAGTAAAAAATATTATGTACTATTAATGTTAAAAGTGCATGTATGAAACCAAACGTGGTGTCATTAGGAAAAAGTGTAAAGTTGGGGTTTTCGGGGCCCTTCAGAAGTCAGGGCCCAGGGGCGCACCCAGTGCACCTACCATTAAATCTGCCTCTGGTGTTATCTTTAGCCTGCCAGAGGTCCAGACCTGTGGCCACTAGTCAGATCTGGGCTACTGTCCTCTGCTGCCTCAGGGGCTGCTGATGATCCAGGGGGAAGGCTAGGCCAGTGAGGGGCAGAGAGAGAAGAGAAGAAAGAGGAGAAAGAGAGAGAGAGGAAAGAGAATTTTTAGAGCTAGGATTTTTTTTCTTTTTTTACACAGAGACAGAGAGAGCGTCAGAGTGAGGGATAGACAGGGACAGAGGGACAGACAGACAGGAACGGAGAGATGAAAAGCATCAATCATTAGTTTTTCGTTCCGCATTGCGACACCTTAGTTGTTCAGTGATTGCTTTCTCATATGTGCCTTGACCGTGGGCCTTCAGCAGAGTAACAACCCCTTGCTTGAGCCAGTGACCTTGGGTCCAAGCTGGTGAATTTTTGCTCAAACCAGATGAGCCCTCGCTCAAGCTGGCGACCTCGGGGTCTCGAACCTGGGTCTTCCGCATCCCAGTCTGATGCTCTATCCACTGCACCACTGCCTGGTCAGGCTAGAGCTAGGATTTTTTTTTTTTTATAATAAATTTTTATTAATGGTAATGGGATGACATTAATAAATCAGGGTACATATATTCAAAGAAAACATGTCTAGGTTATTTTGTCATTAAATTATGTTGCAAACCCCTCGCCCAAAGTCAGACTGTCCTCCGCCACCCTCTATCTAGTTCTCTGTGCCCCTCCCCCTCCCCCTAACTCTCTCCCTCCCTCCCTCCCATGTCCTCCCACCCCCCACCCTTGGTAACCACCACACTCTTGTCCATGTCTCTTAGTCTCATTTTTATGTTCCACCAATGTATGGAATCATGTAGTTCTTGTTTTTTTCTGATTTACTTATTTCACTCCTTATAATGTTATCAAGATCCCACCATTTTGCTGTAAATGATCTGATGTCATCATTTCTTATGGCTGAGTAGTATTCCATAGTGTATATGTGCCACATCTTCTTTATCCAGTCTTCTATTGAAGGGCTTTTTGGTTGTTTCCATGTCTTGGCCACTGTGAACAGTGCTGCAATGAACATGGGGCTACATGTGTCTTGACGTATCAATGTTTCTGAGGTTTTGGGGTATATACCCAGTAGAGGGATTGCTGGGTCATAAGGTAGTTCTATTTGCAGTTTTTTGAGGAACCACCATACTTTCTTCCATAATGGTTGTACTACTTTACAATCCCACCAACAGTGGATGAGGGTTCCTTTTTCTCCACAGCCTCTCCAACATTTGCTATTACCCGTCTTGTTGATAATAGCTAATCTAACAGGAGTGAGGTGGTATCTCATTGTAGTTTTGATTTGCATTTCTCTAATAGCTAAAGAAGATGAGCATCTTTTCATATATCTGTTGGCCATTTGTATCTCTTCCTGGGAGAAGTGTCTGTTCATGTCCTCTTCCCATTTTTTTATTGGATTGTTTGTTTGTTTGTTGTTGAGTTTTATGAGTTCTTTGTAAATTTTGGATATTAGGCCGTTATCTGAGCTGTTGTTTGAAAATATCATTTCCCATTTAGTTGGCTGTCTGTTTATTTTGATATCAGTTTCTCTTGCTGAGCAAAAACTTTTTATTCTGATGTAGTCCCATTCATTTATCTTTGCCTTCACTTCTCTTGCCATTGGAGTCAAGTTCATAAAATGTTCTTTAAAACCTAGGTCCATGATTTTAGTACCTATGTCTTCTTCTATGTACTTTATTGTTTCAGGTCTTATATTTAGGTCTTTGATCCATTTTGAATTAATTTTAGTACACGGGGACAAGCTGTAGTCGAGTTTCATTCTTTTGCATGTGGCTTTCCAGTTTTCCCAACACCATTTGTTGAAGAGGCTTTCTTTTCTCCATTGTGTGTTGTTGGCCCCTTTATCAAAGATTATTTGACCATATATATGTGGTTTTATTTCTGGGCTTTCTATTCTGTTCCATTGGTCTGAGTGTCTATTTTTCTGCCAATACCATGCTGTTTTGATTATCGTGGCCCTATAATATAGTTTAAAGTCAGGTATTGTAATGCCCCCAGCTTCATTCTTTTTCCTTAGGATTGTTTTGGCTATTCGGGGTTTTTTATAGTTCCATATAAATCTGATGATTTTTTGTTCCATTTCTTTAAAAAATCTCCTAGGGATTTTGATGGGAATTGCATTAAATTTGTATATTGCTTTGGGTAATATGGCCATTTTGATTATATTTATTCTTCCTATCCAAGAACAAGGAATATTTTTCCATCTCATTGTATCTTTTTCGATTTCTCTTAACAATGCTTTGTAATTTTCATTATATAGGTCCTTTACATTCTTTGTTATGTTTATTCCTAGGTATTTTATTTTTTTTGTTGCAATCGTGAAGGGGATTATTTTTTTGAGTTCGTTTTCTAATATTTCATTGTTGGCATATAGAAAGGCTATGGACTTTTGTATGTTAATTTTGTATCCTGCGACCTTACTGTATTGGTTTATTGTTTCTAATAATCTTTTTGTGGAGTCCTTTGGGTTTTCGATGTATAGGATCATATCATCAGCAAAAAGTGATACCTTTACTTCTTCTTTTCTGATATGGATGCCTTTTATTTCTTTGTCTTGTCTGATTGCTCTGGCCAGAACTTCTAGCACCACGTTAAATAAGAGTGGAGAGAGTGGACAGCCCTGTCTTGTTCCTGATTTAAGGTAGAAAGTCCTCAGTTTTATGCCGTTTAATAGGATGTTGGCTGATGGTTTATCATATATGGCCTTTATCATGTTGAGATATTTTCCTTCTATACCCATTTTGTTGAGAGTCTTAAACATAAAATTGTGTTGTATTTTATCAAAAGCCTTTTCTGCATCTATTGATAAGATCATGTGGTTTTTGTTTTTTGTTTTGTTGATATGGTGTATTACGTTAACCGTTTTGCGTATGTTGAACCATCCTTGAGATTCTGGGATGAATCCCACTTGATCATGATGTATTATTTTTTTAATATGTTGTTGTATTCGGTTTGCCAGTATTTTGTTTAGTATTTTAGCATCTGTATTCATTAGAGATATTGGTCTGTAGTTTTCTTTCTTTGTGCCATCCTTGCCAGGTTTTGGTATGAGGGTTATGTTGGCCTCATAAAATGTGTTTGGAAGTATTGCTTCTTCTTCAATTTTTTGGAAGACTTTGAGTAGAATAGGAACCAAGTCTTCTTTGAATGTTTGATAAAATTCACTAGTATAACCGTCTGGGCCTGGACTTTTATTTTTGGGGAGGTTTTTAATAGTTTTTTCTATTTCCTCCCTGCTGATTGGTCTGTTTAGGCTTTCTACTTCTTCATGACTCAGTCTAGGAAGGTTGTATTGTTCTAGGAATTTATCCATTTCTTCTAGATTGTTGTATTTGGTGGCATATAATTTTTCATAGTATTCTACAATAATTCTTTGTATATCTATGATGTCTGTGGTGATTTCTCCTCTTTCATTTTGGATTTTATTTATTTGAGTCCTGTGCCTTTTTTCCTTGGTGAGTCTTGCCAAGGGTTTGTCAATTTTGTTGATCTTTTCAAAGAACCAGCTCCTTGTTTTATTGATTTTTTCTATAGTTTTTCTGTTCTCTATTTCATTTATTTCTGCTCTGATTTTTATTATCTCCTTTCTTCGGCTGGTTTTGGGTTGTCTTTGTTCTTCTTTTTCTAGTTCCTTAAGGTGTGAAGTTAAGTGGTTTACTTCGGCTCTCTCGTTTGTTCATATAGGCCTGAAGTGATATGAACTTTCCTCTTATTACTGCTTTTGCTGCATCCCAGAGATTCTGATATGTCGTATTTTCATTTTCATTTGTCTGTATATATCTTTTGATCTCTGCGCTTATTTCTTCTTTGACCCATTCATTTTTTAGAAGTATGTTGTTTAGTTTCCACATTTTTGTGGGTTTTCCCCCCTCTTTTTTCCAGTTGAATTCTAGTTTCAAGGCTTTATGATCAGAAAATATGCTTGGTACAATTTCAATTTTTCTAAATTTGCTGATATTGTCTTTGTGGCCCAACATATGGTCAATTCTTGAGAATGTTCCATGTACACTAGAGAAAAATGTATACTCTGTCGCTTTGGGATGAAGTGTCCTGTAGATGTCTATCATATCCAGGTGTTCTAGTATTTCGTTTAAGGCCACTATGTCTTTGTTGATTCTCTGTTTGGATGACCGATCTAGAGCCGTCAGCGGTGTATTGAGGTCTCCAAGTATGATTGTATTTTTGTTAGTTTTTGTTTTAAGGTCAATAAGTAGCTGTCTTATATATTTTGGTGCTCCTTGGTTTGGTGCATATATATTAAGGATTGTTATGTCTTCTTGATTCAACTTCCCCTTAATCATTATGAAATGACCATTTTTGTCTCTGAGTACTTTTTCTGTCCTGTAGTCAGCATTATTAGACATGAGTATTGCTGCACCTGCTTTTTTTTGGGTGTTGTTTGCTTGGAGTATTGTTTTCCAGCCTTTCACTTTGAATTTGTTTTTATCCTTGTTGCTTAGATGTGTTTCTTGTAGGCAGCATATAGTTGGATTTTCTTTTTTAATCCATTCTGCTACTCTGTGTCTTTTTATTGGTAAGTTTAATCCATTTACATTTAGTGTAATTATTGACACGTGGGTTCCCTACTGCCATTTTATAAATTGCTTTCTGTTAGTTTTGTATCTAGTTTGATTCTTCTCTTTTGTTTTTCTATCATTTGTTTTTGTTTGTTTGTGTTCCATACTTCTTTCCTCTGTTGCTACCTTTTTTAAGTCAAGTGTTTTTGTGGTGGTTTTTTCAAGGGTGGTTACCATTAAGTAATGAAAAGGGTACCTACCATATTCATTGTAGTACCCTATCTTATAAGTATTTCTGCACTTCATCATCCTTTGCTACTGTTAATCTCCATCCTCTTCCCCCTTTTTTTCCTTTGTTGTCACAGTTTAAGTTTGGTTTTATTGTGTTCTTGGTGGAGCTGTTACTTGTGGTGTTGTTTTCTTTTGTTCTTTGAATCTGGTTGGAAAACCCCCTTTAGTATTTCCTGGAGTGGGGGCTTTCTGTTGATAAATTCTCTCATCTTTTCTGAATTTGTGAATGTTTTTATATCTCCTTCATACTTGAAGGATAGCTTTGATGGGTATAGTATTCGTGGCTGAAAGTTCCTCTCTTTCAGGGCTTTAAATATTGGGGTCTACTCTCTTCTAGCTTGTAGAGTTTCTGCTGAGAAATCTGATGATAATCTAATAGGCCTTCCTTTATATGTTGTACTCTTCTTTTCCCTGGCTGCCTTGAGAATTTTTTCTTTGTCATTGGTTTGTGTCATCTTTATTATTATGTGCCTTGGAGTGGGTTTGTTGGGGTTAAGAAAACTCGGTGTTCTGTTTGCTTCTTGAATTTGAGGCTTTAGTTCTTTCCACAGGCTTGGGAAGTTCTCATCTATTATTTGTTTGAGTATATTCTCCATTCCATTTTCTTTTTCTTCTCCCTCTGATATACCTATTATTCTTATGTTATTCTTTCTGATGGAGTCAGACAATTCCTGTAGGGCTTTCTCGTTTTTTATTATTTTTGAGTCTCTTTCTTCTTCTCTCTGTTGTGCCTCAAGTTGTTTGTCTTCTATTTCACTAATCCTATCTTCAATCTGGGCTGTTCTGCTAGCTAAGCTTGTTACCTCGTTTTTCAGCTCGTGAATTGAGTTTTTCATTTCTGTTTGATTTGTTTTTATAGTTTCAATTTCCTTGGTAATATATTCTTTGTGTTCATTGAGTTGTTTTCTGATCTCCCTATATTGCCTTTCTGTGTTTTCTTGTATATCTCTGAGTATTTTTAAGATTTCTATTTTAAATTCTCTGTCATTTAGCTCCAAGGCTTCCAATATGTTAAGTCTTTTCTCCATAGATTTTTCCACATCTATTTGTGTTACCTCTCTTTCTTTTGTATCCATAATATTCGATTTCCTCTTTCTTATCGGCATCTGAGGGTGGTCTTGTTGATAGCACTAATTAGAATTAATAAAGAGTAAAAAGTAAAAAAAAAAAAAAAAAAAAAAGGTAAAACACCCCACAAAAAAAAACCAGTAATAATTTATTATTTCCCCCTTTTTTCTTTCTTCTCTTTCCCTCCTCTCCCCTCCTCAGGGAAATATCGTGCCTATAATGGAGGGCCTGATTTGGGGTGAAGAGTTCAAGCGGCAAAAAAAGGGAGTAGGGACCTACTAAATTCAAAAAAAAAAAAAAAAGGAAGAAAATCTTAGACAAGCATAAGATGATTTGCTTGTAAGTGATGGTCAACTAAGAGATATAATGAGAGGGATAAGAGGGAACCAGAAAAAAGGACCAAAAAGGAATAATAAAGAAGAAAAAAAAATAAAAATAATAAGTAAAAATCTGTTGTATTAAGTGGAGCGAAGACTAAATACAATGGAGACCTTGGGTTGGGAGGACCCAAAATGCCACAAAAATAAACAAACAAGAAAAAAAATAAAAACAAAAGCAAAAAAGAAAAAT
Source organism: Saccopteryx leptura (assembly GCF_036850995.1). Lineage (NCBI taxonomy): Eukaryota > Metazoa > Chordata > Mammalia > Chiroptera > Emballonuridae > Saccopteryx > Saccopteryx leptura. The sequence goes on along the minus strand of NC_089505.1, from coordinate 187,787,163 downwards.
AAAGCCAAAAAAAGCCTTGAGTCCCAAATTAACTAATTTGTTCGTGATTGAGGATTAAATGGGAGGAAAGTAAAATGAGAAAAGAAAAAACGAATAGAAAGGAAAAAATAAGAAAAGGAGAAAAACGAAGGAAGAAATAAAATAGGAAGAGAAAAAAAAAACAAAATAAAGCAAGACAAAAAAAAACAAAAGAGGAGAGAGTGAGAGTTAAGTGTTTTGGAGTATAACCTTAAAGGAGGGTGAGGATGAAGAAGAGAAATAAAATGTAACACTCATGGGTAGTGTAGTTCAAGAAAAGGGAAGCATAAGATGGGCAGAGAATAGAAGGACCGAGGTGGAGGAAATAAAGGCAATAAGATAGAAGAAACAAACAACAACAACAAAAAAATTAGTGGAACAAGTTGTAAAGTCTGTGGATTTTTCTTGATTTTGAGAGGTTAACTTCTGCCTTTTTCTTTTCTCTCCCTCTTCCTGGTCGGTGACTCTGTACCCCAGGCTCTGCCCCTGTGTCACACTTAGGTAGGGATTTGCAGTTGATGGGATTCTATGGCAATGTCATATAATTGGCTTTAGTCTTGCTGGTAGTCAAGGCTTGTTGGCGTTTGCAGGGTCCAACGATAAGAGAGTTTGCTTTCCTGGATTCTCTCTCCTAGTCCCCCCTTTCTGAATTAGCAGCCTGGTGATCCAGCTATAAGGCTGCAACTGCTTCTGCCTGGGGAGTAAGAGGCTCAAAGAGCTGGGAAATCCCCACTCTATCCCCACTCAGCGCAAGGCTTTGGGAAAGGCTCTGGCAGTCAGGGCCTCCAGTGTAATCAGGCGGGGGTGGGAGTCAATTGTTGTCAAGGTGACTGTTCAGCGCCTATCATTCAGTTGGACCTCTCAACCCAGGCTTTCCACACTTTGTAGCCTCTTTTTGCTGAGAAGAAGGGGCACTAGTCTCTGCTTGCGACTAGTGTAGTATAGATCTTATTATCTGCCAAGTCCTTCTTGTTAGCGTTTATCCCTGAATATGGAGGCTCTATCAATCAGAAGTTGCCCCCGCCCCTTTAGCGAGAGGCACTAAAAAATATCACGCCTCTTGTCTTGGATCGCTGAACTGAGAGAGATCTTATCAATTAGAACCGAGGGTGCGCAGATTTCATGGGTTAAGCTAATTTCAGTGATTGGGTCGCAGCTGTGCTCCCGAAGGTATTTTAGGCTGCCTGCGCGCGCCCCTCCCCCAACGCTTGATTGTTAGCTTGAATGGCTGGGTGAGGTGCCCCGCCCACGGAGAGAATCTCCCAAGCCTCTCCCGCTCGCCCTGCCGCTGGCGGCTGGATCGCACCAGGCGCAGGATTATGGAGCACCCTGGGTGTGCGGGCCAGTAGGGCGCTCTGGACGCGTGGAATGCCCAGGGCACGTGTGCGAATGGGGTGCTCCGGGCACCGGTGGCTGGCAACTCTCACTCGCAGTGCGCGGGCCGCTGGGAACGTAAGCGGTGCTCGCTCTGCAACCGGACCGGGCGGCTGCTCGCGGCTGCTCGCGGCTCCCGAGTATGGGCTGACTCACCACAGGCGCACTTCCTCGCAGCTTGAATGAACGTCCCTGCGGTAGCTTCCTCCACACCCTCGTCTCTCAGATTCAAGTGATAACAGTCCTTTCGCTATCAGTTTGTGTGGAATTCCGGAATGCTCCGAGGATAAATTTTTCTGTTTCTAGTTGATAAATTTGTTGTGATTTAGGGGAGAGCTGTCGGACGCGCTGCTCACGGCGCCATTTCCGTGACGTCACTAGAGCTAGGATTTAAAGGTAAATTTAATCGAGGTCTTAAGAACCCTCAGCTTTAATGTCAGTGGTAGAAATGGTTTTGTATTGATTTAGGCATATTTTTTAAATGTCATATCACAGTAAATGAGTCCAGGAAAAGCTAAGTGTCTAAATTGTCAAGTGGGGCCTTCAATAAGGGAAAAAATCCCCAAAAAACCTTACTATGATGGGTTAAACCAGGGGTCCCCAAACTACGGCCCGCGGGCCGCATGAGGCCCCCTGAGGCCATTTATCCGGCTCCCGCTGCACTTCCAGAAGGGGCACCTCTTTCATTGGTGATCAGTGAGAGGAGCATTGTTCCCATTGAAATACTGGTCAGTTTGTTGATTTAAATTTACTTGTTCTTTATTTTAAATATTGTATTTGTTTCCGTTTTGTTTTTTTACTTTAAAATAAGATATGTGCAGTGTGCATAGGGATTTGTTCATAGTTTTTTTTATAGTCAGGCCCTCCAATGGTCTGAGGGACGGTGAACCGGCCCCCTGTGTAAAAAGTTTGGGGACCCCTGGGTTAAACCATCAATAATTAGGTCATTGCTTACCTAACCCAATCTAACTAAATAAACATTTACCCCACATTTATAGCACAAAACACCAAGATTGTTCTGGAGCTAAGGCCCTTGCCCTATAGCAGAAGATATAATGTTCTCAGGCAACTAAATACATTCATTTGGTTTTTCTTATAGATAATGTGTTTGGGGGGGCATACAATAATTTTCTCCCTACCTTCCTAAATCCTTCTGGCTGAACTAATAATCAAATTAACATGAGATAGGTTGATTAATAGAAGAAAACTTCAGGTTTATTATGTATATTCAAAAGTTTCACAGGAATATGAGACCTGAGGACATTTGGAGCAGTTGCCATTCTGGACAAAGCAGAGAGAGGCAAGGGTCTGGATTTCCAAAGGAAAGCAGGCAATCTACAGGCAGATAAGAAAAAGCAAACATGTGGTCAACAAATTATTGCTAGGACACACAGAAACAATGGAGCTGAGAGGGGAGTTCAGCAAATAATGTATTTTTCGCTCCATAAGACGCCCCTAACCATAAGACGCACCTAGAGTTTTAAGCAGGAAAATAAGAAAAAAAATTATTCTAAACCAAATGGTGTGTTAAAGTATTTAATAAAATATACCATAATAATATTTCAGCACTGTAAACTCAACAGCAGTATTAACAACCATTAGCACTGTTATTAACAAATGAGAAGAGACTTTGATGTTCAAATACTCTTCCAATTGTCCAGGAACCCCAGGAACTCATCATCGCTAGTGTCAGAATTTAAGAAGTTCAGTTGTTCACAATCACTGGTATCACTTTGTTTGCTATTTTCATATATGATACCATCTTCAGTGTCATCTAAGGCATTGCTAATGCCACATTTTTTGAATGACCGTACCATGGTTTCATTCTTCACTGACTGCCATGATGTTTTCACCCATTCACAAACTTGAGTGATAGCGGGTCTCTTCATTCGTCCACTTTGTGTCAGAGCATGATTACCAGCAGCCATCCATTTGTTCCACTCTTCTCGCATAAAGACTTTAAATGGTTTGTTGATGGAAACATCGAGAGGTTGCAACTGGCTGGTAAGACTCTCAGGAATTACAGCTAGATGAGTCTTCACTTCTTTAAAGTTTTTTGTGTGTGTGGTTTTGCTAATATGAGCTCTAAACTGGTCAAGCACTAATAGGGCAGCAGGTGACATCAGCACTTCACACAGAGCTCCAGCAGCTGCAGCGCAGCCCTCCACTACTGCAGCGCACCTCTCACGTCTGCCTTCGATGATGCAGATGAATGCGCCCACACATCGTGGCTTGCCTTCCCCCTGTGCAGCATGCAGCTGTGGAAACCGGAACCAGATCACTCAGCAGTTGCTGGGGTTCCACATGCCACTGTGGTGGGTATGATTATGCTCCCACTGGCACTCATTCTACATGTTTACTGGCACACTGCCCTGCAGCAGCTAAAAAAAAATGAACATTTGCTCTATAAGATGCACGGGCATTTCCCCCACTTTTGGGGGTGGAAAAAGTGCATCTTATGGAGCAAAAAATATGGTAGACTTTGCTACATGTCTCCCTGTCTGCAAAACTTAGTTCACATTAAGCGGGTTTTTCTGTCTAAATTTCTTTAGGCAGGTAAAGGGGGACAATCAAGGTTCTTTCTGAGTCTTTTTTTCTCATAATATCCCAAAATGCATATTTTGAGTAGGCAAATTCTGGTTCCCTTCAATAATTAACATCACAGTGTCTTCTACAAGCAACAGAAAAGTTATTTAAATGACACATGGCAATACCCAGTTGACAACATCACAGTATTTAATATCTTTTCCTGTTTAATGTCCTAACAGCTCTTTCAAAGAAAGGAGACCACTCCTAGAGACTCCTTTGAGATACCTGTTCTGATCATGGATCACTTCTAAAAGACAAACACCAGGCAGGCAGCAGAGAACATGTTATTTGTTCATGAATACAGAGTGTTGCTGGCAGATCGACCCCTGTCAAGGACAAAATACAAGTCACCTTTCCTTCTGCCAGCTATAGTTCATTGAAGAGGCTAACTTAAAATAACACATTGCCTAAAGTGGGCAAAATGTAAGAAGCAGAGCTTTGATGAGACAGCAGGCACTGGGTAAATAAAGGACACGCATTCCATTTCTCTGGGAGGTGTGCAGGCCGGAAGTCTTCTCCAAGTTTCTTATTTAAGGGCAGTCTGGGGAGGACCCTAAGCTCTGAGCCCTATATGCTCCCACCATACTCCCTGCCCCTGGATTTATTGCAAAGAACTTGGCTTTCTTTCAGTGCTTCCTGGTACTGTGACAAAGAACCTGACTTCTTTCCTCAAATATTTTATTTATTTATTTATTTTATATATATATATTTAAAGCTTAGTTGTTTTTTTTTATTCATTTTAGAGAGGAGAGGGAGAGACACAGAGAGAGAGGAGAAACAGAGAGAGAGAGAAGGGGGGGAGCTGGAAGAATCAACTCCCATATGTGCCTTGACCAGGCAAGCCCAGGGTTTCGAACCGGCGACCTCAGCATTTCTAGGTCGACGCTTTATCCACTGCGCCACCACAGGTCAGGCCACCTCAAATATTTTAGCAGAGGATTAGGCACCAACACTGGAATATATTTTTCCAGGTGGTCACTCCCCAGCTTTCCCTTCAGACTCATAGAGACTACATGTTAGGGGAGATACCTTATTTCACCAGCTTTCCTTCCCCAAAACATCACTGTAAACCTGCAATTGAGGTAAACCGAGGGCCCTTCAATCTAGACCTAACCTTCATTTTTCTTTCTCTACTGTAATTCTTGAGAAAATCCAGCATGGACTTACCTCTTCCATTCCCATAATTATGAAGGTAATGGTCTGAGAGATGCAACCACACAGTGTTCTCCTGCCCTACTTCATTATTTTCTATTGTACAATTTTTTTAATAAAAAAAGTGACTCGTTTTTTAACCACTGAGGAATAAATAAATAAAATAGAGTCACTATGAAGTGTGAAAAAGAAAGGCTCTTAACATGAATAATTTTTGAAAAAAAATTACTTTCTCTAACACAAAGAGACTTTTAGCAGAATTAATTTTTCTGAAAGTAAGATACTTTTTATTTTTGGCCCTGAGGCCAGTCTCCCAGACTATGGCCTTGGACTAGCTCTGAAGTAGCAGGTGTTCTCAGAGTGTTTCTCCCTGAATTAACCCTATAGATAAACATTGTAAGAAAGCTTGTTTCACTGCTTTGTTTTACTGCTATGCTTTCTCCCCTGCCCATTCCTCAATCAGTATGTAATTCTCCCTATAAAACTTAACTCCAAATTGCAGTCCGGACCCATTGATTTGAAGGGCTTTGCCCTCCATGTGGTCCGCGTGCATAACTAGCTAATAAAAGTTTCCTAATTACCTAATTTGGTTTTGTGATTGTGTGGCAAGACGTCCGTTATCTCATTATCTCACTGTTCCATCACAACAACTATAGTCAAGCTGCTAAATTACTAACATCAAGTTGGTTGAGGTATAAGGAAATGATTTTATTCTTGTTTAAGCTAGCCTAAGTTGTTTGGAAACTAAACTTTTGAACTTCTCTAGTCCTGTGCTAATGCTTGATTTCCATCAAATATCCTGATTACCCACTGAAGGACTAAGGAAAGAATTTTCATATCTACAGACCACCCAATTTTCACTGTCCAGACTACTGGTCATCTAGAGCAGTGGTTTTCAACCACCACTCCATGGACCAGCACAAAATTTCTGGTGGACTGGCACTGGTCGGCAGACTAGTGTTTGAAATCTACTGATCGAGGATCATCATGTCAGGCCAATGCAAAGGCTAAGAATGCAGGACTGATTTTTCTCCAGAATGTATTTTATACTATAGAACCCTCAGTGTTTATTTCTTCTTTGCAACACTCTGGGTATTGCCTAGTTGTGTTTCTTTTTTGCAAAGACTCCTTGTATAAATCTCTATCATTTATTTCTAGCAAACCCTCCAGACTCTATTTAAGTTCATTCAACACCACAAACCACTTTTAATGGTCAGATACCTGGATTTTGTAAACTCTCCCCACAGTATATGTATACCTTTGAAGCCCCACTAGGTAGCAGAGCTGGAAAACCCCAAACTTCATTTATTAAACATGTATTGTACTGACAACTATATCAGGTCACAAAGAAGTTGAGAAGTAAAACTGAATAAAACATGGGCCTTCCTTTTTTAGAATTTCTGAGGGATAGGAAAGATTGTCTTTACAGCTGCTCTAATGGAACGCACACATAGAATGATGAGAACAGAGGGTGGAGAGAGTAACTCCGTGGGGCTCATCATGGGTTCACAGTGCTGTCAGTTGAGCTGGGTCTTCTGTGAGGAGTGATTATCCAGCTAGATCAGCGGTTCTCAACCTGTGGGTCACGACCCCGGCGGCCTTTAGGCTACCCCTGTGTTTTGGTCATTCAACCCCCGCCGGGGTCGCGACCCACAGGTTGAGAACCACTGAGCTAGATAGTGGGAAAACAACTTAATCAGAGTACAATCATGTGCAAAGGCATAGGTGTGACAGAGCTCGCAGTGGGCAAAGCATGAGTATACTTTATTTCTAAGTCATCTTTAATCCCATGCCTCAGATGAAATTTGCACTTTTCAGGCTGATATATTAACTTAGCACCTGCAAGACAGGTATCCATAAGTAAAAGGGCTTTGAGACAGGGGTGGTGTGATTCACATACCTGAAATCTAAAAGATGTTTTTCCAAATCTGGGTTTCAGTTATTTCACTTTATTCAGTTATTTTATTCAGTTCTCTTAAAATTATATTATCCTATTAAAAATCTCAGTTAAAAGAATCTTGTAACTCTGGGTATTTTTAATATGCCTGATCATAAGATTTTAAGAAACAGATATATAAAAATAATAATAAATTAAATAGCTAAATAAATAATAGCTAAAAATAAATATAAAATAGTAAAAAGAACTGATAATTCCTGATCATAGATTTTAAAAATAGCTAGATGAGTACTAAATAACTGATTGTGAGCAGCTGACTCTGGGAAGCCTTCCTCTGAGGTCCCAGGTCATCACTGAAGGGAACTAGATGGGTTTCATGAGACGTTCAAGGAAAGTGTGCTCTCAAATGCCAGGGCTTAGCAGCTATGAGGCAAATTTCAGCCAGTCTGTGAATTGTGCCACGGTGTATGCAACAAGCCCCTTCAGACCCCATTGTCCTGGTGCTGGGCATGCTCCAGGACAGAGGAGCTAACCTTGGACTTGCAATGCAGAACAGTGACCCTGGAGACCCAGAGGCTGCTCAGTGCTCAGGGAGTGGGATCCCTTGAAAATGTACTGGATTCCGCACAAAGGGCAAGAGGTTTAATTTGGACATGCACTCTTGGGTATCACAGAACACAAGCAAAAAGGGACGTAAGATAAGCATTTTCATTATTCCTGCTTGGGGAAGGGTGGTCAGCACATTTTATTCTTTTTAAACAAAGGCTTTAAAAAGTTCCAGCACTTTCTAGGTGACCATCGACCCTGAGGTACTGAAGCTCTCAGTCCCTTAGCAGGAAGGTAACTGTTTACTGAAATCCAGGGACAAAGTAGCAAGGGCTGAGGGAGGGGCTCTATCATCTAGTCACTCCTGCTACCTCCCTTTCTCCCGCCCCAACACCCACCCTGAAACACACATACTTTCTCTCTCTTTCCCAGGGGCCAACGCCACTTCCAAAGTCAATTTAAGATCTTCACAAAGATTGTGGGAAGTTCTTATCCCAAGAGTCATCTCTAAGCAATATGATGGGCAAAGTCTTTAGATCATTCAAAACGTAATTCTTGGATAACTTGATGTTTGCTCATCAGCCATATAACTTTATTGTTTGGACTATCTAGCATTCATAAAATAATAACCGTGACACACAAACAGGAGGTATGATCATTTCATTTATTCCACAAACTTTTATTGAGCACCTACTGTAGGCCAGAAGCTACACTAAGTGATATGATGATAGAGGACATGGTCCCTGGTCTCAAGGTATTGTGAGAGAATAGAAAAACCATAAATTTGTCTCTGCTTCCTGTTCCTGACACAAAGCTCCTGAAACCCTCATAGGTCGGTGCATAAGGAGCAGCTTTTGTTCTAACATTTGGTCTTTAACTCCAGTTTCCGACACAGGGCTCCTGAAACCTTTGTAAATTGTGGGGTGGGAATGGGGGAGGGTAGCATTGGCTTTTGTTCTGATGAACTCTAGGTGGGCTCCTGGATAAAGACTGCTCACCAGAGAGGTAAAATCATGGTTAAAATGTTGGTATTTAAAAAAAAGAAGAAGAAACTTGGAATTTTCATCCTCACCCTTCATTTTCCTGAGAAGGTACAAGGGTTAAAAATGGAGTTAATGATTAACCATGATTAATAATGAAGTATCCACCAAAAAACCCCATAGGATGCAATTTGGGGGGTTTCCAGGTTTGAAAACACATCCACACTGGGAAGATGATGCACCCCAACCCACGGGCACATTAGTTCCTGCACTTGGGACCCTCCCGGACCTCACCCATGTATCTGTTCATCTGTCTGTTCGTATGAATCCTTTATCAGATCCTTAATAAACTGGTAAAGGTAAGTGGGTGTTTCCCTGGTACTGTGACCTGCTCTAGCAAATTAATCAGACTGGCAGGAGGGGCCGTTGTGGAAACCTCCAATTTGTAGCCAACTCAGACAGAAGTTGTTGGTGACCTGGGAGTTTACTACATGCAACTGCCATCTAAAGGGTGTGGAAATCTTGTGGGACTGAACCCTTAACCTGTCTCCAAGTCAGAAGTGTCATAATTGAGTTAAATTGTAGGACAGCCAACTGGTGCTGTGGGGGAAAAAACACACATTTGGTGACCAGAGGGTCAGAAGTAAAGTGTTCTGTATGAGGAATAAAGAAATCTCACAGGAGAGAAACATAGGAAGAGGAAAGAACTAGGCTATTCCCTGTTCAGGAGTAAGTTTGGACTGAGGGTTTTCCTCATATGGATAAGCAAACACACGAAATATGATGTAATGTGTGCTGTAACGGCACAAAGTATACTGAGCAAAAAACCATAAAAGCAGCAACAAGAAGTCTGGCTAGGGAACAGAGGCGGATTAAGGTTGGTTGAGGCCCCAGGCGCAGAAGAAAATATTGGACCCCTTGTCATAAAGTTGAAGTTTTGCAGGGTCGATCAGAAGTTGGGGCTCAGGGTACATGCTTGGTGTGCCCACCATTAAATCTGCCTCTTCTGGGGAACCAAGAAAGTTGTCAAAGAAACCATGACAATTGAGCTGAGATCTAAAGAATAAGGATGAGCTAAGCAGGTGACACCCAAGAAAAGGGTATTCCAAACTCAGGGACAAGAAAACTTGGGGAAGTATGCATGTTTGAGGAGATAAGTAACTTGTTATTACTGTATCATTTGGCACGGGCAGTGTAGACTGGTGTGGAGGAGAGACTGACTGCTCCAAGACGTGGCCACTGCCAGACCAGCAAGCCAGACCAGGGCTGAACAGAGCTGCTTCCCGAAAACCCCCCTGGAGATTACAGTTAGGAAGGAGGAATCCAGCATAACTTTCAGATTACTGACTTGGCCCATTGGGCAAATGGCTGACAACCAGCAAGATTGGGGAAACAGGAAAGCAAATGAATTTAAAGGAGAAAATAAATTTTGTTTTTGATATGGTAAGGTCGGGGTTCCAAGGAAGATTCAAGGCTAAGCACCAGTATCATTGTGGGGGTCATCACCAAGTGACTGGAGTGAAGTCAGGGGTTTGGGGAGTTTTCCAGGAAGAGCATGGAACCCCCAGGGAATGCCAATAGAAAATGGAAAATGGAGAAAAAAGAGCCAGAAAAAGACAAGAAGAAGCCAGATAGGCCAGAAAAGCATAAAAAAGAATCAGAAAGTTATTAACAAAGATCAAAAGAGTTTTAAAGAAGGAGCTAATACAATCATCAAAACAGACACTCGGACCAATGGAACAGAATTGAGAGCCCAGAAATAAATCCACATGTGTATGGGCAACTAATTTTAGACAAAGAAGTAAAAATCATGCAATGGAGAAAGGAAGGCCTTGTTAACAAATGGTGTTGGGAAAATTGGAAAGACACATGCAAAACAATGATATTAGACTGTTAGACATCAAACACAAAAATTAACTCAAAATGGATTACAGACTTAAATGTAAGACTGGAAACAATAAAATACATTAAGAAAACATAGATATAAAATTTATGGACCTTAATCTTGGAGAGGCTTTTCTAAACTTGACCTCAAAGACAAGGCAGTAAAAGCAAAATTAAATGAATGGGACTAAATCAAACTAAAAAGATTCTGCACAGAAAAAAAAATCAACAAAACAAAAAAGCAACCTGTTAAGATTCAGGGAGGTGTGCTGTGGCTGCCAGAGTGTAACTATTGAAGAAGCAGGAACAGGGAGTGCTGATAGGGCCCCTGTGAGGCTGAGAACAAAGAAGTTTATGTTTGAAATTCGCCACTAAGCTAAACCCGGCCCCTGTTGCTATGCTCCGGCCCCTGTTGCTATGCTGCATGCAACCTCCCTAGCGAATAGCTAACTGCCACATCTGCTTCTGTATAATGCTTGCTCACTTAAGATATATAAGGACCTAGCTGTAAGCACCAGGCACGACTGTCGTTTGCAGCTTCTTGTGAGTACGGTGTCTCCAGACATCTTGGGAGTTCGCCCCTGCGCAAGTTAAACTGGCCAATAAAGTACCATCTACACTCCTGAAAGTCTCCGACGTTTGTTCTTGTACCCGGTGGATGCAACATTTTGGGGGGCTTGCCTGGGATTCTCCCTTGGAGGAGTTTTGGGTCCGAGACCAGAAGGACAGCTCGAGCTGAGTAAGTATTCACTGAGGATCCTCATTTGGTTTAGCTTTTAGGCTCCGGAGCACACAATCCTGAGGTAGTAGGTGGGACGCTGCCGGTAACCTACCCAGGGCTTTCAGAAGTGGGACGCCGCTCTCTGAAATTTGGATATTTGGATTTGTTAACTTTAGGTGTAACTGGTCACATTAGGAATCCTTTTTGTGCCGCGCTGCGCTGCGTTTTGTCTGAGCTTGAATGACTGAGTTGAGTGTGAGAGAGACAAGTGTGTTCCTTGTGTTAATAGTGTGTGTTGCCTGTATCCTACCCTTTCTCATTATTCCTGAGTCATCTAGGATGGGACAACAGGAGTCTGTGCCGGGATCCCCGCTCGAGTGCCTATTGAAGAATTTTTCTGATTTCCAGAAGAGGGCTCAGGGGTACGGAGGTCTGCAGCCGAGTCCAGGTTTCCTCCGGACCTTGAGCCAGCTGGAATGGCCTACATTTAGTGTGGGATGGCCCACAGAGGGCACTTTTAACCTTCCAACTTTGTTTGCTGTCAGAGCCACGGTTTATAGGGCTCCCCACCCAGACCAATACCTGTATATATAATAGATGTGTGGGTAGATATAGCCACCGAGCAGCCTGGGTACATCAGAAAGTGTCTGAAGGACAGCAAGTGAGGCAGGCGAGCGGTTTGTCTCGCTACGGGAATAGGAAAGTTGGGAGGGTCGAAGAAAAGGGAGAAGCCCATTCCCAGACACAGCCTGGTGAACCGTCCAGACTTTACCCTGTTTTGCCTGGACCACCAGAGGACCACCTAGACCCGGTGAATTCCCCTCCACCCTATCAGCGGCAGGAGGAACCAGATTCCTCACGGCAGGACATGAGCGGGCTCTCGAGCCCGTCCCACACCTGAGGAGGGGCGGTCTATGGTGTGGGAGGCGCAGCCATTTTGCCTCTCCGGGAGGTGCCACCGGCACCAGATGCTGGCCCACGGGCACCTCCTCACCTCATCTATGTGCCTTTTTCCACTAGTGATTTATACAATTGGAAACATCAGAATCCCCCATTTTCCGAGAAACCTCAGGGACTGATATCTCTCCTTGAGACCATTTTTAGGACCCATCAGCCCACATGGGACGATTGTCAGAAGATTTTACAAACCCTCTTCACTTCTGAAGAAAGGGACAGAATAATGAGAGAAGCTGCTAAGGCGGTATTGGGAGAAGAAAGGGAAACTCGGGAGGGAAGAAGGGAAATAGAAGGTGCTCTCCCGTCTCAACCTCCTACCTGGGACCCTAATACCACTGGGGGAAGGGACGCGCTCCTCCAGTATCACCGGGCTCTGTTGAGGGGGCTCAAGGCAGCAGCTAGAAAGCCAACCAACTTTAGCAGGGTAAGTGAGGTCATCCAGGGAAGGGAGGAATCACCGGCAGCCTTCTTAGGAGACTCATGGAGGCATATAGAGTGTACATCCCCTTAGACCCAGAAGCGGAAGAAAACAAGAGGCTAATAAACATAGCCTTTGTGACTCAAGCCGCTTCTGATATAAGAAAAAAGCTTCAGAAGATTGAGGGGTTCGAGGAAGAGAATAGGAGTAAGCTATTAGAAATAGCCCAGAAAGTATATATTAACAGGGATGATCTGGAAGTTGGCAGAGCAAAGGAGGTAGCCAAGATCCTGATTGCTGCTCAGAAATCTCCCCCCAAAGGAAAAGGGGGACAGAGGAAGGGCCAAGGACAGCGAATAGACAAGGATCAATGCGCCTATTGCAAGGAGAAAGGACACTGGAAGAGAGAGTACCCAAAGTTGAGGGCTGACAGCCAGAAGCCAAAACAAGCCCCAGAGGTCTTGCTCCAAACCTTAGACTGACGGGGCCAGGGCTCCATTCCCGTCGGCTCCCAGGAGCCCATGGTCACCTTAACAGTCGAAGGAAAACCATTAGACTTCCTAGTCGACATGGGAGCCACCTATTCAGTCCTAAAGAAACCACAGGGCCAGATGCAGAAGGCAACTACTAAGATAATAGGGGCAACGGGCAAAGCAGAAGCCTACCCATGGGCCACCGCAAGAATTACTGACTTAGGTTGAGGCACCATCACCCACTCTTTCCTAGTCATTCCAGACTGCCCTTACCCACTGCTTGGAAGGGACTTATTGCATAAACTTCAGGCCACCATAACCTTCTGACGGGAGGAAAGCCCTATGGGGAACAAAGAGGCAGAGGTCAGCATGGAAGTAACTGTCCCACTGTTTGAAGAACACTTACTTGCCACCATCCTAGAAGGTAAGGAGGCCGAGGAAGGGGAACCTGAGGTTTGGGCGGAAACCAACCCCCCAGGTTTGGCCGCTCACCAACCGCCTGTCCTGGTGCAACTGCTTAGCATTGCTAGACCAGTTAGGATCAGGCAGTACCCGGTCCCAGCCCTAGCTAGACAGGGAATCGCCCGGCACTTGCAACGCCTGCTGGAGGCAGGCATCCTTTGAAGGTGCCAATCGGCCTGGAACACCCCGCTGCTTCCTGTCCAGAAACCAGGGAGCCAAGACTATCATCCAGTCCAGGACTTGCGGGAAGTGAATGCGCAGATAGAGACTATTCATCCCACGGTGCCCAATCCATATACCTTACTGAGCTCATTGCCCCCAACCCATACCTATTATTCTGTCCTGGATTTGAAGGATGCCTTCTTTTGTATTCCCCTGGCACCTCAGAGCCAAGAGATCTTTGCCTTTGAATGGAATGACCCAGATAATAGACTGGTGGGGCAGTTCACTTGGACCAGACTACCACAAGGGTTTAAGAATTCCCCCACCATTTTTAATGAAGCCCTCAGCAAAGATCTGAAGGCTTTCCGCTCCTCCCATCCGTCGATTGTATGTACTGCTCCAGTATGTGGATGACATCCTCATAGCTGCCAAGGACGAAGGAGAGTGTGAGGAAGCTAACTTGGACATGCTACAAGATCTCGGGCGAATGAGGTATCAAGTCTCTGCCAAAAAGGCCCAGATTGTGACGCAAACTGTAAGTTATTTGGGGTATAACTTACAGGGAGAGCAAAGGACATTGTCCAGCCAGTGAATTCAGACGGTCTTGCAGATCCCCGAGCCTACTAACAAAAGGCAGGTACGAGAATTCCTGGGTGCAGTAGGATACTGACAACTGTGGATATTAGGCTTTGCAGAACTAGCTGAACCCCTGCACGAACTGACCAGGGGTAAGGAAGAGCAGTTCACATGGACAGATAGGGAGAAGCAAGCATTCCAAGCGTTTAAAGAGGCCCTGGTTACTGCCCCAGCTTTGGCCCTGCCAGATCTGGCCAAACCCTTTCAGCTATTTATAGCAGAAAAGGGAGGGGTAGCTTTAGGGGTACTGAACCAGGAACTTGGGCCATGGAAGAGGCCTCTCGCCTATCTGTCCAAGAAACTTGATCCTGTAGCCTCAGGATGGCCAACATGCCTGAGGGCGCTTGCTGCCACCTCCATACTAGTCAAGGAGGCTAGCAAATTGACTTTAGGGCAGGATATCAAAGTCATTAGGGAACACTACATAGAGCAAGTGCTGCGAGCACCTCCTGACAGGTGGCTATCTAATGCACGGCTAACGCAGTATCAGGCTCAGCTGCTGAACCCTCCATCTGTTCAGTTCCTCAAAACTGCTGCCCTGAACCCAGAGACCCTGTTGCCAATACCGGACTCCACTTTGGTCCACAGTTGCAAACAAATCCTTGACACAGTGACTGGCTCCTGCCTGGACTTAAGGGATCAAGCAGACGGGAAGGCAGACTTGACCCTCTTTACTGACGGGAGCAGTTTTATTAAGGATGGACAGCGACATGCAGGGGCAGCAGTGACCATGGAAAATAAGGTCCTGTGGCAGAAAGCACTGCCCGCAGGAACATCTGCACAAAGGGCAGAGCTAATAGGACTAACCTGAGCCTTACAGATAGCAGAGGGAAAAGTTGCCAACATCTACACTGACAGCCGGTATGCATTCGCCACTGCCCATGTCCACGGAGCCATATACAAGGAGAGAGGCTTACTGACAGCAGGGGGAAAAGACATTAAAAATTGCAATGAAATTCTTGCCCTCCTAAACGCCATTTGGCTACCTACCAAAGTTGCCATCATTCACTGCAAAGGACACCAGAGAGGGTACTCTCCTATTATAAACAGTAACAACCTAGCAGACTCAGCTGCAAGAGAGGCAGCCACTGGGCCACAAGAAAGCCTTCTGCCACTGCTGCCTAAGCCAACGCTACCTCCGATCCTAGATATTCCCCAGAAGAAGAGCAGGAAGGGATGCAGTTGAAAGGAAAGAAAAATCAGCAGAGATAGAGCTTCCAGACTCCCGGCTCTATTTACCCCAGGGAATAGTAAGAGAAATAGTAGGAGATATTCATACTAGTACCCATCTAGGACAAAACAAGCTAGAACAACTTATCAGGAAGTATTATATAGGGCCCAACATCAGGGATATTGTCCACTCCATTGTCTCGAGGTGCAGCATCTGTGCCAGAGTAAATGTGCAGAATAAGAAGCTACCCTCTTTGTGAGGTATCAGGGGAAAGCTCCGGGAGAACTGTAGGAAATAGATTTCACAGAGATGACCCCTAGGAAGTCAGGTTATAAGTATCTATTAGTATTAGTAGACATCTTCTCAGGATAGGTGGAAGCATTCCCCACGCGAGGAGAGGCTGCTTCCACAGTTTGCAAAGTTTTACTAAGGGAAATCATACCTAGATATAGCATTACCCTAGCCCTAGGATCAGACAATGGATCTGCATTCTTATCCAGGATATCCCAAGAATTAGCCACTAAGTTAGGTATTAATTGGAAATTGCATTTATAGGCCCCAAAGTTCAGGACAGGTAGAAAGAACGAACAGGACTCTGAAGAAAACTATAATTAAGCTGAGAGGGGAGACCGGCAAAAACTGGGTTGAGCTCCTCCCTTTCACCCTTTTTAGAACCAGATGTACCCCCTACCTCAATAAATGGACCCCTTATGAAATCTTATTTGGGCAACCTGTGCCCCTTGTACCTCGATTGACCAGAGGGGAACTAGAGATTTCTAATCATAATTTCCTCAAGTCCTTGCAGGCCCTGCAGCACATCAGAAGCGAGGTGCAGGCCCTCCAGAGATCAGCCCAATCGAATGCGAAACACAGCTCCCGAATACCGGAGCCACCGGAGCCTGGACAGTAGGTGTAGATTCTCAACCACAGATGGGGCAACCTTGAGCCGCGGTGGAATAGACCGTTCCAGGTGATCCTGAGTACACCCACAGCTATTAAGGTAGCTGAAAAGCCCTACTGGATCCACCTCTCCAACGTGAAGCCGGCCCAACCACCCGATGAAGGATCTCAGAGATGGCAAGTCAAGCAGACCCCTGGAGAGCCTCTAAAGCTCACCTTCTCCTCCACTTAGGACTAATGACTTTTTATTGTTTACCCAGTAAGGGACTAGAGTTGCAGGAATGGGTTTTAATCAGGACAGCAGATAACACAGAATAACACCTGGGAAAGGAACCTGCTACCTCCTGGCAAATTTCACCTTAGGTAATTCCAATTACAGTGACTATTGCCTTAACCAAGAAACCCTACCTGCCAGCCTAGAGGGCCCAAAAGTAACGAAGGCACCTGAAGGACTATAGTTTGTGTGCACTCAAGGTATCTTCAAGTGTATAGTCCCCACTCATCCTGAACTTTGTGTAAGTGCTTATATTATTCCACAGGTATATCTGTATGGGGGAGACCCCGAATTCCTTGTTGCTCCCCCGAGGTGGGCAAAACGAACTCCACTCTTTATCCCTATCATAGCTACCATAGGAATTGCAGGGTCAGCAGCATTAGGGACAGCATCCCTCATTCAAGGGGAACTCACCCTCAGACAGCTATCCAAGACATTCTCCAAAGATATTGCACTTCTCCAACACCAGGTAATGTATCTCGAGAAGCAAATAGACTCCCTCGCTGAGGTAGCCCTTCAGAATAGGAGAGGACTAGACCTCCTCCTCCTTGAGCAAGGAGGACTGTGTGCTGCCTTAAGAGAAGAATGTTGTTTTTACGCTAACCACTCTAGAGTAATTAGAGAGAATATCAAGATACTTGCAAACAGATTAAAGAATAGGAACCTAGAAGAAGACAGCCCTAGCTGGTATGCCTCTATGTTCAAGACTTCTCCTTGGTTAACTACCCTCATATCTGCAATTGCTGGACCCCTTCTATTATTCTTATTGGCTCTTACCTTTGGACCAATAATCCTTAACAAGCTCCTTGAGTTCGTAAAGAAGAGGGTAGATGTAGTCAAGTTAATAGTTCTGTCCCAACCTTATACCATTCTACCCACTGATGAAGAATCAAGGGTTTGATTTATGCCCAAAAGAGATGGGGGAATGTTAGATTCAGGGAGGTGTGCTGTGGCTGCCAGAGTGTAACTATTGAAGGAGAAGGAACAGGGAGTGCTGATGTGCTGTGGCTGCCAGAGTGTAACTATTGAAGGAGCAGGAACAGGGAGTGCTGATAGGGCCCCTGTGAGGCTGAGAACAAAGAAGTTTATGTTTGAAATTCGCCACTAAGCTAAACCCGGCCCCTGTTGCTATGCTCCGGCCCCTGTTGCTATGCTGCATGCAACCTCCCTAGCGAATAGCTAACTGCCACATCTGCTTCTGTATAATGCTTGCTCACTTAGGATATATAAGGACCTAGCTGTAAGTGCCAGGCGCGACTCTCGTTTGCAGCTTCTTGTGAGTACGGTATCTCCAGACATCTTGGGAGTTCGCCCCTGCGCAGGTTAAACTGGCCAGTAAAGTACCATCTACACTCCTGAAAGTCTCCAACGTTTGTTCTCGCACCCAGTGGATACAACACAACCCAACCAAATGGGAGAAGAATTTGCACCTTTGACAAAGAGAAAATATCAAAAACATAAAAAAACTCATACAACTGAACAAAAAAAAAATTAACAATCCAGTTTAAAAATGGGCAGAGGATATAAATAAACACTGTTCCCAAGAAGACATACAAATGACCAGCAGGTACATAAAAAGGTGCTCAACTTAACTAGTTCTCAGATAAATGCTTATTAAAACCACAATGAGATAATAACTCATACCTGTTAGAATGGCTATTAACAACAATACAAGAAAAAAATACAAGAAATAAGTGTTGGAGAGAATGTGGAGGAAAAGGAACCCTCATACAATGCTGGTGGGAATGTACACTGGTACAGCCACTATGGAAAACAGTATTCATTTAAAAATTAGGACTAGAGCTACCTTATGACTCAGCAATCTTTCTTCTGGGTATCTACCCCCAAAAATGAAAACATTTATTCATAAAGATATATGTATCCCTATGTTCATTCTAGTATTACAGTGGCCAATACATGGAAACAACCTAAGTGTCCTTCAATAGATGATTGGATAAATAAGTTGTGGTACATATATACTATGGAATACTACTCAGCCATAAGAAAGGATGAAATACTGTCATTTGTGACAACATACATGAATCTTGAGAATATTATGCTAAGCAAAATAAGTCAGATGGAAAAGGACAAGAACCATATGATGTCACTCATATGTGGGACATAAAACAGAAAGCAACAAAAGAATAAGCAAAAGAAACAAGCTCATAGACACAGACAACAGTATGGTGATTATCAAAGGGGAAAGGGTGTGGAGAGAAGGTATTAAAGGGTAAAGGGGGTCAAATATATGGTGAAGATGATAGGAGAGCCCAAAAGTTAGAAATTTGGGTTCAGTAATAGCAGTTTTTTAGTTGTAACGAATAGGAGATATGTAAGGGTTAGGAGATAGTTAATCTGCTTTTACTAGTCTCTCTTAATGGCTCCTTGGCCTTTACTTTGAAATGTAGCAAAAAAAGTCTACTTTTGCAGAAATGTCAGGGAAAGCTTACATTGGGGAGGGACTTGACAATTAGGGGAGTTTAGTTGTTTGTAAAAGCCTGACGACAGGATTTACTGTGAAAAGTTAAGGCCTATATATTAATTAGAAACTCAGTTTACCAATCTTAAATGTTTACTTTGCATCCTAAGAAAATAGGGAGCCTTTTCACAGATAGTTCCCAGAGGCTCCAGGTCCCAGCTGTTCTTGGGAGACACCTGACCCCGGCTATCTTGAAGATTTACCAAGGACATCAGCTAGGACTGTGCTAATTCAGCCTGTGCTACACCAGAACTTGCAGAGATGTTTCTGCAGCTGAACCCCCGCCTCCTGAACATTGTTACATGATTGACTGCATAAACTTTTACTTTTTTTCTTTTTCCTTGAACCCTATAAGAACTGCCAGCACCAAGAGTGTGTTAAGGCCGCTTTGTGGACAGGATTCCCCTGCCTTCACAGTGTACCAGTATTTCTGAATTAAAGACACTCTTATACACTCAGTCCAGTTTGTCTCTTTTGATTGTCTGAGTGCAAGGAGCTGCCCCAAACCCAGCTCATTCAGGTAACAAAGGAACGAGACTAGACTTTGGGTGATAAGCACACAGTGCAATACACGGATTATGTATTATAGAACTGTATGTATGCTTGAAACTTTCATAATATATGTATATATTTTAAGTGAGAAACAGGGATGCAGAAAGACAGACTCCCGCATGCCTCAGGACAGGGATCCACCCCACAAGCCCACCAGGGGGCAATGCTCTGCCCATCTGGGCTGCTGCTCAGTTGCTCAGCAACCAAGCCATTCCTGGCACCTGAGGTGGAGGCCATTAAGCCATCCTCAGTGCTCCAGGCCAACTTGCTCCAACTGAGCCATGGCTGCAGGAGAGGAAGAGAGAGAGAGAGAGAGAGAGAGAGAGAGAGAGAAGAGAGAAGAAAGAGGGGGAGGGGTGGGGAAGCAAATGGTCAATTCTGTGTGCCCTGACCAGGAATCAAACCAGGGACTTCCACATGCCAGGCCGATTGATGCTCTACCACTGCGCCAACCAACCAGGGTGAAACTTACATAATATTATTAACCAACGTTACCCCAGTGAATTTAATTTTTAATAAAGAACCTGAACAATTGAGCAGTTTGGGGGGATTAGTCCATGTGGGACACATGTGGTGTCCATGGCTGAGCGGCAGTGAGGGTTCTTAGAATTGAGTGAGCATAGGATCTCTGAGGACACTAAAGGCTGCAGATGTGTGGAGGGATGATGGCTGAGGGACGAATGGGGAAGCTTAGATACTAAAATCCTGCACACAATTACCAGACTAGGGGTGTGGTAGGCAGGTAGATAGACATGAGCAGAGCAAGGACTGTAATGTCAGGCACAGAAAGTTCTGGGTGCCTAGCAAAGGGAAAGACTGGGAAAACAAGGATCTTGCCCCCAGAGTAACCTTTCCTTCACAAGCATATGACTGTTTATGTGGCAGTCATGTGGTTCAGACCCTCCCCTGACCTTTTGTCCCTGGCATGTTGCTTGCTAGTCCTGTAGGTTAGACCTCCTGCCCCTTAGCAGAGGAGTGAAAAGGGGACCAGAAAATATCCCTTAAGGCAAGCATTAAGCCTCCAGGACAATGAGGTTCTGATCCACATCAAATACATATAGGACTAAGTTGTGCTTCAGCTCCAAGCCTAGAAAAAGCAGCAAAACCACTGGACCTCAGGACCAGCTGCACCAATTGATGACCTCCTACTCTGGCACGGACTAATCATGTAAACCAGACCCTAAAGGAACACACCTGGAAAGCTAATGAATATTCTATTTAATCCTCCCTTGGGACCTCCCCTAAGCTCTCCACCCTTAAAAGCCTTTAGGTTGGAATACCCAGAGTGCTCTCCCTCCTGGAACATGTCTCCTCATCTTCTCATCCCCCTCTTATTAACCCGATTTGCTTGCCTCTCTGTTTCTCATAAGCTCTAAGAGACTCCGCAGACTTGCAACCAGAGGAGCAAAGGCCAGCGTCAGCTCCACCTGGGCTAACCCCCTGCATCTGTCTCCAAGGCCCCCTTTCCTTGCTGGCTCAGACCCTTCTTCTGGGTGTACTCCTACAATAAATCCTTCCTTTACTTGCTGCACTTCATTTCTTGACTGAATTCTTCAAGAAGAAGCAAGGTCTGGTCCTTTCGCTGATAAGGAAAGTGGTCGCTTGGGAGGAAGACCACCGTGCCTCCCTCATCCAGAGCCCGAGGGATCAGAACGCCAGGCTTAGGCCGGAGGGTTGAAGGTAAGGCGAGGAGGGGTAAGGCTGAGAGGTTGACGGCCCAGCGGCCCCGGAACACTAGGGCAAATGCCAGGGTGAGTCAGAGGGCAAAGCGCTAGGATGAGTCATGGAGCGCAGGGCGCGGCGTTCCCGGTAAGACAGCCCCGGAAAGGGCCGGCGCCAGGAATAGGAGTCCCTGGGAGCGACAGGCACCGCTGGGCGAACCCCAGGCGCACCCAGCTCCGCTCCCGCCTTGGTTCGTGGAGCTGGGGGAGGGAAGGATGGTCCCCCGAGGTCCGCCCGGGAGCAGTTTGGGGTCCCTTTCTCCCCGCTGCATTCAGAGGCTGGGCCTGGCAGGAGCCCCCTCCGCGCCCTACCTGGCTCTCTCCCTGGAGTCTGCATCCCACGCTCTCCCCCACGCTGCGCCCAAGGCGGAAGCGCTCCCTGAGTCCCGGCTCTTCACCCTGGAAAGGGTCGGCATAGGGTGGAGGCCGAGGCGGGTTGCATTTGGGGCCCAGAGGGCGGGCCTGGGCCGGAGCAACACAAGGCTGGGACTGGCTGGGTGTGTGTGTT
Organism: Saccopteryx leptura; assembly: GCF_036850995.1. Taxonomy (NCBI): domain Eukaryota; kingdom Metazoa; phylum Chordata; class Mammalia; order Chiroptera; family Emballonuridae; genus Saccopteryx; species Saccopteryx leptura. The sequence goes on along the minus strand of NC_089505.1, from coordinate 187,765,289 downwards.
GGGGGAGGGGGGGCGTCGTCCTGTGCCACACAGATCACTGCCCGAGTCCCCCTGGCTTTGCCAAGGCGTGGGAATGGGGGTTGGGGGGATGGGGGGGGGCACGGAAGCATGGCGCTGCTCCAGGGGGACCTTGGAAGAGGGTAACTGGGGTGAGTCACTTGGGGCCCAGGCGGGCAGAGGAGGGTCCAGTGACACCCTACGCAGGCCAGTCTGTTAGCTTGTACTACAGCGCCCTCCTCATTTCCTTCACCGGACTAGCCACGATCGCTCAAAGTAGAATTTCTTCATCCTCGGTTTCCACTGCAAGGTCATTTCCAGGAGTGGAGGCCAAGTTTCCTTACACTGGACAGACGCGTGGTGCACCCACGAGGGGTCAAGGGGAGGGGGGGGGGGGATGGTCAGGCCCCGGAGGCTGGAAGACCCAGGAAAAGGGAAGAAACAGCTGCTCAGCATGAGGAGAGCTGTGGGTTGGGGAGGAAATGAGGGGTGGTAAGGTCAGCATTGAGGGGGTCTGCATTAACTCAGCAGTCCAGCACGAGAGAAATTTACCATCAGGAGCCCTAATCATATCACATCTGACCTGCTGATCCACCCAATGCCACTCAGACCACTCTCAGAGCACCCCCCCCCCCGCCCACTTTGCCAAGGGTCAGTCTATGTATAGATCATGAGATTCACATCAAGTCACACCTCTATTGGGACAGTGTGAGTGCACTGTGTGTTCATTGGTAGATGTTTGAGATCTTATCTACACCTTAGACCATTTTTACTGCACTTTCAAAAAAGAAACACAATATATAACTTAAAACAGAGTTTTCATTATCCTATGCTCATCCTTAAAATAACTAGATGGGTCTTTGAAGTTTTGCTGGTCAATTACTTTAGTGTATTATTCTCAAAGTAGTCCAGATAAATATTGTAAAAATTTGCTATCACTTTGGTAGGCACATCATGCTCCAGTTCCGGAGCTGATCTTCCTCTCTGCTTCTGCTGGGGTCCTGGGGCAGGATGCTTGAGAGCCAGGGTGCTATACCTGTATCACTGTATCCCTGTGTAGGCCTAGGGCTTCCTTGGAGCTGTTCCCACCTTATATAGAAGTATTCTATGGATGTTTTGATTACAGTATGCTTTTACACTAATTTCAGCTTTCTATTTTTTAGTCCTTACTAAGAATTTCTCTGATCTACAAAAGATTTTCTTCTTTGGGGGACTAAAGATTTAGGTTAAAAAAAAATTTTTTTTTCTATTTCTAGGGATTTGGATGGGAAGACTTCACTCAGCATGAGCTCAGTTTACCATATTGCAACAGAATGTTTTTATCCTATTTCAATTCTGCAAATATTAGCCTCCCCCCTTCCACTTCAAGCCCAGTCCAGAGATTGTTCAATATAGACTTTTATTAATGTTGCAGGTGCCTCGTAAGCACAGTAGGTAGCGCGTCAGTCTCATAATTAATGTTGCAAAACAATGTATCTCTGTGACAAAATCAAACAATTCAGAAACAAATTTTAAATGAAATATTTCTCTCCTTTCTCCCCCAGACAGCCTATGTACCCATATATATGGAAACAGCTGCATTTATGTAATATTTTATATAACATCTACATTTAGATATTTTTGTATAACATCTACATTTATATTCATATTTTTATAAATATAGAACCATAGTATATATAAAGGGAAGCCTGCAAGATAAAAAAAAAAAAAATCCCAACAGGAACTGAGACTGACACTACTCTGAAATCATTTTATTTTTCCCTGGGAATGAATGAGGTTCCAGCATGATTATCTACTATTCCTAAGGTCTGTGAAAAAGACAGGCTATATACATTTGCACTGAAGGAGAACATGTAACATCAGCAAAAATTTCCCCACTTAATGCCTCTATTTCAAAAGCCATACACATGTCTTCAAGATGATTGCAATTTAGTTTGCAATCTTTTTTTGCACTAGATGCTGTTTCTCCCATAGTTTGTACGCTCCATGACACCAGAGTACCAAGCCACCAGGGTCTGTTTTTGCTCAGAATTGAGTTATCTTTGCCCTAAACAGCGGCTGATAGTAGGTGCTCAGCAAACACTTTCTGAATGAACGAACGAATGAATCTTACTGATTTCAAGCTTTTAGAGTCATTCTTTTATTTTTAAAAAATATAGCATGTTTAAGATCTTCTCATTGTTAGCCTTCAAGATAGTGTTGTACTGTTTTATCCTGGTTTGGTTCCCACACTCTCAATTCACTTGTTACCCACTTCTCTTTTGAGTTCACAGTGATACAAAACATTTAAAGACTTTTAATTTGCTAGAATACAAACATGGCGATTTCTTTCATTGATACCTGATGTGAAATATTATAAGAGGTAAAATGTTTCATAAAAATATGATCAAATGTCATAATTATTATGATTTTCTCTCTTTGGTGTTAAGGTATATAACCATTCTTTATTTTATATAATACAGGACCAAGATTTAATTCAGAAAAGTGGTTTTCTTGTAAGAACACTTAATAGTCTCCAAGACAGTTCCCAACACTTGCTATTCCATGATTCCCTGGTCCTTTCTTGGGACCCATAGAGGTCTGGCTGTTCTTTTTTTTAGAAGATCTCATAGCAAAAAATACCTGTCGACACCCCTCTCACTAGACAACAATGTTACTTGCTCTCCTTGTAAGAAGATCTACCTTTGCCCTGGCTGGATGGCTCAGTTGGTTAGACCATCATCCCAAAGTACAGAGGTTGCCAGTTCAATCCCCGATCAGGGCACATACAGGAACAAATCAATCTTCCTGTCTCTCTCCCTTCCTCACTTGCTAAAATCAACAAGTAAATGTTTAAAAAGAGAGAAAGAAAGCCTACCTTCAATCATTCCAGAGAACCTGACCTGCACCTACCTTTCTTAGGACAACCTGTTTATTTTCTGTGACACAAGATTATTTGAGGACCCCTAGTGAATCTCACCAGAAAGGGGGAAAACAAAACCAAATTTCATCTTTGTGGACAGCCTGATACATTTGGAAATGCCTTAAGTACTTTTCCTTGATAAAGGTCATTCTAAAATAAAGACTGCCTCCAGGATTTCCTAGGCTCGCACAAACAAGGTGGCCCTGTTTCCAGCTGGCATGACGGCATCTCAGAGAGAGGCCATAGTCTCATCCCTGAATATAAGAAAAACATCAACAGCAGACAAAACTAACCCCAACACTGGTCTACAAAGAGCAGCAACACTTATTCTCATTAGGAATACAGGAGAAACCTTACTTCTGCTCCTCCCTGGGCTAGAAGAGGACTATCCTAGGATACCAGATATCAAGGCATAGAGTTTGAGGACAATCCTTAGGGATGTCACAATGGTAGATGGGCTATCAAATCAGATGACAAACTAGAGAGTGCTGGAAAATGAGAAAAAGGGACAATTAGCTTATATTGCTCATCAGCAAACCCATGTCCCCCTTGTCCCCCCTACAAACATCCCCACACAAAAACATCTATAGGCACTGTAGATGTTCCATACCTTTCCACCTTGTAGGCCCTACAAGGGATGTTATTGGGCTTGAACCATCTATTTCTTAAATCAATTTTATTATCATTTAAAATTATTTGCAGACAGTAGAACCTCTTCCTGAAGGTGAATTGCCTCACATTCAGTATACTTTTTTTTTTTTAAGATTTTATTGATTGATTTTATGGAGTGAGGTGAGAGAGGGGCGGGGGAGTAAGAAGTATCTCATAGCTGTTTCAGTTTAGTTGTTTACTGCTTGCTTGTCGTATGTGCCTTGACCAGGCAAGCCCACAGCTTCAAACTGGTGACCCGAACATTCCAGGTCAATGCTTTATCCACTGTGCCACCGCAGGCCAGGCAATTTTTTATCTAAATGTTTCTTTTGAGATTTCTTTTGAGAAATCTATAGATTTATATGCAGCTGTGGGAAGTAACACATAGACATCCCATGTGCTTTTTATCTAGTTTTCCCCAAAGAAAACATCTGGCCAAACTACAGTATAATACCCCAACTAGGATATTGACATTGATAGTTATATACAGAACATTTCCATCACCACAAGGTTTCCTACTCTTACCTTCTTATAGCCACGTCCACCCCTCCCTGACAGCTGGCAACCACTAATTTGTTCTCAATTTCTATAATTTGTCATTTCAAGAATGTTACCTAAGTATGTGGGACCATGTACATGTAAATGTACATTTTCACACTGTATAGAACCTTTTGGGATTGGCTTTTTCCCCTCCATGATTCTCTGAAGATTCACATGGGATGTTAGCTGTATCAATAGTTTATTTCTTGCCTGACCAGGCAGTGGTACAGTGGATAGAGCATCACACTGGGACACGGAGGACCCAGGTTCGAGACCCGGAGGTCGCCAGCTTGAGCACGGGCTCATCTGGTTTGAGCAAAGCTCACCAGCTTAGACCCAAGGTTGCTGGCTCAAGCAAGGGGTTACTCTGTCTGCTGTAGCCCCACAGTCAAGGCACATATGAGAAAGCAATCAATGAACAACTAAGGTGTTGCAACAAAAAACTGATGATTGATACTTCTCATCTCTCTCAGTTCCTGTCTTGATGATTGATACTTCTCATCTCTCTCAGTTCCTGTCTTGATGATTGATACTTCTCATCTCTCTCCATTCCTGTCTGTCTGTCCCTATCTATCCCTCTCTCTGACTCTCTGTCTCTGTAAAAAAAAAAAAAAAAAAAAAAAAAAAAGAGTTTATTTCTTTTTATGGCTTAGTGTTATATATTTTACTTTAAAATTTTTATTTTTAAGTTATAGTTTACATACAATATTATATTAGTTTCATGTGTACAATATAATGCCAAGACATTTATACACTTTACAAAGTAATCACCCTAAGTCTAGTAATTATCTGGTACCATATATTGTTACTACAATATTATTGACTATATTCCTGATGCTGTACTTTACATTCTCATGACTTTTTTTTTTTTTTTTTTTTTGTAATTTTCTGAAGCTGGAAACGGGGAGAGACAGTCAGACAGACTCCCGCATGCGCCGGACCGGGATCCACCCGGCACGCCCACCAGGGGCGACACTCTGCCCACCAGGGGGCGATGCTCTGCCCCTCCGGGGCGTCGCTCTGCCGCGACCAGAGCCACTCCAGCTCCTGGGGCAGAGGCCAAGGAGCCATCCCCAGCGCCCGGGCCATCTTTGCTCCAATGGAGCCTTGGCTGCGGGAGGGGAAGAGAGAGACAGAGAGGAAGGAGGGGGGGCTGGAGAAGCAAATGGGCGCTTCTCCTATGTGCCCTGGCCGGGAATCCAACCCGGGTCCCCCACACGCCAGGCCGACGCTCTACCGCTGAGCCAACCGGCCAGGGCCCTCATGACTATTTTTATAACTGGAAATTTGTATTTCTTAATACAGCTCAACATCAAAAACCAAAGAATCCCATTTAAAGAATGGGCAGCGGACCTGAAAGACATTTCTCGTAAGACATACCGATGACCAACAGATACATGAAAAGACACCCAACATCACTAATCATCAAAACCACAGTGAGATATCACCTCACACCTGTCACCATGACTACTTTCAAAAAGGACAAAAGGGAACTCTCCTGCTCTGTTAGTGGGATTATACATTGGTGGGACCACTATGGAAAACAGTATGGAGTTTCCTCAAAAAGTTAAAAGTTAGTTAAAAGTAGAACTTTTAACTTTTTGACCTAGCAATTTCACTTTGGGGAAATTATCTGAAAACACTATTTCAAAAAGATATATGCACCCCTGTGGTCAATGCAGTATTATTTACAATAGTCAAGATACAGACCTTAACTTTTTAAACCTGGATATCTGCCTAGGCAGGAGGGCTCCTCCTCTTCCAAACACAGTGGTCCCACCATTCTCCGCACCGGTCAGCCAAACCAGGTCCTGCTTCAACCCACCGGAATGACATGAGGCCTAAGGCGGGGGTGGGGTGGGGCGGCGGCATGGGTAGAGGGCGTGGTCTACAGCCTGGGGAGGGGGAGGAGCCTCGCCTTGGAGCACAGCGGGTAGTGGGTGGGGCGGGGCTCAGGAAAAAGGCGGAGTGTCAGCCGGGAGCAGGCAGTGAGTGGGGCGGAGTGCCAGGAGGAACCCAGGGAGGCTCCCAGACGGATCGCAAGGCCCGCCCAGTGGGCAGCCCAAGTCCCTGCTACCTCTGGGTTCCAAGTAGAGCCAGACCTTCCATCCCTGCCTGGCGTCTGCGAGTGCGCGCCTTCCAAAGCTTCCAAGGCGCCGGTCTGAGTCCTGCCGCTTCTTTCCTGGGACGTCCGCTGGCCAGAGGGTGAGTGCCTCCCCTTGCCGGGCCCCCGGGGGCTAGGAGGCTCAGTGCCCAGAACGCGGCTCTCTCTCTCTCTCTCTCTCTCTCTCCGAAGCCTGCAGGGCAGAAGTTTCTGCTGACTCTCAAGTCCCAGCCAGAGTGAAACCACGTGATCCCTCTTACTTTGTCCCGTTGACCATTTTGAAATTAGGATTGCATTACGTTTTACTGAAGCCTACCGCAGGTTAGTCCCGGTTATAGGTGTTTAACAGGATCATCCCATTTAATCTGCCTTGAACCTTTTACAAATGAGGAAACAGGACAGCCATATCCTGCAGCTCGGCCTTTGTCAAGTATATTATGGTGGCAGTCTGCAACAGAACCTTAAAACAGCTTCTTTAAGCTTTGATTTCCTTGAAAATACAAGGCAAAAAATACACGAAAGGGGGCGTGTATTAAATAATACATGCTTCCACCAGTGATATTTATAATTATTTTAAAAATGGAAATAACCTAAGTGCCCAGGAATAGAGAGATGGTAAAAAGGCGTGCAGACAGGGTGTAACTACACATGAGATGTTACCTAGTTAGAATGACAGGCACAGAACCTGTCCCTATGTAAAAGAGGCAAAGTGAAAACATGAAACGGCTTTTGGATACTGATTAAGAAGAAATGTCCATCAAAATATCAGCCCATTTGATGTATATATAGTTTAATATTTGATTTTTTTTTCCTGTTGACCTGGGTCTGTGCTCAATTCCTGACAAAGGAGGAAAAACTGAAGTGAGGGATTAAGGAAGGTGAGGGAGTGGGAATTGAAGAGCACTGGGCAGCAAGTCAAAAGCCTAGTTTGAATTTTGGTGGGTTTTTTGTTTTTGTTTTTTGCAAGAGACAGAGAGAGAGAGGAGGGTAGAGAGAAGAGAAGCATCAACTTGTAGTTGCATCACTTTTTTTTTTAGTTGTTCATTGCTTGCTTTTCATAGGTGCCTTGACTGGGGTAAGGGGGGGGGGGGGGATAGCTTCAGATGAGCCAGTTACCTCGCTGAAGGCAGCAACCATGGGATCATTTCTGTGATCCCATGCTCAAGCCATTGACTTTGGAGATTCGAATATGGGACCTCCATGTTCCAGGTCGATGCTCTATCCACTGCACCATCAACTATCAGACTAGTTTAAATATTTTATTTTTGACAAGTAGTTTACTTCTTGAGCCTCAATTTATTATTCTGTACAACTAGGAGAATTCTAGGAGATGGGGAGTCACAAACTCAAATGTCTCAAGTGGTCAGTCACTGGAAATGGTGAGGCTAGTGGTACAGAAGAATACATACTTTGCTGTAGGCATTAAAATTAAATAACTTCCTCTAAACCAAAATGTCTGTGGGCCCTCACCCTATCAGGGGTCCCCAAACTTTTTACACAGGGGGCCAGTTCACTGTCCCTCAGACCGTTGGAGGGCCGCCACATTCAGTGCTCTTCTCACCACCAATGAAAGAGGTGCCCCTTCCGGAAGTGCGGCAGGGGGCCGGATAAATGGCCTCTGGGGGCTGCATGTGGCCCGCGGGCCGTAGTTTGGGGACGTCTGCGATAAGGTGTTATGTGAGCCTGAAGTGACACTGATAACCTTTTAAAAAGTAATCAGGACATATCATATTCCTACTTAAGATGCTCTAATGGCTGTCGTCTTATGCTTAGCATAATATCATCTCTCTCCTACAGACCCCATCCATCTCTGACAGCATTGCCCACAGCAACTCATTTTTTTTTTTATCATAAGCCAGTCAAACAGATTTTTTTGAATACTCCAGGTCAGTTCCCACTTCATACCTTATACTTGCCATTCCCCCAGATTTTTGCTTGGCTGGGTGTAATGCTGGTGGCCGATGCCAAGCAGGTCCACAGTAGGTTCGGGCAGAGATGGTAGAGAAAGTGCAGAACTGAAAAACGCTGGTCCATCCCGTTTAATAGTGCCTCACAACAGCGGACCAGGACACAGGCAGGGAAAAACTATTTCTCAGGCACATAAACAGCAAGAATGACCTCTCACAGTGGTCATTTCATATATATAAAAGTATGAATTTTAAAAAGAAAAATTGTGTTCCACTCACTGCTAGTAATAGTCAACTCCAACAGCTTAAACACGATTTAGAATTTGATCTTTTATATAACGAAGTCAGGAGGCTCGCAATCCAGAACCATCTCGCAGCTCCAAGAAAGCGTTAGAAATCCAGGTTCCTTTCATATTTCTGCTCTACTATCTTTAATATGTAGTGCAGGGCAGCTGTGTTAGGCTTGCTGGTGGGGTTACCAGGTGTAAGCCCTTTGCCTGATCAGTGCGTAGCATGTGGCAGAGCCACAGCTGTATGGCCTATGTAAGGCTATGGGTGCCTGCGCTCAGGGGGATTGTGGATGCCAGGTTGCCTGCCCACCACTGTGAGGGGCCATTTTGCGGTTTGTTTGCCTGAGAGGCGGTTTCCCCTGCCTGTGTGCTTGTCTGCTGTTGTGAGACTTTATTAAACGAAACGGCTCAGTGTTTTCTGACTCTACATTTTTTCTACTGTCTGCCTGAATCCAGTGTGAACCTGCCTGGCCTCTGCCACCGGCATTACACATAGCTTCCACCCTAGGATAACAGGGTGACTTGCTCAGCCTTTGCTATCTTTCCACAGTCCAGCTTGGAAGAAGGTGAATCTCAAGGAGCCAAAATGGCACCTCCCTTTCTCCCCCCATCCCCAACAGAGACCACCCCTTTGAGGATATTTCCATCTCATTGGCCACCTCTAAGTGTGAGAGAAGCTGAAAAATGTAGTCTTTAGCTAAACACATTGACACCTGAGTAAATCCAGGGACTGTTAAAGAACAAGAGGAGATGTTGGGTAGCCAAAGAAGTGGGTTCCTAACTGTTTGCTCAGTAGTCAATTTAAGGAAATGGAAAAAGACTTAAAATCACCTTTGGGATATGAGGGCATTTGAAGTTCCTATCCTCTGACTGGTCAGAGCTGTTTGCTCCCTATTTACTGTAAATGCTCTGCTTTCTCCCAACTCAGCTTCAGCCTCTTTTGCTTTCTGTCCCCTGGACAGAGAGCCCATTCCCCTGCACCCTACCTTTACTTCTCAGCAGCGTTCTGATACCCGAACCCTTTACCTCCTAGACAATATGAAGGACGTGGAAGATGCTAATTCAACCTCTGCCCCAGATTCCAGCTGTGGCTTGGATAAGCCCGATCTCTGCCTGTTTTGTTGTTATCATCCTGTGAAATGCACTTGTATATTAAAATTGTCATTGGGCAGCATCTCCACAGTGACCCTGAGTCACAGACTCTGAGCTATTTTTTTCTGGCAGAGAAGCAGGTTTGTTGGAGGTGCCTGTCTCTCCCAGAAGAAAACCGGTTAGTGAGGACTCAGGCCTCCCCTGTGAGGCCGTGTACAGAGAGCTAACGTTTTTCCAGAGCCATGTCATATGCCAGTCACCATATCTAGGGACTGTCTCTCTTGCTTTTTTCCCAACCATTCTTGTACTTTGTAGACCATGGTAGGCATGTGTAATGCCGGTGGCCGAGGCCAGACAGGTTCACACTGGATTCGGGCAGACAGTAGAGAAACTGCAGAGCTGGAAAGTGTCGGACCATATCCGTTTATTGGAGGCTCACAAAGATAGGGCGAGCAAATGAACAACAAAAGGGGAAGAGCTAATAAACAAAGGAAAATCTGCTATTCGCAGTAAGGACAAGGGAGCAAGGAAAACCGCACCTCATGGTGGCGGGAGAGCGATTTGGGAGAATCACCACCCAGGGGAAGCACCCATAGCTTTGGCTATATGCACATGTGCCTCTGCCACGTGCTCACGCATTATTCAAGCAAAGTGCTTGCAGCTGGTAAACCCGCAAGCAAGCCTAACACAGCTGCCCCACAACATGGTAGCTACAAATTTCTTACCAATACTCCTGCCCTTTGTTCAGCTACGTTGCCTTGTGGAGGGGACCCTTGGGAGGGGGAGGAAGGACAGAGAGGCGCAATGCTGCTTTCTATCAGGTGTCTCATTTCCAGGACCTTTTCTCTATGGCTGCCTTCACAGAAGAGTTCTCTCAAAAAATAAAAAGTATTGGTTTTGACATCCTGTACGACTGACTAGTCCTCTGAGGCCTAAACCCCCGAGAGTTACTAGTCTACCACCACCCTTTTATTTTATTTTTTGGTTTCCAAGTTTTATTCAAGAACTCATACAAAATGTGCCAGATAAATGGGTTTTAAGCCTCATCTTCCTCCTCTTCATCCTGGTTCATGTGGAATGAACATCATTCGTAATTGTCTTTGCTGTTAACAACCCCGTGCAACCAATCATGGAGATGATTCTTCAAATTATTTTTTGGTGAGATATTACAAATACCTTTTGAAAAAAGGCCCCTCAGAAGTGACAGTGTCTTGCTCTTGCTTCTTTCAAAGGTTATGTGTAGTGCTGGTAGCCAAGGTCAGGCAGTTTACATTGGATTCGGGCAGACTCACATTATGTCACTGAAGGAGACCCAAGACTGTGAGACGTCACCCTCCTCAGTTCTCATCACACTGGGGATAGTGAATTCAGGCCAGAGAAAGGGAGCAGCGTTTAAGCAGAGCAAGTGGTTTGTTAAAGCTGTATACTTGGCACTTGGCACAAGTGGGCAACTCAGCTAGCCTGAGCGGCCGTCCATTAGGGGTCTCAAAGTCATATACTCTTAGCTTCAAAGCTTTGTTTCTCTGTTTTCTGGACTAACACTATGAGGTTTCAAGCTCCTCTTCCTTGATATGGGGACTAACATACAGGGTTTCAAGGCTATCTGGATGTCTGGTGATTTTGTTTTGCAGAACTTAAGAACACTGATTCCCTCATTCAGTGGGTGAGATAAACCCCTCTTGTCCTCCCCTCCCCCTTCCTGCCTTGGTAAATTGTCTTGCCAAACAGTTAGAGCCCCTCCACTGAGATTCCCAGCTTTTCCGTTCATTTTGGTTCGCTTCTGCCGAAACTCTTCAAAACTGGCAGCATCCATGATTCTGTTTTCTACAGGGTGGGAGTGGTTAAGGTTAAACTTCAGAATAGTGGGGTTTTTTCTTTGTCCCTCTTTCCCATGAGCTTTTTCACAGGCACCATGGTGGCAGCCAGAGAAGGCAGAAGGGGCGGTTTCTAGCCTCTCTTGAAAAGCCTTTTTCTCTGCTATGTTTGCATGTCCTCCGCAGAGTGGTGGTGAGAACTAGGGCCCTCCACCAACCTCACTGCCTCATCTCCCCACCTCCCCCAAGTGCATGTTTTTCTCTTCCAGATTGTTGAGGTCACTGAGGACAGCCACCACATCTGAATGCCTGGGGCCCACCACACTGAACCTGCCTGTGCCCAGGATTAATAACAAACCTTCCTTTTGACCTGTCAGAGAAAAACACTTCATCATCATAGAACATGGCAGGTGACTATTAGCTATGGGATAAAACTTTTTAAATTAAATTTTTAATTAAAAATTGAATGTGTTAGCCCTGGCCTGTTGGCTCAATGGTAGAGCGTCAGCCCAGCCTGTGGAAGTCCCTGATTCCATTCCAGTTAGGACACACAGGAGAAGCAACCATCTGTTTCTCCACCCTCTCCCTTCTCTCCCTCCCCCACCCTTTGTCTTCCCTTTCCACAGCCATGGCTCCAAGGGTTTGAACAATTTGGCTGGCCTGCTGAGGATGACTCCATGGCCTCACCTCAGGCACTGAAATGGCTCTGTTCCAAGTAACTGAGCAATGGTCCCAGATGGGCAGAGCATTGCCCCCTGGTGGGCATGTCAGATGGATTCTGGTCAGGGTGCATGCGGGAGTCTTGTCTCTCTGCCTCCCCTCCTCTCACCCTCTCACTTTAATTAAATAAATAGATAAATAAATACATAGGTAAAATGGAATGCATTGTTATAAAAATCCAAATGACACTTAAGTATATAAAACTTGTTTTGTGTATAGTGTGAATCACTACCCGGAACTACCTTATTTTGTATTTTTTTTACTTGTTTTGTTGTCTATTTAAATCCTACCAAAAAATAAGTTCCTTGAAAGTAAGGGCTCTGCCTACCCAGTCTCTGGAATGATCCCAGGGAATACTAGATGCTCAATATACAGCTGAGTGAAAGAGCTCCACGTGTAACTGTGGTTAAAAGTTCAGCATGACTCCCCATCTTTACTTGTGTCCCTGCTCATGATACACACCCCATTCTGCAACATCATCTTTTTTCTCAATGATATAACATAAAAATCCTTTCATTTCAGAACATAAAAACCTACCTTACATATAATATTGTATATTAGGATTTCTCCACCTCAGTACTACTGACATTTTGAGCCAGATAACCCTGTTTTGTGCACTTTAGGATGTTTAACAACATCCTTGGGGTTCTATCTACCACATGCCAGGAGAGCCCTGTCCCCCAGTTGTGAAGTTGGAAATGTCTCCAGATGTTGTGAAATATCTCTTGGGAGGTAACACTGCCCCTAGTTAAAAACCACTGTTGTAGATATTTCATTTGTATCCATTTTTCCTAGTAAGGCCCCAAGACTAGTCCATTCATAACAAATGAGTCTGAGAAGTTAAAATTAAAAATGTTAATCATTAATTTAACTCATGGAATTCAACCTTTATATTCAGTTGAAGGCCCTGAAATTGTTTGCTTTAGACTAAGCTTTATATTTTCTCCTGAAGGACCTAAACTGAACATTTTAAATTGAAAGTTTAGACATTACCTGGGAAAATTTAAGAAAATCACCAAAGATGTCTCCCCCGCTACCCCAAATCAGTACATAATCTCACAGAATCTTCTGAACAAGGGAATTACTGCTTCAGAGGCTTTTGGTAATGACATAGCCAGTAGCCATAAGACCTGACTTTTCTTAGTCTTCTCGTCACCCTCACCACCAAAAGCGGGCTCCTATAGCTCTGCCTTCTCTGTATTATTACTAGGAGTCCAATTTTTCATATCTTGTTTAAATGTGAAGTTTTGATGGGGCTTAAGAAAAGGAAGCCGAACTTTGCGTCAGTAGGCGATGCCTGCCATCATAGGATTAGCACAAAAGATGAGTTTATGGTACTTTTTTATTTTGATGTTTAGGAACAGGATTACAACTTCTCATAGAAGATAACCAAAATAGATTGGGATTTTAAAGAACGTGTGTGATTTTTGAGGCATCATAATTTAACCCATTGTATGTTTGTGTATTAGCAAACTCAAGTAACGATGAGCTATGATATAATTGGGTTAAAAACCGTCATTCAATGAAAAGGCTGGTGTTTCTTAGCTTCAACTGTTGTGATGCCCTTACACATTTCATTTCCATCTAAGTCCTTACTGAATTGTGACAAAGGGGAATTGCTCTTTAAGAGAAATCATTTCTTTGGATTTAGGTAAGAAAGTGCTCATCGTCTATGCACACCAAGAACCCAGGTCTCTCAATGGGTCTTTGAAGAAAGTGGCTGAGGATGAACTGGGCAAGCAGGGCTGCATTGTCACTGTGTCTGACCTCTACGCCATGGACTTTGAGCCGAGAGCCACAAGGAATGATATCACTGGTAAGCCATGGGACATAGCTCTGTGTTTTTAATAACTTCTTTCCGTGTGTGTACATATTTTTTTAATTGAGGTGTAGCTGATACAACATTAGTTTCAGGTTTACAAGGTACTGATTTAATATTCATATGTGTTGCAAAGTGATGACTTACCACAGTAAGTCGAGTTTACACTCATCACCTCACATAGTTACAGTCCTTTTATTCCTATGATGAGAACTTTCTTCTTCTTTTTCTTTTCCAAGTGAGCAGAGGGAAGCTAGAGAGACAGACTCTGCATGTGCCCTGATGGGGATCCATCCAGCAATCCCTGTCTTGGGCTGATGCTCTGCTCATCTGGGGCCATGCTTGCAACTGAGCTATTTTTAGCATCTGAGGCACAGAGCCACCCTCAGTGCCTGGAACCAATTTGCTTGAACCAGTTGAGCCATGGTTGCAGGAGGGAAAGAAAGAGAGAGAAGAAGGAGAGGGAGGGGGTGAAGAAGCAGGTGGTTACTTCTCCTATGTGCCCTGACCAGGAATCAAACTCGGGACATCCACCAGGGATAGCTACACACTGGCTGACACTCTACCACTGAGCCAACCAGCCAGGGTCATGATGAAAACTTTCAAATTCCATTCTCCAACTACATTCAGATATGCAGTGCAGGCTTATTTACTACAGTCACCATGCTGTACATAACATCTCCATGACTTATTCATCTTATAACTGGAAATTTATACCTTTTGACCCCCTTCCCCTCTATTCAGTAGCAGAATTCAAATAATTTAAAATGGCCCTAATGACCATTTTAGGTATAAAAAGAACAATGTACTGAAAGGTAGTTTATTATTTCATGCATTTAATACTTAAATAAGAACAATAAAAGAGGTACACAAAACTAGATTATGTTATAAGAAAGACTTAAAATATTAATAAAAAAAATTAAATAATACCTGACAAGAACAATACAAATTGTGACGCCCTGGTTGTTTGGCACTTTTTCTCTTTACATGATATGTTTATTTACTAGAGTAACAAACATGAGGGAATTAAAATGTGATATTTTATCAAAGATATGATGAGTTTTATGAAAGAATATGTAAATAAATATTACAGGCATAGTTCTGTCAAATTTTTTTCACCTATGGACTGAATGAACATTACTACAGGCACTTAAAATACACTGTTGCGCAGATGAATGTTAAAATAGAGTAAGGAAGCCCTGGCTAGTTGGCTCAGTGATGGAGCATCAGCCTGGCATGTGGATATCTCTGGTTTGATTCCCAGTCAGGGCACACAGGAGAAGCGACCATCTATTTCTCTACCCCTCCCCTCTCCCTTCTCTTTCTTCCTCTCCCACAGCCATGCTTGGTTAGAGCAAGTTGGCCCTGGGTGCTGAGGATGGCTCCATGGCCTCACCTCAGGTGCTAAAATAGCTCAGTTGCTGAGCAACGGAGCAATGGCCCCAGATGAGCAGAGCATCCGCCCCTTAGGGGGGCTTCCCAGGTGGATCCTGGTCAGGGCACGTGCAGGTGTCTGTCTCTGTGCCTCCCTGCCTCTCACTTAATAATAATAAAAAAAGAGTAAGGAATGTAAATTTGTGATTTCCACATTGGGCAGCTGTCCAGGCACCCACCTTAGAGAGAACTCTGATGACAAGTGCCATTTTAACAACCGGTTCACCAAACTCAACAGAAAATTAGATATAGGTTCTGCCGAACTGGTCTGAAATGACTGAATCCCATCACTGGTTCTAGCCCTGAAACACCCTCTCCCACCCACTGCTACCACCTGACTTCACCTCCCCCCAAAACACCCAGACTTTTCTAAACCCAAATCAGAGAACATATTTTCTCTTAAATCTTATGACTCCCCATGTCCAGGAAACATTTAAGTTTCTCAGAGCTCATTAGGCCGTGAGACCCATCTCTGCAGTCACATCACAGGAACCCTTGCTGGCTTTCTACCCCAGCTCAGATGTTCTCCTGGTGGCCCTCCTCTGGCCTGGCCAGGTTTTTGGACACACTGTCATGTATCTTTTGCCCAGAATGTCCTTCCACTTCACTCTAGTAGTCTAGGCTGCCTGGTGAACTCCTGCTCCATCTTCAAAACCCAGTTCACAAAGCTCATCGCCAGGGATGTGTTTGCTAATTCACCCAAACAGAGCTGGTCGCAGCCCCTTTGGGCCACCACTGTGCTTAATACACACTCCAGAGCTAGACCAAATGCATCTTGATTGTGAGCCATGAGGCTGACCTGGCCGCAACATCACACTGAACTAGCTGGCCAATCCTGTTTTATTTTTTTATTTTTATTTTTTATTTATTTATTTATTTTTTGTATTTTTCTGAAGCTGGAAACGGGGAGAGACAGTCAGACTCCCACATGCGCCTGACCGGGATCCACCCGGCACGCCCACCAGGGGCAACACTCTGCCCACCAATCCTGTTTTATATGTTAATCATTTGGTTATTTACTTACTTCTCTTCCTGGACTTTGAGTCTCTTGAAGGTAAGGACAGTAGCTTCCTTTCTTTTTATTTGCACAGCCTGACCACCTGATTAGATTTCAGTGAATGTCTGGTGACTTGCTTTGGGGAGTCCAGGGTAAATGCCACTGATGGGATTGGCCTGGATGGGCCATAGATACTCTGCTGAAAGCAAGTACATTTAGCTTCTTCCTCTCCAGGTGCTCTCTCAAATCCTAAGCTCTTCAATTATGGGGTGGAAGCGTATGAAGCCTACAAGAAGCAATCTCTTACCAGTGACATAGTTGACGAGCAGAAAAAGGTTCAGGAAGCTGACCTAGTGATATTTCAGGTTTGTTTTCTTTTAATTATTTTAATGAATAGATTTGTTCTATGTAAAAACTCTTTCCAAATATTGACTTTCATTCTCTTAGAAGTGATGTTGATGTTTTTAGCACATGGTTTGCACACTTATGTATGTCTAGTTGGGTAAAGGAGATCCATATAGCCAATATTACTCATTCAAAAATCCTAACCCCCCCCCCATGCAAATAGGACGTATTTTGCCTTTAGCCCAGTGGTCCAAGAAATGTCTGAATCATGTGTGTCATGTTGCTTTCATTCCCCTCTTATCCTGTCCCCCAGATAGGCAGGGGCTGCATGAAAACCAGCTCCTGCCTCAAATATCCTGATCATTAAGAGGAAAATCATTTGTTTCCTACCTCACCCACCCACCATGCCTGTATTCAACCACAAATTGTTCCAGGACCCTGATTCACTACAGAAATAACTGGCCTAGGACACTGCTTCTAAGGGCTCTCACTCACCAAGCCCACTCCTGCCACAGCTAGGCAAGCTTGTGGTCATGTGTGTGACCCTGAACCTGGAAGCAAAATAAAACCTTTCTGGGAGTAATCAAGGCTCTCTGGGAGTCATCAGGTTGATGGAAATCCAAATCAAACTAAAAGAAAAGGGGAATTTATTCTAAGGGCCCTGGAACCCGAGGACAGACTGTGGCAAGGGACAGTGGAAACAGGCCTGGGCAGTTCTTTTTCTTGCTCCATATCTCCTTGGCTGCTATCCGCCTGCTGGCTCTGTCCTCCTCCTGCTGCACACCAAGGGCTGGAGACTCTAGATCCAGACTCTCCAGGATGGAACTGATTGGTCCACATAGTCTGTTTCTCAATACTGTTTGAGGTCAGGGAGTGGGCAGGAGAGCAAGACTACCCTTCCTGGCACCAGGACGATGGGGCAATGTCAGCACTGGGCTCAGAGCCATACGCAGCTCCCTCGCTCTTCTTCCTGTCTCCCTGGGGTAAGCTGACCACTCATGTAACAGTAGCTAAAGTAAGCCAAGGCCTGTTCTTTTTATCATCTTTTTTATCCCACACATGTCACACCTCTTCTCCCACCCAACTTCCCTCTTCCTCATACTTTTCCCAGAGAGTCTGCCCTGCTAGTTTTTTCTTTCATTCAGCACCACTACTACTGTGACCATAGCTCACTCTTTACTGAGCAGCTACTCTTTTCTGGATCCTCAACCGCCACTTTGTGAGCTAGGAACTAAGAGTAGCTCTACTTGTAAATTAGAAAAAGGAGGCACAGAGTAATTAAGTGACTTGCCAATATCATACAGCAGTAAGTTGTGAAGCTTGGATTTCAATGTCAAGTCCTGAGTTGGCTTTATAGTGAAAGCACATGAAACAGGTTTCCTTCATCCTTTAGTAATAGATTATTGTCTGTGTTCTCCTCTTTTCATTGATGACGTTGGTGGATATAGTGTTAGGGCTTCCGGAGAAGCGAGAGAACTTTAGGGGAGATCTTACTGCTGATGTGTGGTTTGAGAGTAAGGCTTAGTTTGTGTCAAAACCTGAAGCTTTTCAGAACCTAACTCAGTCTGACTCCCAGATGCCTGCAGCTCACCCTCAGGTATGCTAAGGGGCAGACTCTTTTTCCACACCCTCCCTCTGTTCTCTCTCCATTATGTCAGTCACAGAGCCTGCTGCCCCAGACCCAGTGTCTAGCTGAACTTCCCCATGCTTTCCGGTCTGCTTGGAGACCAGCCTAAGGAGGCTGTCACTGGGGGATGCGGAGCCACTGATAACAGCAACCAGGCCCATGTTGACTCCGTCCCCACCCACTCCACCAGCCCATACCCACACTGCATGCTTCAGAGTGAAAGGGAAGAAGTGTGCCCACCTGTGCTGCCCCATGAGTTACACACGCCTGCTCAGTCACCCTGAGAGTGGACAGCGGATTCCTTCCAGTCAACAGATAGACTCAGCTAGGAAAGCTGAGACAACTGCAACATTTGTGTGTCCTTGGTGTTGTCCCCAGTTCCCGCTGTACTGGTTCAGTGTGCCGGCTATCCTGAAGGGCTGGATGGACAGGGTACTGTGCCAGGGGTTTGCCTTCGACTTCCCGGAATTCTATGATTCTGGTTTTCTCAAGGTATGTGCTCTGGTATAAGGGTCACTGTAGACAGAGGGAGGGATGAGGTGTGTCTCATTATGTTATAATTAAAAGTAAGTATTGATTGAACACCACCTATGTGGAAAGGAAGCCCTGTGTGCTGTACACTGGTGAAAAAAGCATTGTTTCTAAAATCTTAGAGCTTTGTCTATCTAGTGAGGGATATAGACACATCTATAACTAACTAGTGCCAGGCTAAGAGGGCCCAGGCTGATGTCGAGGGAGGGTGGAGTGGCCACACTGTGGTCAGCCCTGGCTCCGTGAAGGTTGTCTGCTCTGCTCCCAGGTGTAGAGTCTGGCCCTGGGCTCACCCTGGCCACCTCTCAGAGCTTCACATGGAACCTGGTAGATACCCAATATATGCTAGCAATGAATTTTTTACTAAAATAATTTCTTACTAAAATATATGATTTTTTGAATTGTAAAAGCCTCAGAAAACAGTGCATTTAAGGAGAACACTGAGTTCTCCGGCCTGGAGACAAAGATCCGGCCTGGACCAGACATAATGCTACTATTTGCTGAGTGTTGCCATGGGCCACACTGCCTCCTGCAGGATCACCCACTGTCACTGTCACCGGGGCCCACTGTCTACCAGAAGTCGGGGTAGAGCAAAGTGTGTGGTCACCAGCTATTTCCTCTGATTGCTCCCTCCCCTTCTCCAGTTTTTTTTTTTTTTTTTTTTTTTCCGAAGCTGGAAACGGGGAAGCAGTCAGACAGACTCCTGCATGTGCCCGACCGGGATCCACCCGGCATGCCCACCACGGGGCGATGCTCTGCCCATCTGGGGCGTCGCTCTGCCGCAATCAGAGCCATTCTAGCGCCTGAGGCAGAGGCCACAGAGCCATCCTCAGCGCCCAGGCAAACTTTGCTCCAGTGGAGCCTTGGCTGTAGGAGGGGGAGAGAGAGACAGAGAGGAAGGAGAGGGGGAGGGGTGGAGAAGCAGATGGGCGCTTCTCCTGTGTGCCCTGGCTGGGAATCGAACCCGGGACTCCTGCACGCCAGGCTGACGCTCTACCACTGAGCCAACCGTCCAGGGCCCTTCTCCAGTTTTTAATGAAGTCATCACCTATAGCTGGCCTTGCTGGGAATGGGAATGTTATATTTGTGACCCCCTAGAGGGCACAGACCACAGATTTTCCCCCTGGTCATTATAATGCTTGGTGCTGGAGTCACAGTATATTTATTTGTCTCGTCTTCTGGAGTTCCCATAAATACATTTGCTTTCCCTCTGCAGGATAAACTGGCCCTCCTTTCGATAACGACCGGGAGCACGGCCGAGATGTATACGAAAACTGGAGTCAGTGGGGATTTTAGATACCTCCTGTGGCCCCTCCAGGTAGCCATGGCCCCCCACTCCCTCCCCCACAGCTCCCAGGTGATTAGATACCTCCTGTGGCCCCTCCAGGTAGCCATGGCCCCCCTTCCCCTCCCCCACAGCTCCCAGGTGAAGCCTGAAACCCAAACCATTTGACTGCACGTGGATACAGGACATTAAAACATATTACCCTTTTTAATTTTTTACTAGCCGCACTATAGGGACAACATTTATTATAATGGGGGTCATGGGTATTGTTTGGGCAGAAGCTAAGCCACTTGTGGTTAGCTGGTCTGTTCCAGGATGAACAGCATTTCTACAGCCCCCTACAGGGCAAGTCTACAGAACCAGAAGGTGTACCTCCTCCCTAGAGCCCTCCTCCAGACCTACTGGGCTCAGGGGTCAGGGCCCCCTGTTCCTGAAATGCCAGCTACTTCTCTGCACACCTGGGCCATGGAGGGGGTGGAGGATGGCTGTCAGCAGAGAGGAAAGAAGTGAGCCAGGCCTGTTCCAGCAGGTGTGGGCACACTGGGTCAGGCTACCACATCCTAGCACAGAATTCCAGGGAGACCCAGAAACCTATAGAGTTTAAGTTGTTCTGAAGGGATGTCTGTTGAGGAAGGGGGTAAACATAGATTTAGAAGTTTGTGAGCCCACTTTTAAAATGTGACAGTGATGTGTGGGCCTCTTGCCCTCCCACTGACACCTGATAGGGCAGTTCTGGACAAGGATGTGGGTTTTCTGGGAAGAAATGCAGAGGAAGGAGAGTGATACTTCTAGGGGGGAAAGTGGTCTTCTTTGAAAGAAGGTGATACAGTGGTTCCATCTGGTGACGCTCTGCTGAAGAACATGTTAGATAACTGACAAGCCGGAATGTAACTGGTCTCTTACATGCCATTAGCCCAGCTTAAGTTCTTGTTTTTTAAAAATCTGTATATTTTTTCAGTTTGCAAAAGTACATATTATAGAAAATGTGAGATTATAAAATATAAAAATGGAAAGTCAATCCTCTTAATTCCACCTTAAAAATAAAAAATCACTTAATAATTTCATGTGTTTTCTTATGACCCATATATATTCATATATATATATATATATACACACACACATATATATATTTTATTGTTTATTATGTTTATTTTTTACATAAATTGTATGCCATAGATGTTGCTTCAAACTTCATGTTTTTATTTAACATGCCTTTTTTATTGAATTTGTTAGGGTGACATTGGTTAATAAAATTATATGTTTCAGGGGTACAAGTTTACAATATATCATCTGTATATTGTACTGTGAGTTCACTACCCCAAGTCAGGTGCACATACCTTGAACAACCTTCCATGGTTGCACATTATAGCTATCTCATTCTAGAATAATCAATCATATGAATGTACCATAACCTGCCTAATCAATCGAAATTATAAAGTTTAGTGTCTGAATCAGTAGCAAAGATCACAGATTAATGGCCCATGTAATGTTTGCATAGTTTTCATCTGTGTCTAATAGCAGTGTCTGTCTGTAATTTGCATTCAGACCTTGCTATCCACAAACATGCAGCTGAAGAGTAAGTTGGGATGGTAGTATTGATCTAATAATGTCTTATTGGACATAATTTACCACTGGCCAGCCTCAAAATTCCCACACACAGAACTTTGGAAATAGATAAGACTATATAACATGGGGAATTTAATGTAAGATATCTATAGTAACTCACTGCGTTAAAAAAGACCATGGATTCATCTCAATGATCAGAATAGAAAGGGGAACTTCCAGTTACCAGAGTTCTCCATCTCCCCAGTAAAGGCCAGCATCCTAAGGGTATAGGACACTTCAGCTGCGTTCAGTTACCCAGTAGCATGAAAGTTATTCAGTTGTTTTTTAAAGTTTTATTTCATACCATCACCCCTTTAATTATTTAACTGAATGATATGTAAAGAGTGTGGCTTCTGATCAATTATTTTCTTTCTCTGTGGCTGTAGCATGGTACACTGCACTTCTGTGGATTTAAAGTCCTTGACCCTCAGATCAGTTTTGCTCCTGAGTTTGCATCAGAAGAAGAAAGAAAGGGGATGGTGGCATCTTGGACCCAGAGGCTGAAAAACATCTGGAAGGAAGAGCCCATTCCCTGTATACCGCCATGGTACTTTGGGCAATAAACCTTTGTGTCATGTACACAGCAGGTGAGCAACATACTAAGAAATGCAAGCACATGCAAAAGGAAGATGATGCTAAATAAATTTAAATTACAGCAAAGTTCACTGGATCTGTTTAATGATGTTCATGAATGAGTGTCTTTGGGGTTTTACACAGTCAGAACCAAAACTTCAGTCTTCATCAGCTGGTTGTATTGAATTCTATTCTGACTAATATCATTATTCACCAAGGCTTTCTTTTCTAATATCTTCATCTACTCTACTGTTGATTCCCTGTAAATTGTTCTTCATTTCAATTAGTGTATCCTTCATTTCTGACTGGTCCTTTTTTGTACTGTTGTGGTTTTCACTAAGATCACTGAGAATCCTTATAACCAGTGTTTTGAACTCTGCGTCTAGTAGATTGTCTCCATTTTGTTTAGTTCTTTTTCTGTAGTTTTGTTCTTTCATTTGGAACATGTTTGTGTCCACATTTTGGCAGCCTCCCGTGTTTGTTCCTATGTATAGGAAGAGTTGCTGTACCTCCCAGGCTTGGTAGAGTGGCCTAATGTAGTAGGTGTTCTGTAGGGTCCAGTGGCACAGCCTTCCCAATTACCAGAGCTGGACACTCAAGGTGCACCCCCGGTATAGGCTGCATACACCCCCCTCTTGTCATTTAACCGTGATTGCTGTTGATATGTCCGTTGGAGAATTTACCTCCAGCTGATCGGCTGCAAGGGATGGCTATGACAACCTACCACTGACCTCTGGCTACTGTGAAAGACCAGCTGTGCAGGGGCCCACCCCACAGAGCAGGTCTTATTGCAGTGGGGCTCTTGGTGCCTACTGAGTCCACCCCTTAGTGTGTGTCACTTGTGAAAGTGGTTGGGTGGTGATGTTTTGACATGGTGTGACATTGACTCTGGGGCTTCCCAGGAGGTGCAGGCCAAGGTCAGCCATCACCTTTGTTCTGCTCAGGGCCACCCAACATGAGCTGCAAAGTGATCTGCAGATGGCTGCTACTTGTGCCAGGCTTGGAAGTGCCCAGGTGAGTCCAAGTTGTGAACCAAGGTCAGCTGCTGCTAGTGCTGGGCCTGAGGCCACTTAGTGAGAGGTTTGAGTCACACTGAGGCCATATGCTGGCTTGTTTGAGAGCTTTTAGGAAAATCTGAAGCATGAGGCTCAAGCAGTCATTCATGTAGTAAAGCCACTACAAAAGTTGGGTGGATCAGGGACTCAGGGAATCACCAGGGCAGGGCAAATAGTGTGAACCAGGTGAATGGAGACTCAGATATAGCATCTGCCTGCTTGCTCTGTGGTGGGTTGGCTCATCAGAGAAACAGTGGCCTCTGCCAATACTGTTATCTGAAAGAAAGCTGCCCCCCCTCCCAGCTCTCAAGCTGATGCCAGACAATTCAGTTCCTCCCTGTATGGCTCTGGTGCCTTTCAGGCTGCTGCTGCTCCAGTGCTGAAGCTCAGAGGGAGAGTTAGAGTAAGTCCATGAAAGGGGCCTTTACGAAGAACTGCCTGGGACTAGGAGCCCTTTGTCTCCCTCAGCCTCTGTCGCTGCTGGTTTTTACAGCTGGAACTTATTATGGAGAGTTCTTTTCCTGGCTCTTGAACCCTGGGATGGGAGGCCTGGTGTGGGGTTGGGACCTCTTTGCACCTCAAGGGGAATCTCTGGAAACAAGATATAACTCCCAGTTTTAAACCATCACATGTGGATGTGGGACGAGCTCATTCTGAATCTCTACCCCTCCTACAAATTTCAGTGTGGCTTCTTGAATTCCCTAATTGCTGGACTTTCATTGAGCCAGATTCCAGGTGGTTCTGAATGATGGTTCTGTAGTTTAGTTGAAATTTTGATGTGGTTATGAGAGGAGGCGATAGCAGTACTTACCTATGCCACCATTTTGACTGGAAGTCCTCAAGACACTCTTGAGGCTTTTCATGCTCTTAGGACATGTCCAGAGTCCTTGATCAGATCTCTGGTGCAGCATATGACCCTATCTCCCATCCGGGCTCTAGTTGCTCTGTGTCTACATTCCAGCCATACCGAATTTCTTCCCACTCCTGCCAAGGACCCACCTCCATACTGGTGCAGGGTCTCCTACACTGCTCCCTTTGGGCCCATTGCATCAACCTTTAAATGATACTTTCACTGTCACTTGAAGCCAGCCCTCCACAACCTCTTGGAAGGAGTTGGATACCCTGTTCTGTGCTCTGCATTTCTTTTTTTTTTTTTTTTACAGGGACAGAGAGAGAGAGAGATAGGGACAGACAGACAGGAACGGGGAGAGAGAAGCATCAATCATCAGTTTTTCGTTGCAACACCTTAACTGTTCATTGATTGCTTCCTCACATATGCCTTGACCGTGGCCTTCAGCAGACCGAGTAACTCCTTGCTCGAGTCAGCTACCTTGGGCTCAAGCTGGTGAGCTTTGCTCAAACCAGATGAGCCCGTGCTCAAGCTGGCAACCTTGGGGCTTCGAACCTGGGTCCTCTGCATCCCAGTCCGACGCTCTATCCACTGCATCACCGCCTGGTCAGGCTCTCCTGTCTCTTAAAACATCTCTGTGGCATTTTACTTATATAAGAAACACCTAGGGTCATCCTCATTGTCTGTGTTTCAAGCACTAGGACCATCTGGTTATAGTCTGTCTCCTTCACTCGACTTTGTAAAAGCAGAAATGGACCAGTCTTATCCAGTTGTCCCTGCTTGGGTAATGCTCCCTGAATCTTTGTTGGAAGAGTGAGGTCTGCACCATTCCATACCCAGCTCAGCCCTTCTCCTGGATTTTGGCAGCAGTTTGGCTCTCGGCGAGGCTGCAGCATCACCGTGCATGAGGATGCATCCTTGTGAGCACCCGGTGGAAAGATAGCGTAGCCATCTGATTGAGTAGGTCTTATTGCACACTTCCTGGTTTCTCTACTTCCTTGCTTGCAGAACCCTAACCCTGGCTCTTGATTGGAGATTGTACTTTGGAGAGGACAGGAAGGTACCAGCTACGCTGAGAAATTCCCTGGACAACTGTCTTCCTTCTTTTCACTGGTGACTAAGGATGCCTTCAGGTAGCATGAACTCACTGTGTTCTCCCTTGCACTCAGTGGAGCACAGCCACAGTGAGTGTGGCAGGTGAAAACAGAGCAGCGCCAGGCTGTAGAGCTCCTGCTGTGGTCCTTGTGGAGCTGCTGGACCTCAGAACCCTTTGAGTGAGGAAGCAGATGCCACACTGTATGGTCTGTGAAGTCACCAATTCTACATGTCAGAGGGGTGCATTCTGTAGCCAGCCAGGTGACGCTCTCCGTTCCTGAGTGGGGTGAGAAGATTGACAGATTCCAGGGAAGATTCCTCACTGCCCTTCCAATTTTCCAAAGTCCCATCACCCTGAGATAGCTTGGCTTTGAATATGCCATGAATATTAACTCTTCCTTCCAAGCAAAGTTAGCACTTCGATGGCTGGGACCATAGTTCCCATAGCACCTAGCACCTTCTTACAGGGAATGCTGATTTTTAAAATCTCAGTGCTTAATACTTAAAATGAAATTATATTCAGCATCAGCAGGGCAGTGGGAATTGCTGTTAAAATAAAAAAGCCGCAGCCACATTGATTTTCTTAGAAGCACAGGGCCTTTTAGGATTCAGAAAATCCTCTCTGGCTATGCAGTTAGGTCCTAGAGCCTCGTGGGGGTGAAGGTTGGTAGAAAGCAAAGAGAGAAGAAAGAGCCTTATGTTGCTCAGTGTAAAAGTGTCAGGAATTTCAAGAGTAATCCCTGGCAGCTCTAGAGTGTGAGAGAAGAAGACGGGCACAGGTTTCAGGAGGGAGTTCATGAGCTCCAGAAACAGTGGCAAGCTGGGGATGTAGGGCCAAGATGGCATCTGAGCAGTTCAGCGGTGGGACTGTCTAGGAACCATGGGATAGCCCAGACGACTCCAGACAGCCTTCACCTGCTGGATATGTGCACCAGGTATTTTGTTTTTCCCTTACTTAAAGGAAAATGTTGCTCCAGACAAGACTAAATAATGTGAGATCACTTGAATTGTACCCTCACCTCACGGGGCATTTTGCTGTGACATTATTAACTGGCTCAGTACTGCTGAGAGCTATCTGTCAATAGATAGCAAGAGCTATAAACACAGTTGGACCTTTGGCCAGGCAATGCCACTTACAGGAATGTATTCTAAAGAAATACATAGAAGTAAAAGCACTTTTCTAAATTAAATGTTTGTTTTCTTAGCAATGCTAGTTATAATAATAGCTAACATGTATTGGATGCTTAATATGTTCCAGAGGCTGATATAAATCCTTCACATGTACCATTAGCTCATTTAATCCTCATAATACCCCTATGAGCAAGTACTATTGCTGACCTCACCTTACAGATGAGGAAACTGAGGCAAAGTTAGGCTGAGGCATTTGCCCTATTGTCACAACTATAGAGTTGGATGTGGGATTTGAACCCAGAGTATCTGATTCCTCTTTGGAAGCAACCTAAGTGCCTGTGATCAGGGTAATGACAAAGACTACCATGGCCATCCACTGGGCTGTTACAATGGAAGTGTTATGAACAGTTATCTGTGTGTGTTCCACATCAATTCCCATGTCTTCTAATGTAAACACCCTGATGTTCCTTTGGGAATCATGCCTTTTGTCAACCCATGTGGCTTTCATAAGAGTGATACCTCCTTTGTATCAAGGAGTGGCACCCGACAGCCTTGATCAATCAACGTACGATGCCCCAGAAAATTCAAGCCAGGCAATGAGATTAAACTCAGGAATTCACTCATCTACTGGCAAAGGGAGACTTCCTGCTTCTGGACTCAAAGTTATAACTATGTAAGTTGGTCAGAGGCCATGACAGAGGGAGTGTTAGCCTGAAAAGGAAGCCAGTGCTGAGGAGAGCTCATCTAGACTATATAAAGAGACAACTTCCTAATGATGGGTTTGTGAACACCTGGACCCATCCTTGCCTGAAGCTGAAGTTTTTTTTAGTTCTTCAGTCCTATTGCCATTTTTGGTCAAGTGGTTTTATACTAATTGAACAATCCTAAGGAATTCAATAAGCACAGTTTATGTCTACATGGAAATATGCAATAGCCTAGTGAAAACAAAACAAATGAATTTTGGAATCTGATTATGATGTTATAAAAACATGCAATAAGGTATATAAAATTAGAACAAAATTTATAGTAATAGTGTCAGATTCTGTCAGCAAATGGGTTAGGTCTGTAGTGCCTAATGAACAAAGGAGGAGGAGCTGAAGAAGAGTCTGACATTGTGGAGGACTGGGGGAGGTAGCAGAAGGTGATAGAGTCCCGAGTTTAATCCCAATTCTGCCAGTACCTGACTGAGAGCTCTTAAACTATCATATCAACCCACTTGGGCCTCAGTTTCCCCATCTATAAAATACTGGCCTTCCATAGTTAGCTCACCTGATGTGCAGGATGTCCATAGGCCCTTAGTTTTGTCATGGGGTAATCTTTTCCAGAAGCCCCTGAAACAGTCTGACACACTGTCTAGGATCCCAGTAGTCCTGGGGCTGATCCTGACTTGGGTCATATAGACTAGTATGTCTGATTTCTCTTTGCCTTTTACTATTTCTTTCTGTAAAGTGGATAGATGCAGTGAAATGTAAATTCATATAGTCCTCTCTTTCATTAAAATACTTTGAGGAAAGTTTACCAGGAATCACGTCACATGTCACTTGAACTCCTGAATCACTGATGGAAGGTCTGTATTTTGTGCTGATTTCTCCCAGTATGAGCTGGCAGTCTGTAAGCCTTTATTATTATCTTCACTTTTGCAGAGGGGTAAACTGAGACTTAATGAATTGAACTAACTTGACAAGAGTACCACCACTACAAATGGCAAAGCTGAGGCTCCAACCAAGGCAGCCTTTTCCAGAGTTCATGCTCAAAGCCACTCTGGTTAAGGAACACTGTTGAGGGATCAGAGATTACTAGGTCAGGGCACACTGAACAGAGGTCATTTTTTTTTAAAATTAAGTGAGAGGCAGGGAGGCAGAGACAGACTCCCGCATGCCCCTCGACCAGGATCCATCTGACAAGCCCCTACCAGGTGATACTCAGCAACTGAGCAATTTTAGTGCCTGAGGCTGAGGCCATGGAGCCATCCTCAGCACCGGGGCCAACTTTGCTTGAATTAGTTGTGCTGTGGCTGCTGGGGGGGGGGGGGGGGAGAGCAGGGGGAGAGGTGGAGAAGAAGATGTTAGCTTTTCTTGTGTGCCCTGAGAATCAGACCCAGGACTTCCACACACTGGGCCAACACTCTACCACTGAGCCAACTGGCCAGGGGCAAACAGAGGTCATTTTAAAGAAATAACCCCCAAAGACCCTAATGAGATCATAGTGGGAAAAGGAAGAATCTCAGCTGGACCTCTGATTTATCAAGGGCCTAACAGTTTGAGGGTCAGGGATTCTGGTTGAGATTGAAAACCTCACTGAGACATTCATTCTGTGGCAGACAATATTCTGAAAAGCAAAACTTCCAGAGGCTGGATGAATGACAACAAACACACTTTTCATTGCACTGCTGAGATCATAAGAAACTGAAAAACACCCAAGTGTATCCCCAACCCAGTGGTTGGATTCAAAGAATTTAACAACCCAGTTATCTGCCCTAATGACCGTTTTAAATATAAAAAAACGATATATCAAAAGGTAGTTTAGGCCCTGGCCAGTTGGCTCAGTGGTAGAGCATCGGCCCAGTGTGTGGAAATCCTGGGTTTGATTCCCAGCCAGGGCACACAGGAGAAGTGCCCATCTGCTTCTCCACCCTTCCCCCTCTCCTTTCTCTCTCTCTCTTCCCCTCCCACAGCCAAGGCTCCATTGGAGCAAAGTTGGCCCAGGCGCTGAGGGTGGCTCCATTGCCTCTGCCTCAGGCACTAGAATGGCTCCGGTTGCAATGGGGCAATGCCCCAGATGGGCAGAGCATCGCCCCCTGGTGGGCATGCCTGGTATATCTCTGTTGGGCATATATGAGAGTCTGTCTCCCCGCTTCTCACTTCAGGAAAAAAAAAAAAGGTAGTTTATTATTTCACATATTTAATACTTAAGAATAATAAAAGAGGTTCACAAAACTAGATTATAAGAGTTTTAAAATATTAATGAAAACATAACACTTGACAAAAGACAATAAAACTATTAAGATATTTCCAATGACAGCTTGTCACCCCCTGGTTTTTTTGGCACTTTTTATATGTTTGTTTACTGAAGTAACAAATGCAAGGGAACTGAAATGTGGTATTTAATCAAAGGTATAATGAGTTTTATGAGATGAATAAATATTACAAGCATAGTCCTGTTAAATTTTTTTCACCTATGGACAAAATGAACATTAATCACTACAGGTGCTTAGAATACGGTGTTGCACAGATGAACGTTAAAAAAGAATAAGGAATATAAATTTGTGATTTCCACATTGGGTGGTTGCCCAGGCACCCACTTTAAAGAGAACCCTGATTGTAAGTGCCATTTTAACAACTGGTTCGCCAAACTCAACAAAAAAAATTAGGTACTGGTTCTGCCAAACTGGTGTGAATCAGGAATCCCACTACTGTATTTCCTCATATTTAATGATAACTTGCTGGATTTCTTACTCGTGGCTGGTAATTTTTCTCTTTTGTGGTTTGAACGTTTGGTTTCACTCTCTACTGCTTTATAGAATTTCTGCTGAGAAGTCTGATGATAACATAATGCTACTTTCTTCTTTTCCCTGGCTACCTTGAGAATTCTTTCTCTGTCATTAATTTCAGTTTTTTTTTTAATTCAGTGAGAGGAGGGAGGCAGACTCCTGCATGCACCCCAACCAGGATCCACCCAGCAAGCCCATTTGGGGCAATGCTCTGCCCATATGGGGCATTGTTCCGTTGCTCAGTAACCAAGCTCTTCTTAGCACCTGAGGCAGACCCATGGAGCCATCCTCAGCATCCAGGGCCAACTCGCTCCAATCAAGCCATGGCTGCAGGAGAAGAGAAAGAGAGAGAGAAGTGAGAGGGGGAGGGGTGGAGAAGCAGATGGTCACTTTTCCTGTGTACCCTGACCAGAAATCAGACCCAAGACATCCACATGCCAGGCCAGGCCAACACTCTACCACTGAGCCAACCTGCTGGGGCCAGTTTTAGACAGTTTCAATACAATGTGCCATGGAGAAGGCCTCTTTGAATTGAGGTAACTAGGTGTTCTGTTTGCATCTTGGATTCAAGGATCTAGCTCTTTCCATAGCTTTGGGTAGTTCTTATCAATTACTTATTTGACTAGGCTCTAAGTTTTCTTCTCCCTCTCTTCTTCTTCTAGTCTGTATTTTACTGCTCTTTCTGGAAAAAGTCAGATAGTTCTTACAGTTTTCTCAAAAAAAATTTTTTTTTATATATATTTTTCCGAAGCTGGAAACGGGGAGGCAGTCAGGCAGACTCCTGCATGCGCCCGACTGGGATCCACCCGGCATGCCCACAAGGGGGCGATGCTCTGCCCATCTTGGGGCATCGCTCTGCCGCAGAGCCATTCTAGCACCTGAGGCAGAGGCCACAGAGCCATCCTCAGCGCCCAAGCAAACTTTGCTCCAATGGAGCCTTGGCTGCGGGAGGGGAAGAGAGAGACAGAGAGGAAGGAGAGGGGGAAGGGTGGAGAAGCAGATGGGTGCTTCTCCTGTGTGCCCTGGCTGGGAATCGAACCCAGGACTTCCGCACGCCAGGCAGACGCTCTACCACTGAGCCAACTGGCCAGGGCCTCAATTTTTTTTAATGCTCAAATCTCTCTCTTCTTTCCTCTGCATCATTTCTTGATTTCTATCTTAGATACCACTAATTCCTTTCCCACATCTAGTTAGCTCTACTTCCTGTACTCACTACTTCATTCTTGATCATTTTTATTGAGTTCCTAATCTCTAGAATTTGTTTTTTTGTTTTTTATGTTTCTATCTCTTTGGGAAGCTACTCATTTTGCTTATTGATTTTTCTGAGTGTATTAAATCGCCTGTCTGTATTTTCTCGCATCTCATGGAGTATTTTCAGAACTGCAATCTCGAATTCCCTGTCATTTATATCATATTTTCATGTGTTTAAGTATGTTTTCTGGAGATTTCTTTTATGTTCTGGAGATTTCTTTTTTTTCTCTTCTTTTAAGTAGAGAAGGGGAGATAGACAGCCTCCTGCATGCACCCTGACAAGGATCCACCCAGCAACCCCCAACAAGGGCCAATGATCGAATCAATGGAACTATCCTTTGCAAATGCGGCCCAATGCTTGGACCAACTGAGTTACCCTCAGCAGCCAGGGGCAATGCTCAAACCAGTTGAGCCATGGGTTGTGAGACGGGAAGAAAAAAAGGGGAGAGGGAACGGTCACTTTTCATGTGTGCCGTGACTGGGGATAGAATCTGGGACATCCATACACTGCGCTGATGCTGTATCCACTCTGGAGATTTATTTTCTTTCTGAGCTGCCTCGCTAGATTGGTTATGCATTTATGCATGGTATTTGATGGATTCCTTCTCTGTCTATGCATCTATGTATGTCATTTCTCTAGCACAGGGGTTGGGAACCTTTTTGGCTGAGAGAGCCATGCATGCCACATATTTTAAAATGTAATTCCGTGAGAGCCATACAATATATTTATCACTAAATACAAGTAAATGTGTGCATTTTATGTAAGACCAACACTTTTAAAGTACAATGTCTCTGAATTCTTTTTAATAACATAGTTATGCTGTTGCTAACCAATGATGAATAAAATACTTCCTATCATTAATGTGACTACTGGTGCTGCATAGTTTTGCTGATGGCATTTTAGTCTGGTTGATACGTGGTGAGGTTAAGCTTCATGCAGGGATTGAGACTTCCATCCGTTAAACGTGATTGTAGGTTGGTCTTAATGTTCTTTAGATGTGAGAAAGACTGCTCACATGCATACGTAGAACCAAACATTGTCAGTACAGCAATACTCACATACTGCAGTGTATGGTATGTGACAGGAAGCGTGTTCCAAGTTTTGACAATCAGCTGGTCCGTGGGTTGAAGTTTTTTCATTTCTCCCCACTTCTGTTTGCTCGCCAACTCTGCTTGCTGTCGTGCAGTCTTCTCAAGTCTTCATTCAGTGACTTACACTTATTCACCCACATGTCTGAGGCCTTCAGGTCAGCAGCTTGTAGCTCAAAATCTCTGACGGAGACACCGGGGATGTAACTCAGGTCGGCGCTGTCCACTGCACACTTGTGTGGATGGATGATTAACTTAAAAAGACGAGTGCGCTCATGAAATTCTCCAAAGTGCGCTTTGAATGACTGCAGGAGATTAGATGTGAAGCCCGCTAGCTGTTGGAGATCAAGATGTTGAGCAGGGTCACTTGCTGTGCATACATCTTTAAATTCTCCCAGTTTTTCAAAGTGTAGTAAATGACCTGTTTCAATGTCAGCAATAAAGAGTTCCAGCTTGTTTTCAAATGCAAACAGTGCTTGTTGAAGGGATAAGTCTGTATTTCCAACGCCTTGCCTTTTCACATTGAGCTGGTTCAGATGTTCAGTCATGCCCACGAAATAGAAATTCAGGAACCACTCAGTGTTAGCAAACTCAGGATGCTCGGCATTTTTCATTTCAAGAAAAGTCCAGATTTTGCTCAGATAAGCCGCGAAACAGCTGAGCACCTTCCCTCTTGACAACCAATGCACATTGCTGTACAGAAGCAGACCAGGATAATTATTCCCAATTTCATCCAGCAGTGTTTTAAACTGGCGATCATTTAAAGCTCAGGCAACAATAAAGTTGACCACCCGAATGACCAGCGACATCACGTCACCAAGCTGCTCACCACACATCTAAGCACAAAGCGCCTCCTGATATAGGATGCAGTGAAAACTTAGGATGGGTCTCTTTTCATGTTCACGAAGAAGCGCTACAAATCCTCTGTTTTTCCCCACCATGCACAGAGCACCATCAGTACACACCGAAATAAGTTTATCTATTGGTAGATTTCTTTCTTTCTCTCTTTTCTTTTTTTTTTTTGTATTTTTCTGAAGCTGGAAACGGGAGGCAGTCAGACAGACTCCCGCATGCGTCCGACCGGGATCCACCCAGCACGCCCACCAGGGGGAGATGCTCTGCCCATCTGCAGAAAGAGAGAGACAGAGAGGAAGGAGAGGGGGAGTGGTGGAGAAGCAGATGGTCGCTTCTCTTGTGTTCCCTGACCGGAAATTGAACCCGGGACTTCCGCATGCCAGGCCGACGCTCTACTACTGAGCCAACTGGCCAAGGCCAGTAGATTTCTTTCTTTAGCGAACTAAGTGAAAGACTTGAATAAATCTTCCCCTCTTGTTGTCTCTTTCATAGGCAAAACAGCAAAACTTTCCTCACGCAGTGTATCACCGACAGCATACCTTGCTATCACGCTGAACTGGATAAATGGCTTGCATCTGTTGACTCATCCAAAGCGAGAGAAAAGAATGGTGCTGCCTTTATGTCCTTTACTTGTGTTGCCTCAATTTGATTTGCCATCATGATGGTACGATTGTGAACAGTTCTTGCCAACAGAGGCATGTCTTTTATTTGTTTGATTATCTTGTCTTTATCAGAAAAGTCATCAAAAAGTTCATTGGCAACATCAAGCATGAATGTTTTGGCATACTCCTCATCTGTGAATGGCTTTCCGTTTCTCACAATTGCTAAAGCACCAGAAAAGCTAGCTGAATTCCAGTCACCTTGTGGGTCCAAACATGGAGTTGCTGCTGACTAGCTTGCACTCTGCACAGTAGCTCTCGACATGCTTTCCTTCCTGTTGTCCCCCGCTGGATATTTCGATGCAAATGTATGGCGTGTGTTGAAGTGCCGCTTTATATTTTACTGTTTCATTGATGCATAGACACACTGCAGAACCTGCTCTCTCCACAAAGGAGAATTCCTGTCTATTCCTGCTGAAAAGTACGATACTCCTCATCTCTTCTTCTTTTAGCCATCTTCTTCGTCAAAAGGGTTTCTGCGGACCTGAAGATGGCCGTGGAGTAGGCAAACGCACAGACTCCCAGCTCTCACCACCAAACTGGAATACAAACAGTTTAGAAACAATCAGCATGAAAAACCAACTCTGGACTACAAGAACAGCTCTCAGAAATCAAGGAGCAAAGAAGAAGTCACAGCAAACCTGGTAGGGAGCACCTGAATCTCCCCTGCTTACAGGAACAGGGGGGGAGGGGGAGCCCCATCTGAGTTGGACTCCCCCATGGGCCTGAGCACTTCTGTGCCCCAATTTCTTCTTATTCTGCAGGCAGGGCTGCCCAACAGTATGTACACTGTGACCACCATTCCTTGGTGGTTCCACTTTTGCTCTGGGAAGGGCAACCCAATAGGTATGCACACTAGTGAACTGGTGTGGGTGAGCTTCAGCACTCTATTGGCCTACTGGATCTAGCTCCATGTAGGGGAGGGGGAGCTGTGTGTATCCACTATAGCACACTCTTGCCCATACTGAAGCTAGTTCAGGGAGGGTACATGACTGGGGACACACTACTGCATCCTTGCAGGTCAACCAGAGCACCCAGATGGAGCTCCCACCTGTGCTGTCCATGAGCAAGAAGAATGCAAATAGTGGTGCTCACTGGCTTCTCCAATCCTGGTGGGTTCCCTCAGACTCTATAGAGACCCTGCAGTTCCCCATCTCTATGCATCTCTTATTTGTGATGCTATAGCATCACAACTGTTGAGTTGTCCCTCAGTTCTCTCTCAGGAGGAACTGCTCTAAATATAGATGTGAATTTGGTATGTTCATGAAAAGGGGTGAGCTCCATGTCCTCTTATCCTACCATCTTAGACCCACCTCTGAAATTGTTTTAAAGAAAGTAATAGTAATAAAGTAAGTGTATAGATACTTACTATTTTAAATAACTTTCTATGCCAACTGCCCGGGCAGGATTCTCTGTTTTGGGGACAATGGCTCAGTGAATGTAGATGAAGGTGTTACCCTTTGGAGTCCACTCTGGGGGCACCTGGAGGTTGTGAGGGCTCTGAACAAACTAGGGCACAGCTATCTCTGAAAAAAATGTTATGAGGTTGTGCATAACATAAACTTAACAGTAACTTCACAATGGCAGGGTAAGGAGCACCACTGCTGGTGGACAGATCAGACTTTCCAAGGCTCTTACCTCCCACAGTTTAAAAGCAGAAATCCTAAGAAAACTCCCAGGGTTCCTGTGCAATTTAGGGAAGAGCAGAGCCTACTTAATAAGGCATTTTGGGACCCATGGGGTTAATTAGAAGCAAATTAAAGCTTTGTGCTGCAAACTGCTGGGGCAGATGACTGACTCTGGGCCCTTTCTTAGGTGAGTTAGAACTGGGTTTTGTTAGAGCTTTGAAGATATTGCTATGGACTGAACTGTCCCTTACCCCAAATTCTTATGTTGACTCCTTAAACCCCCAGTGTGCTGACATTTATAGATGAGGCCTTTAGCAGGTAATTAGGTTTAGATGAGGTCATAAGGATGGAACCCTCATGATGGGATTTGTACCCTTCTAAAAAGATATACCATAGAGCTTTCTTCCTCTCCACTTGTACACAGAGGTCATGTGAACATACAGCAAGCTGGTGGCCAACTACAAGTCAACAAGAGAGGCCTAACCAGAAACTAGCCAGGCTAGCACCCTAATCTCAGACTGCCAGCCTCTAGAAACAGTAAGAAAATAAATGTGTGTTGTTTCAGCAACCTGTCCATAGTATTTTATGTGTAGCCCGTGCAGGTTAAAACAGGCATGGTCCTGGCCCTGGCAGGTTGGCTCAGTGGTAGAGCCTCGGCCTGGCGTGTGGAAGTCCCGGGTTCGATTCCTGGCCAGGGCACACAGGAGAAGCGCCCATCTGCTTCTCCACCCCTCCCCCTCTCCTTCCTCTCTGTCTCTCTCTTCCCCTCCCGCAGCCAAGGCTCCATTGGAGTAAAGATGGTCCGGGCGCTGGGGATGGCTCCGTGGCCTCTGCCTCAGGTGCTAGAGGCTCTGGTCGCAACAGAGCATCGCCCCCTGCTGGGCGTGCTGGGTGGATCCTGTTCGGGCACATGTGGGAGTCTGTCTGACTGCCTCCCCGTTTCCAGCTTCAGAAAAATACAAAAACAAAACAAAACAAAAAAACAGGCATGGTCCTGACTCATAGGAACTGTCCCTTTTCTGAGCTATCAAGAGATAGATGAGGGTGTTTTTCAGGGCTCCTCCAGCTTGGCAGTGCTTGAACTCCAACATTTATTTCCCTAGTACTATGAAGCTACTGAAAACTCTGCTCAGCTTCTTAGCCTTTGATCTGCTCTTACCTGTTGGGTTTCTTAGAGTCTGTCCCTATATATGTGCAGTTTAGCCATCCGCCAATTACAGTACTGGAGTGTAATTTCAATGGACAATTTTTGAGTCATTTCTCTTTAGTTCCCTCCTGAGATTTTGCTCCTAAAGTTCCAGACTCAGACCTACTCAACCAGTGAGCCGGGATTTTCTGCTTGGGCTCTATGATCCTTTGCACACAATGAGAAATACCCTCAGAAAAAAAGCTGTGAATGAACATGGAGCTCACTAGAGCTCACTTTGTAGTTTTTTCTCAAGGACAGTAGCCTGTTTAATCCTCCCTGTGTTAGTTGCTCTTTAATACCTTCAAACAGTCATTTTACATGTTCTGTCCATGTTCCATTATTGTTTTCAGTGAAAAGATTGATTCTGTGTGTTAAGACCTGAATAGGAATTCCTATACTTGTAATTTAAGATTCAACACAAGAGTGACTTCCCTTGTGGAGTCTTTCCTGATTCTGTTCCTGTTGAGTCAGATTATCATCCTCTCAACTAGAACTTTTTCTTGTTGCCATAGCACCCAGCACATACCTCTACCATTCCCCTTATTAAATAACACTTTTATGGAACAACTGTCTCTCCAATATACTATGAAGTGTCTTAGAATAAATACAGGATATTAATAATTTCTTGTACCACTTCCCTCCAACTACTGCTGTCACTCCCATGTCTGAAAAATTTCTTTTAAGACCTAACCATCTTCATGGTCTATGTTTTCTCCCCACATCCTCCAACATTTTCTTGAATCTACTCCCACCATACTACAAAAACTTACATTACTGTGGTCCTTGACAATTTCCATATTACCAAATCCAATGGTGAATTCTCTGTTCATCTCTCTTGACATAGTAGCAGCATTTGGCACACCTGATCACTCTCTTAAGGATCCCCTGCCCCACCTAGTTTCCCTATTTTCCTTCATCTCATCAACCTCTAAACATAGCAGGACCTCAGTGTTCATTCCTCAGACCTCTTTTCTATCTATAGTACATTTCCTCCCTTGATATCTTGCCTCATAGCTTTAAATACCATCCAAGTGTTCATGACATTCTAATTTACATTGTTAACCTGCACCCCTTCCTTAAACTTCATATTCATATAAACACCTGCCTACTTGACATCTCCACCTGGATGTTTAATAGACAACATTTTCAAACAGAATTCAGTATTTTCACAAACTTGATATTGGCACTATTCAACTCTGCCCTTAAATTATGTTCAGAACAAAAACTTTCCAGTTATTTTATTCCCTACACCGTTTCTGATTTGTAAACTAATCCTGTCACATCCACCTTCGTATTTTATTCAGAATCAGACAGTTCTTCCTTACTTCTATTGCTATCACTCTCATCCAAGCCATTCTCACCGTCTGGATTATTGCAATAACCTCCAAACCTGCTTTGCTTTTGTTCCTTTGCAGTATATTTTCAACTCAGCAGCCAGCGCGATCCTATTATAATTCAGACTCTAAATTTTAAAACATGCTTCTCTTCTGCACAAAACCCTCCAAAGATTCAATTCACAGTACAAAGCCAAGATGTTAAGGGTCAACCGTATTTTGCATAAGTCTTTTATCTGATATGTTTTTTAGAAATATTTTCTTTGTTTGTGGCTTCTCATGCACTTAACTGTACCTTTTTACAGGATGAAATCATGCAGTGTATATAATCTGCTTTTTGATATTGCACTCTAATCCGCACTTCCCATTTTGCTTGAGACTTCCCAATCACCACTTTTAAAAGGCTGCACAATACATATCTCTTCCTTCACAGCCCCGCAGAGATTTTATTACCTTCAATCTACAGGTGAAGAGATACGAGAGAGCGGTCATTTGCCGGAGGGTCCAGGGCCGTGGAGCGCAGAGCTCAGACCCCACCCGGGGTAACCCACCAGTCGTTGTCCACTCGGCCGCGCTGCCTCGCTGCCTCGCCCCATGACGGAGGTTTCTAGGACTCGGTAACCTTTCCTCTTCTCTCAAGGTCTCGCACACCGCTCTCCAACAGAGTACACCCGAAGCGCTCTGGCTGAGACCCCGGGCCGGCCCCGCCGGCCGTGGGGCGGGCGCTCTCCCCGTCTTCCTCCGCAGGGGAGGGGGTGGAGGCAGAGCGAGCAGTCCACGCCCCGCCGCCCGCCCTCAGGCTCGCTCACTCGGCCCGCGGACGCCGCAGACTCCGGAACCGGCCCTGGCGGCGAGCGGTCCCTGCGGCGAGCGGCCCCGGCACCCACCCCCGCCACCAAGCGCGCGGTCCCCGTGGGCGACGGAGCGCGACCGAGCGCAGCACGGCGAGGCCCGCGGGGCCGGGCGGTGAGCGCAGCACGGCAGGGCGGCCCCGGGCGGCCCCTGCGGCTGGTGTCCCCGAGTCCACGAGCCTTGCCCCTCGGCCGCCGTGCGGATCCGGCGCCCTGCACTGGCCCATCCTGCGAGGCTGCTGCGGCGTGAAAGGGGCTCCTGATACCCCCGCGAATTTTTCCCTCCTGGGCCTGGGGAAGTTTGCCGCAGAAACGAAAGTAAACAGCCTTCGGGTGCGTCTGCGCGGAACAGTGGCGACGCCGGTTAGGTTTGTGGGGCGGCCTCGGGTCTGGGGGAGCGGGGCCGGCGTGTGGGCGGTGGGCGGTGGGCGGTGCACGGCTCCCGCGGACGCGCGTGAGTGGCCTGGTAGGCGGTAGGCGGGGCCCGCGGGGTCCAGGAAGTCCGGCTCTGGGTGCGCGCGCACTCCGGGACTAGGGCAGTGGCCGCCTCGCTCCCTCCGGCGCAGGAGGAGGAGGAGGAGGAGGAGGAGGAGGAGGAGGCTGGAGGGGCTTGAACTCAGTCTTCAAGTCCCGGAAATCTGTCCCCCGAAGGCTTCTGGCTTCACTGTTTCAAAGCGAGTCGGGAGGACATGTCAGGTAGTCTTCGAAGCTGCCACCAGAGCTCCCGGAAATGGGGCGCAGAGCCGCTGACAGCCCGAGGCAGCCCCGCTACCTGCTCGCCGGGGCTGTGCTTGTGAGCTCGTCCGAGAGCGGACCCCGGTCGCGGCCGTGAGGACGCAGTGGGTTGGGACAGACCTGTCGTTTTTGTTAATTTGGTAGGGGGACGGGTTTTCATAGCAGTTTCAGCGCGTCCCGGCCGGATGTGCGTTGCCGTAGGGCTGGGACTTCCCGACCATTCGGGGGACCTGTGGTTGCGCTCCCAGCGGCAGCGGGCTGCAAACCGACCCAGAGCGTTTCCGCGTACTCCGACCGGGGCTGGCAAGAGGGTGGCCAGGGCCAGAAGCCACACTGACAGAAGGGACGAATGTCATCACGGAGGGGGGGAGCTCCTCAGTGGTCAGTGGCATTTGCTTTTATCACGCGCTACAAACTCTCTTAAGGGTCTTGAAGATGATTGACTGCATCCTTCTAAGCCTGGGGTCTCCAAACTACAACCCGCGGGTCCCATGCGGCCCCCTGAGGCCATTTATCCGCCCCGCTGCACTTCCGGAAGGGGCACCGTTTTCATTGGTGGTCAGTGAGAGGAGCATCCTGTGCTGGAGTACTGTATGTGGCGGCGCCTCGCTCACGTACAGTACTATTTCCAGTGACGCCAGACACACGCTTCTCGGCTCTGGAAAAGGGTCAAATGACGCATATCCAGTCTGGGGCTGCAGTGCCCCACATCACCAGAAGCAGTGTGAAATAACAGCAGGAGTAGGAAGAAAGGCAAAGCACTATAACCATTATTACACAGTACAATGGTCCCCATACTCCCCCAAATGTACAACAACATAATGGCCCCATAACCTCCCTTTGCCCAAAAGTCTCCCCCCACATTTCTACACACCATGTTTCCCCTATTATAAGACCTTATATTAATTTTACCCCCAAAAGACAGGGGTGTCTTATTTTTAGGAGGTGTCTTATAACAGGGGAAACTTGCAGCAGTAGGCTTCCCACAGAAGAGGCCCACCGCTGCTGCTGCTGCAGGTGTCCAGGACGCTGTATACACAGTATTACAGGCTGGTCACCACCATCCTTGAATACAGCACTGGAGGCGGTGCTGGGCAAGGTGGCATGTTTTCAAGTTGCCAAGTTAATAACGTGCACTGGCAGACCGTTCGTGGAGGGAGAATTTGTTAAAGAGTGTCTTCCTCCTGTTGCCAAAGAGATGTGTCCAGAAAAGGCAGACTTATTTAGTACAGTTAGTCTTTCAGGATCTACAATTACACGAAGGATTGAAGAAATGGGAGACAATTTGCATCAGCATTTGCAAAACTCCACAAGAAAACTTTCCTATTTTTCCTTGGCACTCGACAAGAGCAATGATGTTCGTGATTCTGCACAACTTCTAATTTTTATTCGTGGGGCGAA
This sequence comes from Saccopteryx leptura, assembly GCF_036850995.1. NCBI lineage: Eukaryota > Metazoa > Chordata > Mammalia > Chiroptera > Emballonuridae > Saccopteryx > Saccopteryx leptura. The sequence continues at coordinate 187,724,443 of NC_089505.1, read as the reverse complement.
TGACAATTTTGAAGTCACAGAAGAGCTTGCTGCACTGCAAAGCATCAAAGGAACAACTACAGGAGAGGATATCTATGAAAAGGTTTCCCAAACTGTGAAGGATTTGGAGCTGGACTGGGCTAAACTAGCCAGTGTGACAACTGATGGTGCTCCTAGCATGGTGGGGTCTAAGAAAGGAGTAATTGCTCGCATTAACCAAGAGATGGACAAACGTAACATTCACATCCAATAGCCATACACTGCCTCATCCACCAACAAGCGCTATGTAGTAAACCACTGAATTGGGACTCTGTTATGAAAATCGTGGTATCTGATGTTAACTTCATTAGAGCTAATGCACTAAACCACAGACAATTTCAGGAATTTCTGTCTGAGCTAAATGTTGCCCATGGAGATGTTCTGTACCACACAGAAGTCCGTTGGCTGAGTCGAGGGAGAGTTTTGAGACATTTCTATGACTTACTTCCACAGATTACAGCTTTTATGCTTTCAAAAACAAGTACCAGAGCTCAATGATGCAGAATGGAAATGGCACCTTGCCTTTCTGACAGATGTAACAGAGCTACTCAACAGTTTCAGTGTGCAACTTCAAGGAAAAGGGAAGCTCATCTGTGACATGCAATCACATGTGAAAGCATTTGAAATAAAACTAGGCCTCCTTATCAAACAAGTGAAGGAGGAAAATTTCTGCCATCTCCCCTTAACTCAAAATCTGTTAGCAGAAAAACCCTTGATTGCATTCCCAAAAGAAACGTGTGGATTCACTGGAAAAGTTGCAAAAGGAGTTCCAATTCAGATTTAAAGAGCTTCATCTTCATGAACAGGACATACAGCTTTTCTGTAACCCATTTTCTATTGACATTGAAAATGTGGATACAATTTACCAAATGGAACTGGCTGAACTGCAGAATTGTGACTCTCAGAAAGACGCATTCAAGTCAAGCAGTTTGCCTAATTTCTATGCATCTCTCCCCTCTGAGACATATCCTAATCTCAGGAACCATGCACTCAAAATGGCAACCATTTTTGGCAGCACTTATGTCTGTGAACAGACTTTTTCCAGAATGAAACATCTGAACTCTCCAACCAGATCTAGACTAACTGATGCACACTTGCATCACTTGTTACGGCTAGCAGTGACAAATATGGAACCGGACATTGACCATCTCATTAGCCAAAAGCAGGCCCATAGTTCCCATTGAAATACTGGTCAGTTTGTTGATTTAAATTTACTTCTTCTCTATTTTAATATTGTATTTGTTCCTGTTTTAGTTTTTTACTTTAAAATAAGATATGTGCAGTGTGCATAGGGATTTGTTCATAGTTTTTTTTATAGTCCGGCCCTCCAACAGTCTGAGGGACAGTGAACTGGCCCCTGTGTAAAAAGTTTTGGGACCCCTGTTCTAAGCATTTGACAAAAACCCACAAGGGGAGGATATGTGTGTGTGCACGTGTGCCCTGCCGAAAATGGGGGGTGTTCCAGTTGTGTCTTTTTTTTTTTTTTTTTTTTGAAATTAAATTTACAGGGTGACATTGATCAATAAGAGTGCATAGGTTTCAGATAGCATTTGAACTGTTAATTATGTTGTATACCCATCACCCAAAGTATATAAAATCATTTTCTGTCACCTTATATCTGTCCCTCTTTACACACCACCACGTCTTTGTGTCTTGTTGATGACTTGTCTCCTTTTTGCCCAGAACTCTTGTTTTTGGACAGAGCCTAAGGCTGTTACAGTCCTCTAACTTTGCCAAAGTCCTTTCTTCCCCACTTGAAGAAATAAAGGCTCTGAGTGACCTTTAGAATATAGAGCACTTGATTTGCATTATGTAACCATCTGGTTGGTGCTAAAGTACGGAGGAAATTGTGGTTGATTAGAAATGTGGAAGAAGAGAAAAAAAAAAAAAGGCCCTGGCTGGTTGGCTCAGCGGTAGAGCATTGGCCTGGCGTGCGGGGGACCCGGATTCGATTCCCAGCCAGGGCACATAGGAGAAGCGCCCATTTGCTTCTCCACACCCCCCCCCTTCCTTCCTCTCTGTCTCTCTCTTCCCCTCCCACAGCCAAGGCTCCATTGGAGCAAAGATGGCCGGGCGCTGGGGATGGCTCCTTGGCCTCTGCCCGACGCCCCGGAGGGGCAGAGCATCGCCCCCTGGTGGGCAGAGCGTTGCCCCTGGTGGGCGTGCAGGGTGGATCCCGGTCGGGCGCATGCGGGAGTCTGTCTGACTGTCTCTCCCCGTTTCCAGCTTCAGGAAAATACAAAAAAAAAAAAAAAGAAATGTCAAAAATTGTAGCTCTTCTAAACACAAAGTGACAACTAAGTTGGTTCACAATTTATGGCGTATCCTCATCTTCATTATTACTGATGAAACCATAATAACAATTACTTTCATTTTCCTCAGTCTGTACTGTGTCGACCACTAGAGAGTTGTTCAACTTTCAAGATTGTCAATTTTAATGAGAATTAAAAAATTTTTTTAAATAGCAACTTCCAAAATAGCAGACTATTGTATAGTATGTTACTGCCACCAATATGATCTGGGAATTTGAAAAATATACCTTCTCATGCTTTGGTTGGATATTATACTCTGGAAAAAATGATTGTATTAACCTGTAGAATATTGATTTTGAACCATATATTTTCATGTTTTTAAAATGTAGTCTATATATCCCCCATGTTTCTGATTGTGATATACTCATTTAATATAGATGAGCAGGACTATAATAGGTCTTTGTATATGATTTTAACAGATTATTGTTTGCTATCTAAACCTTGAAGTTATATGTGTTAGTGAATTAATAGTGGAAGTTTGAGTAAGAGACAAAGGTTTGGTTCCTGGATCTGCCACTTTAGGTGAATCATTTAGCTCCCAATTTAGTTTATTTATTTGTAAATTGGAATGATGAGACTAAAACTATTTCAGGAGACCATAATTTGTTAATGTACATGATAATGTGGTTAAACTCATTTGGTCTAGTCTTCATTTATCTTTTGGCTCTTCCTTACTTAAGGCTTTTCTGGGCAAAGCATCAAGCTGTATAACAAAAAAACTTGAAAGAAGTCCAAGTTAGATATGTGAGTAAAATCAGAGTCCTATTAGCAGGGAAAATGGGGGTTGAGAGGCATGGCTGGTCAATAATAGGTAGGCAACCAGCATTTTTTGTCAGATTCATTATGGTCATGTTGAATTGGAAAAATGGTTCTCTACCACTGAAAGTAAATATGAATATTTTTAAAGCTTTTAAAAACTTTTATTGAAGTATAACAGATGCAGAGAAACTGTATTGATCATAACGATACAACTCTATGTAGTATCACAAAGTGAACATTACCCAGATTAAGAAAGAGAACACTGGCTCTGGCTGGTTGGCTCAGTGAATAGAGTGTCTGCTGGGCGTGCATATGTCCTGGGTTCAATCCCTGGGCAGGGTACACAGGAGAGCGACCATGTACTCTCTCCCCCTTCTCTCCTTCTTCTCATCTGGTAGCCAGTAGCTGGATGGTTCAAACATGGCCCCAGGCGCTGAGGATAGCTCAGTTGGTCTGAGAGTCAGCTTCAAGTGCTGAGGATAGCTTGGGTTGATTAGAGCATTGGACCCAGACAGAGGTTGCCGGTTGGATCCCCATTGGAGCTTATGCGGGAGTCTGTCTCACTATCTCCTCTTCTCTCACTTAAGAAAAGAGAGAAAGAGAACAGTGCTGTCACTCCTGAAATCCCCTATGCCTCCTCTCATTGTTACCTCCTGTCTCCCATTTAATAGTAGCCACTACTCAGACTAATATCATAAATTAATTCTGCCTGTTTGGGGGTATTTATTATTTATTTGTATTACCCTGGTTTTATTGAGGTATAACTGACAAACATAATTGAATGTAGATCTGAATTTTTTGTGTGTGACAGAGACAGAGAGGGACAGATAGGGACAGAAAGACAGGAAGGGAGAGAAATGAGAAGCATCAATTCATAATTGCAGCACCTTAGTTGTTTATTGACTGCTTTCTCGTATGTGCCTTGACCAGATGAGCCCGCACTCAAGTCAGTGACCTCAGGGTTTCAACCTGAGTCCTCCACATCCCAGTCTAACGCTCTATCCACTGCACCACCACCTGGTCAGGCTAGATCTAAAATTTTTGATGTATAGACTCACCCAGCCTTACAGATTTGTGAAATTTCTTAGAATTTTAATCAATTTCAGTGGAAAAAAATTGCTTCTCTGAGTCCCTGAATTAATATCCATTTATCCCATTAAAATGAACATATTTAGTTGAAGTTAGATATCATAACATGATAAAACAGACCAGTGTACTTTCATTGATTACTGTGTAACGTGGCTTTCTCATGTGGTTTCTACCTGCCTACATTCAGAGTTTTTGTGACTCTTAGGTAGCTAAACTACAGACAAGGCCTTCCTAAGATACTCAGTGCTTATAAAGTTGAATTGTTCATAAGGAGAATGGGGGGGAGGGGACAAAAAACCAAAATAAGTCATTGGAAGCAATGGAAAAGAGGCATAATATTAAGAAAGATCAGACTAAACCTGCAAACTGCAAGACTATAATAAGGCAAACTGACTTGGACAGGAACTGAGCTCACAAAGTGCAACAGACCCACCTGGAGGCCTTCACCTGAGCTCCACCATGCTTGCAGGAGGTACTTCAGATCTTAGTTGGGCTTGGCAAATTTGAGGAGGCAAGGAGAGATATGAAATAGAACTCATAAAGCTGAAGTTTTATACCCAAATAGGTATACTGCAGGGCGTGGTTGTTAATCCTGTCATTTTTTTCCCCCCGAGTATTTTTTTTAATGTTTTTAAACAGTTACATATAACATCATTTTTGAAACCTGCTAGATGTATTCACAGTACGGATGGGCCATAACTTACTCTTTCCTCTGGGTATATAAACTGTTCTGTATGTTTTTGTTTTTTGTAATGTTCTGGGAACATCCTTGTACATACATAATCTTTATCAGCATCCCTGATTTAATTCCTCAGAACAAAGAACTTCTGAATGAAGGAATTATTTCCTTTGAAAATAAATTTTATTATAAATGTAATTTATGTTTATTGTAGAAAATTTGTAAAATCTAACAAAAGTGTAAAGAATAAAGTAAAAATCATCTTGCCATCCAGATATAGTCCCTAACATTTTGATAACTTTTATTATGTCTTTTGTTTTACTTGGACATACGTATATCTTACTTACAGACTATACTTTTCCATGGCCATATAATATTCCATTTTACATATGTACTATAAAGTTCATCGAACTGTCCTTTATTTGGGGACAGTTAAATAGTTCTTTTAAAAAAATATATTGTCCATTTAATGATCAACTGCCATGTGTCAGGTTCTGTGCTAGGCCCTGGAGACAGTGTGCAAGAGTTTCCTGCTTCTGTGAGCTTAATTAGAAGTAACTTTGAAGTTACAACTGTCTTAACTGTTTTAATGGCCTGGAAGAACAGGGTGCTGTGAAAATGTCTAATGAGCAAACTTAGGATAGTTTCCCTGAAGATATGTCCAAGGCTGATGATACCTGAAGGACAAGCAGCACCTAGCCAGGACACAGGAGACAAATGTACCCTAAAACAGTGGTTTTCAACCTTTTTATACTTGGGGACCAGTGAACATAGAATTTTTTCGGGAACCACCAAGACAGAAATCACCAGGAGCATAAGCGAATTTGATTAAGTTCACTGGGCAGTAATCTTTATACAACATCAGGGTGGTTAGCTTGCTCTTGGACACTGGCACAAAATTTCTAGGACTGGCGGTTGAAAGACACTTCCATAAAGGGGTTGCAGGGGAAGAGTAGGGTAAATCACCCTAATAAGATGGGTTCATTTCTCACCCTGCATTCTCAGAAGGATTGGTCAGTGGAGAACTGCGGAGCAGAGTGATCCCAGCACACTGCGTCCTCAGAGCCTAGCAAAATGGGACACAGGCCGATGAGTGTGGGCAGCGGGTCCAGGCTAGCCAGAGCCATAAAGCAGGCAACAAAGGTGTTTTCAGATATTTTTTCTCATATAATCCTTACAGGTCCTATGAGACAGTCATTATTTCCTTTTGCAAATGAGAAAATTCAGACATATGTAAAGTACTCAAGTAACGGGGCTAATAAATTACAGAGCTAGAGTTCATACGAGAGAGAAGCTTATACAGGGGGTCCTTGGGCTATGACACAGTTCCATTCTTACAACACTGACATAACCCTAATTTTGGTGTGAGTCAAAACACACCTTAGCCTAAGTCACTTACCTATCCTAACACAGTTGTAAAGTCGTAATCTAGAACGTAAAAACACAACTAAGCCACAGAAAAAATACTGTGTATTCTTCCGCGTGTGCAACCAAACTAGTTTGCCCACATCCGTAAGTACGATGCCAACGGCTTAAGCCAAAACATATCTCAATTTCTTTAAGATTTTATGAAAGTGAGCATCGTAAACTCGAAGTGTTGTATGTCGAGACTGTCAGAACCTAATGACTACCTGTTCTTTTTCTTCCGTCCTGTGGCTTCCACTATCTCACTTTCAATGCTGGCGCCACCCCCACCCCCCACCCCCATGTCCCCTCAGTCTTCATGTTCTTTATGTGGGCAGCCTCCTCCCACTCCACCCCACAGATGTGTTACTTTGCTGAGGGTACTTCCTCCTGTTTGGCAGCACCTCATGTCACGGGAATGTGGTCCATAGTGTCCTCCTCTGTTCTGATATGTGCATGTGGTCAGGATGGCAGAGCCCACGCGAAGCCTGTGTGTGAGGTGTATGGTTGGCTATCTGAGCCCAACTGCTGCAGGCCACTGCAAGAGACCACCGTCAGCCTAGCTAGCCATTTTCAGAAACCCTTCTAAGTACTTTACATTTTTTTAAACTGCCTCTCCCCAACATTTTATTATAAAAAACTTCAAAATGCAAAGTTAAAAACTTTTTACCACCTGTTTCATTTTACTCTGCTTGCTTTATCATATAGCCATCCACCATTTATCTCTTTATCCACCAGTTGTCTGCATAGTAGGTCTGCATATACTGATATACGTCCCCCTAAATATTTCAGCATGCATACCACTAACTAGAGTTCAGTCAGTTTACAGATTTTTCGTTAGATGTAGAATTTGCCTGCAGTTCTTCAGTATTATTACCTACTGAGTATTGACAAATGTTTTTCCTGTATAATCCTATCCCGCCCTATTGAGATGCTAGAACATTACCTTCACCCCAGAAAGCAGCATCCCCCATACTTCATTGCACTCAGTCCTTACCCTGTCCTTGGGCAACCAGTGTTCCTTTAACAATACAGATGAGTTTGACTGTTGGAGAACTTCATATAAATGGAGCTACATAATATATATTCCTTTGCATAAGGCTCATTTTACTCAGCACAGTGTTTTTGTGACTCATTCACATTGTTGTGTATATTAGTTCATTTCTTTTTATTGCTGGATAGTATTTAATTGCACGATTGACTATATCACAGAGTTATTTTTTTTAATCCATTCTTTTATTGATGGATAACTGTTTCCAGTTTGGCGTTATTGTGATACAGCTACTATGAACATTGTACAAGTCTTTTGGGACATTCGTTTTCATTTCTCTTGGGATTGGAATTGTTGGGTCATAGTGTAGGTCAGTGGTTCTCAAACTTTCTGAAGTTCGGGTGCATTTAAAATCTTATGAATAATTGTAGGTGCGCTATATACAAATTTCTGAGAAATATGGTACAATAATTAAGTCAAATATTAAAGAAAAATAATATAAAGTTCAAGCGTGCTTTTATGATAATTAAACGAAATAAATACGACAAAATTAAATTTATTCTGACATTAAAAAACATTTTTATGTTGCATTTTTTTTTTTTTTTGTATTTCTCTGAAGCTGGAAACAGGGAGAGACAGTTAGACAGACTCCCGCATGCGCCCGACCGGGATCCACCCGGCACGCCCACCAGGGGGCGACGCTCTGCCCACCAGGGGGCGATGCTCTGCCCTTCCGGGGCGTAGCTCTGTCGCGACCAGAGCCACTCTAGCGCCTGGGGCAGAGGCCAAGGAGCCATCCCCAGCGCCCGGGCCATCTTTGCTCCAATGGAGCCTCAGCTGCGGGAGGGGAAGAGAGACAGAGAGAGGAAGGAGAGGGGGAAGGGTGGAGAAGCAGATGGACGCTTCTCCTGTGTGCCCTGGCCGGAAATCGAACCCAGGACTTCTGCACGCCAGGCTGACGCTCTACCACTGAGCCAACCGGCCAGGGCCTATGTTGCATTTTTTGAGATATGCTTTTTAGAATTCATAAGAAAGGGGTTAAAAATAAAAAATGACAAGTTATCTTTTTATATATAATATATAGATACATTCTTAATAAGATTTAGTAAATTCGGCAGGTCTCGGCACAAATGTGTTAAGCTTTTTAATTCTTGTGTTTATGAGAAACATGAGCCTGATATGTCGTAGCAATTTCTTCAATGTTTGGGCATATATTTGAAAGGCAAACTCTCCTTTCCTCATCAATACATTGAAGAATTCCTCTCTTTTTACTCTTAATTGTGTTGAGGGTAGAAAATCCTAATTCACATAAATAGGGTGTTGAAAATTGTAGTAAAATGTTCAAAGCTTTTTTAGATATTGCCACATATTCTTCTTTTATAGAAATCCAAAAGGTTTCAAGAGACAATTCCTTATGTTTAATCATCAATCCACGATCGGTGGATATAGCTGCTAGTTCTTCTGTTAATGTTAAACCAAAATCACTTGAAGCTTCCATGAATGGATTTCTAATCCAGTCGTATTGTTCAGTGTTAAGTGATGGAAAATGCTATAAATTAAATTCTGCCCATCAGCCTTCAAGTCCTATTTTATTTACACTTAACTTTTGCTCACTTCCAGAATCAGATTTTTCAATACCATGCTTCTTTTTGAGAAATCAACCCATTTTATTTGGGTGTATTTATCTAAAAATAATATAATGATATGTTAATCATAAATATAATAATGTGTTAACAAAAGGAGTGATATTTCCATAATGAAATGGTATAATAGAGTAACTATATTTATTTTTACATCTGGCACATGCCGCAAACCAGCGCAGCTAGTAATTCCAGGTCCCAAGTGGGAACGGTGTGGAATTAAGAAAATACAGGGGCGGGAGGGCCCTGTAATTGCTGCTGGTAAGAACAAAATGTGCCCCAAAACTGCATCTTACTTTATTTATAGGGCAAAGTGGGCCATTAGCAAATCAATGAGATCTTTGATCATGTTTCCCAGGAAACCCAAGAATTTTACGAAGTGCAAAAAACCCCCACCATACATATCATCTTAACTTTACATCAAACAAAGGATAGAAGAAACTTACCTCCAGTCTTTCTGGGGAACATGGGAGGGTAGTATAAACAATCCAGCACCACAGCTTAACAGCCTTTTGCACCCTAATCAGGCAAGTGAGGTGGGGAGTTGGGCAGACTGTCAGCTTACAGCCAATTCCCCACACCTCTGTCCCCCCAAAATCTAAATTCCAAAAACCCTGTTGGTGTTTTGGTTCCCAACAGGCACATATGTCTCTGGAATACCATAGGGCACACCTGGACATCTTCTATGGCGCACACTTTGAGAACCTCTGGTGTAGGTATATGTTTAGTTTGTACAAGAAATTGCCAGACCTTTTCCCCAAAGTGGTTGTACAATTTTGTACTCCCACCAGCAGTGTATGAGAATTCCACTTGCTTCATATCTTCACCAGTATTTGGGGGTGTCAGCTTTTCTAGTTCTGGACATTCTGGTGGGCATGTAATAGTATCTCACTGTGCTGCCCATGGATTTTTATTCTTCATTTCCGTTGAGGGAAAGTGAATGAATATGAATGAATGGGAGAAGAGAGGTGAAACAAATAGTCCTGTTTTGAGATTGCATACATTGTTTATTTCATTGTACTAATGTACAAATTCTCTAGATCTTCATCCTTTTCACATCTTCTTATTCTCTTTATTTTCTTTTAATTTTTTTAGCAAGTGAGAGAGAGAGAGAGAGAGATGGGGAGCATCAACTCATAGTTGTGGCACTTGAATTGTTCATTGATTGCTTCTCTTTCGTGCCTTGACCGGAGCTCCAGCCAAGCCAGTGACCCCTTGCTCAAGCCAGCAACCTTGGGCAACCACATGCCCAAGCTGGATGAGCCTGCACTCAAGATGGCTACCTTGGGGTTTTGAACCTGGGATCTCAGTGTCTTACGTCTATGCTCTATCCACTGTGCCACCACAAGTCAGGCTTCCCATTCTTTTTAGATAGTGTATTGTTCTTTTTCTATTCTTTAAATTCTTTTTTGTTGTTGTTGTCATAATTATTTTAAGGCTATTCCATAGTTTAATTACCTGAAGTTCTTTGGTGCCTAATACTGCTGTTTGTTGTATCTACTGAGTCTGGTTCATTATGAACATTTTCTTTTGTGTTTTATAATTTTGGAAAGGGAGCTTGTGTTAACTTAGTTCTTATTTCTGGGAATTATGTCTGGCCTGGCTTGATTATGTTTTGTTTGCTTTAGCTTTATAATCCCAGGATGCCATCTGTCTATGAACAACAACAACAAAATCACTGTCATCTATGACTACTTTCTATATAAAAATTCTTAGTTTTGGGTGATCCTGACTATAAGAGGAATGTAAATTTAAAGCTCAAATCTGTTGGAGGGCAGGCCCTTGGTTATGAATTCACACAGAGACATTTTTTTAATACCCTCGTGCCCAGCCTAAGACAAGTCCCTTTGCTAGTGGACTGCTTTATTTTCTAGTCCATCCATTCATTGAAAGGTAGGGTAGCACATTCAAGAGGGCCACATTAAAAGGGAAACCTTTTCTTCAACCCTCTTTTCTTACATCCCCTGATCTCAGCTCTTGTCCCTGTCCGGGCTGACCTCTGGATGGCCAGGTTAGTTAGTAGTGCCCCAGAGGATCAGTGTCTTAGTCATCTGCTATAACAAATTCCAGACCAGGTGGCTTAAACAAGGGACATTTGTTGTTCACAGTTCTAGAGGCTGGGAAGTCCACCGTCAAGGTGCCAGAGGATCATGTGTGGCGAGGGCTCACTGCCAGGCCATCCTCTCATTGTATCCTTATATGGCGGAGGGCGAGAACGCTCCCCATCTCTTTTATAAGGACACTGATCTTGTGCTGGATGCCTCCACCTCCATAACCCAGTTACCGCCCAAAGGCTCCACCTTCTAATGCTATCATGCTGGAGACAAGACATCAACATTTGAATGTGGGGGTGGACACATGCAGTTCATGGCAGTGACCACGTGGGCCACAGCCCTGTGCCCAGCACCCTGTTTATTTTCAGTCCTGAGGTTCTTTCCCTTTCTCCGAACCTAGTCGTGCATTGGAATGGGCGTTGTGTAATGTTACCCAACAAATATGCGTCCTTTGTAGTGGGGTGAGGTGGGGGCGCATTCTCAAATTTTTTTAGTCCTCTATATTGCCAGAACTGAAAGTCTAAGGAATAAAAATTGTGGCCCTCTGTGGTTCTTAAAAATATGGAAAAAGCAGTTCATCCTAGAAACTATAAGCCTATCCTCAAAAAAATAAGGGTACACCAAGCACGTGGTTTTTTGAATAATGAATTTTTCTGCACTGAGATGTTTTCTTGTTTTCTTTACAGGGGACAGCGCTGAGGTGAAAAACAGGCGGTGTATTTTTTGAACATTGTGAGCATTTGGAAGGAAACCAGACATGTCCTTGGATAACATTAAGATGACACCTAGTGACTTGCAGGAGAAGGAGCATCTAGATAGCGGGGGCTTTGGGAAAGTGTCCCTGTGTTTCCACAAATCCCATGGACCTGTGATACTGAAGAAGGTATACACGGGACCGAAGCACTTTGAGTAAGTTGGGAGCAGAGGCAGGTGGACCAGACTGTGGGCTGGCAGCAGGAAGCTGTGACAGTGGCGGTTCAGGGCGCGAGCAGTGGAAACGGGCAGCACCAGCTTTAGAAGTAGGCTGACCACCGTGTCTGTACATGGGCTTTATGTCAGACAACCCTGCTAGGTGATGGTTATCCTGTAAGGAGTCTGGGGCTGCTTAGTGAGTCGTTTATAGTTGGTAAATAGTAGGAGAGAAATGAACGGAAGGAGATCAGAGGGGATGAGGGAGGCAATGAAGGCGAATGGGGGGTAGGGGTGGGGGTGGAGGAGGATCAGTGAAGACAGACTTGCCTCCCCTTTTGGTAAGGGCTAGCCCTAAGTATGGAAAGGAAGAAGTGGTTCATTAACTCGTCGTTCCAGGAACCATCTCTTTAAAACAATTGGTACTGTTGTTTTGCTTCTTTCTCTTCTACCAGAGTGGTTATGAGAGAGGCTGCACTTTTTTATTGTCCTGTCCAGCACAGTCTTTTTTCAGGTTGTGTGTCATTGCTGCTGTCCATTACTGGTCACTCATTTGCTCATCAGTTTAACATTTCTTGAGCACCCACAGCCAGTCACTGAGTGAAGGGGAAACAACTCTGCCTTCTATTTATTTTACTTTATTTTATTTTTATTCATTCATTTGTTCATTCATTCATTCATTCATTTATTATTTTTTATTTTCCAAGTGAAAGAAGAGGAGATAGAGACAGACTCCCACATGTGCCCGACCAGGATTTACCAGGCAACCCCCGTCTAGGGCCAATACTCTGCCCATCTGGGGCCATGCTCGCAACTGAGCTATTTTTAGCACCTGAGGCAGAGGCTCCATGGAGCCATCCTCAGCACACCAGGGCCAATGTGCTCTAATGGAGCCTTGACTGCCAGAGGGGAAGCAAGAGAGAGAAAGGCGGGGAGGAGTGGAGAAGCAGGTGGTCATTTCTGCGGTGTGCCCTGACCAGGGAATCAAATCTGGGACATCCACACATCAGCGGACACTCTACCACTGAGCCATCCGGCCAGGGCCCACTCTGCCTTCTAAAGCTCACAGTCAGTGCCTGGTAGAAATCAGTAGGCAAACAAGTAATGACAAAAGCATGTCTTGAAGACATGTGCTGCATTTGTTTCTTGGGGGCACAAAGGGAGAAGGGCTGACTGCCTGGCTCTACAGCACCCTTTCCTCCCACAGGTACAATGAGTCCCTTCTAGAGGAGGGTAAGATAATGCACAGACTGAGACACCAGCGGGTGGTGAAGCTCCTGGGCATCATCATGGAGGAGGGAAACTACTCTCTCGTGATGGAGTACATGAAAAAGGGCAACCTGATGCATGTGCTGAAAGCAGAGGTACCAGAGGCTTCCCTGTGGGCGGTGCGGGCGCTGCGACTCCCGGCACTTGTCTGTCACAGTTACTGCTACATCTTCTTTTGTAGCTGGTTGGTGTAAAATAATCCTTTTGTGAATTGCTAGGTATTTTGGGTTTTCTGGTTAACCCTCATTAAATCCTCCTTGACTTTGTGCCCAGAGGGTAGTCTTACCCTTCTCTCAGTCCCTGCAACAGTGGTTCATGTCCCCTTTGTCAGCCACTCAGAGATCCACAGTTAAGAGATAGGCCCTGTCTTCAGAAAGCACTTAGTCTGATGTAGGGTATATGCATAATGAGTAACAGTTAAAGATTGATTGATTGATTGAAGTATATACGCTATAAAGGCCTATATGAGAAGAAGGAATATTAATGATTGCACATTGAAACCATTTAAGAAACTTACCGTTTAACTGTACACTATTAGAGGCAGCAACCTTGGATAAGGAAGACTTAAAACAGGAAAATAAAAAGTTTAATCAAATAACTCTGAAGCATTTTTATTGTTATTAAAATAGTTATTAAAAGCAAAGTCTTGTGCCAGCTTTTAGAAAGCAGTAGCAAATAATGACAGACAAATAAAGAGGACAGATAGATACAAGAATGGTGTATGGTGTTTTGACACACAATCTCATGTGCTGTGCGGGCACTGGAGAGGTGCATAGCCTTGCATGGGGTAGATAGGAAAGGATTCCAAACAGAGGACACTTCAGCCCAAATCTGACAGAGAGTAGAGGTTTTGAAGCAGATAATTAGCGAGTAAGTGTTCTGGACGGGGAAAGTAGCATGTGCAAGGGAGCAAGAGTGTTCCGAGTGGGCACACTCACAAATGTAGTGACTGGGCTGGGCACAGCATAGGTTGCCTATGGGAGTCATGGGCTGTAACTGTCTGTGTGGCAAACACCCTCCCCTTTTCCCATCTTCTCCCCTGACCTCACGACTGCCTAAGCTATGTCAATTCTTCTTTTAAGTCACAGACATCTCTCACAAATATCTGTGGGAAAGATAAAAGGTAATCACCTTGGATTACCATTTGATCACATTGCTCTTCCCCCCAAAGATCTAGATAAGACCAGTTGAATGAAGTAAGTACATAGGCTTTCCAGGGAGCAGGCAGATAAGCTGCACCTAATTGGGGCTCAAAAGAAGGTCAAGAGAATGAGGGGAGAGGGAGAGAAGCAGGACGGTGGATCAGAAGGGGGTCTACTTTACTCACTGAATTTTTTTCCTGAGTCCAAAGGTATACCATGGAAGAAGGGCAACTTTGGCAATTTTTTGTGTGGTGGTGATCAGGCTATAATCACTGTATAGTTCAGCTATGTTATGAGTTAGATGAGGTTTGTGGGGTTGCGGGGTTAACTTGGGAATCTAACTTCCATCATTTAAATTATTTTTCCTGTTTATTAACAACCACCATACAGGGGTGGGCAAAGGAGGTTTATAGCCGTGAGTGCGTGACACACAGAACTTATTCTTGTATTATTATTTATTAATTATTATTTTCCATACTAACAACTATGGACCTACTTTTGGCCTACCCCATACATAAAAATTTTCAAGAAACAGCCTGTTTATAAACTAGGGACTGTGCATATGCACACATACACACACAGAGTGAGAGTTTGTGTTTTTTCATGTTAAGCAAATCTAGTGTTTAATTACTCTAAATAGAAACTGGAATTCTCTATTAACACATATGTTCATAGACTAGAATACAATTGTCAGAGTGACCTGAGACTCTACAGAGACTTGAATTACCCGGTAACAAACCACAAAATAGACATTAAATTTATTTTAGAATTAACATCATGTCATTTCATAGATTAATCTTTGCATGTCTCTAATCAGTGTGAGCACATACCCTTGTATTCTTTTTTTCTCTTGACATTGTTTCATACATACATTTCCATGACATTTTCCACATATCTAATACATAGGACATCATATTAGTATACCACAGAGAATGTTTTTTATTTTACTTATTTATTTATTTATTTATTTATTCATTCATTCATTGAGAGGAGGGGAGACAGAGACAGACTCCCGCATGCATCTTGACCGGGATCCACCTGGCAAGCCCACTAGGGGGTGATACTCTGCGCATCTGGGGTGTTGCTCTGTTGCTCAGCAACACAGCTTTTCTTAGTGCCTGAGGTTGAGGCCATGGAGCCATCCTCAGCACCCAGGGCCAACTTGCTCCAATGGAGCCTTGGCTGTGGGAGGAGAAGAGAGAGACAGATAGAAAGGAGAGGAGGACGGAGAAGCAGATGGGCGCTTCTCCTGTGTGCCCTGGGCTGGGAATCAAACCCAGGACTTCCACACTCCAGGCTGATGCTCTACTACTGAGCCAACTGGCCAGGGCCTATTTTATTTTTTTATATGTGTTATATCTGTTCATTCACTAAACCAGGGGTCCCCAAACTATGGCCGCATGCAGCCCCCTGAGGCCATTTATCCGGCCCCCGCTGCACTTCCTGAAGGGACACCTCTTTCATTGGTGGTCAGTGAGAGGAGCACAGGATGCATCCCCATCCTGTGCTCCTGGAGTACTGCATGTGGCAGTGCCGCAAAGCGCAGCATCACTCACGTATAGTAGTACTACCGGTGACGCGGGGAGCAAGTGTCACAGCTCTGGAAGCGCGTCATATCACTTGTTACGGCTAGCAGTGACAAATATGGAACCGGACATTGATCATCTCATTAGCCAAAAGCAGGCCCATAGTTCCCATTGAAATACTGGTCAGTTTGTTGATTTAAATTTACTTGTTCTTTATTTTAAATATTGTATTTGTTCCCGTTTTATTTTTCTACTTTAAAATAAGATATGTGCAGTGTGCATAGGGATTTGTTCATAGTTTTGTTTGTTTGTTTGTTTTTTTACAGAGACAGAGTGAGTCAGAGAGAGGGGTAGACAGGGACAGACAGACAGGAATGGAGAGAGATGAGAAGCATCAATCATTAGTTTTTCATTGTGCATTGCAACACCTTAGTTGTTCATTGATTGCTTTCTCATATGTGCCTTGACCGCGGGCCTTCAGCAGACTGAGTAACCCCTTGCTGGAGCCAGCGACCTTGGGTTCAAGCTGATGGGATTTTGCTCAAACCAGATGAGCCTGTGCTCAAGCTGGCGACCTCGGGGTCTCGAACCTGGGTCCTCTGCATCCCAGTCCGATGCTCTATCCACTGCGCCACCACCTGGTCAGGCTGTTCATAGTTTTTTTTTTTGTTTGTTTTGTTTTTTATTTTTTTTTATTTATTCATTATAGAGAGGAGAGAGAGAGAGAGAGAAGGGGGAGGAGCAGGAAGCATCAACTCCCATATGCGCCTTGACCAGGCAAGCCCAGGGTTTCAAACCGGCAACCTCAGTGTTTCCAGGTTGACGCTTTATCCACTGCGCCACCACAGGTCAGGCCATAGTTTTTTTTTATAGTCCGGCTCTCTAATGGTCTGAGGGACAGTGAACTGGCCCCCTGTGTAAAAAGTTTGGGGATCCCTGCACTAAACACTCCAGGTACCATGCTAAGTAGTAAGCATGCATTCTAAATAATCCTAAATGATGATGATGATGGTGGTGGTGATGGTGATGTTTTGTTTTCAAGGAGATTAATTATATAACATTTTTATATATTACCATATTGCCATGGAAGTTTTAGTTTTATACTGAAAAGCACACCGTTAATATATCGTTAGCACCCAGAATGAACTCTTTCCTCAAGAGGGGGCTTGTTTCACAAGGTCAGCCATGCTGTAAAACAGGATAGGGACAGCCTGGTCACTGTATCTTCAGGTGTAGACCCCCTCTATGCTTGAATGAAACAGTTGCTTTGGCCATTTTGATTACCTCTCCATCTCATAGACTTAATGTCACTTGTTTTAGATCGGTATCCCACTCTCTGTAAAAGGAAGGATAATCATGGAGACAATTGAAGGAATGTGCTATTTACACGAAGAAGGTGTGATACACAAGGACCTGAAGCCTGAGAATATCCTCGTTGATGACAACTTTCACATTAAGGTAAACCATCCTCAAAGGGCCTATAGAAGACTGGAGTGATTTTAGTTTTAATTCTTCACTCTAAATCCTTTTTTGTACATGGTGACTCTAAAAGGATGGATGGCCTAGCTCAGTTTCTAACTGGTGGTCGTAGTGCTGGAAGGCTATACCAAAGATTGGAAAAGAAAATGAAGACTTGATAAGGTTTATATTTTTTTATGTCATCATTTACTTTCATCTGCGTTTGTTATGTTTCCTTTGGAAAACTTCAGCGGTGGGATTCAAATAATTTAACAACTGGTTCTCTACCCTAATGATCATTCTAAGTATAAAAAAGCAATATGCTGAAAGGTAGTTTATTATTTCATGCATTTAATACTTACTTAAATAAGAACAATAAAAGAGGTACACAAAACTAGATTATGTTTTAAGAAAGAGTTTTAGGCCCTGGCCAATTTGCTCAGTGGTAGAGCGTTGGACTGGAGTGTGGACATCCCAGGTTTGATTCTGTGTCAGGGCATACAGGAGAAGGGACCATCTGCTTCTCTACCCCTTCTCCCTCACCTCTCTCTCTCCTCCTCCTCCTCCTCCTCCTCCTCTCCTCCTGCAGCCAAGGCTCAATTGGAGTGAGTTGGCCCGGGTGCTGAGGCCCATGGCCTCTGCCTCAGGCGCTAGAATGGCTCCTGCCACAACAGAGCAACACCCCAGATGGGCAGAGCATCGCCCCCTAGTGGAATTGCCAGGTGGATCTTGGTCCGGCACATGCGGGAGTCTTGTCTCTCTGCATTCTTCTCTGCATTCTGCATTTTTCTCACTTAAGAAAAATACAAAAAAAGAAGAGTTTTAAAATATTAATGAAAAAAGTATTAAATACCTGACAAAAACCAAAACTATTATTTATGATATTTCCATATTCTTGATTAGTGTCCTTACTTGCGATTTTTTTCACTTTTATCCAAGCATCATCGGCTGTGTAATTTATCCTTAATCATCTTTTCACAGGAATAGGATTCCATTCCTTTAGAAGTAAGCCAATTAGACTAATAGTCATTGTGTTTGATATCTTAGAAACAGGTGACTTCTCTTCTCTGAACATATGTTCATCTTTGAAAAACCCCACCTTAGAGAGAACCCTGATTACAAGTGCCATTTTAATAACCAGTTTGCTGAATTCAATAAAAAAATTAGTTATCGGTTCTGCCAAACCAGTGCAAACCAGCTAATCCCACCACTGGAAAACTCCCAACTCTTCCCATTGCAGTAAAGGAAGTGAGAAAGGGACTTGGTTGTCCACTCAAGAGCAAGACTTAAGTAGGTGGGGTCCTCATAGAGAATTGTCCATGGCACCAGGAATCCAAGCACAGAATTCTGAAAGAGGTGTGTCTAGGGGTAAGGACTCAGCTGCTTCTACAGCATCCCTCTCTGCCGGGAGGTTCTGCTTCTGACACTTTGTTCTTGTCTTAGACAGATTCTTACCCTGTCTTAAAAGGTAGTTTCCCTTTTTACACTAATAACATATCTCTATGTCTCTGGGTTAGAATCTGTGGCATTTCTATAATCCCATGCCAGGATTCCTCCTCAAGTGCTTGGATTCCTAGAGGTGAAACTGTCACCTTTGATTTCTTCTCAACTGTATTGTCCTGTCATTGTGCCTGGCCACTGCTCTCTATGTTTTGTGTTTGACCTTGGTGATGTTCTCTGCTTTTCATCTTGTCTTTCTACCCCTCACCCTCCTTTCTTCTCTTAGGTTCAAGCTATGACTCAAAACAAATAGCACCACAGCCCTGTCCTTAGTGCATCTTTGGAATCCTTGGAAATTGCATCCCTGGGCACCATTTGGGAGATAGAAGGTGTAGCCCCCAGTTGCTTCTGCTGCACAGGTCTGCTGTGAAGAAGACACTGTTCCCTAGTCCAGAAATAGTTGAACACATACAGAGTCAGTGAGAAATTAGAACAAACATGTTTTGTTGTTCATGTCAGAAGTATCTTCTGTTTTGTCCTCTTTCTTCCCATCCTACCAGCTCCTCCAGCCAATATCCTGGTTTTTTGTTTTTTGGGGGGTTTTTTTGCATGAACATTTCTTAGGCTGAGTAAATATAAAGTTCCTACAAGTCTGTTTCAACCTAGCCAGTGTAACCATTATCTGTTGGATAAGCCCCAAATTTTAAGACAAATATGATTCATTTGTAGCCTTCTTCACAGAGCAATCCCATTGGTTTGATATCTTGCAGATAGCTGATCTCGGCGTTGCTTCCTTTAAGACGTGGAGTAAGCTGACTAACGAGGAACATAACGAGCAGAGGAAGATGAATAGTCTCTCTAAGAAAAATGGCGGAACTCTCTACTATATGGCCCCTGAGCATCTGAATGACATCAATGCCCGACCTTCAGAAAAGTCAGATGTCTACAGCTTTGCCATAGTACTTTGGGCAATATTTGCAAATAAGGAGCCGTATGAAAGTAAGATATTTATAAAGAATGGGACTTGGGTATTAATCAAGATTGCTAAATGAAATAATGACCTTTAATGAAGTCAGTTAAAATGTATAAATTGTTGGCCCTGGCCAGCTGGCTCAGTGGTAGAGTGTCGGCCTGGTGTGTGGAAGTCCCGGGTTCAATTCCCAGCCAGGGCACACAGGAGAAGCACCCATCTGCTTCTCCACCTCACCACCTCTTGCTTCTCTCTCTTTCTTTCTTTTTCTCTCTTTCTCTCTCTCTCTCTCTCTCTCTCTCTCTCTCTCTCTCTCTCTCTGTCTCTCCTTCACTCCTGCAGCCAAGGCTCAATTAGAGCAAGTTGCCCCTGAGCACTAAGGATGGCTCCATGGCCTCCACCTCAGGTGCTGGAAAATGGCTCCATTTGCAGTGGAGCAAGGGCCCCAGTTAGACGGAGCATTATCCCCTAGTGGGCTTGCCGGTGGATCCTAGTTGGGGTGCATGTGGGATTCTGTCTCTGCCTCCCCTCCTCTCACTAAAAAAAAAAAAAAAAAAGTATAAATTGTTTGCTCATTTGGCCCTGGCCAGTTGGCTCAATTGTAGAGCATCAGTCTGGCATATGGCCATCCCAAGTTTGATTTCCAGTCAAGGCACACAGGAGAAGTGATCATCTCCTTTTCCACCCGTCCACTTCCTGCTTTTCTCTCTCTCTTCCCCTCCTGCAGCCATGGCTCGATTGTAGCGGGTTGGCCCTGGGTGCTGAAGATAGCTCCATGGCCTTGCCTCAGGCACTAAAATAGCTCAGTTGCCAAGCAATGGAGCAGCAGCACCAGATGGGCTAAGCACCCCCCTATAGGGGCTTGCTAAGTGGATCCCGGTCAGGGTGCATGTGGGACTCTGCCTCTCTGCCTTCCCTCCTCTTACTATATAAAGAAAAAATGTTTTTTCATTTAATGTCTGTCTTACCTACTACACTATAATGCTTCACAAAGGCTGGGACCACATGGTGTAATGATTGCCTCTTTGCCCATGCCTCTCAACTCTGTTATGTTTTCCTGGCCTAGGTATCTGCTCATGTGTTAGATCTGTTACATGTGCCAGAGCAACCCCAAAGCAAGTATCTACACGCACAGT
Source organism: Saccopteryx leptura (assembly GCF_036850995.1). Classification (NCBI taxonomy): domain Eukaryota; kingdom Metazoa; phylum Chordata; class Mammalia; order Chiroptera; family Emballonuridae; genus Saccopteryx; species Saccopteryx leptura. The sequence goes on along the minus strand of NC_089505.1, from coordinate 187,703,647 downwards.
GCCAGAAGCATAGTAGGTACTCGACAAATTTTTGTTGAGTAGTCTCATTTTAGGAATCAGGGGTCACAGGACAAATAGGAGCCTTGATAATGCACCTAAGCATGGGAGGTGCTGTGATATTCCAGGGTTCTCCCTGGACAGGAAAGCTTACTTGTTTCTGCTTATGAGGGCTTACCCTTTTGTACTTCAGGGTGAACACATGATACTTTGTTCTGTTCACTTACTCCTTCGTTCGAGAATTATTTCATTTCAGAACTTATATGGGTACTTTTTATTCAGAATTGAGAATGTGAAGATGAGACAGACATGGTTCGTGTTGGAGAACAGATATATAAATAGTCATTCTTCCGTTAAGTGCCTAAACTGATGGACATTTTCCTATCTATTCTTCTTTGGACAATTATTAGACCCCATGATGTAATGATTGCCTCTTTGCCCATGCCTCTCAACTCTGTTATATTTCCCTGGCCTAGGTATCTGCTCGTGTGTTAGATCTGTTACATGTACCAGAGCAACCCCAAAGCAACATCACCCCCAAACAAACTCATCTTCTGCCTGCTCTCCCTGTTGCCCACTCAACTTGCCCTCTCTTTATGTTTGGCAGATGGCGTCACCATCCATCTGCCAAGTTGCCAGAAACCTTGGTCATCACAGACTCAGCCTTGTTCCTCATCTCCCACACCCAGTCACACATCGAAGTACATCTGTGATTCAAGATATATCTTGAATCCATCCACTTCTCTCTGTCACTACTGTACTCTGTTTAGCCCAACCCTTTGTATTTCTGCTGTAGACCCCTCTTGCTCATCTGCCATTCACACTGCCTCCCCAACTGTCGTCCCAAAAGGAAACAGGACCATTTCACTCAAATGTTTAAAATCCTTCCAAGGTACTCTGTGGCTTTAAGGATAAGGTTCATATTTCTCAATAAGATATCATACAAGGGCCTTCCTGATTTAGCTTTTGCTTTTTTCTTTAGCCTTATTCCTTACCTTTCTTTCGTGAGTCAATATACTCAGTTATTCTGGGATACATCCTGATTTATGGAACCTCCAATCTATTTATATCCTACTTCCCTACCCAGTAATAATCCTCTCTGAGTCCTCCTTCCTCCCTCCTTACCTGGATCACTCCTTATTTTTCTGGACTCAACCAAGCCTTCTCTGACCTTCCAGCAGAGTCTGTTTTACCAGAACCCCTTATACTTACTTCTTGAATAGCAATTATCCCTCTACAACTTAAGTTACTCATTAATATTCTATTTGTTCCACCAGAAGGCAATTTTCTTATGAATCCTGTCTTTCATCTACAGAAATTAAAATGTCATGTGCCTTCTTGCCACAGGGCCACAGGGAGAGATGAGTGGCATTTTCCAAGTTCTGTCACCTCCCTCCCAGAGAGAAGACCTGAAAAACAGTCTAACCCTAATCTTTGTTTTATAGATGCTATCTGTGAGCGGCAGTTGATAATGTGCATCAAATCTGGGAACAGGCCGGATGTGGACGACATCATTCAGCACTGCCCAAAGGAAATTATCAGCCTCATGAAGCAGTGCTGGGAGGCGGACCCAGAAGCACGGCCAACCTTTGCTGGTGAGGCATCTTTTATGACTGTGCATGGTCACTGGCATCAGGATTTTCCTAGGAAGATGTCAGGAAGTTGCTCTGAGTCTTCAGAAAACTAAATTCCACCTGCAATTTCAAACTGATAATTAGATTTCAAATATATTTTTCAATGAAAAGATGCCATCCCACCCAAAAGCATGTTTCTTTCATAACTAACTTTTTAAAAATTGTGTTAAAACATACATAACATGTAAGTTACCATTTTAACCACTTTTAAGTGTACAGCTCAGTGGCATTAAATATGTTCACAGTATTGTACAACCATCACCACTGTCCATCTCTAGAGCCTTTCCATCCTCCCCACTGAAACTCTGTCCCCATGAAACACTTAACTCCCCAATGCTCTTCTGTCCCAGCTCTGGGCAGCTACCACTTTACTCTGTCTCTATGGGTACCTCATTACAAGAAGAATCATAATAGCATTTGTCCTTTTATGACTGGCTCATTTCACTCAGCGTAATGTCTTCAGGGTTCATCCGTGCTGTAGCTTGTGTCAGAATGTCCTTATTTTGCTGAGGGGTACTCTGTGTGTAGGCTACATTTTGTTTATCCATTCATCTGTTGATGGATACAACTTGGGTTGCTTCCACCAGCCTTCTTGTTTCTTAGATTTTGTGATCTCTTTTCCCTCCCCTTGTGTACCTGGCACTTTTGAAAAGTCATTTAGATTGGGCTTGTTGCAGAGGGAGATGGAAAGGGTATGGGTTTGCCACATGCTGGCAACATCTTCCCATTCCTCTGCGTTACCGAGGATCTTGCCAAGATTCTAGAGGCAAGAGAAGAAAATCAGGTGAAGAAAAAATAAATAGTAGAAAAGCACTTAGGAGCCCACAAAGCATTTTGCACTCCTATTTCTGCTATGAGAAAAGAGAAATGAAGCCCCACTCACCACTTACCATGAGAAGGCTACTTTGATTTAGTTGCCTGTTTTCCTGTTTGCTCAGTCAGCCTGACTCTTCTGGCTTGGTTTCTTTTCTTTTATGCCTTTTCACTTTTTTTTAAATTGATGTTCTGATTTTGAGATGATTGTAGAATTATATGCAGCTGTAAAAAATAACACAGAGACATCCCACGTACCCTTTACCTAGTTTCCCCTAATGATGCATCTGGCCAAACTATGGTGTTCCAGCCAGGATATTGACATTGATACAGTCAGATACACAACATTTTGGTCACCAGATTTATAGCTATACCCACCTCCCTCCCTAACCCCAGCCCTCTCCTCTCTCTGGAAACTACTAAACGGTTCTCCATGTCTATAATTCTGCCATTTCATGAATGTTACAAAATGAATCATAAAATACATTTTGGGATTGGCTTTTTGCCACTCCGCATAATTCTCTGGAGAATCATCCCAGTGTGTGAATCGGTGGCTCCTCCCTTTTGATTGCCAAGTACTCTTCCATGATTTGGATGTGCAGAGTTGATTTATTGACTCCTTGGAGAACATCTGGTGTGTTCCCAGTTTTTGGCTATTAGGGTTAAAGGTGCTATAAATATTCATGTTACAGATTTGGTGTTTTTTTTTGTGAATAGAAGTGTTTATTTCTCTGGAATAAATACTGAGGAGTGAAATATTATAGCTAAGTTGTGTGGTAGTTTCATGTTTAGCCTTTTGTTTTGTTTTTTGTTTTTAAGAAATTGTCAAACTTTTTCAGAGTGACTTTACCATTTTATATATTTCCATCAGCAATATGTGAGTGGTCCAATTTCTGTGCATCCTTGTCCACATTTGGTATTCTCATATTTTTTTATTTTAGCAATTCTGATAGGTATGTAGCGATATCTCATGGGTTTTTTTTATTTTTTAATTGCAAGAGAGACAGGAAGGGTGAGAGATGAGGAGCATCAACTCGTAGTTGCATCACTTTAGTTGTTCATCAATTGTTTCTAATATGTGCCTTGTTTGGGGGTGGTCTGGAGAGAGATGCTCAAGCTGTGTAGTGACCCCTGGCTCAAGTCAGTAACCTTTAGCTCAGGCCAGCGACATTAAAATCATGTTGATGAGCCTGTGCTCAAGCCAGCGACTTTGGAGTTTTGAACCTGGGACCTAAGCGTCCTAGGTTGATACTCTATCCACTGCACCGCCACTGGTCAGGCTTCATGTTTTATTTTGTTTTTTTAATTGATTGATTTTAGAGAGAGGTGGCAGAGTTGGGGAGAGAAAGAGAAACATTCATTCAGTTGTACATTCATTGGTTGCTTCCCAGATGTGCTCTGATTGGGGATCGAACCTGCAACTTTGGCATGGACACTGCATTGGAGGTGAAAGTCCTGACTCCCCACTATGCTTCTTCTGACACTTCCCTATTGGGGTGTAGAAGGGGTGTTTTGTTACTGCAAGGTGAAAGTGTAAGTCCAGTCTACCCTTGTAGTCTACTGATACCAGAGGAGCAGAGAAAGAGAAAGGAAAGTCCTAGCTTCTTATTTGGACCTCTCTGACATCATACTCAGCAGCGTGTTGGGACACCCTGTTACTGTCTCATGAGTCTGTAAGTCTCAGCTCACACTTAACCTTTGCTGGTTGGGGTGGGGATGGAGTAACACTTGTTGCTGTGTTGTTTGGTTGGAGTGTGGTTATTGACTACTGGTTTTCTGTATTGCTATGTTGTCCCTGGCTAGAAAGAGAAGGCTCTTGTTGAGCTTCTGTTGTTGTCAGGTGCTGGTTTCTTTATGTCTGAGTCTGGAATCTATGAGGCAAAAGAATACCCAGTGAACTCATCATTTGTGTCTTTTCTCAGATCCCAAAGTCCCTAATAGGTCTGTCTTTGCCTCTCCTTCTTTCAGAGCCTCCTCATTTTTTTTTATATGTAATAGCTGAAATTTCTTGTACTTAGTGGGAGAAATAAGGAAAAGTATGTTCACTGCATCTTCCAGTGAGTGGTATTTGCCATTTTCATTTAATGCCAACAGCTCTGACTCTTTATACCAAGTCCTTGTTCTGAGTATATCACCTGATAATAAATCCATTGCCAGAGGGCAGAAACAGAGAGTCTAGCCATCCTAGTTCACTTGGAGATGAACTCACACTAGACAGGGCTTTGTGCTACATAGCCAGAGAAGCTGCACACTATTAGGCAGGAGATCTTGGTTTCCAGTGTTACACTGTCCCTTGTTCTGTCTACCTAGTAATTCATCTTGTTAGTCTTTTCAAAAAAGTTATTAATTTGGAATTTAAATTTTTGGCCCCAACCACTCAGTGGATAGAGTGTCAGCCTAACATACAGACATCCCAGGTTTGATTCCTGGTCAGGGCACGCAAGAGAAGCAACCATCTTCTTCTCCACCCCCCATTCCCCTTCTCTCTGTCTTCCCCTCCCATTGCCAGTGGCTCAGTTGGTTTGAGCGTGGCCCCAGGCGCTGAGAATAGCTCCATGGAGCCTCAGCCTCAGGTGCTAAAAATAACTCGGTACTCCAATGTGGGCCCCAGATGGGGGTTACCCTGCCAGGTGGATACCGGTTAGGGCGCATGCAAGAGTCTGCCTATCTTCCTTCCTCTCACCTAAAAAAAAAAATTATTTTACTGATTTCCCACAGATCAAGGTAAGTTATTCAATAATAATAGATTATTAAGATTTTAAATTTTATTTTAGAAATTTAAAGTACTGTTTTTCTTTTATAGATATTGAAAAAACATATAGGCCTTTTTATTTACATCAGTTCGAGAAAGATGTGGAGGAGGACGTGAAGAGTTTAACGGTAGGTGATACAGTGGATGCTAACGGTGTGAACATATCAAAGCTTATTTTGAACCATGAAAAACAGAGATTTGAGGTAAAATTAGCTTGGTAACCACACAAAACAAAACTGGCAATTTTATGCTGATAACAACTTGCGTGTTGGCCCATTCCTCCTTCAGAACTAATGAAAGGAGAGAACAATATACACAGCAATATGAAAACAAACACATAACTTCTCTGGAATAGAATAGAAAGGGTTCTAGGTGGATGAGTCATTTTGAGGAATTCTTGAAAGATAGAACAGAATTATGTTGCTGAAACTTGTAACAGAAAAAGAAAAGCTAATTCAAAACATGATGCTGAAGAAGAAGTACCTGAGGAGCAAGTCTTGAGTCAATATAGAGAAGGAACCTCATGGTCACCTGGGATGTTGACAGGGAGAATTATTTGGGATCCATAATTACACCAGTCATAACAGTTGACTCCTCTCCCTAATTTCCTTGTGCTAAACAACACATGCGAGCCACCTGCTTTGGGCTGAAGCAGTAAGTTTGAAGTCTGGAGTCAAAGCAGTATATTAAAGACCATTACCAACTAATCAACAAAGAGAAATAGAGACCTGTCCTACATACACACTCAAGAAACAAGATCCTTTCATAAGTCTTACAGCAACATACTGCTAGAACCACAAAAAGAAGACAACAGTAAATAAAGTAGATAGGCAAATGGCAATTTTAAAATACTAAAAAAGAAAGAAAAAAAACTTGGGCAGTCAAGAATCGCCAGACTTACACTTTAGAATTCTAGAGAGATATCTAATGCAAACCAAGAAAGCAGTCAAAGGGATATCATTAAAGATAGTAACTAAGGCATAAAAGCATTACCACAGTACTCAGTAATAGTTCATAATGATAAAATGAAAATAGTTCATAAGGATGATAATAATAGCTTTAAATATATATATGCTCGTAAAAAACATGGCCTCAAAATATACAAGCAAAAACTGCAGAACTCAAGAAATAGAGAAATCCACAATAATAGTTGGAGATACTAATATAAATTTCCCTCTAATTGGTAGAAAAAGCAGAACAAAATATTTGTCAGTAAAGATATAGAGTTAACACATTTGACCTAATGGAAATATATATACTGCATCTAATAACTACAGAATACTTACCTTTAAAGGCTTTCCAAGAACATATAGAGCATTTTCAAAAGTTGACCAGGCCCTGGCCAGTTGGCTCAGCGGTAGAGCGTCGGCCTAGCGTGCGGAGGACCCGGGTTCGATTCCCGGCCAGGGCACATAGGAGAAGCGCCCATTTGCTTCTTCACCCCTCCGCCGCGCCTTCCTCTCTGTCTCTCTCTTCCCCTCCCGCAGCCAAGGCTCCATTGGAGCAAAGATGGCCCAGGCGCTGGGGATGGCTCTGTGGCCTCTGCCTCAGGTGCTAGAGTGGCTCTGGTCGCAACATGGCGACGCCCCGGAGGGGCAGAGCATCACCCCCTGGTGGGCAGAGCATCGCCCCCTGGTGGGCGTGCCAGGTGGATCCCAGTCGGGCGCATGCGCGAGTCTGTCTGACTGTCTCTCCCTGTTTCCAGCTTCAGAAAAATGCAAAAAAAAAAAAAAAGTTGACCATATACTGGAAAAATGAAACGAATCTCCACCAGTTTGAAGGATGTAATCGTATAAAGAATGATTACATTCTTTGACTGCGCTTCAATTATGCTAGAAATTAATCTTAAAAGACAATTAGAAAATCCCACCTAACCTGTGCTGGTGCAGTGGATAAAGCTTTGACCTGGAATGCTGAGGTCGCCAGTTCCAAACCCTGGGCTTGCCTGGTCAAAGCACATACAGGAAGCAACTACGGGTTGATGCTTCCTGCTTCTCCCCAACTTTCTCTTTCTCGCTCTTTCCCCAAATGAATATATAAAATTAAAAATAATCCCACTAGTTAGAAGTGAAGTATACTTTTAAAAACGCTTTGTGTAAAAAATTAATGGAATTTAGAGAATATTTGGAACTAACAAAACACTACATATTAAAACTTATATATTTTCTTTTTTTATATATAAATTTTTATTAATTTTAATGGGGTGACATGAATAAATCAAGGTATATATGTTCAAAGAAAACATGCCCGGGTTATCTTGTCATTCAATTATGTTGCATACCCATCACACAAAGTCAGATTGTCTTCTGTCACCTTCTATCTAGTTTTCTTTGTGCCCCTCCCCCTCCCCTTCCTTTCCCCCTCCCTCTCCTCCCCCCCCCCCCAACCACCACACTCTTGTCCATGTCTTAGTCTCATTCTTATGTCCCACCTATGTATGGAATCATGCAGTTCTTGGTTTTTTCTGATTTACTTATTTCACTCCGTATAATGTTATCAAGATCCAACCATTTTGCTGTAAATGATCCGATGTCATCATTTCTTATGGCTGAGTAGTATTCCATAGTGTATATGTGCCACATCTTCTTTATCCAGTCATCTATTGAAGGGCTTTTTGGTTGTTTCCATGTCTTGGCCACTGTGAACAATGCTGCAATAAACATGGGGCTGCATGTGTCTTTACCTATCAATGTTTCTGCGTTTTGGGGTATATACCCAGTAGAGGGATTGCTGGGTCATAAGGTAGTTCTATTTTCAGTTTTTTGAGGAACCACCATACTTTCTTCCATAATGGTTGTACTACTTTAGATTCCCACCAACAGTGAATGGGGGTTCCTTTTTCTCCACAGCCTCTCCAAGATTTGCTATGACCTGTCTTGTTGATAATAGCTAATCTAACAGGTGTGAGGTGGTATCTCATTGTAGTTTTGATTTGCATTTCTCTAATAGTTAATGAAGATGAGCATCTTTTCATATATCTGTTGGCCATTTGTATCTCTTCCTGGGAGAAGTGTCTGTTCATGTCCTCTTCCCATTTTTTTATTGGGTTGTTTGTTTGTTATTGAGCTTTATGAGTTCTTTGTATATTTTGGATATTAGGCCTTTATCTGAGCTGTTGTTTGAAAATATCATTTCCCATTTAGTTTGCTGTCTGTTTATTTTGTTGTCAGTTTCTCTTGCTGAGCAAAAACTTCTTAGTCTGATGTAGTCCCATTCATTTATCTTTGCCTTCACTTCTCTTGCCTTTGGAGTCAAATTCATAAAATGCTCTTTAAAACCAAGGTCCATGAATTTATTACCTATTCTTCTATGTACTTTATTGTTTCAGGTCTTATATTTAGGTCTTTGATCCATTTTGAATTAATTTTAGTACAAGGGGACAAACTGTAGTCAAGTTTCATTCTTTTGCATGTGGCTTTCCAGTTTTCCCAGCACCATTTGTTGAAGAGGTGTTCTTTTCTCCATTGTGTATTGTTGGCCCCTTTATCAAAAATTATTTGACTGTATATATGTGGTTTTATTTCTGGACTTTCTATTCTATTCCATTGGTCTGAGTGTCTATTTTCCTGCCTATACCATGCTGTTTTGATTGTCATGGCCCTATAATATAGCTTGAAGTCAGGGATTGTAATGCCCCCAGCTTCATTCTTTTTCTTTAGGATTGTTTTGGCTATTCAGGATTTTTTATACTTCCATATAAACCTGATGATTTTTTGTTCCATTTCTTTAAAAAATGTCATTGGAATTTTGATGGGAATTGCATTAAATTTGTATATTGCTTTGGGTAATATGGCAATTTTGATTATATTTTTTCTTCCTATCCAAGAACAAGGAATATTTTTCCATCTCATTGTATCTTTTTTGATTTCTCTTAACAATGCTTTGTAGTTTTCGTTATATAGGTCCTTTACATTCTTTGTTATGTTTATTCCTAGGTATTTTTTTGTTATTGTTGCAATCGTGAAGGGTATTATTTTTTTAGTTTGTTTTTTAATGTTTCATTGTTGGCATATAGAAAGGCTATGGGCCCTGGCTGGTTGGCTCAGTGGTAGAGCATCGGCCTGGCGTGCGGAAGTCCCGGGTTCGATTCCTGGCCAGGGCACACAGGAGAGGCGCCCATCTGCTTCTCCACCCCTCCCCCTCTCCTTCCTCTCTGTCTCTCTCTTCCCCTCCCATAGCCAAGGCTCCATTGGAGCAAAGATGGCCCGGGCGCTGGGAATGGCTCCTTGGCCTCTGCCCCAGGCGCTGGAGTGGCTCTGGTCGCAGCAAAGCGACGCCCCGGAGGGGCAGAGCATCATCCCCTGGTGGGCAGAGTGTCGCCCCCTGGTGGGCGTGCCGGGTGGATCCCGGTCGGGCGCATTCGGGAGTCTGTCTGACTGTCTCTCCCCGTTTCTAGCTTCAGAAAAATACAAAAAAAAAAAAAAAAAAAAAAAAGAAAGGCTATGGACTTTTGTATATTAATTTTGTATCCTGCGACCTTACTGTATTGGTTTATTGTTTCTAGTAATCTTTTTGTGGAGTCTTTGGAGTTTTCGATGTATAGGATCATATCATCTGCAAAAAGTGATACCTTTACTTCTTTTCCGATACGGATGACTTTTATTTCTTTATCTTGTCTGATTGCTCTGGCTAGAACTTCTAGCACCACGTAAATAAGGGTGGAGAGAGTGGACAACCCTGTCTTGTTCCTGATTTAAGGGGGAAAGTCCTCAGTTTTATGCCATTTAATGTGATGTTAGCTGATGGTTTATCATGTATGGCCTTTATCATGTTGAGATATTTTCTTTCTATACTCATTTTGTTGAGTGTCTTAAACATAAAGTTGTGTTGTATTTTATCTGCATCTATTGATAAGATCATGTGGTTTTTGTTCTTTGTTTTGTTGATATGGTGTATTACGTTAACTGTTTTACGTATGTTGAACCATCCTTGAGATTCTGGGATGAATCCCACTTGATCATGATGTATTATTTTTTTAATATGTTGTTGTATTCGATTTGCTAGTATTTTGTTTAGTATTTTAGCATCTGTATTCATTAGAGATATTGGTCTGTAGTTTTCTGGCAAGGACTTTTATTTGGGGGGAGGTTTTTAATAGTTTTTCTATTTCTTTTCTGCTAATTGGTCTGTTTAGGCTTTCTGCTTCTTCATGACTCAGTCTAGGAAGGTTGTATTGTTCTAGGAATTTATCTATTTCTTCTAGGTTGTTGAATTTGGTGGCATATAGTTTTTCATAGTATTCTACAATAATTCTTTGTATATCTATGATGTCTGTGGTGATTTCTCCTCTTCCATCTTGGATTTTGTTTATATGAGTTCTTTCTCTTTTTTCCCTTGGTTAGTTTTGCCAAGGGTTTGTCAATTTTGTTGATCTTTTCAAACAACCAGCTCCTTGTTTTATTAATTTTTTCTATAGTTTTTCTGTTCTTTATTTCATTAATTTCTGCTCTTGATTTTTATTATTTCCTTTCTTTGGCTGGTTTTGGGTTGTCTTTGTTCTTCTTTCTCTAGTTCCTTAAAGTGTGAAATTAAGTGGTTTACTTGGGCTCTCTCTTGTTTGTTCATAGAGGCCTGAAGTGATATGAACTTCCCTCTATTACTGCTTTTGCTGCATCCCAGAGATTCTGATATGTCGTATTGTCATTTTCATTTGTCTGTATATATCTTTTGATCTCTGCGCTTATATCTTCTTTGACCCATTCATTTTTTAAAAGTATGTTGTTTAGTTTCCACATTTTTGTGGGGTTTTTTCCTCTTTTTTGCATTGGAATTCTAGTTTCAAGGCTTTATGATCAGAAAATATGCTTGGTACAATTTCGATTTTTCTGAATTTGCTGATGTTATTTTTGTGGCCCAACAAATGGTCAATTCTTGAGAATGATCCATGTACACTAGAGAAAAATGTATACTCTATCGCTTTGGGATGAAATGTCCTGTAGATGTCTATCATATCCAGGTGCTCTAGTGTTTCGTTTAAGGCCAATATATCTTTATTCATTTTCTGTTTGGATGAACGATCCAGAGCCGTCAGCGGTGTATTGCGGTCTCCAAGTATGATTGTATTTTTGTCAGTTTTTGTTTTTAGGTCAGTCAGTAGCTGTTTCATATACTTTGGTGCTCCTTGGTTTGGTGCATATATATTAAGAATTGTTATGTCTTCTTGATTCAGTGTCCCCTTAATCATTATGAAATGACCATTTTTGTCTCTCAGTACTTTTGCTGTCTTGTAGTCAGCATTATTAGATATGTGTATTGCTATACCTGCTTTTTTTTGGATGTTATTTGCTTAGAGTATTGCTTTCCAGCCTTTCACTTTGAATTTGTTTTTATCCTTGTTGATTAGATGTTTTTCTTGTAGGCAGCATACAGTTGGATTTTCTTTTTTAATCCATTCTGCTACTCTGTGTCTTTTTATTGGTGAGTTTAATCCATTTACATTCAGTGTAATTATTGACACTTGTGGGTTCCCTATTGCCATTTTTAAAATTGCTTTCTGTTAGTTTTGGATCTTGTTTGATTCTTCTATTTTGTTTTCTATCATTTGTTTTTTGGGGTTTTTTTTTTGTATTTTTCTGAAGTTAGAAACGGGGAGGCAGACAGACTCCCACATGCGCCCGACCAGGATCCAGCCAGCATGCCCACCAGGGGGCGATGCTCTGCCCATCTGGGGCGTTGCTCTGTTGCAACCAGAGCCATTCTAGCGGCTAAGGCATAGGCCATAGAGCCATCCTCAGCGCCCGGGCCAACTTTGCTCCAATGGAGCCTTGGCTGCAGGAGGGGAAGAGAGAGACAGAGAGGAAGGAGAGGGGGAGAGGTGGAGAAGTAGATGGGCACTTCTCCTGTGTGCCCTGGCCAGGAATCCAACCTCGGACTCCTGCACACCAGGCCAATGCTTTACCACTGAGCCAACCGGCCAGGGCCTATCATTGTTTTTTTTGGTTGTATTTCATACTTCTTTCCTCTGTTGCTACCTTTTTTAAGTCATGTGCTTTTGTGGTGGTTTTTTCAAGGGTGGTTACCATTGAGTAATGAAAAGGGTAACTACCATGTTCATTGTAGTACACTATCTCATGAGTGCTTCTGCACTCCATCATTCTTTGCTACTATTAATCTCCGTCCTCTCCACCCCCTTTTTTTTTGTTTTTGTTGTCACAGTTTAAATTTGGTTTTATTGTGTTCTTGGTGTAGCTTTTACTTGTGGTTTTGTTTTGTTTTCTTCTTTGTATCTGGTTGGAAAACCCCCTTTAGTATTTCCTGGAGTGGGGGTTTTCTGATGATAAATTCCCTCATCTTTTCTGTATCTGTGAATGTTTTTATTTCTCCTTCATATTTGAAGGATAGCTTTGATGGGTATAGTATTCTTGGTTGAAAGTTCCTCTCTTTTAGGACTTTAAATATTGGGGTCCACTCTCTTCTAGCTTATACAGATTCTGCTGAGAAATCTGATGATAATCTAATAGGCCTTCCTTTATATGTTGTATTCTTCTTTTTCCTGACTGCCTTGAGAATTTTTTCTTTGTCGTTGGTTTGTGCCAGTTTTATTATTATGTGCCTTGGAGTAGGTTTGTTGGGTTAAGAAAACTCGGTGTTCTGTTTGCTTCTTGAATTTGAGGCTTTAGTTCTTTCCACAGGCTTGGGAAGTTTTTATCTATTATTTGTTTGAATATGTTCTCCATTCCATTTTCTCTCTCTTCTCCCTCTGATATATCTATTATTTTTATGTTAGTCTTTTTGATGGAGTCAGACAGTTCCTATAGGGCTTTCTCATTTTTTAAAATTTTTGAGTCTCTTTCTTCTTCTCTCTGTTGTGCCTCAAGTTGCTTGTCTTCTATTTCACTAATCCTACCTTCTATCTCGCCTGTTCTGTTAGCTAAGCTTGTTACCTCATTTTTCAATTCATGAATTGAGTTTTTCATCTCTGTTTGATTTATTTTTATTGTTTCAATTTCCTTGGTAATATATTCTTTGTGTTCATTGAGTTGTTTTCTGAGCTCCCTAAATTGCCTTTCTGTGTTTTCTTGTATATCTCTGAATATTTTTAGGATTTCTATTTTAAATTCTCTGTCATTTAGCTCCAAGGTTTCCAATATATTAAATTTTTTCTCCATAGATTTTTCCTCATCTACCTGTGCTAAATCTCTGTCTTTTGTATCCATGGTATTTGATTTCCTCTTCTGTAATGGCATCTGAGGGTGGTTTTGTTGATAGCACTAATGAGAATTAATAAATAAAAAAAAGTAAAAAAAAGAAAAAAATGGAAAGAGAAAAAAAGATAATTTATTATTTCTCTCTTTTTTTCTTCTCCTCTTCCCTCCGCCTTGAGAAAATATTGTGATGAACTGTGAATTATATTGTGCTAAATGGAACAAAAACTACCTATAATGGAGGGCCTGAGTTGGGAGAAGTGATAAAGGGGCAAAAAATGAGTTAGGGACCCACAAAATGCCAAAAAAGGAAAAAATTTGGGTCAAGAATAAAAGGATTTGCTTGTAAGTGATGGTCGACTAAGAGATATAATGAGAGGGATAAGAGGGAAACAGGATAAAGGAAAAAAAAATACTATTGTATTAAATGGAGCAAAAACTAGGTAGAATGGAGAGCCGGGGTTGGGGGGAATGCTAATGAGTTAAAAAGTGAAGTCAAAAGCACCGAAAATGCCACAAAGAAAAAAAATTTTAGTCCCAAATAAAATAATTTGTTCGTGATTGAGAATGAGAGGGAAAGTAAAGGAGAACAGAAAAAACTAATAGGGAGAAAAAAGAAAAAGGAGAAAAGGAAAAGAAGAAAAAAGAACAAAAAGAGAGAGAGAGGGTTTTGGAGTGTAACCCTCATAGAGAGAAAGGAAGAAGAAAGAAAATGGGAGATGTAACACTTATGGGTAGTGTAGTTCAAGAGTTCAAGAAGGGGAAAGAATAAGACAGGCAGAGAATAAATGGACCAAGGTGGAAGAGAAAAAATAATAAAGACAAGAAGATGAAAGAAACAAAAAAAATGAAAAAAGTTATAATATCTCTGGATTTTTCTTGATTTTGAGAGGTTACCTTCTTGCTTTTTCTTTCCTCTCCCTCTTCCTGGTCAGTGACTCTGTACCCCAGGCTCTGCCCCTGTGGCACACTTAGGTAGCGATTTGCAGTTGATAAGTCTCTATGGCGATGTCATATATTAGGCTTCAGTCTCTTTGGTAGTCGAGGCTTGTTAGCATTTGCAGGCTCCAACAATGAGAGAGTCCATTTTCCCGGAGCCTCTCTCCTAGTCTCTCCTTCCTGAATTAGCAGCCTGATGATCCAGCTATGAGGTTGCCGCTGCCTCTGCCTAGAGAGTAAGAGGCTCAAAGAGCTGGCAAATCCCCACTCTATCCCCACTCAGCACAGGGCTCTGGGTAAGTCTCTCTCAGTCAGAGCCACCAGCGTAATCAGGCAGGGCTGGGAGCCAATTGCTCTCAAGGTGTCTTTCTATGAGCCTCCAGGCATGTCCAGTATGCCTCAGCACTCTGTGGGACCACTCTCCCCAGGTTTTTTTGCACTTTGTAGCCTGTTTTGGCTGGGAAGAAGATGCCCTAGTTGCTGCCTGCAGAACAGGATGTCTTAAAAGCTGCCAAATCCCTCTTTTTAACGTATAGCCCTGAGTATGAAAGCTCTGCCAATCAGAAGTTGCCCCCACCCCTACGTGCATAGCAAGAGGCATTCAAACATATCACGCCTCTTGTCTTAGGTCGCTGAACTGAGAGACATCTTGTCAGTTAGAGCCCCGTAGGTCAGTTGGGAGGTGAGCAGACTGTGGGTTAAGCTAATTTCAGCGATTGGAT
Organism: Saccopteryx leptura; assembly: GCF_036850995.1. NCBI lineage: Eukaryota > Metazoa > Chordata > Mammalia > Chiroptera > Emballonuridae > Saccopteryx > Saccopteryx leptura. Next base: position 187,688,646 of record NC_089505.1, on the reverse strand, counting down.
CCATAGCTCTGCTCCAGAGACAGACTGCAAGCTACTTGTGTGCCCCTCCCCCTAATGCTTTCATATTTTTTCTTCCCGGGGATGTTAGCTTGAATGGCTGGGTGAGGCGCCCCGCCGACCCAGAGAAGTTCGGGCGTAGGGAAGTTCGCTTTCACGCACTCCCCGCATGCCGCTGTTCAGGGTGCAGGGACCACACCGAGACTCTGGTCACAGCCCATGCAAAGGCCTCTGACTCTGCCCCTCTGTCCGGGAACTCAGATGCCCACTCCCGGGGTGCTAGGAGGAACCTCTTGCACACTGTCTGTGCTCGCCGACCAGGATATCGGGGCTAATGGCGACTTCTGCTCACCCATCTTTGCCGGGTCCGGCGCGGGCGTTAGCTCACGTTGGCCGAGTCGCCGCAGGCACACTCTTTCCTTGGCTTGGACGTCTGTGCCGCAGCCTGGCTCCTCCACACCCTTAGCCCTCTATCTCAGTTCCAAGTGAAAGCAGCCCTTGCACAGGTTAGTGAGGAAGGCAGAGTGTTTCTTTCTCCGTCTTATTTCCTACAGGGTTGATTATATATTTAGTCAATTTTTTGCTCAATCATACCTTCATTTTCAGTGTATGGGACTTCCAGACGCTCCAAGGATACATTTTTCTGTCTCTGGTTGAAGAACTTGTTGAAATTTTGGGGAGATTTATTAGTAGCGCTCCTCATGGCTCCGTTTCTCTGACATCACTCTAAACCAGTGGTTCTCAACCTTTCTAATGCCGTGACCCCGCAATACAGTTCCTCATGTTTTGGTGACCCCAAACCAAAAAACAATTTTGGTGGCTACTTCATAACTGTAATTTTGCTACAGTTATGATTCGGAATGTAAATACCTGATATGCATTATGTATTTTTCGATGGCTTTAGGTGACCCCGCTGGGGTCGCGACCCACAGGTTGAGAACCGCTGCTCTAAACTTACATGTTTTCCAAAAGAATACTTACTAGTAAAATATAGTCATTTATATATATATATAAAAAGCTGAAAATAAATTTGGCAAGCATTCATCTAGAGAAGATAGCAAAATAAACCTGGAGCAAATACAAAGCAGTAAACAATAAGAGAAGAACATAATATAGATAACAGCTAATAGGGGATCAAAAAAGTTAAATATTGGTACTTTGAAAAGGCTAATAAAATCAATTAATTAAGACTGGTCAAGGAAAACAGAAAGAAGCTGAAATAATGAATAAGAAGGCATCGCTACAGCTCCTGTAGACATCAAAGTGGTATTAAGAGAATATTGTGAATAATTTTTTTTGCTAATTAATTTTTAAACTTAGATAAAATGGACAAATTTGTAGAAGAAAGTATAATTTAGCAAAACTGATTCAGATAGAGTTAGAAAACCTGAATATTCCACCTGACCAGGCGGTGGCGCAGTGGATAGAGCATCGGACTGGGATGCGGAGGACCCAGGTTCAGAGACCCCAAGGTCGCCAGCTTGAGCGCGGGCTTATCTGGTTTGAGCAAAGCTCACCAGCTTGGACCCAAGGTTGCTGGCTCAAATAAGGGGTTACTTGGTCTGCTGTAGCCCCACTGTGAAGGCACATATGAGAAAGCAATCAATGAACAACTAAGGTGCCGCAACGAAAAACTGATGATCGATGCTTCTCATCTCTCTCCGTTCCTGTCTGTCTGTTCCTATCTATCCCTCTCTCTGACTCTAACTCTGTCTCTGTAAAAAAAAACAAAACAAAAAAAAAACCCTGAATATTCCTATAACCATTAAAAAGATGGAGTCAGTGATGAAAATTCTTCCCACAAAAAAAATTCCACAACCAGGCCCTGACTGGTTGTCTCAGTGAATAGAGCTTTGGTCTGGTGTATGGACATTCCAGGTTTGATTTTCAGGGTCAGGGCACACAAGAGAAGTGACCATATGCTTCTCTCTCCTTTCTCTCCCTCTTCCCTGCCCCCCCCCCAGCCAATGACTTGATTGTTTCCAGCTTTAGGCCTGGGCACTGAGGATAGCTCAGTTGGTTGGAGCATCAGTTTCAGGCGCTAAAAATAGCTTGGTTGGTTTGAGCATCGTCCCCAGATGGTCTGTGTGGTGGATCCCAGCCAGGTCACATGTGGGAGTCTGTTTTACTATTTTCCCTTCTCTCACTTAAAAAAAATAAAATAAAAAGTAAAGAAAATTCCACAACCAGATAGCTTCATCAGTTACTTCCACCAAATATTCAATGAATAAATTATTACAATCTTTTTAAAGCTTGTCCTGATAATAGAAGAGAGGAGGCTCTCCCAGACTCATTTTATGAGACTAGCATATCTTTTTATTCCCATACTTGAAAAAAAAAGATACAAGAAAGAAAAACTACAGACTTATCTCAATATAGATGTGAAAATACTGAATAAAATATGACAAAATGAATCCATCAATGGACAATAAAGTTTGGAAGATAGACGGCCTCACAAACAGAGAAAAGCAAAATGAATTGATTATAATTTTTCATCCATTAGGCCAACATTTTTGAAAGATTGGTAATATCAAATGTTGGTGAAAATGCGTAATAACAGGCATCCCCATTGCAGTACTGATTGAGAGTGTGAGTTTGTGAAGTTTATTGAGAAAAGAAGCATCTACCAGTCTTTCACAAGCACATAACTTTTACAGCAATTCTATTCTTAGTCTATCCTACTCACATGTATGCTCCAAGATTAAGTCCGTTACACCTTAGTTGAGAGTAAAAAAATTGGAAACAAACCAAATAGTTCATAAATAGATATACTAAATTATGATTCATTGAAACTACAGAATATATAGACATCTAAAAGATGTAGACATTAACATACAATGATTCAGAAAGATTGTCAAGCCTTGTTAGCAAAAAAATAAGTTAAAACAATAGAGTATGATCCTTTTGATCTTACATATACACCCTCTGGAATTTATATGTGTATTTCCAGAATATATAGGCAAATACCTAGAGAGAATGAAAGAATGAACAACATACTCTGAATAAGGATCACCTCTAGGTAATGAAGGTAGGAGGGATTGGAAGAAACAACTTTAAAGTGTTGTTCTGTGTGATTCTGTACAATCTGTGTCTTTAGAAAGGAATTTGTACTTATATATTCTGTATAATAAAAAAATTGTAAAAAGAAAACAAGTACTTTTATAAATTAAAACAACATAAAAATGCTTATCATGTTAAATAGAAAGCAATATCCTCTGTCAGTCTCCCCCAAATGACTCATATGTTCATTCAGTGAATATTTTTGACCACCTTCCTCTATGTAGCTCGCAGTCTGTTAGGAGCAAAATATAAATATGACTAGAAAAAAAAAACTTGAAGAAAATGCCAAAATGTTTTTTTCTTTGAGTGAATGTGCAATATATAAGTTTCTTTTTAAATATAATTCCCTACATTTTCTGTAATGAGTATTACTTTTATAGGGAAAAAATTCTTTTTTATTTTGAGAAGATACATAATATAAAATATGCTGTCTTAACCATTCTTAAGAATACAATTCAGTGGCATTAAGTATTATACATGCACAGTGTTGTGCAACCATCACCAGTATCCATTTCCTTTTTTTTTTTCATACCAAACAGAAACTTTATACCCATTAAACAAAACCTCCACATTTCTTTTTCTCCCCAGCCTCTGATAACCTCTATTCCAATTTCTGTCTCTACAAATTTGCCTATCCTAAGTACCTCATAGAGAGGGACTCACACAACATTTGTCTTTTTGTGTCTCATGTATTCACTTAGCATAGCAATTTTCAACCATGGTGCTGTGGCACACCAGTATGCCACAAGAATTTTTTTTTTTATTCTCCACAAAAAATTTTAAAATGCAATACCTGAGTATTTAGTTGGGCCACTGACCTCTTTTCCATTAAACCAGTGGTAGTCAACCTGGTCTCTACCGCCCACTAGTGGGCATTCCAGCTTTCATGGTGGGTGGTAGCGGAGCAACCAAAGTATAAATAAAAAGATAGATTTAACTATAGCAAGTTGTTTTATAAAGATTTATTCTGCCAAACTTAGCAAAAATCCAACATAAAGTACTTGGTAATTATTATATGCTTTAACTTGCTGTAACTCTGCTTTATAAATTTTATAAAGTAAAGTTACTTCCCTACTTTATAAATCACCATTACTGTGGAACTGGTGGGTGGTTAGAAAATTTACTACTAACAGAGATACAAAAGTGGGTGGTAGGTATAAAAAGGTTGACTACCCCTGCATTAGACTGTCAAATTAAAAAAAATATGACATCAGCCAACACAACAATAGCCATCTGGTGTGAAAGAATCAACATACCTTTTTTTTTTTATCAAGATCAGCAAAAGACATATTTTTTTGTGTGCCACAGAATTTTACTTATTAGTTTATGTGAGCCATAAAATGAAAAAGGTTGAAAATCACTAACTTAGCATAATGTCTTCAAGGTCCACATAGCCTGTATCAGAACTCAATTCCTCTTTGAGGCTGAATAATACTCCATTGTATGTACACATTACAATTTGATCATTCATCTATTGATGGATTCTGGGGTTTTCATCTTCTATCTGTCATATGTACCTAGGAGTAGAGCTACTAGGTTCTGTAATTGTATATTTAACTCTTTGAGGAATGATCAAACTTTTCCACAATGGCTGCACTGTTTTACATTCCCACCAGCAGTGCACAGGGGTTCCAGTTTTTCTATGTTCTCACCAATACTTTTAATTTTCTGGGTTTTGGTTTTATGTTATGTTTTAAAATGGTCGTTCTAATGAGTGTGAAGTGGTATATATCTCATGACAGATTTGTTTTGTATTTCCCTAATGACTAATGAAGTTTGGCATCTTTTTTGTACGTATTGACCATTTGTATATCTTCTTTGGAAGAATGTCTATTTAAACCCTTTTCCCATTTTTGCATTGAGTTGATTTTTTAGTTGTTGTTGAATTGTAGGAATTCTTTATATAATCTGGATATTCATCCTTTATCAGATATATATGATTTGCAAATATTTTTTTTCCTGTTGTCTTTTCACTGTCTTGATAATGTCCTTTGATAAGCACCGAAGGTGCTAATTTTGATGTAGACCAGTTTATCTATTTTTATTTTGTTGCCCATGCTTTTAGTGTCATATCTAAGAAATTACTGTCAAATCCAGTGTCTTGATGCTTTTCTCCTATTTTTTTTCTAATATACTGCTTACAAAATTTAGGGGATATTTCAAATTGAATATAAAGCAATAAAGAAAAGCATTTGATTTTTTTTTATTATTAAACAAGAACATCAGAAAAGCAAATGACAAGTCAAAGAAAATTGTTCAGTTATGCAAATGAGATGCAAAACCAACTTTTATTTCATTGGTGAAAGTGCACTATACAAAAGGCTGAAAGTACTGGAGAATCTGCACGTTCCTTGATCCCCTAATTTTTTGAGCAGTGTAGTTATATAATGTTAGCTCTTATGCTTAGGTTTTTGATCCATTTTGAGTTAATTTTTATATATGTTTAAGGGTAAGGATCTTACTTCATTCTTTTATATGTGAATATTCAGTGTTCCCCCAATGAATGGTCTTGGCACCCTTGTCCACAATAAATTGACCATATATGTAAAGGGATATTTCTGGGTTCTTCATGTGTCTTCTTGGACTGTTTGTCCTTAGGCCAATACCACACAGTTTTGATTACTGTACCTTTGTAGTGAGGTTTTTTGTTTGTTTGTTTTTTGGGGTTTTTTTTGTCTTTTTCTGAATCTGGAAATGGGGAGGCAGTCAGACAGACTCCTGCACGCGCCCAACCGGGATCCACCCGGCATGCCCACCAGGGGGCGATGCTCTGCCCATCTGGGGCGTCGCTCTGCTGCAATAAGAGCCATTCTAGCGCCTGAGGCAGAGGCCACAGAGCCATCCTGAGTGCCCAGGCCAACTTTGCTCCAATGGAGCCTTGGCTGTGGGAGGGGAAGAGAGAGACAGAGAGGAAGGAGAGGGGGAGGGGTGGAGAAGCAGATGGGCATTTCTCCTGTGTGCCCTGGCCGAGAATCGAACCCGGGACTCTCGCACGCCAAGCCGACGCTCTACCACTGAGCCAACCGGCTAGGGTCTGTAGTGAGTTTTGAAACCAGAAAATGTAAATACTCTTAACTTTGTTCTTCTTTTTAAAGATTATTTTGGCTATTGGGGCAAAACATTTATTTTTATTTATTTTTTTGATATTGATTGTTTGTAGCTATGTGAAATTTCTCCCTTCTGAAATTTTGTAATAATTTCCTGCAACTGACTGTCTTCTGCTATCTACTAAAATATGTGTTTTACTCTTTGTTATAGAACAAGTGTCCTGAACAAAGTGAACTTGTGAAAAGAATGCAGTCTCTCCAAATGGATTGTGTAGCAATACCTCCAAGCAGGTCAAATTCAGGTAACTTATACTCTGATCAAAAAGCTGCCTGTTAACTTATTCGCCCATTCATGCAATCAACTCTCTAAAATACTGTTCGCAACCAAGTGAGAAACAGAAGAAGCTATAAAATGTAACATCTGCCTTAAAGGAATTTATATATATTCGGAATCAAGGTACATATATTCTAAATGTTAAGTAGCATTGAGTTCACCAAAATCATAAAGTTTCTGAAATGCAAGAGTCCAATATGTCTGATAGGGAGAAAGTGATAGTTCAGGAAAAGGAAGGGGGCATGTGAGGGAGCAAAGTCCTTGAGAAGGTGAGAGATGACTAGACTCGGAGTACAAGCAGAGTGGTTGGTCTAAGGTTCAAGCAAGGATACTATTTTTCCCTCACAACAAAAGGGAAGACAGAGTACAGGATTTTGAATCAACTTATTAGCTATCTATTCAGGGACCAATCACTAAACCTCTTAAACTTTATCCATCAAATCATGGTCATTGCCCTGCTCATACAGAGTGTTTAAAGAGTGGAAGAATCCCTGGAAAGTGATTAGCACAGAGCGACTACTCCTAGTTTCCAACCCTAGTTACCAACCAAGGAGACAATTGCCTTCTCTGCTGCAACACAATCCCTTTCTTCCTTGGTCATTCCTGTGACACCGCTTTTCTGTCGCTTGGTATACTTTCCTTAGTGCTCTCTCACTGCTACACAGGGGCCCCTACTGGTTACATGTAAAAGAAGAGGACTATCTAAAAAACGCTTTTCACTTGTTCTCAAAGTTTTCAGTGTTACTCTGAGCTACAGATTCATTTTGGGGCTCAGGCTTCATTTTACTTTGTAGTATGTGACGGAACTTTCTCCAGTGTCCATCATTTTTTCTCAGCCACAGAACAGCCCAGTTCCCTGCATAGTTCCCAGGGACTCGGGATGGGTCCCGTGGAGGAGTCCTGGTTCGCCCCCTCTGCAGAGCACCAGCAGGAGCAGAATGAGCTCACCCTGCAGAGTAAACTCCAGGAGGAGGCCAACTACCATCTTTTTGGATGTCGCATGGACAAGCAAACAAAACGGCCTGCGCAGAGTGTCGCTTACAGCAGAGAAGAGGAGAGGAGACGGCGGGTCTCCCATGACCCTTTTGCACAGCCAAGGTCTTATGAGGCTGTTCAGAACCCAGGGGTCAAAGGCCTGGCTTCTTCCAGTGCAGCCAGTCATGGTAATGCAGTCCACCAACCAGATGGACTGACCAGCCCACCCCAAATGCTCGTCTGGAACAATGGATTGTATGATCTGCATAGTTATCCGGGAACAGTAGGTGCCGGAGTTTGGTATGGGATAAATCCCAACCATATGCCAAGCCAACATAAAACTCCAGTGCCTGAGACCAACCTACTGGGAAACACACCCACAATTCCATTCATCTCCCTGACATCAAGAGGTAAACAGGCCTTTCAGTCCAACCTTATCTTTTTTTTCCTCTGAAAATAAAACAGCTGTCGTAGACTATAAGGTAACCAAAGGCAAGTTGTTCAGTCCTCAGCTGCCAGATGGAACTTGCCACCATGGAGTAGTCTCCATCAGACCACTCGGCCTGGGCATATTTCAGTTTGGGTAGGATTTGGTGCATCTGCCTACAAGTGTTGGTTTATAGGTTTTTGTAACTAGTAGGCGTCTTTCATTCTCACCTGAATCACAGCACTCCTATTATACCCAATCTCTGATGCAAGTATCTTTTACTTGCTTGCTGTTTTTTGAAGGTAAGAAATAAGTTTTGGATATTTTTACTTATCTTCCATAGTCCAAAGACTACCATTTGTGATGAAAACCACATTGTCAGGTTACCATCACCATCATCCATTTCTAGAACTTTTTATCTTCCCAAACTGAAACACTATACTTGTCAAACAATAAGTTTGATAAGTCCCCATTCTTCTCTCTCCTCCCTGCCCCTGGCAACCAACCTTATACTTTCTGTCTGTGAATTTAATTACTGTAGGTACCTCATATCAGTGAAATCCTACAGTATTTATCCTTACTTTACTTAGCACAATGTCCTAAAGGTTCATCCATGTTGTAGCATGTGTTAGAATTTCCTTCCTTTTTAAGGCTGAGTAATATTCCATTGTGTGTGTATACCATATTTTGTGTATCTTTTCATCTACTGAGGGACACTAGAATGGCTTTCACTTTTTAGCTGTTTTGAATAATGCCGCAAGGGGGTATAAATACCTGTTTGAGAATCTGCTTTCAATTCTTTGGGGTATATACTCAGAAGTGGAATTGCTGGATCATATTGTAATTTTATTTTTAAGTTTTGGAGGAACTGTCATACTATTTTCCACAGTGGCAGCACCATTTTTTATTCCCACCACTAGTGCACAAGGGTTCCAGTTTCTCCATATCTTGTCAATACTTGTTATTTTCTGTTTTTATAATAGTTGCCGGCCCTGGTCAGTTGGTTCAGTGGATAGAGCGTCAGCCCAGCGTGCGGACGTTCGGGTTCGATCCCCGGTCAGGGCACACATGAGAAGTGACCATCTGCTTCTCTCCTCCTTCGTCTCCCCCTCTCCTTCTTCCCCTCCTGCAGCCAGTGGCTCAGTTGGTCTGAGCATCAGCCCCGGGCACTGAGGATAGCTCGATTGGAGCATCAGCCCCAGATGGGGGTTGCGGGTGGATCCTGGTCAGTGTGCATGTGGAGTCTGTCTCTCTATATCCCTTCCTCTCACTTAAAAAATAATAATAATAGTTGCCATCTTAATGGATGTGAGGTGGTTCAGCCACATTTTAAAAAGAAAACCTTAGAGGGTGGCACAGAATAAATAAATTAACTTAAACATTTGGAGTAAAGCCTTGCCCCTTACTGTGTTATATTTCTCATCATATTTCCAACTTCGGTGTACTTATCTGTGTATTTATCTCTATTCAGATGAGTCTGCAAAATGTTGCATATCCAACAGTACTGGCATTCAGATTGGAGACCATAATTATATGGAGATTGGTATGAGCTCGCCATCACTGGACAGCACGCACATGAACTTGAAAGAGCCATATTCTAAGTATCTAGAAATCTTTGGTAAGATGCCCTTTAAGGACCCATTGTCTAGTAACCTTGAGCTTACTTGTGGAAAAGGATATAGTGGAATCCTAAAACTTGTCTGATTATTCTCTTTGAAAGTTGTCCCATCTTTCCTCTTAAAATCTCTGAGCAATTTCTGTATAATTTCTTTGTAGTTTATTTATGTTTAATATGGGGGAAATTACAATATTGAATTCATGGATTATTGTGAAAGTTAAATGAGTCAATATGTATAAAGAGCTTAGAGGCCCTGGCCAGTTGGCTCAGTGGTAAAGCATTGACCTGGCATGTGGATGTACCGGGCTCGATTCCCAGTCAGAGCCACACAGGGGAAGTGACCATCTGCTTCTTCAGCCTTTTTCCTCCCTCTTCTCTCTCTTGCTCTCTCTCCATTTTCCCCTTCTGCAGCCATGGCTCAATTGGTTTGAGCAAGTTGGCCCAGGTGCTGAGGATGGCTCCAATGGAACCTCTGCCTCAGGCGCTAAAAATAGCTAGGTTGTGGAGCAACAGAACCTGATGGACCCAGAGCATCACCCAGGAGGGGGCTTGTCAGGTGGATCCTGGTCAGGGCACATGCAGGAGTCTGTCTCTCTATCTCCCCTCCTCTCACTTAAAAAAAAGAGCTTAGAACACTGCGTGGAACATAGTAAGATCTATAAAAGTGTTATCATCATTAATATTACTACTCAGACCTGGAAGAGATAACTCCTTCAGGTCTCCATCAAAAAGAATTTTGAAATTCTTGGGACACTGTGTAAGCTATGGGACACGATGCCCTCAACATCACCTCCATAATTAAAATGAGGAATTCCTCTTACAGGGTTCCACTATGCAGGCTCATCACATTAAATCCCAAAACACAACCTGGGAAAAGCAGTCATGGGCCAAAACAATGTGATTTAAGGACCCAACTTCTTGCCTAACCATAGGATTGGCAAATTAGGCTTCATTGGCTCTGAGGTCTCTGTTGCTACTACTCAACTCACATTGTAGTGCAGTAGCAGCCACAGACAATAGCACATGGATAGCCATGTTCCAGTAAAACTTTGTTTACAGAAACAGGCTGCAGGCCAGCTTTGGTCCACAGGCCATAGTTTGCCAGTTCCTGGTCTTGCCCTTTAAAATACCTAGAGCAGAGGTTTCTATATTTGGGGAAGACAGGGATATCTTTCAGAAGCTGATGAAACCCAGGGATCCTCTCCCAGAGAGGTATTGACAAAGTTTGTTAAATATCTTGGAAGGTTTCTGGACGACTGATTTCCAGTGGTGATGATAAAAGCCGCATCGTGGGTGAGCTGAGGAACGGCTGGGGGTTGAGGAGCAAACATGAGATGTCTTTTTTCTTATATTCAGCTCACTAAAGTAGAATGAAGATCAAGGAGTGTGTTTTGTTTGTGGTGGCTATTTTATACTAGTTTTCTTTTTCATGATTTTTGTGAAGGCCTAAGGCAGGGGTCTCAAACTCAACTCAGCATGTGGGCCGCAGAGCAAGATCACAGCCATTCGGCCGGCCGCACTAGGTCTACAAAAGGCAACTGTTACGCAACACTTTTCTCACTGCAGTTGAAAACAAAAAAAAAATCAGTACAAAATTGTTTGGCGGGCTGCATGCGGCCCGCGGGCCACGAGTTTGAGACCCCTGGAAGGGGAAGGAACCAGTAGAAAGAGAGGTTATGGCTGTAGAAGAGAGGCAACGGTTGTGCAGGAGAGGAATGAGTCTGGAAATAGACCTTGAAGAGCATAGGTGCTTCGTCCCTTAAAGGACAGGAGAAGGCCCTGTAATTGACTAGGTAGGTTTGCACTTGATGAGCTCAGTTTCCCTGATGAACTAAGAGGAAAGTGACCTGTTGCATGAAGGGCATCAGGAGTTAAGGGACCTTAACTCTGGACAGATGTAAGTGGAAGATGTCCAAAAGGAATAAATAATGGTGTTTTTCCCGTCTATATCAGGAAGGTCTGATATAAATAGGGCCTCTGGCTGAGGTTGTATAAAACAGCCGAATAGTCAGGCAGAGGTTTTAATCCCAAAACCATCAGCTGTGGCTCAGAGATGCATCTGCTAGGAGGAAGAGGTTCCTTAGTTAAACTCACAAAAACTCCTCCATTGGGCTAGCAGACATGTAAAATATCATCCAATGAGTCAACAGCTATATAATTAAAGAAGTTCTCTCTTCCACTGTACACCAGGTCCTCTTCACTTTATACGAGTGTTGGAAACTAGAATGTTCAAATGAGTTGCAGCTTGATGCCTTCTTGTCTTTTCTTTTTGGCAGATAATACCACTAGCCTGACTGAAAAACACCTGGACCCGGTCAGGGAAAGCCTGGGGAAGGCCTGGAAACCGTGTGCCCGTAAGCTGGGCTTCACTGAGTCTCAGATTGATGAAATTGACCACGACTATGAGCGAGATGGATTGAAAGAGAAGGTTTACCAGATGCTCCAAAAGTGGCTGATGAGGGAAGGCAATAAGAGGGCCACGGTGGGAAAGCTGGCCTATGCACTGCACCAGTGTTCAAGAATAGACCTTCTGAACTGTTTGATACATATCACCCAGAACTAACTTGTAGAAGCTTTGGCAGCATGGAGTAAACGCCTCACTTAGTTAGCATTTCGCTGAATGTGTGCTGCCTCAGATCGTCCAGACTTCTTTCCTGATCTGGGTTCTATGTCTGCATAAAATACTACTTCTTGAATTTCATAGCTGGACAATGGGGAAGAAATCTATTGCAAACAACTCGCTAAACAGGAAGACCTATTAATGGCCGAGCTGGAATAGAAAAAGGAAGCCTAATTGGGTTTTGAAAGTGAAAGAAGAAATATTTGAGAAAGATCGTTTTCTTTCACTTTATCCCATAACGTTCAGTTACGCTCTTCATTCAGTTTCCTGGAATTTTGTTTGAGCAAGGAAAAAAAATTCAGAGAATGTAAACTAGATCAATTTTTTTTATTATTTTGTGCTTTCTCCACATAGGCCCCTGTTATAACCAAAGTAGAGAAAAATTCTAAGTTCTCTTCAAACAGTATTTTTTTTGGTATCATAACCACAGTTCTTTCCAAAATTATAGGGTCTGTTAATTTCATTATTAAATGCTGTATCTATCACTACAGGCTTTAAGAATCACATGAAGTCTCCACTCCATAAGTAACTGAAAGGATTGCCTGATCAGACAGTGGTACAGTGGATAGAGCATCAGCCTGGGATATAGGAGGACCCAGGTTCAAAACCTCGAGGTTGCCGGCATGAGTGCAGGCTCACCAGCTTGAGCAGTGTTGCCGGTTTGAATTTGGGATCATTGTTGGGACCCCACTGTCACTGGCTTGAGTCCAAAGGTCACTGGCTTGAAGCCCAAGGCAAGGGCTCAGTGGCTCAGCTGGAGCCCCTGGTAAGGCACATATGAGGAAGCAATCAATGAACAGTTAAGGTGCCACAACAAAGAATTGATGCTTCTCATCTTTATCCCTTCCTGTCTGTCTGTCCCTCTCTCTGTCTATCTCACTAAAAAATATATAAATAATTTTTTAAAAAAACCTGAAGCACCCTGGCTGGTTTGCTCAGTGGTGAGAGTATCAGCCCAGCGTATGGATGTCCTGGGTTTGATTTCCAGGTCAGGTCACACAGGAGAAGTGCCCATCTGCTTCTCCACCCCACCCCCCTCACTTCTCTCTCTCTGTCTCTCTCTCTTTCTGTCTCTCTCTCTCTCTCTCTCTCTCCTCTCTCCCTCTTTCTCTCTCTCTCTCTCTCTCTCTCTCTCTCTCTCTCTCTCTCTCCCTCTCTCTCTCTCTCCCTCCCTCCCTCTCCTGCAGACATGGCTTGATTGGAACAGATTGGCCTTGGGCACTGAGGATGGCTTCATTGCCTCAACTTCAGGCGCTAAAAATAGCTTGGCTGCAAGCATGGCCCAAGATGGGCAGAGTATCGCCCCTAGTGGGCTTGCCATGTGGATCTCAGCCAGGGCACATAAGGGAGTCTGTCTCTCTGCCTCCCCTTCTCTCACTGAATAAAAAAGAAAAGAAAAACAAACTGAAAGGATTTTAAGGTGTACTAAGGTGGAAAAAATAGATAACAAAAATATCACAATTTCTCAGGCATGTGTTGCAATAAATTGCTACTGATTGTGACAACTACAAAAACTTTTTTTTTTTTTATTAAGTGAGAGACAGGGAGGCAGAGACAGACTCCCTCATGTTCCCTACCCGGGATCCACCTGGCAAGCCCCCTACCAGGCCTTACTTTGCCTGTCCAGGCCGCTGCTCCATTGCAGAGCCATTTTTTAGCACCTGAGGGGAAGCCATGGAGCCATCCTCAGTGCCCAGGGCTATTCTAGCAATGGCTGTGGGAGAGGAAGAGAGAGAAAATGGGGAGGGGTAGAAAAGCAGATAATCACTTCCCCTGTGTGCCCTGACCAGGAATCGAACCCGGACTTCCATCCACGTGCTGGGTCGACACTACCGCTGAGCCAACCAGCCAGGGCCTACAGAAACTCTTGATTAAGTTTTTAGTCTTTCTGGCACTTTAGGCACTTTCCCAACCAGTGTGCCCTGAAGAGGGAGAAGGGCTGCAGGTAGTATTATTATCTTTACCTTGGCTGTGACTGGAACCTCAGGGTTGATCCCTGTTGAACAGCTCCCCACTTTACCTCAGGCTGCTGTGGAAATACTTCATTTTTTCCTGTGAACTATAACCTAAAGAAAGGACAGCTTCGGAGTCTTCTAATTGTGCCTCAGCACTCAGCCTTTTAAAGCCCACATGAATGAGTGAAGAGACTAGCAGACTGAAGCTAACCGGGTGATTCCCCATCACTGCCTGAATTCTGCTAACCAGAGAGGGCAGGCCATTCTGCATAGCCCTCCTGGTATGGTGTGGTCAGCCAGGCTGTCAGAACAGACGCTGGTGTCTGGTGGGTTAACAGTATTATTGGTTCTGAGTCTACACCTCTGGCCCCAGCAGATAAACATACACACACATACCCACCACCACCACCATGATGTGGGACTCCAAGCAGAATTTCTCAACCTCAGCTCTGTTGGCATCTTGGGCTGGATAATTCTTTGTTGTGGGCAACCATCCTATGCATGGTAGGTATTTGGAAACAAACCTGGCCGCTGGCCCTAGATGCCAGTAGCACCTTTCTCCCCTCCTTCCATCCCCAGTCATGACAAGGATTGCCAGGCACTCTCTGAAAGGGTACAATTGCCCGTCGAGAAGGGCACTGTTATAGAGTAATGAGCCTCAGTTTTCTTATCCACACGAATGCTCACTGCTTAGTCACCACACAGCACTGACCACAGGGACTAAAAAGCCAACTGGGGTAAAGAGTCCCAGGCTTTACTAGTGGGGGCTAGATGACTTCTCTATTTTTGTCTGTTTTAGATTAGAGACCCCCCCCCCATTTTGTTGAATTAATTAGGATGACACTGGTAAACAAAAGTTATACAGGTCAGGATGGCATCTTTTCTAAATGTATCCCTTGTACCTCTGTTTTAACAGTGTTCTAAAAATCCTTAACTTCTGAAGAGATTGCATAATCAATGTTAAGATGCAAAAATGGAAAGCGTTTTAATTGACTTTTATAAAAATAAAGTTTTGTACCTTAAATATATAGGCCAGTGAAATTATGTGTTTGTATAAACAAGACAAGACAGTTCAGGGTTCCACACTGTGACTTCACCCCCAAGGCTGGCAGTTCCTGTACATACTCCTCTTTTCCCTGCCGCCCTTGGCAGGACAGGAAGCTGGCGGAAGAAAGTGGAGAAGCTTGATTGCGAACAATGTGTTTTGCCTCGGGATGAACTCGCTGCCCTGTAAGCCTGGGCATTCTGTCCTTCAAACACATGTTAGAGGCCTGTTCTTCAGCCCCTGCCCGCTAAATACTGGTCTGAAAAGAGTCACATTTGTAGCTGAGCAGTTCCAGTACAAGGCCCAAGTGCCACAAAAACAGCAGTCTTTGGCAGAAACCAAGTGAGATGACGTAGACTACAAAATGAGAAAGAAGAGTATCCACACTTGGTTCCACAAAAGATACTTAGACCCTGAGGTTACCACTGGTAAATAAGACCAGCCTGTCCAGCTCAGTCTTACTTGGCAGATTGCCCACTGGTTGCTATGGTCATACTTGTTGCTTTGGGTCTAGAATATGAAGTTAGGTATTCAAAAATAAGAACAGTCGTTTCTTACAGAATGTTTGAAATAGTATTTTGCTGAATATTTTAGTGTGTTATAGAGAATAATTTTTGTAATACTAATGTAAATAAAAAGAGGTGTTTATCTGATGATTGCAGAGGCTTTGGCTCACAGAAACATCACTGAAGGGCAGTGCTGCTCCAGGGAATGCTATGATATTATTACAATCCCCACAAAGGGCTCTGAAATCAAGCAGACTTAATCCCCTCTGCCACTCTTTAGCTCTGTACCTAGAGCCTGCTTCCTCATCTATAAACAGAGAGGGGAAAGTTCATAAGGTTGATGTGAGGAATAAAATAAGATAATGTATCATAAGGTGCCTGGCACAAAAATAGTTATTTTGTAAACTGCGCACTTGTGTTATACATAGAGGACTAGTTCTCAAGTGTGTGCTTTAAACTGTGGCACCAATAACTTAAAACCTCACAGTGCTACCCTTTTGCTTACCAGTAGGATGACTGGTATTAAAATTATAGACAGCTGGCCCTGGCTGGTTGGCTCAGTGGTAGAGCATCAGCCTGGCATGCAGGAGTCCCAGGTTTGAGTCCTGGCCAGGGCACACAGGAGAGGCGCCCATCTGCTTCTCTACCCCTTCCCCTCTCCTTTCTCTCTGTCTCTTCTCTTCCCCTCCCGCAGCCAAGGCTCCATTGGAGCAAAGTTGGCCAGGGCACTGAGGATGGCTCCATGGCCTCTGCCTCAGGCGCTAGAATGACTCTGGTTGCAGCGGAGCAACGCCCCGGATGGGCAGAGCATCGCCCCCTGGTGGGCATGCTGGGTGGATCCCGGTCGGGCGCATGCGGGAGTCTGTCTGACTGCCTCCCCGTTTCCAACTTCAGAAAAATACAACACACCCACAAAAAAAAAAAAATTATAGACAGCTATTTTTATAACTCATCATCTCTGACAAGAAATCCCCATCAACACTTCAGGAAAAAATTAGGAAATGTTGACCCCACCACCACTACCACCAAAGATTTGTGAAATTCAAAAATGACAGTAAGTGGAAATACATATTTTCTTTCTATGCAGGAAACTTGATGGGATCGATTTATGTTGAAAGCCGAATATAAACATTTTTGTATATTCCATAGTTAAGCCAAACCTGCCTTTACTGATCAAGAAATTCCAATGGGCCAGTGAGGACACTGCAGGTAACAAAACTTTCCGTGGCTGTAACTCTTAAAACACTGTTCTCTTGGAGGAGAAGTTATGTAATACACAGGAGCTGCTGTCATCTTAAATAATTCAAGTCAAGGCAAAATAGCCACAGGTCTGCCAGTTATTTCCAATTAAGGTAAGGCATCATAGCAGTCAGATTTAAAGGGGTGTTGTTTTTCTCCACTGATCTCCAAGTCCAGATGCTTGTAACCTTTATAAAGCTTAAATTATGGTCTTGAAGAAAAAAAAATTTTATGTGGTAAAATACACATAACATAAATTTACCATCTTAACCATTTTCAAATGTACAGGCTTAGTGGCATTAAGTACGTTCACATTGTGCTACCATCACCACCATCCTCCGGAACTTTTTCACCTTGTAACACTGAAAGTCTGTCCCTATTAAACACAAACTCTTCGTCCCCCTCCCCCTAGCCCCTGACAACCACCAGTCTACTTTCTTTTTTTTATTACTATTAAATTTATTGGGGTGACACTGGTTAAGAAAGTTATACAGGTTTCAGGTATACAATTCTATAATACTTCATCTGTATATTGCATCATTGTGTGCTCACCACCCCAAGTCAAATCTCCCTCCATCATCATCTCTCCCTCTTCTACCTTCCTTCACCTCCCCTTTTTACTTCCTGCAATCCTCACACTGTTGTCTGTCTGTAAATTTTTTTGTTTAATCCCTTCACCCTTTCACTCATCCTGTTCAACCCCCATCCTCTCTGACACTTGTCAGTCTGTTCTGCATATTTATTTTCTATTTCTATTTTATTAGCTCATTTTGTTCATTAGGTTCCACATATGATTGAAATTACATGGCACTTGTCTTTCTCTGACGGGCTTATTTCACTTAGCATAATGCTCTCCAGGTCCATCCATGTCGCAAAAGTAAGTGTATGAACTTATCTACTCTGGGTACCTCCAAGTGTTTGTCCTTTTGTGACTGGCTTATTTCATAGAGCATGATATCCTTGAGGTTCATTGTTATTATAGCACATGTCAGAATTTCCTTTCTAAGGCAAAACAATATCCTATTATATGTATATACATTTTATTTTTACTTCCATTCATTGATAGGCAGTTGGGTTGCTTCCTCCTTTTGGCTATTGTGAATAATGCTGCTATGAACTGGGTGCATGAATATTAGTTTGAGTCCTGCTTTCCACCTTTTGTGGTATATACCCAGAAGTGGAATTGCAGAGCACATGGTAGTTCTCATGTTTAAATTTTTTTTAACTAATGGATATACTATTTCTCATAGCCAGTGCACCACTTTACATTCCCAACAATACACAGGGTTACAATTTCTCCACACCCTGTCAACACAATTTGTGTGTGTTTTTTAAAATAGCCATTCTGATGAGTGTGAGGTGATACAAAGAACAAAACTGTTTTAATCCCATCATCTGTAGAAGCAAATGCATCTGACCCCACCTTCTTAGTCATACTGAGGCTCCCCACACCCGCCGCGCACCAGGTGAGGGCGTGAGGGTGGGTGCGCACCTGCACTGCCAGGTCCCCCGCCGCGTGGGGCCCTCCCGACCCAGTGGGGACGTGCCCATCGGAGCTAGAGCTGGCACCCCAGCAATGGATGATCTGTGCCCGGTACCCGCGGACGCGCCAGTCCCCTTTCTGTCAGGCATCAGCAAGAGCCCGACGAACTGAGGGATGGGTAGGCAGGACCCAGCGCGCAGAACAGAACGGCCAAGAGCGGCTGCGAGCCTCACCGGGCTGGCGGCCTGGCGCATGCGTGCCCTCGGACAGCGGGGGGGGGGGGGGGGGGGAGTCCGCGCATGCGCATCCCGGCTCTGGGGCGTTCTGTGACTATGGCGACGGTGCTGGGCGGCCGAGGCGTGCAGCGGCTCCCGGTCCTGCTCTCGGCTCTGAAGTCGCGGCCCTTCTTTCTCTTTCCCCTGGCCCGGCCAGCGGCCGCGTTCGGGTAATGGCACCACTCCCCTGCGGGGGCCCCCGCGGCGAGTACGCGCGCTGGCTGGTGGGGTGAGCTGGGCGTAGAGGTACGGCACGCGCTGGGCCGGGCGGTGGTGGGGCCGCTGCCTCTGCTGGCCGGCCTCGCACTCGACTTTTGACCACGGGGCGCTCAGGCCGCGCGGGGGCTGCCGCCCGGTGACTCAGCACCTGAGAGGGCTGGGGCTGTGGCGTCGGACGCTTCCTGCTGCAGCCCGAAGGGGCTCGGGAAGGAGCGCAGTTGGCTTAGGCACAGGTGCAGGCGGGACGGAGATTGCGACCTCGAACCCAGTCCTCGTGGTCTGTGGCTCTGCCCTTCTCTTAAGGTCTTCCAGCCAGGCCTGACCAGGCGGTGGTGCAGTGGTTAGAGCGTCGAACTGTGATGCGGAGGACCCAGGTTTGAGACCCTGAGTTCGCCAGCTTGAGCGCGGGCTCATCTGGCTTGAGCAAAGCTCACCAGCTCGGACCCAAGGTCGCTGGCTTGAGCAAGGGGCTTCTTGATCTGCTGAAGGCCCGTGGTCAAGGCACATATGAGAAAGCAATCAATGAACAACTAAAGTGGCACAACGAAAAACTGATGATTGATGCTTCTCAATGGAGAGAGCGCCGTTCCTGTCTGTCTGTCCCTATCTGTCCCTCTCTCTGACTCTCTCTCTGTAAAAAAAAAAAAAAAAAAATCTTCCTGGCAGTAATCTTCTCCTGTGGCTTATCAGAAACCGACCTAAGAATGCCGGACTTGTTAGTTCTCATAGTAACGGTCCCAAGTCCCAGTCTTCTTCTCTTGGCTGATCTCATGCAGCAAAGAATGACCTTGTGAACTGGGAAAAAAAAAAATTTTTTTTTTTATTCAGTGAGAGGAGGGGAGACAGAGACAGATTCCCGCATGTGCTGGGCAAGCCCACAAGAGGACGAAGCTCTGCCTGTCTGGGGTGGTGCACCGATCTCAGTGTTTGAGGTGGAGGCCAGGCCATGGAGCCATCCTCGGTGCCCGGGGCCAACTCGTTCCCATCCACCCGTGGCTGCAGGAGAGGGTGAGAGAGAGAGAGGGAGAAGTGAGAGGGGAAAGGGAGGAGAAGCAGATAGGCGTTTCTCCTGTGTGACTGGGAATGGAACCTGGGACATCCACACGCCAGGCCCACTGAGCCAACTGGCCAGGGCTGGGATCTGGGAAAATTTAAACTCCTGGGCCTGACTCCCAGAGGTTCTGATGTGAGTCGGTGGCAACAGACATAGACCTTTCAGGCAAGTTCCTAGGAGCAGTAAGACTGCTCCTATTAGGGTTTTGAACCCACTAAAGGTTGAGAACCATCCCCTAAAAAGGCTATTGGGGTTCCATCTGTGCCAAACTTGCACAGGCACATATGCCAGTCTTGTCATCTTGACAAGGTCCTCAACTGCATGGCCCAGGTCAACTATTTGCAGGCAACTATTAGTGAGGTTGAATTTCCCACACTCCTCCTCCTGCTGCTAGCAGATAATCTAGTGCCAACCTGTTTTGGTAGATGGTGTTTCTCATCTGAGTTTGCTGATGTGCAAGGAGGGTTAGGGCTCTCCCAGTCTCATTGGTAATGATTTCCAAAACTGCCTGCAATCGGATAATCTGGTTTAACATATAATGGGGGTGCAGTACCCCCAAGATTCATCTTCTGCCCTGGTGGCAGGTCCATAGTATTGGATTATCCACTCTGGGGGCCACTCATTATCTTTCCATCTCCTATATGGAGTTCTCTCTTTACCCGTTGTAAGGGTTGTGGAGCTGGGTAGCCAAGCAGTTCCCCTATTTCCAGAGGCAAGAGGAAAAAGGAGGGCTTTATCACACCTATCATACAGATCCCTTCCCAGTTCTTGGGGAGATGGGTATAAGCCCTGTTCCCACAGATCCAGTAAAGTCCAGATGGTGCTATCCAGTCTCTGGCCCTGCCTGGGTCCCACCAGGCTCCAATTAGCTCGGGGAATCTGGTCAATGGATTTCTCTCTCTCTGGTTTCCCTACCACACACTCTGCTTAGAGGTGGCATTAAAATACCATTGTCCAAGGCAAGTCAGTTCTCCAACTGATCCAGTCAGATCTCCTCCTCCTCTGGCTAAGCAGTATTTCCCTATGATAGCATGTTTTAAATCCACTGGCTGTCCTCAGAGGTGTGAGGGGTCATTACATTTGGCCTAGCCCTAGTGGGAACTAGTTCCTTGGCTTCCCACGGCCATTTGTCCCTGTTAGAGTTCCCTACATACATAGCAAGAGGTGACATTTAGGGAATGGGCTACTCCCTCAGCCATCCTGAGGAACAAGTTCTTAGTTGACTGTGGTGGTGAGGGTAGGGGTTCAGTTGCTTCCCTATAAAAGGATTTATATACTTGGAAGGCTTGAGCGAGGTGGTCCAGTACCTGACCTCTAATAACAGTTGGACCATGGGATCTAGCCATCAATGCCACATGTTAGCACTTCTCCAGTCTTCCAATGGGGGTTTAAGGGATTGGTTATGATTACCTCTAAGGGGTTGCACTCCTGGGTGGTACAGTTTGACAGAGCTACTCCTCTCTTAAAATATATTTATTTCCTTCTGAGGTGTCCTATTTCCAGGTAGCCTATTGAACACATGATTAATATTCACAGGTTATTCTACAGGGGTAGCTATGAGCACATGTATACTTTTTATTTGCCTTGTAGCTTCTCTCCTAGCCAAGGGACTTAAACCCCTTTCTGTATGACTTATGGCAGCACATGCATCAAAGCTTAAGACAACTTGTTCTGGCTTTCCTTTGACCTTAGTTTCCCTCCCTCCCCAGACTCCAATTATACGAAACCCCAGAGCAAGGTTCCTCGGGCTTCAGGAGTACGTGGACCAGCCAGCTTCTGGTTTGTGGCTGGAACAAAGCATGTGGTCCTTCTCAGGGTCAACTTACAAGTATTGGTAGGGTCAGTCTCTGCTGTTCATGAGGGTGTCTCAACCGGGGCTGCAGGCTTCAGCCACCTGTGGTGAATCCAGGCGGGTATGCCTTCTACCTTGGCAGCAGTGGAAATAATCAGGATTACAGTGTAGGGTCGGAGGGGACCTGGATTCTAATCCTTAACCCACATTTGATTTCCTGGAGAAAAAGTGGACAGGGGCAAACAAACTGATTGGAGCCCTATCTAGCACCTACTTGGATAAGGCACCAGCCACCTGGCCTAATGCTTCTAATTGTCTATGTAGTTCTGTTTCTCCTAATTCTCAGGGAGTCCCTGGCAAACTACATAATATTGGGGGAGCCTATTGTATAATATCTCATAAGGTGAATACCCGTTGTTCTTGGAGGGAGTGCAAGGAATCTCAAACAATATTAGAAGTAAAGTTTGCACCCATTTAAGACCTGTTTCCTAACATAATTTGCTAAGCCCTAAAAGAGTTCTATTCATGTGTTCCACCTTTCCCAAGCTCTGAGGTCTGTATGCTGCGTGAAGCTTCCAGGTGATGTCTAATGCTTGAGCTGTTCTTTGTACTACCTTAGCCCCAAAGGCTGGGCCATTGTCAGAGTCTACCTGAAGTGGCAGTCCAAACCTTGGAATGACTTCTCTGAGTAGTGCCTTTGTTACTTCTCTGGCCTTCTCAGTCTGGGTGGGATAGGCTTCTATCTATCCTGCTTTCTGGTGTCCTTGGCAGTGGATTACTGCTATCTGTTTTGGCTTCTAGACTGTGTCCAGCAGCTGAAGAATTTCTCCTGGATATTTGAGGTCCTTGCCCCCGGCAGTCAGGAGCCCTCTTTCCTTATATATGTCTCCATGGACTTGCAGAGTAAGAAAGGCAAAGCAGGAATCGGTAAAAACATTTACTTTATTCCTTTACTGAGCTCTAGGGCCTGAGTTATAGCAATCAGTTCTGCCCACTGAGCAGAAGTTCCTTGGGGTGGAGGGCCACACCTACACAATCTCTATTAAAGTCAGTACTGCATATCCTGCTTGCCTTTCCCCTGGTGAGTTGACAGAGCTGCTTCTATCTACATACAGCTCCTTGTCTGGGTCTCCTATGGGTTGATCTGACCTGCCTGGCCAGCTGGCAGTTATGCTGCTGCTTTCCCTCCTCAACTGGGAGTAGTGTCCACTGGATTTAAAGTGGTACACACCTCTATTGCCAGCCTTGGGTTTTCACAGAGTAAACTCTGGTAATTGGTGAGACAGGTATCTTTGAGCCAACGATGCTCTCCTGTATTCAGCAGAGCCACCACTGCACAAGGCACGCACACCTCCAAGCCCTGTCCCACAGTCAACCTGTCTGCCTCTTGTGCCAACACCGCTGCAGCTGCCAAGGCCTCCAGGCATGGCCGCCCCCAGCAACTCTGTTCAGCTCTCTGGAGAGGCAAGCCACTGTCCAGACCACGATCCTAAGTCCTGGGTTAATACACCCACCACTGCTCTGTTCCTCTCTGAGATGTACAGCACAAATGGTTTTGCTAGGTTAGGAAGACCTAGCACTGGGGCAACTTGTGATTCCTTTTTAAGAGTCTGAAAAGCACAGTCCTATTCCAGCCCCCAGTTCGTGGACTCTTTTTCTCCCCCATTTTGAGACTTCATAGAGGGGTTTGGCCAGTATTGCAAAGTTGCGGATTCATAAACAACAGAATCCTACTGCGCCCAGGAACTCCTAACCTCTTCTCCCCCTGTTGGAGAATAAATCTCAAGTTTTTTACTTGCCTTTGGCAGATCTGGGCCTTCTTCTTCAAGACCTTATATCCATTCTTCTCTAGATGATGTAGAAGCTCGTCCATTCCTCTAGCACATCCTTGGAGAGTCTCATGACCTAGCAACAGGCATCCACATACTGAAGGAGGACACATCTTATGTCCTGTGCAGGAAACTGCTGGAAGTCAAGAGCAAGGGCCTCCCCAGAGATGACAGGAGCCTAGTCTAAGTGTACTGTCCTTTTGCCCCTGTAGCTGGGTCTTCCCAGTGGAAGGCAAATAGCTCCCGGCCTCCAGGAGCCAGTCTTAACTAAAGAAGGCATCTTTTAAGTCCAAGCAAGTGAACCATGAGACTTGAGCAGGGAGGAGTCTTAGGAGTGTATAAGGATTTGGTAGTGTCAGGTGCAGAGTCACTGGTACCTCATTTATGACCATAAGTCCTGTACTGGCTGATAATCATTGATCCCCAGTTTCCTGACAGGGAGCAAAGGAGTATTCCAGGGTGAATGGCACAAGATAATAATTCCATGCTCATTGAGCCTCTGTAAATGCACCTGGATCCCTTCTAAGGCTCCCCTAGGAATTGCGTATTTGTTTCTGGCTGACAGGCAGGGCCCCAGGTTTTAACTCTATCTGCACTGGCACTTGGTTTATTGCCAGCCCGGGGGGGGGGGGGGTTCCTTCAGCCCAGACTCTGGGGTATTTTTGAATTAGTTTTTGGTTCGACGGATTCCCAGACTCAGTAGCAAAAATCCTCCATTACTCCTCTCTAGGAACAGTTAGAGTTAAGTCTAGGCTTAGGCAACTGCAAGTACAGCTGGCCATTGTCAGCAAAAGATATATTAGCTCTTAATTTGCTTAGCAGATTGCCTCTTAATAGGGGCACTGGACAGTCAGGCACGTATAAAAACTGATGTATAACTTCATGACCTCCTATTGTACATTTACGGGGCAGACAGATGCCTGTTCAGCCTGTGTTCCTGCAGCTCCTATAATGTCCACTCTACGGGTGGAGAGTGGCGCTACTGGCCGGGTCACCACTGAGTGTTCAGCCCCTGTATGAATCAGGAAGTTCATCTGCACGCCCCGTACCACCACGCGGACCATAGACTTAGTGGGGCCCCTGAGTGCGGTCACCCTCAGTCCAAGAGGGACTCCCCAGCTATGGTCAACAGTGTGCCTTCCCCTTGGGAGGCGGCTGGCAGGCATGCCTTCCCCTTGTCCCGGTTGGGACATCCATTTTTCCAGTGACCAGTTCCCTAGCAGATGGCACACTGATCACTTCACAGGGGAGTTCTACCTGACTGCCCCTTCTTGCCCTTGCCTGTCTTCTTCCCTTTTCCCTTCTGTTGAAGGGCCACTATGAATTCTGCCTTTTTCTGCATTTAGCACTTATCTTCGTGGCTCTTTTCAACCTCTCTGTTGACATAAATCTTGTTGGCTATTTCACTGTGTTTCTCACTTCTCTCAAGGCATCTGCACTCCAGGCCTTATCTTTGAACACAGCCTCCCAGCTAGGGGAAGAGAGCCTGGGCCTGGTTCCTGTGGGGTGGTGAGAGGCGCCTCCCACTCAGGTGAGCTTATGCTGAGGCTTGACAGATCTGGTGATGATGAGCCTGAGTCAGTAGCAGTCTCTGGGGTGGACAGGGAGCCAGGTGTAGAAGGGTAAAGCCTTGCCAGTATGCATGGTAGGAGAGCCAAAGTTTCTGCTTCTGGCTCACTAGGGGTTAAAATTTCTGGCACTGGCCTGTGGCGGCAGCTCTCCAGGATTGGTGGAATGCTTCCCTGCCTTTGCTATCAATACTTAACCTCTAAGCCAAGGGGGAGGGTGCAAAACTAGTGTAAGCCAAGTATCTATGTAGGAAAACTAATCTGGGTGGCCTGGATTTCTAGTGACTACCTGCCACACCTTCTATCCAAGCTTCCTCCTGCTGGCCATCCTATGCCAGAGGCAGGCCACTCTAGTTCACACAAGGTCCTCAGTTTCCCCGGGGACATAGTAACTCCGTAATCTCCTGTGAACCTCCCATGCCTCCCACAACAGACAGCAATCACACCACATGAAGAAATGGGGAGAGGGGAGGGGAAATTTGGAGGGGATGCTACTTGCTTCATTCCACCACCAGCTGCTCCTCTCACAGGAATGGCGGGCCCTTTTGGCTTATAGGAGGCTGATATAAACCGTCAGCATGCTATTCTGCCTCTTGGCCATATGAGGTGCCCTGCAGAACCGCAGTTCGGGACCCAACACTAGCTTTGGCCCTGTGGGAGAGAGTTGGAACCCTCTCCTGGTGTCCATCTCGTTCACACTCACCAGTGGAGGGTGACAAGTCACCTCTGCTAACCCATGGAGGGTGACAAGTCGCTACTTCTAATCCAAATCCACGGGGCCTGTTCCCCACAACCTGTGGAGGGCGATGCAGTCACCACTCCCATGGGGACCACTCCCCACACCTATGGAGGGTAACAAGTCACCACTCTTAACCCGTGGAGACTACTCCCCACACCTGTGGAGAGTGCACAGTAACCACTACTAACCTATGGAGGGCAATTAGTGATTCTCCAGAGAGTGATCAGGCCTCTCTTCTGCCCAGTGGGGCAGGACCTCAGCTAGCTACCCTTGCCCGTTTTCCTTACCGTGGCTCTGATGCGTCCTTGTTTCCTCATTCCTTTGTTGTCTGGTCCTTGCTGGGGCCGGCGAAGGGGATCCCCCCTTCTGTCTGGAGGTCCACACGGGGAAACCTCCAGCAAACGCTCAGCAGGCGCTTCTGCAGGGCAGCTCAGGGGCTCTTCAACAGGGTGCCTGAAGTCTGCCAATTGCAGGCGTCTTCCTCCTCGGTTTTCAGCCAATGCATCATATATTGCAAGAATCAAAGGAGTACAAAAATGCCCAGACAACTTGATGAAGGAAGTAGGATTTATTTAGCCAGCGGAGCAGCGTGACCCCAACAGAGGCATCCAAAACACGTGCTCCCTGAAGTTAGATTTCTTACATCTTATATACCTTTTACAGAACACAGGTTTACATGCAAGGGGCTCGTGACCCCTTTGTCTAGAGCAAGGGTCGGGAACCTATGGCTCGCGAGACAGATGTGGCCCTTTTGATGGCTGCATCTGGCTCGCAGATAAATCTTTAATAAAAAAAATAATTACATTAAAAATATAAAACATTCTTATGTATTACAATCCATTCATTTCCTACTGCTCACGTTCATGGTTGCGGGTGGCTGGAGCCAATCACAGCTGTCCTCCGGGACAACACCAAATTTTTATTGGATGATGTGTAACGTACATGGGTCGTTGTATGGCTCTCATGGAATTGCATTTTAAAATATGTGGCGTTCATGGCTCTCTCAGCCAAAAAGGTTTCCGACCCCTGGTCTAGAGATACACGTCAATCACACAATTCCAAGATGGGAGGTTGAGCTTAGGCAAGGTCAGAGAGTAAGTGTTGGAATTTATTTAAGAAAAAAGAGGAAGGGGTTTTGAGATAAGTTCTATCTTCCTTTCTCTTCAAAACTTTCTTGGTGTGAAAACCTCTCCATTAGCAAAATAATGGCCCTTCCCAAGCAGGAAGGTAATTTGCAATTTCACAGACCACATTTAGCTGGCACTGCTCAGCCCCCATTGCAAACTAAGCAAGCAAACATAAAAATCATATTTTACAAGCTTATTTGGTCAACATTCTACCCCTCTTGCTTGCTTTGCAATCCACACCACAGGCCTTCCTGTGCAGGGAATGAGTTGCATTATACAAATTACGGTAACAGTACAAGTCACACAATTTCAACAATTACAAAGGTGCCCTTCTCTAAGCACTTTACCTAAAATGTATTGTAAAGTGGCGTTGAAACTTCTCTCCAACAGGAAGCAAAGCTTCCTGGTTCAGGAGGGCTTCCTTCCTTAATTAAACCTAATAGCAGAGTTCCTACTTGGCCCTTAACTCTGAAGACAATGAACACAGAGCACAGTAATTAGTATGGGAAGAATTTACAGAGTGCAAAACCAAGAAACAAATTTAGGATCCAAAATTCCATTCTATTTAAGTTTAAATGACCACTCCTTACATATTCTAATTTTAAAGCAACAATGCCTAGAGCTTTTGAATACAGGAATCAAACTATTTTATTTAATTTAATATTAGAGCCAGCATTTCCAGTTTTGCATGTAAGAACTTAATTTAGGCCTCAAAAGAGCCACATCTTGGTTCTCCTAGGTTGATATCATTTGTTGCTTCTTAATCCCCATCATTCAGGAATTACCATCTGTAAATCCAGTATCCACGGCCACCATCACAGCCGCCTGGCCCTTGCAGGTTCTCATTAGATTCAGACAGATGGTAATGAAACAATGGAGCCAAGAACTGGTGGGCCATTAGCTTTAATCCTAGCTTGCACATGGCAGGCAAGAAATACACACAGTCGGAAAACACTTCCCTTTCCATTCAGGGCTCCCAAAGCCACTAACTTATTCGAGTTTCCTAGAATCAAAGGTTTCTACCTCACCAGACTTATTCACCTCTGTTCCTCATCTCCTTCCTTCTCCCTGCACAAACTCTGCACAAACTGGCTTCTCCCTCAGCACTCCTACATCTTGGCTGCTTCTCCAGGCCTCTTCCACTTGGCCTTTCTCTGCTCTCCTCTCATGCTAATCTCAGGAACCAAGAGAGAGCAAGCTCCTGGTCTGCCCCACTTTATAGTGCAGAAATCAAAACCTTTAATCCAATATACAAACAAGGAAGTCTCTAATACAAAGTCACTTATCTGAGGCATGATGGGATTCCTCATGAGAGTGCACCACCCACATCAAAAAGGGTGGGAAAGGCTTAGTCTTAAAACTAAGCTTTAGGCTATAAGGCTCATGCCTGCTTACAGCCTGTCCCCCTACATCCAATGCAAACTATAAGCGAGCAAACATATACATCATATTTGCAAACTTATTTGACCAACATCATCCCAATGAGTGAGTGTTCAGCTTGGTGAAACATTGGGAGGTTTCTTTCCCTTTGTTTGTATCATCTTTGTCTCTAGTTATCTTGGAGGTGCGATTTCCAATCCTGACTGTGGCGTGACTCCTGAGAGAGGCTCAACCCCCTGTCACTGGAGGGTTTTTACACTCTCATCTTTTGCTTCATCAGTCTCCAGTGGCTCCTATCACAGAGACATTGGGTGCCTCTTAGCAATTGGTGGGTCAGTATAAAACCCCAACTTGGATCAAGCATTGCCTGATACTACCCTAAGCCTTATGAGGTCACCAAAGAACTGCAGATTAGGACTCCCCACTCACTCCCTGCCTCAGAACAACAAACACACACCACCTCCTACACCTCCCTAACCTCCAAGGAGTACTTTGCCACACCTGTGACTTTTCTTACCTTGACCCGTGCATGGAGTTGCCTGGTCTCCACAGTATCACCTTTTAGGGCCCCTTCCCTGCATTGCCAAGAGTCCAGGGGTCGTTTGCTACATGGGCTAAGTCATTGTCCCTCTAGTCAAGGGCCACCACAATGGAGCAATGAGACGTGTCTCCCTCAACATCAACAGAGGGCCAAGACCCTTCCTGAGGGGAACAGGGATCCTGGATGAGCCCCCAAATTGTTAAGAGTTGCAATTAAGCAAGACTTGTGGAGACAAAATACCTCTGCAAAGCAATTATAATAACTTTTGCAGAAGGACACGCTGCACTAGAGAAAGCCAGCCAGCCAGCACGTGAGCAGGGGGTGAGTCTATTTTTATTCCTAATGCAGCCCTGTTGGGCAGATAAAATATATTATGCTCACTTTGTTAAAGATGGTGCTGCCCATGAGGAGGCCGTCGCCTAGGTGATATTAATGTGTGGGGGACAGGCTATAAGCAGGCCAGGTCGTTGTAGCCTAAGGTTGGGTTTTAGGACTAAGCTTTTCCCCACACCCTTGACTGATTTGTATGATCTGGGTGGTGCACTATCATGAGGAATCCAATTATGCCTCAGATAAGTGACTTTGTATCAGAGACTTCCTTGTTTGTATATTGGATTAAGGGTTTTGGATTTTCTACTCTATAAAATGGGGGCAGAACGAGAGCTTGCGCTCTTGGTTCCTGAGATTAGCATGAGAGAGCAGAGAGAGCACAGCAGAGAGCAGAGAAAGGCCACGTGGAGGAGGCCAGGAGAAGCAGCCAAGATGCTGGAGTGTTGAGTGAGAAGCCAGTTTGTGCAGAGGAAGAGTTTGTGCAGAGTGAAGGAAGGAGATGGGGAACAGAGGTGAATAAGTCTGGTGAGCTAGAAACCTTTGATTCTAGGAAACTCGGATGTTGGGCAGATAAAAGGTATTATGCTCACTTTGTTAAAGATGATGCTTGCCCACGTGGAGGCCATTGCCCAGGTGATATTAATGTGTGTCTCTGTGGGCAGGCAGACTCCTTGTAGCCTGGGGCTTGGTTTTGGGATTAAGCCTTTCCCACCCGTTTTGATGTGGGGTGGTACAATCCAATCATGCCTCAGAGAAGTGACTTTGTATTAGAGACTTCCCTATTTTGTATATTGGATTAAGGGTTTGGATTTCTACACTATAAAATGGGAACGGAGCAGGAGCTTGCGCTCTTGGTTCCTGGGATGATTAGCATGAGAGAGCAGAGGGAGCAGAGCAGAGAGCAGCGGAAAGAGAACATGTGGCCAGGAGAAGCAGCCAAGATGGCGGAGTGCTGAGTGAGATGCCAGTTTGTGTAGAGTTTGTATCTGGGATAAGGAAGGAGATGGGGAACTGAGGAGAATAAGGCTGGTGAGCTAGAAACCTTTGATACTAGGAAACTCGGATAAGTCAGTGGCTTTGTGAGCACTGAATGTGAGTGGGTTTTGGAGCCCAGTGTGTTTTTTACTTGCCCGCTGGGTGCAAGCTAGAATTAAAGAAAATGGCCTATCAGTTTTTGGCTCCATTGTTTCTTTACCGACTGTCTGAATCCAATGCGAACCTGCATGTGAATGGCCACGATGGCGGCTCCTGGCTTTACAAGCCCCAAGGCTGGGTCTTGCCCCATAGGCTGCGGTGTTGACCTTACAATCTTACTCTTTCCCAACAGGCTAGTTTAAATGGCCACACGAAGGGGAGATGGGAGAGGTGGGGATAGCATGAAACTGGATGAGAGGGTTGCAAAATAGTTGAAGAGAAGAACAGGAGGTAAACAAGTTGTTTTTCCTTCACTCCTTTGCCTTTGATCACACTACTTCCTCTTTTAGAATTACCCTACTGTTATAAAGTACCGTACCCCCAGATTCTGAAAGGCACTGTACCTCACTTCATCGAGTCCACGTAGAGACACCTAGTCCAGATGAATTTTGAAGAGTTTTATTGAAGGAGCAGATTTGTTAAATATGCCGACCGCGTATGGCTAACACGGATCAATTGCAGACCCAAATCATGTATGCCGAGAACATTTCAGGGACTGGTTATATACCTTTTGACCACATACAGGTTGGGGGGCATGACAGCATGACACAATCATTAACAAGATTTTAACATTTGACAAGATTTATGTTACATTAACAAGATTAACATTTGTCTAGGGGATTTACAGAAAAGGTTAAAACTTTCAAGGTAATACAATCAAAGTCATTCACAAATCCCTTTAGTATCTATCTCTCCTCCTTTGCCTAGAGGTACATGTTAATCTCAGATTCCAGGAAGGGAGGAAGAGCTAGGATCAGTGTAGGGTGGTACATTAATTTTGTCTCTTACTGAAAGAGAAATTTCTCAGATAACCTTAATCCTTTCAGAGAACTTAAAACCAAATGACCCTAGTCGTCCTTGTAAGTCAGGAGACTTCTATATTCTTTTTCCTCCATTTTCCAAAGAAAGGACAGGAAAGCCTGACCTTTTCCCCCAGAATATTAATATTAATTTGCAGCTTTTTTGGTACTTTACAACACTACCACCATGCTCTTGGAAGTTCATCTCAAGTGGTACTTTCTCATTTTTCTCCAGATACCTCTACCCAATGCTGCTGTAAGCTCACTGTCCTTTAAAGCTACTTCAAAGCCTTTGCCTTCACAACCCTCATCTGTCCCTGAGTTGCCATCATACCCAATTCTAGACTACCTGGTTTTATTTCTATATTATTGGGCAACCAAATGAATATGGGATAGGAATAATAATTTTAAAAAAAATTGGAATGGGGAATCAAAACATAGATACAGAGATAAAGCAAATTGCAGAAGGAAGTCAGAGTTTGTTTTTGTTTTTCTTTAAATAAAAGATGAATGCTGAAGGAAAGGAATCCTGTTTAAGGCAGTGCCCTAGTGCCCTGGACTAGCTCCTTGGTCCCTGGAGAGATGCAGACAGCAGCACTCAGTCATGAAAAAACATTGGCTTGGCCATTGACAAAGCTGGGTGGGGGATCCTCACTATGCACAATTACTGTTTTCTTTTTCTTAAGTGAGAAGTGGGGAAGCAGAGAGACAGACTCTTGCATGCACCTGACCAGGATCCACACGGCAAGCCCCCTACCCAGGCGATGCTCTGCCCATCTGGAGCTGTTGCTCTGTTGCTCGGCAACCAAGCTACTTTATTGCCTGATGCAAGACCATGGAGCCATCCTCAGTGTGCCTGGGGCCAACTTGCTCCAACCAAGCCGTGTCTGTGGGAGGAGAAAAGAGAGAGAAGGGAGAGGTGCAGGGGTGGAGAAGCAGATGGTCGCTTCTCCTGTGTGTCCGGACTGTGAATCAAGCCCAGGATATCCATACGTAGGGCTGACACTCTACCACTGAGCAAACTGGCCAGGGCCACACAATTACTTTTACATGCAAGGAAGGGACCCCTCAGAAACCTTTAGGACACGAGGAGTCAGTAAGGTACGCACTATCACAAGCTGTGCAAAATTCCTTCACCTCTGCTTGGGGAACTGCCACATGGCTGTGTGTTACACAGCAAACACTAGGACCTTTTGCTCCAACCTTGTATCTCAAGCTCTTCTTCCCTCAGTCATGACCTGCCCCTCCCTGAGGGGTTTCAGATGAATCTCTGTGTCTTTGTCTTTTCTCCTAGGAGACTATGAGCAAAGCAGGTGTGTCAGTAAACAAACATTTGTGGAAGTGAATGTCAGTAGAGTATTATTTGCTTTTATCTTGAGCCTACAGACATCTTAACAATAAAAATGAGTTACTCAGAGGAACAGGACACTAACTTGGTGGTGTCATTGTGACAGTACAATTGCTTAGTGGCTTATTGCTCCTCCCAAAATATTTCTATAGATAATGAGCTTGCAGTTAGGCAGACCTTACTACCAACCGATTCTGTCATATTTCCCCAGAAAAGGCACGTGTTTAAGACTTGATGTACCTTCATCCAATGATTTTGTTCCAGCATCTGTCCTAGTATGGCATGATGTCCCTTTCTCCTGTCTCCCAGCCATTCGGGAGATTGGTAGGGGACTGCCAGAACCTGAGGCAGGGCCTATATACGACGGCATCATCATCCTAGAGCTTCTGGGGGCACAGCTGAGGGGAGGCTGGTTAATCAGAACAGAACACCTGGTGTAACACATATACTGTTGGAACAGACTGGCAGAGTCCTAGCACCTGACACCTTCTCCACGCTGAGCATGTGCAGTTAGATGCTGCATCATGGGAGGTCTTGGGCCAAGAAGGGTAGGTGACAGGAGGAGGGCTCTTGAGATCCTATGGGCCCAGCCACTCAACAGTCAACACAGAAATATTTCAGCATCTTAAAAACCAGTCTGGCCAGCCTGATCAGGCGGTGGCACAGTGGATAGTGTCGGACTGGGACATGGAGGGCCCAGGTTCAAAACCCAAGGTTGCTGGCTTGAGTGCAGGCTCATCTGGCTTGAGTGTGGGGTTGCTGGCTTGAGTGTGAGATCATAGACATGACCTTATGGTCGCTGGCTTGAGCCCAATGTCACTAGCTTGAATCCAGTCACTGGCATGAGCAAGGGGTCACTCACTCTGCTGTAGCTCCCGTCCCCCCCTCCCCAGTCAGGGCACATATGAGAAAGCAATCAATGAACAACCAAGGTGCTACAACGAAAAATTGATGATTCTCATCTCTCTCCCTTCTTGTCTGTCTGTCCCTATCTGTTCCTCTGTCCCTCTCTCTGTGACACACACACAAAAAAATCTGGCCATATCTACTAACTAGACCCTTCTGTAGCTGGCTGGAGAACATGGGAAGTCACATGCCTACAGGACAGCCTTGAGGTCAAGCTTTCCTGGTGGACCTGAGATCCATTTCATCCTCAGGAATGCTGCCAAGGCAGCAGCAGACCCAGGTAGCTCCTCTCCACCTGCTAAGGGTCAGGCAATGGCCCAGGTCTGTGCTGCTGATGCTTGCCCTCGCATTCCATTGTGTGGCACTCCCACACCAGCCTGAACTTCAGCACTACTGGCTGCCAGCCCACCAGGCATGTGCCTATGGCCTGTATGACTATTGACTTGAACAGGCCTCTCAGTACTTTGGTAGGGTGAGCCCTGAGTTGGTGCTTAGGAGATTCAGATATGAAGATATGTCTAGATCTGCCATCTAGCAGGGGAGATACAAACTCATTCATGTTTAGGTTTGGAAAACTGAAGCACAAATCAGAATAGTCTGAGAAGCCTAACAAGGGTACTGGAGCTGACTTGTGTATATAAAAGGGCAGTTTTGTCATATTACATTGGCACTGCTAAATAATCATTCTCTTTTGGGGATGGGTTTTTTTTTTCTTCTAGCACATCGGTAACCTCTGCCAAAGTGGCTGTGAATGGTGTCTACCTGCATTATCTGAGGACCGGAGAGGGCGAGCATGCAGTCTTGCTGCTTCCTGGAATGCTGGGTCTGGAAGGCTTTATTATTATTATTAAATGAGAGGCGGGGAAGCAGACAGACAGGCTCCCGCATATGTCCTGACCGGGGTCTACCCAGCAAGCCCCCTACCAGGCAATGTTCTACCCATCTGGGGCTGCTGCTCCATTGGTCAGAAACTGAGCTATTTTAACACCTGAGGCTCAGTGCTGGGGGCCAACTTGGTCAAACCATTTGATCCATGGCTGCAGGAGTGGGGCAGAGAGAGAAAGAGAGAGAGAGAGAGAATATGAATAGGTGGAGAAGCAGATGTCGTTTCTCCTGTGTACCCTGACCAGGAATCGAACCCGAGACTTCCACATGCCAGGCTGATGCTCTACTGCTGAGCCAAGAGGCCAGTGTGGTTCTGGAAGGTTTTAATGGAATGTTCTTGCATGCTGTGCAATCTATGATGTTTTCACAATAGTAGTTGGTAAATGCTGATTATTCATTTTATTGCTTTGTGGACACACTTTAAGTAACATCTGCTGCAATCAATGTTAGGTTTTTAGAAAGATAACTTTCTGCTACATTTATTTTTTTTATTTAAATTTCTGTTTTCTCCCAGGCAAGTACACTGTGTAGTTAATTGCCTACAATTTGGGAGGGTGACAGGGCTCAAGGAAAGGGGTATGGGAAGAAGGGATAGGTGAAGAAAGATGAGTGGGTGACCAACCATTCAGGAGTGCCTGGAATTCAGGGTTTTCTGGGATGGGAGATTTTCAGTACTAAAAGATAGATTGGTGGCCCATTGTGGCTTTGTATTCAATCAAAGTAAGAGCTGAGAGCAACACAGTTTAAAGGCCTCTTGAAAGTCCAAATTAGACTAGTATGAGTAGAGTATTGTGAAGCCAGCCGAATCTCAATCTCGTTTTACAGGTAAGGAGTTGAGATACAGGCAGATCAGGGGGAAATATTCCAGTGGTCTCAAGACATCTCAAATTTGGTTTTAAGGGTTTTAGTATTGGATTGTTCTGTTTAGTTAAATAATCTTAATTTATACTTATTTCCTCATGATTTGCTTCCTTGTGAAATTTTTCAGTTACTTGATGGTTCCACTTTACTGAGCCTCAGCCGCTTGTGGTACCACTGTAGCTATCAAGGCACCCTTGTCTAGAGAGTATAGAGTTCCTTCTCTTTTTTCTTTAAGCTGTTGTAATGAAGGAGGACATTTTCTCTAATGACTGATGTCGAGCCCAAGTTATCTGTTAAAACAATAAATAATCTATCTGGCCCTGCCCACCACGTTGGCCATAAGCACAGTACACAAGATTCTGTGTGCG
This sequence comes from Saccopteryx leptura, assembly GCF_036850995.1. Lineage (NCBI taxonomy): Eukaryota > Metazoa > Chordata > Mammalia > Chiroptera > Emballonuridae > Saccopteryx > Saccopteryx leptura. Next base: position 187,653,124 of record NC_089505.1, on the reverse strand, counting down.
CACACAGTAGCCATAATCAGTGGCCAGGCTGGGAACTGCCAGTCAAGTCCACCACTGGCTTGTTAGTTTGTGCTGTTTTGGGATTTTTTAATGAAATAAACTAATTTTATCTTCTTTTACACCCTCCCCCATTATTTGTCCGTTAAAATAATATTAATGTTTAATTTTCTTGTTTCTAGTTATAACCCCAAAAGAACTTGAGAGCTATTTACATTAGCTTAGTAAAGAAACATCTGGGATTTTAGAATTCTACTTGAGTAACTTAGATCACATCTCATAAATCTGTCTATAGATATTGGAAGCTCTCTCGCTTGTATCAGCCAATTAACAAAAAAGAAAGAAAAAATAACCCAGAAGCATATCATATCAGTAAGTCTGTTTCTGTGCAGTTCTATGATTTATTTATTTATTTTTATTTTTTCAGTGAGAGGAGGGGAGGCAGAGACAGACTCTGGCATGCGCCCTGACTGGGATCCACCTGGCATGCCCACTAGTTGGCGATGCTCTACCCATCTGGGGCCCTTGCTCCATTGCAATCGGAGCCATTTTTAGTGCCTGAGGCAGAGGCCATGGAGCCATCCGCAGCGCCCTGGGCCAACTCACTCTAATCAAGTCATGGCTGCAAGAGGGGAGGAGAAGACAGAGAGAGAGAGAGGGAGAGAGAGAGAGAGAGAGAAGCGAGAGGGGGAGGGGTGGAGAAGCAGATGGGTGCTTCTCCTGTGTGCCCTGACTGGGAATCAAACCTGGGACTTCCATGTGATAGGCTGACACTCTACCACTGGGCAAACCAGCCAGGGCTGATTTTTTTTTTTATGAAAGATTGAGCTGAAGAGGTATGAAAAGTGCAGAACTTTAATAATAATACAGGATTAGATGAAGAATCAGGGCCTCTGTCTTTCTCAAAGTAACCACTAAGGGGGAAATAAGAGGCAGGTCTCCACAGGGAAAGGATGTCCTCCTCCCCATAAAAATTAATTTCATTTTTGCAAGGCTCCTTTGCTAATTCCATTCTGATGTCTGACTTTGAGTAGAAATTAATTACTTTGTTATCCGATTGTAATTATTTCTTTTTTAACAGTAATGTGTTTGAAACAATAAAAGCATTCACTTGAACTAACCAAGTACTTATTTTTAGGAAGTGGAGAGACTGATTTTGGACCTCAGATTAAAGACCTAAATAAGAAGCTCTTTACTGTGGTTGCCTGGGATCCTCGAGGCTATGGACATTCCAGACCCCCAGATCGAGATTTCCCAAGGGACTTTTTTGAAAGGGATGCAAAAGATGCTGTTGATTTGATGAAGGTGTGTCTCAGGGAATAACCCAAGGGATGTAGGATGGGTGGGTTTGTCTTCATTTATTTTGTTTTTGTTTTTAATTTCTACAAGTATAATGCCATGCAGTTCCTATAGGAAATTTTAAAAGTTCAAATAGATATAAAGAAGAAAGTAGAAATATCCCACAGTCCAACTATGTAGAGATATCACTCCCAAAACTTTGAGGCTCTGCCTTTCTAGCTAGTCTTATTACATATATAAGTACACAGTTTTATATTGATGGCATTATACTGTACCTGATGTTTTTTCAACTTACTATGTCATTGAACAATTTGTCAAGAAGCTACTTCATGTCAATAAACACAAATTTACATCAGTATTATAATAGGTGTGTAGTGTTTCATTGTATGCATGTACTATGTGTTATTCACCTCTCTTCTAATGGAGGTAGATACATAACAGTTTTTAAATTGCCTTTTTTTTTTGGTGATTATAAACAGCAGTGCAGTACACATTCTTTTTCCATGGACATTTTAGTTCTCTTTTTTTTGTTGTTATTATAAGAATGCTGCTATGGACATCCTGGACCCATCTCCTGGTGCACAGTATAAGATTTTCATACATATGTATTTAAGAGATGGCTTGCTAGGGTATAGGAGATGCACATGTTCATTTTACAAGATAGGCCAAGTTGTTATTCATTGTCTTTATCCCTGTTTATCAGGAAATACCTTGGATTGACATTTGTTAATTCCTCAACTTAATTTTCCCAGTGATTCAATTTTTACTCTTAGACAGCATCTCTCAGATGTAATTTCTGTTCATTTTCCCTGTGAAACACATTTTCAGAGCCTGGCTGATTCACTATAGGGCTAATAAAACCTCCCCACAACACCATTCTCTTCTAAATTTCTTCCAGCTACTTCTTCACAATGTTGCAGTTTGTGGCTTTACCAGATACAAGGACTTCATTCATCCAGTTTCCCTTTCTGAGCTACACTGCTGTTCTCAAAAGTCTTTGCTCAGGTGTGCATGTGCACACACATGTCACTTGTCACATCCAAGTACAGCTGATCTCCATGGTTTCCAGTTCATTGAGACTGTATCCAGCCAGAAGTATTTCCTTCAAAATTCAAAACAATACTGTAGACTTAAGTTTTTATGGCAATTTTATTTACAACAAACTAATTGAGGGAAAATATGTATGTCCTCAAACGGTAGATATTAGGATTTTTCATTAATTATCAATTGATATTCCAAACTCTACAGCTGTATTGATTTTTTTAATTATTGATTATTGGGTTCTTTTAAGTGTTTATTATATTGAAATTTAGAGAGAGAGAGGCAGGGAGAGAGAGAGAGAAGGACAGAAACATTGAGCTGTTTCTGTATGTGCCCTGACTGGGGATCCAACCAGCAACCTCTGCGCTTTAGGACAGTGCTCTAACCAGCCATGGTGATTATTGGTTTCTTTTAACAGAAATGATCATTAACCTAAACTGTGCTTTTTGTTGTACTTATCACAGGCACTGAAGTTTAAGAAAGTGTCTTTGCTGGGGTGGAGTGATGGCGGCATCACAGCACTAATTGCAGCTGCCAGATACCCGTCTTACATCCACAAGATGGTGATTTGGGGAGCCAATGCCTTTGTTACTGAGGAAGATGAAATGATTTACCAGGGTAGGTTCCATGCACTGCACATGTCATGACAAGTAGTCTCCTCCTCTCTCCACTCCCCTCTAATTCTTATTTTGATGTGTACTGACAAGCCATATCTCAGAAGAATACTTTCTCTGAAAAGTAATGCAATTTAAACCAGCCTGTGTTTTAAAACTTTCTCTTTCCAGAAGTGACACTTTTATGACTCAGGAAAGGGCTAATTCAGTATTTATAGTTTCTACTACTGACAGTAAGCTTCAAGGAAGGAGGGGGCTTGGTGTGAAATGTTATTCATAACCTCATTTGAAATGAAATAATAGTGTGAAAGGGAACATTGTATTCAAATACAAAACCTTATATATGATATAGAATTTCTGTGCTAGTCACATGTTTTAAGGTTGTCCTTCAGGCTTATCTTTAAGGTTTTTAAAGACATGAGAACAGGGACCAGCAGACAACAGCCCAGGAGCCGAATCCAGCTCACCATGTATTTTTGTAAGGCCTGGACACTGAAGGAGGGGGCTAATGTGGTGAGTCCTGGAGGCCAATATGGGGTATCCCTTTTCATCCCCATTTCTCCCTCCACTCCCAGTGTTGCTGCCAGGAACTGTGTTGGTGGGCACCTACACATTGGCACCTGCTGGTTGTAATCAAGCACCAGTCACATAATTTCAGTTGGCAATTCAGGAGTTGCTTAGCCTCCAGCAGGCTGCTCAGACAGAGACTGCTGGGCCCTTGGAAGGAGAGAGGGCACATCAGGATCTGGGGGAGCCTGAGGCACAAAGTGAAATTGACCTGGGCTATGCCAGCACCACCACATGTTAGCCTGGCCCACCAGGACTCTTCTCTTCAGACCAGTAGCTTTTTTTTCCTGTTAGTTCCCAGATGGCCTACCCCAGACAGTTAGGGCCAGGCAGATCATAAGTTTCTCTCTGTCTACATAATATTTTTGATTTTGCCTCTTGGCCTACATGGCTTAAACTGTTTACTCTCTGGTCCTACAGAAATAGTTTGCAGACCCATGCAATAGAATACCATAAATCTAGTCTTTTCCAGCAACTCTCTAATTCACATGACTTAAGTAAGCTATTTGAGGGCAATACAGTGTGTCTGTAAAGTCATGGTGCACTTTTCACAGGTCACAGGAAAACAACAAAAGACGATGGAAATGTGAAATCTGCACCAAATAAAAGGAAAACTCTCCCACTTTCATACCTATTCAGTGCAGTTTGATGTGGGCTCACACACAGATTTTTTAGGGCTCCTTAGGTAGCTATCCCGTATAGCCTCTACAGACTCATCACTGACTGATGGCCTACCAGAACGGGGTTTCTCCACCAAACTGCCGGTTTCCTTCAACTGCTTATCCCACCAAGTAACGTTATTCCTATGTGGTGGTGCTTCGTTATAAACATGCCGATATTCACGTTGCACTTTGGTCATGGATTCGAATTTAGCGAGCAACAGAACACACTGAACTTTCCTCTGTACCATCCACATCTTGACTGGCATGGCCGTGGGCTGCTCCGCTGTATACACGGTATTACATCATCATCTGTGCATGCGCACATGCTTTCACATCATCCTACAGAAACTGGGAGGGTTTTCCTTTTATTTGGTGCAGATTTCACATTTCTGTCGTCTTTTGTTGCTTTCCTGTGACCGGTCAAAAGTGCACCATGACTTTACGGACACTCTGTATTTTTACTGTAGAATCGTAGTTCTTGACAGCATTCCTGTTTGGTAAAGAAGTATGACACTCTTGCCCTAGCCAGATAGCTCCGTTGGTTGGAACATCAGCCCAAAGCGCAGAGGTTGTCAGTTCGATTCCTAACCAGGTCACATACAGGAACAAATTGATGTTTCTCTCTCTCTCTCTCTTCCCTCTTCCCCCCTTTCTCTCTGGATAAAATTAATAAATAAATATATTTTAAGAACTATGACACTCTGGCCTGACCTGTGGTGGCTCAGTGGGATAAAGCGTCGACCTGGAACACTGAGATCGCCGGTTCGAAACCTTGGGCTTGCCTGGTCAAGGCACATATGGGAGTTGATGCTTCCTGCTCCTCCCCCTTCTCTCTCTCTCTGTCTCTCTCTCTCTCTAAAAAATCAATAAATAAAATATTAAAAAAAAAAAAAGAACTATGACACTCTTAAATGCTAGGCCTGATTTAATTACCAATCCTAGTCAGTACTCCTGTCTGGTTCTGAGAAGAATGTCTGTCTTGTGCAGAATAAGTCATTCCACCTTGTTGCTGGTCCCTTCCTCTCGCTGCCTCTAAGACAGGGTGTTTGGTTCTCTCCTCTCTGAGTCATTGACTTCTCTCCCTGGGTCTTTCCTCTCAGCCTGTAAAGGTGGGCATGGCTCCTCCTCCAAAAGGTGGTCCTTCTTACCTACGATCACTACCTTGCCATTCTTTGCCCTTTCCCATGAATTTATTGGAAGAGTTGTCTGCTTCTACACATTCTTCCCTCATTCTTTCTTCAGTCCATTTTCTCCCAGACTGAAACTGTTCTCACTGAGATTGGTGTTATCTCATTGTTGTCAAAGACAGTGGATTCTTTTAGAGTTGTTTGTAGTTATTTCTTGTCATTCTTTTTTTTTTCTTTTGTTTTTCTCTTATTACTCTTTAAGAATTTGTGAAGGCTATCATGATATCCCCTCTTTGTTCCCTGAAATGGCTCATTTGTATCATCTCTCTTTTTATCCTGACCAGCATAACTAAAGGATTGATTGTTTTTTCAGAGAACTAAATTTTGGTTTTATTAATTTATTTTTGTTGTTTTCTGTTTTCAATTTTATTATTTCTGCTTTTTATTATTTTCTTCCTTCTGATTGCTTTTGAGTTTTTTGTTGTTGTTGGTTTTTGCTAATCTCTTAAAGCAGAAGCTTAGATTATTGAATTAGAACTTGCTTCTTTTTAATATAAAAATTTAATGCTATAAATTTCCCTATAAGTCCTACTTTGGCTGTATCCTACAACTTTGATATGTTGTAATTTCATTTAGCTTAAAATATTTTCTAATATCCCTTCAGATTTCCTCTTTGACCCATGATGATTTAGAAATATTTAATTTACACATATTAGAGGTTTCTCAGATAGCTTTCTCTGATTGGTTTCTAGCATAATTCCTTAATGTGCACAAAATATACTTTGTATAATATCAATTATTTTACATTTTATTTGTGTCACAGAATATGGTCTATTGTAAATTTGAAAATAATATGTATTATGCTTGTGTTGGGTAGAGTATTATATAGATGTCAATTAGGTAATGTTGGATAGTGGTATTGTTCAGGCCTTCTGTATCCTTTCTGATTTTTGTCTACTTGTTCTATCAGTAACAAAAAAAGAAATGTTGTAGACTCTGGATATAATTGTGGATTTGTCTCTTCTGCATTTTAGTTTTTGTTTTGTATATTTTGGGGCTTCAAATTTGGGAAGTTTGTAGTCATTATTTTATCAGATACGTTTTCTTTGTCACTAACTTTCTTTTCTCTGGAGCTCCAATGGCACATATGTTATAATGTCTGCCCAGTCTCTCCTCAACCTGTACTAAAATGGCTTCCATTCCACCAGCCCAGAGAAAACAGTGCCTCTGTGCTACCACGCTCATTGGACACTTATTGCCCTCTGGTTCAGTGGTCATTCTGCAGCATTTGAAAATACACATATAGCCTGACTAGACAGTGACACAATGGATAGAGTCTGGGATACAGAGGACCCATGTTTGAAACCCCAAGGTCACTGGTTTGAGCACGGGCTCACTGGCTTGAATATGGGGTCACTGGCTTGAGCATGGGATCATAGACATGACTCCATGGTCTCTGGCTTGAGCCCAAAGGTCGTTGGCTTGAGCAAGGGGTCACTCACTCTGCTGTAGCCCCCCAGTCAAGGCACATATGAGAAAGCAATCAATGAGCAACTAAGATGCCACAACAAAGAATTGCTGCTTCTCATCTCTCTCCTTTCCTATCTATCTGTCCCTATCTATCCTTCTCTCTGTCTTCCTGTCTGTCTCTTTCTCTCTTGCTAAAAAAAAAAAAAGAAAGAAAAAGAAAATATGCAATATAATATATATACTATTGTTCATACCCCTCTTCTTGAAGTTTCCTGTCTTGAAGTTCTTGCCACAGGGTTCTCTCTTCTATCTCTGATTTTCCCTGGCTTTGACACATACTCACGCTCCCTGCTGGGCCCTGTGATGCTGGGGTCTCCCAGTCACCATCCTTGGCACTCCACTCATCTTCTCACTTACACCCAAGAAGCTTCCATCATCCCTTGGCTTCACTGAACTCCTAAATTCTGGGTAGTCAATTTTTATTCTATTTTCTTATCTGGTTTTTCAGTATGTACCTTAAATTCGGTATGTCTAAAATTGAACTCAGTCTTTCCTCCAGAGAAGTTCTTCCTGCTAAATTTCTTAATCTTGGTACACAATCCCCAATGGAGTATGCTATTTTGCCCACAAAATAATATTTTAAGTTAGTGCTTATTGAATGCCTGCTATGAACTGTTTTTATCTCGTGTGATATCCCTGTAAATTAGCTGTTACTCAGCCTGTTTTTATTTATTTATTTATTTATTTATTTAATTCACTGAGAGGAGGGGAGGCAGAAACAGACGCCTGCATGCACCCCAACCAGGTCCACCTGGCAAGCCCACTAGGGGGCGATGCTTTACCCATTTGGGGCCCTTGCACCATTGCTGAGCAACCAAGCTCTTCCTAGTGCCCGAGGTGGAGGCCATGGAGTCATACTCAGTGCCTGGGGCCAACTTACTTCAATTGAATCATGTCAGCCTGTTTTGAGATGATAAAGAAGTGAAGACACCTGCCATGATGACACAACTGGGAGGTGGCACTTCATGCCCAACCCTAATGGCCAAGCGATTACCTGCTACAATATAATCAACTAGCCCTCTAATATTTCTGCATTCTTTCTTTGCTCTGTCTGCAGTTTGTCCCCCCTTTTCATTCCTCCTGCCAGGCACCAAGTCCAGACCCTTGTCACCTCCACTTAGATTGAGTCAGCACCTCTCTAACCAGTCCTGTCAATCTACTTTCTACACTGCTCTGATAGGAGTCTCATTATATCTTACTGAAAAATCCTTCAAGGTCTCCCATGGCTGAGTGAAGTCAAGTCCAAACTTTTCAGCCTTGCTCACAGAGTTTGAGCGACCCAGGCGCCTCTGTCTCTCTAGGTCTACCTCCCACTATTTTTGTCTCCCCACCGCCACATGTCCATCTTCTTGTTTGGTCACCTGAAAACCCCAGAAGTTCTAGCCATAGGTAGTGTGGTTCTCTGCCTCTGTGCACATGCTGTTTCTGCTCCTGTATTTGCTTGCTGACTTCTGTCCTCACTGACTTAAATACAGCAGTGTGTCCTCTAGGAAGTCCCCACCCCTTCTACTCCTTCCCCTTGACCATTTGAGCTTCTGACCCTCTTTCTATCCCCCTCATCCTCCCCCATGACACCCAGTACTCTTTCACACTATGGTTGTTTACAACAGTGTTTTTCAGCTGTTGGTCTGGTCTGCCAGAAATTTCGTGCCGTTCCATGAAAGAGTTAACTTCCTGATGTTGTATGAAAATTATAGACCCAATAATCTTAGTCAAATTTGCTTATAGCCAGGGTGATCTCTGCCTTAGAGGTGGCTGAAATTATTCTCAAATTTTCATTGGTTTGCAAGTGTGAAAAGGTTGAAAACCACTGGTTTGCAAGTTCTTGACTGAAGAGCAGAGACCACATCTCATTTAAGTTTGTATCTGTTGTGACTAACACACAGCTAGGGAAACTATAGCCCGGAGAAGCTAAGGGAAATGCTCAAGGTCACGGAGCTCGTAAGCACAAATAATATTTGTGCTTCAAATAATATTTACCAGATTAACTCACTAACTAATTGAGTGAATGTTTTCTTCATTAGGATTCCATACTTATCATAAACCAGGGGTCCCCAAACTACGGCCCGTGAGCCTCATGGGGCCCCCTGAGGGCATTTATCTAGCCCCTGCCGCACTTCCGGAAGGGGCACCTCTTTCAGTGGTGCTTCTGGAGTACTGTATGTGGTGGAGTTGCTTACATACAGTACTACTTCCGGTGACGTGGGACGTACACATCACGGCTCCGGAAGCGTGTCATATCACTTGTTACGGCTAACAGTGACAAATATGGAACCGGACATTGACCATCTCATTAGCCAAAAGCAGGCCCAGAGTTCCCATTGAAATACTGGTCAATTTGTTGATTTAAATTTACTTTTTCTTTATTTTAAATATTGTATTTGTTCTTGTTTTGTTTTTTACTTTAAAATAAGATATGTGCATTGTGCATAGGGATTTGTTCATAGTTTTTTTTTATAGTCTGGCCCTCCAACGATCTGAGGGACAGTGAACTGGCCCACTGTGTAAAAAGTTTGGGGACCCCTATTATAAACTATATGCTCAAAAAGAAATATATCAGTTTCTTTTTGGAGAGAAATTACTTTTTTGATTCAAATGATAATTTTAGGAACTTAACTATGAAAGATAATTATTATTCATTTATGATGGAAGTCATATAATTTGAGGTAAAACTGGCTGGCTCTTGAAAAAAATGACAAGTAAATATATAAATACATAGAATATTTTTGAGTGCTTGTTTTATGCACTGTTGTTAGCACATTTCATGTCTAACTTATTTGCTTTTTCCTCATAGTATTATTACAATTTTCATTTTTCAGCTAGGGAAACTGTAGCCCGGAGAAGCTAAGGGAAGTGCTCAAGGGCACGGAGCTCGTAAGCACAAGAGCTGGTATGCAGATATAGGCAGTGTGACTTCCAAGCCTGTGTTCTAACTGCAGCACTCAATGTGAACATCTGGCTTGCCCCAGCTATGGCTAGATCTCCCTGTCCCCTGAGATTTAAGTAATATGTCCTGTGGGCATCTAAGGTCTTGCCCCAAATTTTACATTTCCATAGATACTTCTTGCTCTAAGTGCCTAGTTTTTATCAAGTTAATTCCTTATAAGAATCTCTTGTTCCAAGTGGAGGAATTTACATTTTAGCAAGAAAAATATCTCCATTTTTTTGTGTGTGTGTGTGTCAGAGACAGAGAGAGTCAGAGAGAGGGACAGATAGGGACAGACAGACAAGAAGGGAGAGATATAAGAAACATCAATTCTTTGTTGCAGCTCCTTAGTTGTTCATTGATTGATTTCTCATATGTGCCTTGACCAGGGGGCTACAACAGACCGAGTGACCCCTTGCTCGAGCCAGTGACCTTGGGCTCAAGCTGGTGAGCCTTGCTCAAACCAGATGAACCCACGCTCAAGCTGGCAACCTCGGGGTCTCAAACCTGAGTCCTCCACATCCCAGTCTGATGCTCTATCCACTGCGCCACCGCCTGGTCAGAAATATCTTCATATTAAACATTATTAAAAATTTGGTTCTTAAAAGGTTTTGACTTTCCCACTACAGCGGACTTTCTTTATTTTGTAAAAAGTGTATAAATTAATAAAATATATAAGTTTAAAATATTATATAACATATACTAATGCCATATTAGTGTATAATAGAATATTTGGTATATAAATAATAAATATATATTTATATTATATTATATATTTTATTATAGAATTTGTTTTTGAGCTATAAAAAGTGATTTCATACTGTAGCATGTCTTCTGTGACTCAATCTTCACTGAACATTATATTTCTAAAATTCTTTTTTTTTAAATGAGAAGAGAGGAAACAGAGTGACAGACTCCTGGCATCCACCTGGCAACCCTTGTCTGGGGCCGATGCTTGAATCAACTGAGCTATCCTCAGTGCCTGGGGCTGACAGTCAAACCAATCAAGCCACTGGCTGCAGGAGATAAAGAGAGAGAAAAGGAGAGAGAGGGAAAAAGAAGCAGATGGTCACTTCTCCTGTGTTCCCTGGTTGGGGATCGAACGCAGGACATCTGCACGCCAGGCCAACACTCTATCCATTGAGCCAACCAGCAGGGCCCTAAGACTTATACTTTTTTTTTTTTTTTTTCATTTTTCCGAAGCTGGAAACGGGGGAGGCAGTCAGACAGTCTCCCGCATGCGCCCGACCGGAATCCACCCGGCATGCCCACCAGGGGGCAATGCTCTGCTCCTCTGGGGCATCGCTCTGTTGCATCCAGAGCCATTCTAGCGCCTGAGGCAAAGGCCACAGAGCCATCCCCAGCGCCCAGGCCATTTTTGCTCCATTGGAGCCTTGGCTGCGGGAGGGGAAGAGAGAGACAGAGAGGAAGGAGAGGGGGAGAGGTGGAGAAGCAAATGGGCGCCTCTCCTGTGTGCCCTGGCTGGGAATTGATCCCGGGACTCCTGCACGCCAGGCCGACGCTCCACCGCTGAGCCAACCGGCCAGGGCCAAGACTTATTCTTGATACTGCTGTATCATATTCCATTGAGCAAACATGTTGCGTTTTATTTTCCCTTTCGTTTATCAATGGACAGTTGGTTTATTTTAGATGTTGTTATGGATGTCCTTGTACATGTCTTGGGGGTGTATGAGCAACAGTGTCTCTTGAGGGCAGTGGTTCTCAAAGTGTGCGCCGGACGCACTAGTGCGCCCTAGAAGATTTCCAGGTGCGCCCTATGGTATTCCAGAGAAATGTGCCCGTTGGGGATCAGAAATCCAACAGGATTTTTGGAGTTTAGATTTTTGGGGTACAAAGGTGTGGGGAATTGGCTGTAAGCTGACAGTCTGCCCCCCCCCCCACCTCACTTGCCTGATTAGGTTGCAAAGGGCAGTTAAGCTGTGGTGCTGGATTGTTTATACTGCCCCCATGTTACCCGGAAAGACTGGAGGCAAGTTTCTTCTATCCTTTGTTTGGTGTAAAGTTAAGATGATATGTATGGTGGGGGTTTTCTGCACTCAACACAAGAGTAAAAAGAGAGGAATTCTTCGATGTCTGGATGAGGATATGAGAGTCTGCCTTTCAAATATATGCCCAAACACTGAAGAAATTGCTAGGACATATCAGGCTCATGTTTCTCATAAACACAAGAATGAAAAAACTTACATTTGCGCCAGGACCTGCCAAATTTACTAAATCTTATTAAGAATGTATCTGTATATATAAGAAAACTTTTTTGTCGTTTTTTTATTTTTTAACCCCATTTTTACTAATTCTAAAAAGCATAACTCAAAAAATGTAACATAAAAATGTTTTTTAATGTCAGAATAAATTTAATTTTGTCGTATTTTTACTTAATTACCATAAAAGCATGCTTGGACTTTATATTTTTTTCTTTAATATTTGACTTAATTATTATAACACATTTCTCAGAAATTTGTATATATTGCACCTACAATTATTTGTAGGATTTTAAATGCGCCCTAACCTCAAAAAGTTTGAGAACCACTGATCCAGGGTATATGAAATTGCTGAATATTGTGGAATGCAAATACACTCCATTGCTAGTGACAGATTGTTTTGCAACTAAATAAATTTACACTTCCACCAGCAACATATGAGACACCTTAACTTGAAATCATCAGACTTTTTTTTTTTTTTTGTATTTTTCTGAAATGAGAAGCGAGGAGGCAGAGAAACAGACTCACGCCTGTGCCCGACTGAGACTCATCTGGCATGCCCACTAGGGGGCGATGCTCTGCCCATCTGGGGCCCTTGCTTTTTTAGCACCTGAGGCGGAGGCCATGGAGCCGTCCTCAGCGCCCAGGTCAACTTTGCTCTAATGGAACCTTGGCTGCGGAAGGGGAAAAGAGAGATAGAGAGAAAGAAGGGGAAGGGTGGAGAAGCAGATGGGCATTTCTCCTGTGTGCCCTGGCTGGTAATTGATCCTGGGACTTCCACCCACTGGCCAACGCTCTACCACCGAGCCAACTGGCCAGGTCCCAGACTTCTTAAATCTAGCTGGTCAAATGTATATAAATGGATATTGGGGGCATCTAAATTTGCATTTTTCTATTACTAGTAAGGTTAAGAATCTTTTTATGTGTTTATGCACCACTGGGGTTTCTTCTTCTATACTGGACCTATTTGTGTCATTTTTTTTTTATTGATTTTAGATTTTTATTATGTGATAGTTATACATATAATACAATATGTTTAATAGGCATACCTTATCAGGTGTAACAATACACTAGTACTTCTAGTATTATTTCAATGTGATTGATTTGTAGGGCAGGTAGTTTTGTTTTTTGATAATTTGATCACTAACCCCTTGCTGGTTACTGATTATATCAATAGTTAAGTTGTACAACTTGGGGCTTGTGTTTTGCTTTCTTTATGGACAGAATAATTTAATTTAATTTAATGTAATTTAATGTAAGGAAGTGCAACATGTTTTATTTTCTCATTAGTTGGTGAATTTGATTTTTTTTCCATTTACTAACCTGTTTGTCAATTACTTTGCTCGCCTTTCCTTTTTCATCTTAGACTCTCCTTCTAAGTTTCTTTCTCTCTTTCCTGAAGTTACTTTTTAGAAGTTCTTTAACTTCTAGAGGTCCGTTAATAGTACATTCAGTTTTTACCTAAGAATATCTTTTGTTTCACCATCATTCTTGAAAGATTGTTTGACTCAGAACAGATAGTAAGTGGCAAATTATTTTCTCAAAAATTGCAGTCTTTTGCTCCCCTTAATTGCCATTGAGAAGCTTTGTCAATTTAATCTTTCTTCCTCTGAAGTGGGGTCTCTTATCTCTGCCTGGCTTTCAGATTTTCTCTTTTTCTTTGATATACTGCTGATGTACTATACTGTGTCTAAGTGTGGCTTCTTTTATTTCTCTTATTTGGATTACATTTGGTTTTTGTCTTTTGATTCTTAACTGTTATCAGTCCTGAAAAACATTCTTGCCTATGTGTTTCAAATGTCTCATGTCCTCACCTCCTCCTTTTCCACTTCTTTCTGGGAGTGACTGGGCTTTGAGAACCTTGTCTTTTTGTCTTCCTGTCTCTTATCCATCTCCTTGTCTCACTGTGCAGTGTTCTGCACATTTTCTGAAGCTTTCTCTTGCAATTTTCTAGGGTTTTTTTCATTAACTTTATAAAGATTGATTGTTTTGCGATCTTGCACAGGGAACAAATATTTGCCTACTCTGAACTCTGGAAGCAGACAGAAAAGACCAGTGAGCAGTGTGCAGAACGCTTTCCTTCACAGAGGATGTGTGTTTGCTGCTCTTGAGAACCACGGGGTCAGACCAGGTCAGGGCCTTTTCATCTCAGGTTAGCCCGGGAGTCTCAGGTTCAGCTCTCCCCTCCCAACCCCAGCTAATAGTCACACTGCCCCCAGAGCAGCCCTGCCTTTGAATAATCTTAGCACTCTTTGCTCTCTTTTCAGGGCTCGCTTTCTCTTACACATACATGTATATACTCATACATATTCACACTCTCGTCCACTAATTACTGCAACTCCACCTATGCCGCAACAACTCTGAATTATGAAGATCTACTAGGCCTGACCTGTGGTGGCGCAATGGATAAAGCATCAACCTGGAATGCTGAGGTTGCCAGTTCAAAATGCCAGGCCTGGTCAAGGCACATATGAGGCTTGATGGTTCCTGCTCCTCCCCACTTCTCCCTCTCTCTCTCTCTCTCTCTCTCTCTCTCTCTCCTTCTCTTTCCCCTCTCTAAAATGAATAAATAGAAATCGAAAAAAAATTTTTTAAAAAAAATAAAGATCTACTTGTTCCACTGGAACCAAGACTTTTAGAGAATGTGGTCTGGTGTACATACAGCCAAGAGTAGAAATATCTACAGGGGATTTTTTTTAAGTTTGTCCCACAGCCCCCTTTTTCTCTGGTAATCACCAGAGTGTTGTCTGTGTCTATGAATTATTTCTTCCCCCTTTTTTTGCTTAACTCCTTTAGCCCAGCCCACCAACCCCCTCCCCTCTGACAACCATCAGTCTGTTCTCTGTATCTATGAGTCCATGTCTATATCGTTTATTACTTTGTTCATTAGAGTCCACATGAGTGAAATCATATGGTACTTGTATTTCTCTGACTGGCATATTTCACTTTGCATAATACCCTCTAGATCCATCCATGCTATCAGAAAAGGTGAAATTTCCTTCTTTTTTTTTATAGCTGAGTAGTATTCCATGTGCAGGGACTTTGTAACTGGCCATCTTCACACCATCTTGCCAGCACCTCTCTCCATTCCCCTCTTTCAACTTTCCTTTCTCTACTTCCCAAATCTCCCCCCACCTCTTCATTTTCAGGTTCCTCTCTACACCCATCTCTGAAGTCTTTCCACTTTTGCACAGAGAATCTCAGATCTCCTCAGCCTCTGTATTCAACTCTGGGCACACCTCTGCAGATTTAAACCCATCAGCAGAAGAAAGGCAGACACTATAACAGGATCTTCCCTCCTTAGGAGGCAGTTAGAGTTGTAAGTAGCAATGTTTTCTCCATTTCATTATTCTCATTCACTAGGTGTGTACTGGGTGTCTGCCAGGCACCCAGCACTGTCTTGAGCACTGTTACTGTTTAAAGTGAATTCATACAGTCAGTGCCATGTTATCTCTACGGTACGCCGTGTAGCAGAGCACTGTATGAAGCTCTCTGGGAGCAATGTTCAGTGTGCTCAGGAGGGTTAGAATCCTTATCATCAGTATATTTAAAGAAGTATGGAAAAGATTAGGCTAAGTAATTGAATGTGTTTATTTTAAAGGTGGTGGCCCTGGCCGGTTGGCTCAGTGGTAGAGTGTCGGCCTGGCATGCAGGAGTCCCGGGTTCGATTCCTGGCCAGGGCACACAGGAGAAGCGCCCATCTTCTTCTCCACCCCTCCCCCTCTCCTTCCTCTCTGTCTCTCTCTTCCCCTCCCTCAGCCAAGGCTCCATTGGAGCAAAGTTGGCCCGGACGCTGAGGATGGCTCTGTGGCCTCTGTCTCAAGCGCTAGAGTGGCTCTGGTTGCAACAGAGCAACGCCCCAGATGGGCAGAGTATCGCCCCCTGGTGGGCATGCCGGGTGGATCCCAGTCGGGTACATGCGGGAGTCTGACTGCCTCCCCATTTCCAACTTCAGAAAAATACAAAAAAAAAAAAAAAAAAAAGGTGGTTTTAAGCTATTATTTCCTTTTCTAATAGTGAGTCATTTATAGCATGGCTTGAGGTTAGTATTTATCTTTTTGCACCCACCTTTCTTCAGTTGCAGAAATTAGAAAAAAAGATTTATGTGCATTTCTCAATGTATATAAGTGCATATCAGAAAAAAACGTCTTTTTTTATAAATAATGTATATTTAGATGACTCTAATTAGAGAAATCTTTTTTTATCTTATACCATGCATAGAAAGCATTAACTGCAGGTCTAATTTCATTCACTTGGTAAGAATTTTATTGTATGCCTATTTTATACTGAGCACTGGTCTAGGACTGGGTGGTACAGTAAGAACAGAACAGACCCTTACCCTGGGACTCACACCCTAGTTGGGAGATAGATACTCGGCCATGGACACAGAAAGCACTGCAGAGTGGACGGAGAAATGTGGTAGGGGAGGGAGGCCGCAGTGACCTAAGCGAGGTGAGGATGGAGCCGTGCACGTGGAAACCTGAGGAAGTATTCACAGCAGATAAATAGCACACGATGGCTTTGAGCTAACCCTGTTCTTGTTCACACTTGTATTTTTCAGGTATCCGAGATGTTTCCAAGTGGAGTGACAAAGTAAAAAAGCCTCTAGAAACCCTATATGGGCATGACTACTTTGCAAAAACCTGTGAAAAGTGGGTGGATGGCATAACACAGTTTAAACATCTTCCAGATGGTAGGTTACATGAACTATTTAGTGGTTCTTTGCTGATTATAGACGTTGCTTGAGTTCTTCCCTTAATGTTTCAGAATTCCTCGAGATTAATGCGTTCACTTACTATCCTTCCACTTTGATGTAGAAACAGAGGACACTGGTGAGTGTACACAATACAGGTTATTGTGTACTAAATCTACCTTGCCCTGTCCGGGTAGCTCATTTGGTTAGAGCATTGTCTGGATGTGCCAAGCTTGTGGATTCGATCCCCAGTCAGGGCACATACAAGAATCAACCAATGAATGCATAAATATGTGGAACAACAAATGGATGTTTCTCTCTCTCTCTCTCTCTCTCTCTCTCTCTCTCTCTCTTCCTCCCTCCCTCCCTTCCTCCCTTTCTCTCTCTAAAATCAGTAAGTAAAAATTGTTTTAAAAATAAAAAATAGGTCCTGGCTGGTTAGCTCAGCTGTAGAGCATCAGATCAGTTTGTGAAAGTCCTGGGTTCGATTCCTGGTCAGGGCATACAGAAGAAATGACCATCTGCTTCTCCACCCCTTCCCACCCTCTCTATCTTTCTCTCTCTCTTCCATTCCTGCAGCCATGGCTTGATTCAAGCAAAAGTTTGCCCCAGACACTGAAGATGGCTCCATGGCCTCACCTCAGATGTTAAAATAGTTCAGTTGCCAAGCAATGGAGCAGCGGCCCAGACAGGCATAGCATCTCCTGGTAGGGGGTTTGCTGGGTGGATCCAGGTAAGGGCACATGCAAGAGTCTGTCTCTTCCTCCCCTCTTCTCACTTAATAAAAATATTAAAAAATAAAAGTAAATAAAATAAAATAAATCCGCCTTAAACTAGAGACAAATTATATACAGGGTGAGGCAAAAGTAGGTTTACAATTATGAGTACATGAAACAGAGTTTATTCTTGTATTATTATTGTATATATATTATAATATTGTACATTATTATTATTATTATTATTATTAGAGAGAGATATAGGAAGGGAGAGGGATGAGAAGCATCAACTTGTAGTTGCGGCACTTTAGTTGTTTATTGATTGCTTCTCATATGTGCCTTGAGGGAGGGGGCACTCAAACTGAGCCAGTGACCACTTGATCAAGCCAGTGACCTTGGAGTCATGTTGATGATCCTGCACTCAAGCCGGCTACATCAGGGTTTCGGACTTGGGACCTCAGTGTTTGGGGCCGATGCTCTATCCACTGTTCCACCACTAGTCAGGCAATGTCTCCCTGTCTTTATCTGAGAAATCAACACAGTTTTCAATTACAGTAAGAATTGACATCTTTAAGAGAAATTCTGAATTAAATTATTTTATATAGATATTTACATTTCTAAGCTCTCATTTCTCTTTTTTAATTGCTGAAAGAATAGAGAGTAGCCAAGATCTAATCTTGGATTATATTCGGTTACAAAATTATTGTAATTGAAGGATAAATTTGATCTCTTAAGTAATAATTTCCAGGATGAATTATTTGTCAAAACTTCCTCAATGAAAAGGACATTTGGAAATGTTATTTTCTTGGCTTAAGTTCAAAAGAGCAAACAGATCCTGTTTGAATTCAATGTTCACTCATAGAAACAGGTCCTTGGAATCAGTTTCCCTCAGCTCTTAAAGCAAACAGACAAATAACAACAACAAAAAAGGCTGTAAAAGAATGTCTGAGACAGTTCTCCATCAAAGAGGCAACTTTGTGAAATGTAAACTTTTATGTTTTCTTGAAGAGAGCAGTGAAAGTGTAGGATTACTCAAAGGTAAAAGCAGAATTAAATAAACAGTTCTAAAACATGTCCTGTATTTGTTAAAACTAAAAACTTCTGCTTGGTGAAAGATATCATCCAAAGAATGAAAGGACAAGCCACAGGCCAGGAGAAAATATTTGCAGGAGACCCATCTGACAAAGGTCCATCATCCAAAATGTGCAAAGAACTGTTAAAACTGGACAATCAGGAGAGAAAGCAATCAATGAACAACTAAGGAGCCGCAACAAAGAATTGATGCTTCTTATCCCTCTGCCTTCCTGTCTGTTTGTCCCTATCTGTCCCTCTCTCTGACTTTCTCTCTCTGTCTCTGTCAAAACAACAACAACAACAAAACTGAACAATTAGAAAACAACTGGAATAAAACTTGGGCCAAACAACCAGATCCCACTCTTCACCTATTAGAATGTCTACACAGAGGAATTTTAGGACAGTGAACATGCTCTCTGTATGATACCACACTTGGTACATGTCATTATACATTTGTCCAAACCCACAGAATGTGCAACACCAAGAGTGGACCCTAAGGAAAACCACGGACTTTGGGTAATAATGATGTGTCGATGGAGGTTGATTCACTATAAAAATGTACCTTTCTGGAATGAACAAATGTCATAATATAGAGGACCTAGCAGTGTACCAATCATCTTATAGTAAGACTGTTAACAAATCACTTACCACCGTTCCATACATATTAACTTGACAGGAACCCTTCTGCATAATTGTGTGCTCAGACCAGCTTAGGCATCATTGTGTAGGTTTGGAATTAGACAGACCTGGGTGTGAGTTCTGGTTTTGCCACTTGGCTCGCTATTATATAGAATGGATCCAGGCAGATCATTTAGCTTCTCTAAACTGCAATTCCCTGTCTGAGAACTAGAGATACTAACAACTACCTCATAGAGTTGTTCTGAGCACTAAAAGAGTTATGTATGTTCAACTTGGACATAGTTCTAATACAGAGAAAGTGCCCAATAAAGTACTTGATTTACAAATAATTGTACACACTAAAAGAGATAAAACATGTAACCATCATAAGTGTTTCAGGAGTAGTAAATAATTTGAACAGTTCCTAACACACAGTGAGCACTCAGTAACACTAGCATCAATTATCTGAGCATACAGTTGGCAGATGCGTGTTGTCCTAGGGACAGGAGAGGGACACTGCAGAGACCTGGAAAACTAACTCTCTGGTCAGTGTGTCCCCTCCTCGTTAAAGCCACAGCTGAGGAGAAGGGGAAAGGCCAGGTTCCTGGGCAGCACCCCCGGGGTGGCTCCCCCCTCTCTGAGTGCTTTCTTCTTGATCCAGAAAGATAAAGGGAGGAGGGGAAGCTGGCTGGGTGTTAGGAGTCTGGGCGATGGCTCTCGTTTTAGCCTCTTGGCCACCCCAGGGGACGCTGATTAATCCCTGTCTGACCTGAGGAGAAGGCCAAAGCTCAGAGTAGCTAAGGAACCACTAAGACTTCACAGACAGGAGATGGCAGGACTGGAACTGGAGCCCAGTTTGTACCATATTTCCCTTAGAGATGTTGTCATATGTGGTAGTGAGGATCTGATAACCTCTCAAAAGTATGTCCATCAGGAGTGTCGGAGAGGCAGGAGGGATAAGGAAAGGTTGTGTGAACACTGCTGTGAGGAGCGTGTACTTGGAGGGCTGGCCAGGGCCTCAAAGACCACCTAGGACAGTGGTTCTCAACCTTTCTAATGCCGTGACCCCGCAATACAGTTCCTCATGTTGCGGTGACCCTAAACTAAAAAATAATTTTGGTGGCTACTTCATAACTGTAATTTTGCTACAGTTATGATTCGGAATGTAAATACCTGATATGCATTATGTATTTTCCGATGGCTTTAGGTGACCCTGCCAGGGTCGCAACCTACAGGTTGAGAACCGCTGACCTAGGACATCATTTCACAGGAGGGGCTTTTCAGATGCCAAGATCGGGCCCGGTTTTGCACACTGGGAATTGCCGCCATGTCATATAAAGAGTTGTGGGGTTGGTTGGTTGGTTTCTCTTACTGTTTTACATGAATTATTAATTTAAGTAGGAAAACTGCTTGTTCACTAATAGAGCTTTAAAAGAAAAAGAAAAAAGAACAGCAAACAGGGAATGAAACCCAAAGAACGTTAGAAGTGGAAGGCACCTCAGACCCCGTCTAATTTAGACCACCAAGTTCACAGACTGGGCTGGGACCCTGAGGTCTGAGAGAAGACAGCCACCTGCTTCTCCTTACCTGCACAATGGTCACATTCGAGCCAACTCTCTGCCCTTGTTTTTCAGGTAGTATCTGTCGGCACCTGCTGCCCCTGGTTCAGTGTGCCACCTTAATTGTGCATGGTGAAAAGGACCCTCTGGTCCCACGCTTCCACGCTGACTTCATACACAAACACGTGAGCGGGTCACGGTGAGTCGGGCCACGTAGCAGCGTGCTGTGCCTCAGAGGCTCCTGCAGGAGGTGGGAGAAGCTGTAGCAGGGAAGGGAAACACGGACGTTGGGGTAGTGGATCTCCAGGGCACCCACTCTGGTTTTGCAATGCCAGTGAACAGTACCACTGTGTATGGGATGCCAGAGACATACGGAGCACAGAGTGCCCTGCTCCCTGGGTAACCAGGAATTGCAAGGCAGGGAGTCCTCAGGCATGTCTCCTGTCGCTGCTGTGAACATAACGGTGCTAATACGTACCAGGTTCGGTAACATCAGTGACAACTTAGGTTTATAGGAATCGCTGATAACTAAAACCATTTTATTTAGTTGGGAAATTTTTCAGACTAGTTAAAAATTATAAAAGGACCACCTACCAAATATAGAAAATTTGCAAAATCAAAAGAAGGAAACAAATCACGTTTTACTTGCCACCCATTTAAATTATTTCATTATTAGCATTTTTGTGTGTTTCCCTTTTTTTATCATAGAAATAATCATGTTCTGTAGTCAACTCCGATGCTGCTTTTATACTCACTTAAAAGTATGTTGTAAACTTTTTGTGTTATTTCAGCCTTAAAAATGTACATACCAGGCCCTGGCCAGTTAGCTCAGTCAATTAAGAGTGTCGTCCTAGCCTGACCAGGCGGTGGCGCAGTGGATAGAGCGTCGGACTGGGATGCGGAGGACCCAGGTTCGAGACCCCGAGGTCACCAGCTTGAGCGTGGACTCATCTGGTTTGAGCAAAGCTCACCAGCTTGGACCCAAGATCGCTGGCTTGAGCAAGGGGTTACTCAGTCTGCTGTAGCCCCGCGATCGAGGCACATATGAGAAAGCAATCAATGAACAACTAAGGTGTCGCAACGAAAAACTAATGATTGATGCTTCTCATCTCTCTCCGTTCCTGTCTGTCTGTCCCTATCTATCCCTCTCTCTGACTCTCTCTCTCTGTCACTGTAAAAAAAAAAAAGTTTCATCCTAAAATGACAAGGTTGTAAGTTCAATCCCTGGTCAGGGCACACACGGGAAGCAACCAGGGAATGCATAATTGAGTGGAACAGCAAATGCTTCCCTTCTCCCTCCCCCCTCTCTCTCTCTTCCTCTCATTGTCTCTAAACAAATAAAAAAAATTAAGCCCTGGCCATATAGCTCGGTTGGTTGGAGCATCGTCCCAGAGCATGGATGTTGCCAGTTTGATTTCCTGGCACGTACAGGGCACATACAGGGCAACTCGATATTCCTGTCTCTCTCTGTCTTTCTCTCTCTCAAAAAAAAAAAAAGTGCATACCAAATGATAAACCTAGTATTCAGAACTATAAAATACCAACACATGCCACACTATGTCGGTGGCTCACTTGATTGGACAGCAGATACATGCTGCTTGTTCTTTGTTTTCTCATTTCTGCAGACAGCTGTGGGCACCCATGAGCATTATGTGTCAGCGGAAATGTTCTTCAGTTTGTATGGACTGAATAGAAAGTTATATTTTAAACACTTTGGCTGACACAGGAGCAAGCTTTTGTCAACCAAAATATTCAGCCAGCTACATCAAGATGAGAATTCAAAGTTGACCAAATCCATTGTTTCCCTTCTATGCAATGGGTTCATATTCCGAAGGAGAAATGACCTAACTTTAAAAAAAAAATACTGGAAAATAAACACCCAGGTGAGCCTTGACCCCTTCAAAGGCTATCTATTAATTTCAGAGACACTGTTATTACTCAGGATGTCTTTGGAATTCTGTGGAATTCTTTTGAAATTGGCTTTCATTAGCAGCCTAAGAAAATCTTTCTTCACTCGGTCTCTCCTTTCCTCCTGTTCTCCCTCCCTCCTCTGTCCCTTCTCCACTCTCTTCCTTTCTCATTTCCCTCCATGAGCCCATTTCTGACACCTGTGTGGGCCCTGAGGCCCCAAGAGCTCCCTTTGGGCAGGGAAAGCAGACTCAGAGACAGCTCCATTGCTTCTTGTTCATGCTCTCCCATGCTCTATTTTAACAACAACAACACTCTCAGAGAATTTTTAAATATGGGGGGCATGCTTCTTAACCTATAATAAAGTATAATTATTGTAAACCTGTATAATTTTTATATTTATATACTTTATATTTTAAAAGGCATTTTACATACAAAAATCTGATATTTCTTTACAATTAATTTATGAAAAAGAAGTGTTGTCCTCAAGTTAAAGATGAGAAAATCAAGGCTGAGATGCTGAGTATTTGTCCAAGGTTGCATAGCCAATTAAAAACAAATCCTACATTTTTCCCCTTAATATAGTGTTTTTTTTTCCAACAGCACAGCTGCCTCTCAGAAACACACTGTTATTTTAATATGATGGTAAAATGCCTGGATTATGTACGTGCTAATCTGTTTAATTGTTTTCTAGCTTCAGAAATGACAAATTTTGTATACTGACTCTCATAGTAAATGTTCCTTTGGAGAGCCAGTTTCAATGAAAGTCAGTCTGCAAAAAAAGTTTAATGTAGGAAGGAATTCTGTTCTCAGCCCATCTCCTAACAACAGCGGTATTTTTTGTAACAGAACAATTGAAGGTAAACTGTTATTAGTAGTGATTGTCTAAAACTGGCTTGCATGTTACACCGGACTAACTTCCTCTGCTAAAAACAGCCCTTTGTGTTCCACGTGAGTTTACCTAGAACAGTTGTGATTTATTCTGAACCCCTCAAAAGGGAGGGTTGATTCCTTGAGCACCAAAGTCAGGCTGTGATTCTGCACACCATCCCGCTTGACAACAGGATGTAGCAACGCAGTGTAGCAAGCACCAGTGAACCTGGTATTTTATTACTCTATCAGGTACATTTATCACTAAACTTAAAGACACAATCCATCCCTTCAAAGATTTTACCAACAGATACAGTCTATGAAACCAATGCCTTTCTCTCCCCAGAGGAGGCTAATGAATGGGTGGGGTTGTTCAGCAGGCCTGCTTCCTGCTCATGTTAATTTGTTTCTCTCCCTTTTCTCTCTCTGTTGGAGAAGAACGATAGAATCTCTTGGAGGCAAAGAAGCTTTAGAGATCATTCAAGTACACTAGTTTTAAAATGTGTTTTTAGGCAGCTGAGCCCTCCCTCCTAACAAACTCATATGTGGAGGTCCAAGGTAGAAAAGATGAAAGAAGAGCTGGTCTGATTACAACAGTGATGGGAGCAGACCCTGCCCCAGCCCCCAACCCTGCACATCCCCTGCTGGTCCAGCACCCCTTCTGTGGGGGGGAAGCCCTGGTTTCGCTCACCACCTGTCTGACTAGTCAGCCTCTGCTCGGGCGTTCTCCTGTTACAAATACACATCACCCACGAGGCCAGCTCCAGCTCATTTTGAGAAAATTTGAATTGAGCAGAGGCTGGCACCCATCAGACTCCAGCGTTGGAGTGGATGGGCTCTAGGAGGCAGTGGGGCTCAGACATCTCCACAGAG
Source organism: Saccopteryx leptura (assembly GCF_036850995.1). NCBI lineage: Eukaryota > Metazoa > Chordata > Mammalia > Chiroptera > Emballonuridae > Saccopteryx > Saccopteryx leptura. The sequence continues at coordinate 187,628,831 of NC_089505.1, read as the reverse complement.
GTTATTGCTGCACTTGTTGAACCATGTGTCTGCTCATTGTGTGTTAGTCTGCTAGGGCTGCTACAACAAGTATCAGACTGGGAGACTGAAATAATAGATGCTTATTTTCTTACATTGCCAGAGGCAGGAAGTCTGAGATCAAGGTGTCAGCTGGGCTGGTCTCTTCTGAGGCCTCTCTCCCTGGCTGTAGAGGGCTGTCTTCTCCCTGTGTCCTCACACGGGCTTCCCTCTGGGTGTGTCTGTGCTCTAACCTCCTCTTCTTATAATGACACCAGTCACATAGGGTGGACTCTAATGACCTCATTTTAACTTCATTACGTCTTTAAAGACCTTTATCCAAATAAAGGTACTGGGAGTTAGAAGTTCAACATATGAATTTTGGGAGGATGCAGTTCAGCCCATAATACTATGTTTCTGAGGTCAGATCTCAGGAATTCAGGGTCTAGCAGAGGTCAGGATATGGATTAGAGACCTAGCTGCAAATGACCAGTGCCTTGCCTGGAATCCTTCATTACCTTTCACCCCTTTTGATGCCTGGCCAAGTATCCTCATCCTTCAGGCTATGATTTCTCCTCCTCCTCCTCCTCCTCCTCCTCCTCCTCCTCCTCCTCCTCCTCCTCCTCCTCTTCCTCCTCCTTCCCAATTACTCATCTATCTGAGGCCACACAGCTCCTCTTTATATCTTTTTTTCTTTCTTTTTTTTTTTTTTTTTTTTTTTTTGCAAGAGAGAGAGAGGAAAGGACAGACAGGGACAGACAGACAGGAAGAGAGAGGAGAGATGAAAAGCATCAATTCATAATTGTTTCACTTTAGTTGTTAATTGATTGCTTCCTCATATGTGCCTTGATGGGGGGGGGGGGGGGACTACAGCCGAGCCAGTGACCCCTTGCTCAAGCCAGAGACCTTGGCGTTTCCGAACCAGGGTCCTCAGCCTCCCAGTCTGATGCTCTATACACTGCACCACCGCCTGGTCAGACCCTCTTTATATGGTTAGCATGTGGACTTGGTTTTCCCCCTGTTGAACATGTCAGCACCTACCCCAGGATGCAGTCTAGTACACCTTGAAAGAATGTGAAAGCAAGAGAGGCACAGAAGACCAAGCTTCTGTGGGTGGCCAGGGGTCACTGACTGGAACTGAGGCCCGAAAGTCTGGCATGGAGGTCAACTGCATGTTCTGGGAACTAGAGCACATGGGAAAGAATGAGGGGTGGCATCCATGTGTGCCAGTGGCACCCAACGGGGAGAATGTGGGCCCTCAAATCCAGATCCACATGGGGATTGCTGCCTGGTGCGCAGAGTCGGCGGTTTGGGGTCCTGAGCAGCACTCAGCAGCGAAGGGCACTGGCAGGACTCAGGCCCGAGTGCTGCTCAGTCACTCACTTAAGCAGTGTACATGTATTTCTGTGCCTCTGTTTGCATGTAAAAACAGGGATGATATCTATCTTCAAAATAGTTTGCTGAGGAATGAGTGAATACAAGTACATTTAAGACTTAGAGCTAAAAGTAGCTGCCGCTTTTGTGGGTAGAATGCTGGTGTGGGTGTAGGTGATGAGGGGCCCCAGGACACAGCCAGGTTGTAGCCTGATGGTAGTAAGAGGCAAGCCGCCCTTGGTCCCGGCATTCAGCGCCATTATTAGAAGAGGTGTATGAGTGTATTAGTCAGGGTTTTCCAGAGAACCAAAGCCAACAGGATACACTCCTGCACACACACCGGTTTATTTTCTATAAGGAGTAATTGGCTCATGCAGTTATGGTGGCCGAGAAGTCCAAAGTCATCAGTTGGCAAGCTGGAGCAAGGTCAGGAAGGTGGAGACCAGGAGAGATGAGGTGGAGTTCAGGTCTGATTCTGAAGGCCTGAAAACCGGGAAGCCCTGATGTTTCAGGCTGAGTCTGCAGGCAGGAAAAAGCCTCCATCCCAGTTCAAAGGTAACCAGGCAGGAGCCTACTCTGGTTTTTAATTAAAACAAAAATGCTCACAGACTCACTGGAAACTATGGGCTCATAAATAGAATTTTATTACATCCAAAATGGAGGGGAAAATGTTACAGCACATTGTTTGTGGCCTTGTTCCTATCTGTAGATCCAGAGCTTAGTTTAGAAACAGTAGACATTTGGACTGAGGAAAGGGTGGTCGCATTGTTTCTCCTTTGCTGCCTGGCCTGGAAGAGTGACTGACTGCCTAATTTATATTCGCAGGTCAGGTGTTTTAATTTCTCAAAAGATCTAGAATCACCTCTTTCTAAAAGTGCCAAACACAACGAGAAACCTGTGCCGGCCAACAGGAACTTCAGTTTACTGTCTCAGAGGCCCCTTGACTTCCAGGTGAACCACATTTTGGTGGTCAGGCATTTCCTACTATTTTTCCTGGGAAATGGGATTGTTTGAAAAACACTCTCCATAAAGCATGTGATTAGATCCTTTTATTTGGGTGAAACTCCAGGTCAGCAGTAGGGTGGCTACATTGCCTTGCCAACTATATATTTACTCCTATCTCATGTGGTACTATTCCCAAAGAGGGACACAATAGGCTTTAAGTAGTGAGTCCTGTGTCAGACCTAAAGGAGAAGGGAGTATTAAAGAAATGATCCTGGCCCTGGCTGGCTAGCTCAGCGGTAGAGCATTGGCCTGGTGTGTGGAAGTCCTGAGTTCAATTCCCAGCCAGGGCACACAGGAGAAGTGACCATCTGCTTCCCCCCCCCCTTTCCCCTCTCCTTTCTCTCTCTCTCTCTCTTCACCTCCTGCCAAGGCTCCATTGGAGCAAAGTTGGCCCGGGCAGTGAAGATGGCTCCATGGCCTCCACCTCAGGCACTAGAATGGCTCTGGTTGCAATGGAGCAACAGCTCCAGATGGGCAGAGCATCACCCCCTAGTGGGCATGCCTGGTGGATCGCAGTCAGGCACATGCGAGAGTCTGTCTCTCTGCCTCCCTGCTTCTTACTTCAGAGAAATACAAAAAAGAAATGACCCCAAAACAATCAAGGAGAAGAGCAGTTGTTTTTATACCCTCATCCTTCTGCTCATCCATCCTCAACTCAGTGCAGTTCTGAATGTGGATGCTTCAGAACAAATCTCCCATATTTTTAATGAAGGGGATCTAGTTTTTATTTCCCCAAGACCTAGAGGTTATTAAGGAAGAACGCAGACAGCCCTGAGGCAAAGAAGTAGGGATTTGATGGTGGTGTCACTCCTTTCTTAGTAGGGATTCTGAAGAATCACAGAACAGGAGTAGGGCCCATGATAACCAGCATGGCTATCCATAAAGGAGGACTTGCAGATTGGGGTCTCTGTTTCCAAATCCAGTTTGGCACACATCAGAGGATGCAGTGTAGCCTAGATCTGCCCCTCTATGACTTTTCAGCCTCCTTGCTGGTTGGTTCTTCCTGTCTCCTAACATCAGAGGGCTTGAGCACTCCTGAAAGCCCTGTTCCTTGTGTAGGACAACTGGGACCCTATCTTTGGGGTGCTGCAGCTTGCCCTTTTCTTTTTGAACAGGATTGAAACTGAATTTGGGATGTTCAACAATAGTTACTGTAAATGGCACTAATTTTCCTAAGAGTCTCAGAAAGATGCCAACGGTATATATCCTATCCTCCCGTCAAATATTATCTGGATTCTCGTTACCCCCAGCCCCACGTGGTTGAGTTGCAAGAGGACCAACATCACCCAAGGACAGCCCTGCTCTCCATTACCCTTCCCAAAGCTCTCCCAAGTACTCATGAGGTTCTGAGACTCTCAGACCCCAGGTGGTGAAAGACCAGAAAATTGGGTAACACAGAAACTGGCATTTTGACACAATATAATCCTTTTAATGTCCAGTGGCCATTGTGGACTAAACAGCTCAAACTTGTGCTTCTATCCCAGAAGCTTTAAGATGTTTATTTCTGTACTTTTATAGCCAATAAATAAAAATTTAGAACTCGGAGAAAGCTGCCTTTTTAAAGAAATTGCCAACTGGCTACATTTGACCACAACCCTATTAAGAGGAAATTTGGAGAGGCAGGAGCCTTACGTGACAGAGAGGTTTGCCATAGAAGTCATGCTGTGACAGCTGCAGAAAAGGGTTGTTGATGCAGGCTTCCGCCATCCTTAGAATCCTAAGGAACACTTGCCCTTTGTCTAGTGGCTTGTGTTTAGAGTTACTCGGTTCTCCAAAAATGATGATTTGGAACCTTGAACGACAGTCTGGTGGTGGCTGAATTGATTTGGGTTTTCCCACTACATAGATGCCCCAAGAAATTTGCCTATTCTAACCCAGTGGATTCTGGACATTTTGTGTTTTATCATCTTTCCAACCTTCTCTTAAAATCAGTCTTATTAAGGTGGATTTGTACAATCGTATGCCCCACTCTCAGTCAGGTTCAGTTAAACCATTTGTTACACGACACAATTCCAAGTATAGTGTATGCTGTCACTGTCCAGCCAACCTCCAGGCTCATCACAAACTCCAAGAGGCACTCGCTCTAAGTCTATAGTCAGGAAAGTTTATTCTATGCACCCTACATTCCCTCCCTGATGGGTAGTCGAGGGAAAAACCATGAGGCAGGTTTTTACTGGAGATTTTCATGTCATGTTAGGGAGGGTAAGAGGTCTTAAATAGTGAGCCGTTAATCATAAATGCTTTTTCAGGTTGCATCTGATGCCAGAAGGCAAACACAATCTCCATTTACATTTTGCAAATGAATTTAACAAGTTAGCAGAAGACTTCTTACGATGAAAACGTCCCCAAGAATATGTGCCTGCTGATTCTTGAGCCTATTGCTGCCTCCGAAACCCCTTCCCCCATGTGGCACCTCAGTTCACCTGCCTGCCAGCTTTCTACCCTTTATAGCTGCTCCTAATCCAATATGAATAATGGCATTAAAGAACATCTAGCTTTAATACCTACAAAAATTAAATCTGATTTATAACATTTTGTGAATTTCTATCTTAAAAAATAAATTCCTATCATGATTTACTTTATTTGCAAATAAAGCTCAGATGAAAATTCATAGTGCTCCTGACTGCTATTTTTAGACCTTTAATTCCTGCTGTACCTTTCATATGAGAGGCACAAGTGGTCACTGGTCTTTTTGGTTGTATTTGCCACATTGTGCAAAGGAAGTAAAGAAACCAAAGAAAGTCATTCCCTGAGGTTCTCCATTCTACATTTTCACAGGGTTGCTCTAACTCCAGCAAAGGGAATAAGGTATACTTTATCTTCAAATCTCTACTCATTCCTTTAACTTTATTGGATTTCTTTTACTTTAATACTTTGGGCCAGTGAAGATGAAAAGATATTCTGGGGGTAGAAAAAGGCAGAGGTGGCACAGAGGAAATGGGGACAAAAGAGACTTGACTTTGGCTTATGGGCACATGGTACAATGTGCAGATGGTATTTTATTGCATTGCACAACCAAACCTCTACCCCAGGGGTCAGGAACCTATGGCTTGCGAGCCAGATGTGGCTCTTTTGATGGCTGCATCTGGCTCGCAGACAAATCTTTAATAAAAAATAAATTAATGTTAAAAATATAAAACATTCTCATGTATTACAATCCATTCATTTCCTACCACTCATGTTCATGGTTGCGGGTGGCTGGAGCCAATCACAGCTGTCCTCCGGGACAATACCAAATTTTTATTGGATAATGCATACCGTATACGGGTCGTCGTATGGCTCTCACGGAATTACATTTTAAAATATGTGGCGTTCATGGCTCTCTCAGCCAAAAACATTCCTGACCCCTGCTCTACCCCAATAAATTCAATTAAAAATGAGTAAAATTCTTTTTAATCTCTTTATTAAAACTAGTAATTAAAACATTAGGAAAAAAACATTCATTAAGTACAAATTCTATTTTATTAAACCAGAAACATTCAAGAAGTATCTAACAAAAGATTAAAAATAAAGCAACCATAATCACATGCTCTTTAAGTATTATAGCTATCTTAGACAATACTGTAACATTTAGAGGAGTTCTACATCAACAATGTTTCTGACAGAGACAAAACTGAGCACCATAGTACACAAATAGACCATGCTTGATTGAGGAAAACAGAAGTTCACTAACAATGCACGATGTATTTGAGAAGTCCTTAAGCCTCATCCTCGCCTTCCTCCTCCTCGAACTCCCCCTGTTCGTCAGCCGTGGCATCCTGGTACTGCTGGTACTCAGACACCAGGTCATTCATGTTGCTCTCAGCCTCTGTGAACTCCATCTCGTCCATGCCCTCGCCCGTGTACCAGTGCAGGAAGGCCTTGCGCCGGAACATGGCTGTGAACTGCTCCGAGATGCGCTTAAACAGCTCCTGAATGGCCGTGCTGTTGCCAATGAAGGTGGCTGACATCTTGAGGCCCCGAGGTGGGATGTCACACACAGCTGTCTTCACGTTGTTTGGGATCCACTCCACGAAGTAGCTGCTGTTCTTGTTCTGCACATTGAGCATCTGCTCGTCCACCTCCTTCATGGACATGCGGCCCCGGAAGATAGCAGCCACCGTCAGGTAGCGGCCGTGGCGGGGGTCGCAGGCGGCCATCATGTTCTTGGAGTCGAACATCTGCTGAGTAAGCTCGGGCACCGTCAGGGCCCGGTACTGCTGGCTGCCCCGGCTGGTCAGGGGTGCGAAGCCGGGCATGAAGAAGTGCAGGCGTGGGAAGGGCACCATGTTCACCGCCAGCTTGCGCAGGTCTGCGTTCAGTTGGCCGGGGAAGCGCAGGCAGGTGGTGACCCCGCTCATGGTGGCCGAAACCAAGTGGTTGAGGTCTCCATATGTGGGGGTGGTCAGTTTCAGGGTGCGGAAACAGATGTCATACAGGGCCTCATTGTCAATGGAGTAGGTCTCATCAGTGTTCTCCACAAGCTGGTGGACGGAGAGGGTGGCGTTGTAGGGCTCAACCACTGTGTCAGACACCTTGGGCGAGGGCATCACACTGAAGGTGTTCATGATGCGGTCTGGGTACTCCTCCCGGATCTTGCTGATGAGCAGGGTGCCCATCCCTGACCCGGTGCCACCACCCAGCGAGTGGGTCAGCTGGAAGCCCTGCAGACAGTCACAGCTTTCCGACTCCTTCCTCACCACATCCAGAACTGAGTCAACCAGTTCAGCACCCTCTGTGTAGTGGCCCTTGGCCCAGTTGTTCCCGGCCCCACTCTGGCCTGCCAGAGTGAAAAAAAGAGTTTTAGACACTAATACTCTTATGGAATTCCGAGTTCTGTATTTTTGACTCTACACTCATCTTAAAGTTGTAGATTCTTCCCTTTTAGATACTTTTCCTTACCTACAGAAAAAATTTTCTGTATCAGCAACCCTCAGAACCACTAGAGATCATAACAAAGTAAGTTTAGTTTAACCGAGACTATTAATTAAACAAAGAACTTAAGAACAAACAATATTCCATAAAAACTTAAATTAGGTCCACTAACAGGCAAGGGCAAAGGCACAGTGAGGTCAGAATAAAACACGAGCCCTAATCAGTTGAATCACTTCTGGTCATAACCTGTGCCTGTGGCCCTTGTCTCTTGAAGTGGCCACCTGTTGTCACAGGTCCTCTGAACTTACCAGTAGCCTATTAACTCCTATGTGAAGCTTCTTCCTCACCCTTTATTCTTTACCCCTCCCAGGCTGCTCTGTGCTGGAGGGCTATAGCCCTCTGCCAGCTGACACTATTCTTTGAGCTGTCCAGAGTCACCGTCCATGGACTAGGCAAAACTGGGCCATGACTCAGAGCTGTCTGTGAACATAGTGTCCATGTTGGCATTCATCACTAACAACTGTGATTTCCACAGTGTTTAGCAGGAAGACAACTCATTGAGCCAGTTCCCATTGATCGTGACTACATACCAAACACAAAGTTGTCGGGCCTAAAGATCTGGCCGAATGGTCCAGACCTGACCGAGTCCATCGTGCCCGGCTCCAGATCCACCAGGATGGCCCGAGGTACATACTTGTTACCTGAGGGAATAAGAGCTGGACTTAGACCTGCGTTTGGCAACGGGACCCAACAAGGTAGTGCTTTATGCGCCTTTTACAGCAGAATTCAGAGAAAGTCCAGCATGTGAGACAAAAGTGCAACAGGGAGCATTTCTGCTTTAAAAAGGAGGCAACAAGCATGCTTAGTCATGGCAAGCATGCTTAGTCATGGCAAACGTGCAGGAGCCTAAAGGAACTAGAGTGTATTTTAGCAGTTTACACTGAAAATGAACACAAGAAGCATTTGTCACTTGTATGTTCCTAGTATATTACATCTGCCACAGCAGCATGGAAAGTAGGGTTGATAGAAATGCAAAAAACATTGAAATAATCACCAGCAGCTTCATTGTAGTACACATTGATTCTCTCCAGCTGCAAGTCACTGTCTCCATGGTAACTGCCAGTGGGGTCAATCCCATGCTCATCACTGATGACCTCCCAAAACTGGAAATTAAAATATAATAGTAATAATGATCACACAACAGCCTGGCATGCTAAATATTAGTAAGGATGGCCCTTTCCTTCCCCTCATGTCCTTGGAACAGTGGCCATTGAAGTCTGACAGTTAAGGGTCCTAGACAGACCAGATAGCTGTGCACCAGTTCCTCCAGCAGAGGCTGCTGAGGGGGCTTGGAGATCTGCAGAGCACCGGCCATATTATGGCGACAGACTGGAAAACTGGGAGGAGCACTGAAGGAGGAGGATGGGCACAGCAGGTCTTCTGGGGAGGCTGTCACCCCCAGGCAGGGCGGGTGTGGCAGCATCCCAGCTGAGGGATGGTCCTGGCAGGGCCCAGAATCAGTTGGATCCCACCCTGCGGCTGCCTTGGGAATCACTGTCTCCTGGCAGAAACCCCACCCTCCCTCCAAGCAGAGCAGTTTTATGCCACTGCCATCCATGCTGGCTGCTGGCCAGAGCTCAGCGGGGGATGGGTGGGGAAGGGCGGCGGGCAGGCAGGAGCCTGGGAGCAGGACTGGGCAGTGAATGGGGCTGGCCTGGGTGAGCACGCGGTATCCATTGTGAATTTGCAACAGGAAAGGGGCGGGGAGGTTGGGGTGGGCAACATGGCGGTTCTGACAGGGACCACGTCCTTTTTCGGATGCCCGCTTCTACCTCGCCCACTGCGGTGGAACTGCAGCCCCAATACCGGCACCTGCCGCCTGGGAGACAGGAAGCCAGACCAGCATTATGTATTATCATGTCCAGACGGTGCTTTTTTAAAGGAAATTATCTACCATTCCCGTGCTTGTATCCCAACAAGTAAGCTATGAAACATGTTACCTCAATGACACTGCATTTTTTCATTCATACTATAAACAAAAAATATCCAAATTAAATTCCACACGAGGCCGCTAGATTAATATAGCCGCAGCCTCTATCCATATTTCAGAGTCTAATTCATCCAGAGAAATGCCAACTACATGCAGCTGAAGGGTCAGAACCGAGGTAATTTTAAAGAGCCTTGATTAAAGGCACATGCAGCTGCGTCGCTGAGCATATCGCAGCAGGTGATGTGGCTTCCTGGGCCGCTGGCTGCCGCGCAGAAAATGCGCCACTGGAGCGAGCAGGCAGCCGCAAGCGCCACCTTCCCCCCCCCCCCCCCAACCCACCCCACCCCCGGCCCCGCACCTTGGGGACCGGCTGCTCCTCTCCCCCAACCCGGCTCCCCGGGACCCAGTGCCCCTACCCGGCCCCAGCCCGCATTACCGGGACCACCGCCCCCACCCGGTCCCCGGCCTGCATTCCCGGAACGCACCACCTGGACCCCGACCCGACTCGCACCATCGTCACCCACCGCCCCCACTCGGCCCCCGACCTGCACCCCGGGGACTCACCACCCAGACCCCGCCCCGACTCGCGCCCTCGTCGTCCACAGCCCCCAGCCAGCCCCGGCCCGCACCTTCGGCGCCCACCGCCCTCCCGGCCCCTCTCCTGGGCGCGCCCACCTTGGCGCCAATCTGGTTGCCGCACTGGCCCGCCTGGATGTGCACGATCTCACGCATGGTGCAGGCTGCGGAGCAGGTGGAGACGCTGGTCCTCCCAACTGTGAGCGTAGAGCGAACTACGAACACCGGAGCTAAAAGACTTTGCGCCGCTTCTCAGCGCCGCTTTTTATTCGGGCGGACCCACCTGGGCTGCGGTGACGTAACGGCGGGCGGAGCTGCGGGGGCGGTGAGGCCGGGACTGCGGCACCACGAGGGGGAGCCGGGGCGCGGTGCGAGATGTGGGGGCGGTCCGCCTGGTCTCGCAGCCTCCGCGGGGGAGCCTGGCACCTGCCCCCGAGTTTCCGACGCAGGCAGCAGCTGCCCCTCACCCCCACCCCATGGCGCCCTTAACTCGGCACTGGGTTATTCGGCAAAACTGAATGCCCACCCGCGCCCTCCCCTCTGGGCCCTCCAGAGGGGCTGGAGACCTAGATCCTGGGACCAGGGGAGGGGCTACCTCTGCACAGAGTCCTTGCCTCCTGGGGAGTGCGAGAGGAATCCAGCACCCTTTTGGGAGTCCAGAATTATCAGTGGGGGGCTACAACCGTTCGCTCAGGTTTCCCATACCGTGGGCGGGGTCCTGTACTCTGCGCCTGTCCTTCCTATCCCAGGCGTTGCAACTCTCGGCGTTCACATTTGCTGGGAGGGCCTGCAAGTGCGGGGGAATAGGGGTTCCCCGGTGAGAACTGACGGGCAGGCAGTAGTGTTCAAGGGGGCGAGGATGCCAGGGTGGGGCGGCTTTTTCTTTCTGCAGATAAGAAAGATGGTCCGTTTGGGAGAGGCTAGGAAGAGGGACACGGTGTTGGATATGTCATGTCTGCTTTGGGTCTTCTTAAGACCACAAATGTGGAAAATTCTGCGTGCACGTGTGTCAGAGAGAGAGGGGGAGGGGAATGAATGTGACTGTAATAGCCACGCGTCAAAGGACGCATGCTTGACATACAGTATGTCACTTAATCCTCACAGCAATCTACAGATCTAGGCAGTCTGGTTCTGACGCCACTAGCCCCGTGTGACTTTGGAACACTTGAAACGTGGGTAGTCTGAATTGAGGTGTGCTTTCAGTGTAAAATACTCAGAGGATTCCTTAAGTTAAAAGAATGTAAAATATTCTGTTACTGGTTTTGTATATTAATTATGAATCAAAACATATTTTGGATATATTTTGAAATTAATTTCTCTTGTTTCTGTTGACTTTTTAAAGGACTTCTAGACTAGTAGGGACTGCTAGAAAATATTAAATGACCTCTGTGGTTCACATTGCACTGTTGTAGAGCAAACATTATCACTATCCCAATTTCTCAGCTGAAAAGGAAGCTGAAACAGGTGACTAGCTGCAAAGCTAGTAGATGAAGGCACCTAGAATCCTTCCACAAAGACAAGCCCAGATGAGTTTTAAAGGCTTTTTCAGAGTGACGTAAGGCCCAACCTTAATTCTTCTCAAGGATGATCTTAAAACAGTGGGCTAGGTGAGCCGGGACTTGGGACAGCTTTTGATTCTCAGCACAGCCTCCTTCTCCTCTCTGGGGCCAGTTTCGCCGGCTATAAAATGTTGATAATTATAGGAATCCTGCAGCCAGCTTTGTGAGCAGGAAATGAGCAGCTCTTTATGAAGTAGGTCAAGTTTATGGAGCAAAAATGCCCCATAAAACCCAAGGTGATGCTGTCATAAATATTAAGTCTATATATCTTGTTAACAGTGAGCATGTATCCAAGGTGGGTGGACAAAATCATGGCTTCATCACCCCTGTTTTAGGAAGCCAGTCCTTTAGGGTGCCCCAGCACACAGGCAGGCCTCTGGGCCCTGTGAGTCAAATAAGTTTGCAAATATGATGTATATGTTTGCTCGCTTATAGTTTGCATTGGGAGTGGCGGGTAGGCTGTAAGAAGGCAGGGTCCTTAAAGCCTGAGGCTTAGTTTTAAGACTAAGCCTTTCCTATCCTTTCAATACTAAGATCTTCTCAACACTTAGCTTTTCCCCTCACCCTTAACTGTTGCATGATGTGGGGTGGTGCACTCTCATGAGGAATCCCATTTATGCCTCAGATAAGTGACTTTGTATCAGAGACTTCCTTAATTGTATACTCGCTTAAAGGCTTTAATTTCTAAACTATAAAATAAGGGAGACCAGGGGCTCTCTCACTCTCTCTCTGGGTCCCTGAAATTAGCATTGCAGAGGAGAGGGAGCCAAGATGACGGAGTGCTAAAGGAGAAGCCAGTTTGTACAGAGTTTGTGCAGAGAAAAGGAGATGGGGAACAGAGGTGAATAAGGCTGGTGAGGTAGCAACCTTTGATTCTAGGAAAACTCTGATGAGTCAGTGGCTTTGGGAGCCCTGAATGGAAAGGGAAGTTTTTTCCCACTGTTTATATTTCTTGCCTGCCGGGTGTGAGCTAGGATTAAAGGTAATGGCCCACCAGTTCTTGGTTCTGTTGTTTCATTACCATCTGTCTGAATCAAATGCGAACCTGCTTGGGCCAGGCTGCTGTGATGGGGGCCGCAGCTACTGGCTTTACAGGCCCCCTCTTAGGGTTGAATGGGTTTCCTAAATTTTCTCCTCTTTTCCCTCTCCATATGGCTGGCCCCCCTGTAAGGCCCATCCCATGGGTGCTGTTCCCAGGTTCCTAGGGTGGGCCTCCACCTGCTCTCCACCTTGATTGCCAGCTCTGACATCTTGTGCTCTTCATGGCCAGCTGGAGTCTTCCAGAACCTCTCCAGCTATCTTCACTGATTACACAGTTCCCCAGAAGTTTTCTGGAGACAATTGCTTCTTGGCATTTGTTTTTTCATTCACAATAAGAATTTGGGGCCAAAGAGGAACAAAAGATAAGACCAGGAAGGGATGGTATTGGGGACATGGGGACTCTAACATGTGGGCATCTTCCTACCTGTGGAGGTGTAGAGAACCCTCGCGAAGCATGCCCACTCTGTTGTATCCTGATTGGGTTGTTAAGTCACCTAACCTCTCAGAGCCTCTATTACTATATCTAAACATGGAAATCTGTTTTTATTATGTTGTGAAGATGAAAGATAATGTCTGTGAACTGGACCTTTAGTGTAGGTACAGTTGATAAGTGACAACATTTATTACAGCAGGCCTAGGCAACTAAAAACTACTTGCTTTGTGGATTACTGGCAGCAAAGTTCTTCCCAAGGCTGCCTCTTCCTGCCACCCAACAGACACCCCAGCCTGCTTACTTGTTTGCCCATGTCTTGGTCAAATAAGTTTGTAAATTGATATATATGTTTGCTCCCTTATAGTTTGCATTGTATGTGTGTGGGACAGGCTGTAAGCAGGCCGGGTCGTTATAGCCTAAGGCTTAGTTTTAAGACTAAGCTTTTCCCCACACCCTTGACTGATTGCATGATGTGGGTTGGTGTACTCTCATGAGGAATCCCGTTATGCCTCAGATAAGTGACTTTGTATCAGACTTCCTTGTTTGTATATTGGATTAAAGGTTTTGTTTTCTATACTATAAAATGGGGGCAGACTGGGAGCTTGCTCTCTTGGTTCCTGCTATCACCATTGCAGGGGCCTCCCTGATCCCTTGTCCTTCATGGGAAACCTGCTTTTCCCTTGTCTTCTCTTGTGGCTTGCCTGTCTTGGTGAGACACCAATAAACAGAATGGCCCACCATCCTCCGACTCTGCCATTTCTTTACCATCTGCCCGAATCCAATGGGAACCTGCATGTGAATGGCCACGATGGTGGCTCCTGGCCATACACCATGCCTCCCCTAACACCTATTCCTGACGTCAGGGAAGTGTGGTTGGTAGTTAGACAGACATGAGCATAGCAAGGACAATAGGCTGGGCACAGAAGGTCACCAGGGCAAAAAGCCCTGGATACTTAGCTAGGGGAAAAATTGGGAAAACAAGATCTTGCCCCCAGGGTAACCTTTCCTTCTCTAGCATATCAATCACTTGGGCAATGAGTTCAGAACCTCTCCTGACCTTTCCTCCACTGGCATGTCGCTAGTCATGTGTAGATCACCTGGGAGGAGGAACAAGGGGCGGAAGAGTGGCTTCACACATCTCCCATGTGGACCTTTAACAACCACTCCCTTAAGCGTTAACCCCTAGGGATAACATTTGGGCCTCAGCTGCATTTCAACTCAAGGCCCAGAAAAATAGCAAAAGCATTCATGCGAAGCCAGGCTGACCTCAGGATCAGCTGCACTGACTAGTGACCCTCCTGAAAGGACACACCTGGAAAGCTGATGAATATTCTATTGGGATCCTCCCCTGGGTTCTCCAGATAAATACCCTCAAGACTAGAACTCAGTGTGGCTCTTCTGTCTTTCCCTCCCTCTCTCCTCCCCCCACCCAGGTGCGTTACCTTTGCCTTTTTCTTTCCTAAGCTTCAGGGGCCCATCTTTGGGCTCTGTAACTTGTTTCCTGAGACCACATCCAGCTGGCTCACTTTTCCTACCTCTGTGACTTCTTTTTTTTTAGTGAGAGAAGGGGAAGTAAGACAGACTCCCACATACACCCCAACCCGGATCCACCCAGCAACCCCCACCTTGGGCCAGTGCTGAGATGAACCAAGCTAGTGCCCGAGGCTGACATGCTTGGACCAACTGAGCCAATGGCTGTGGGAGAAGAAAGAGAGAAAATGGGGAGAAGGAGGAGAAGAGGAGAAGCAGATGGCCACTTCTTATGTGTGCCCTGACTGGGTATCAAACCCGGGATGTCCATACACCAGGCCAATGCTCTATTCACTGAGCCAACTGGCCAGGGCCTATCACTTTCTAAAAAAACTTTCGCTTACAGTTTGAGCATTGGCTCTGAATTCTTAGCCAGCATTCAAAAACTGAGGTTGCTGTAAGGAAGGAGAAGTCAGGCCTTTTACTTCTCTTCCTTGAGGAGGAAGAAACAAGAAGAATGCAATGAAAAGGAGCTAGCACTCAGCGGTAGAGCATCGGCCTAGCGTGTGGAGGACCCGGGTTCGATTCCCGGCCAGGGCACACAGGAGAAGCGCCCATTTGCTTCTCCACCCCTCCGCCGCGCTTTCCTCTCTGTCTCTCTCTTCCCCTCCCGCAGCCAAGGCTCCATTGGAGCAAAAATGGCCCAGGCGCTGGGGATGGCTCTGTGGCCTCTGCCTCAGTCGCTAGAGTGGCTCTGGTCACAACATGGCGACCCCCAGGATGGGCAGAGCATCGCCCCCTGGTGGGCAGAGCGTCGCCCCTGGTGGGCGTGCCGGGTGGATCCCGGTCGGGCGCATGCGGGAGTCTGTCAGACTGTCTCTCCCTGTTTCCAGCTTCAGAAAAATTAAAAAAAAAAAAAAAAAAAAAAAAAGGAGCTAGCAGGGGTAACTGAGTCAACCAGTTATAGATGAACTACTTCTTATAGTTCTCTGAAAAGGTGCCTGGGGCCACTTGTTACACAAAGCAAGGAAAATAGAACTTATCTGAAAAACCGCTTTCCCTTTTCTTTCTTAAAAGCTTTTTAAGAAACAATGTTTACATACCTTAATTTAAAAATTCCAATACTATTCTCTGACCCCACCTAAACTCACTCTCCCATCCTGGAGTTGTGTGATTGACGTGTACCTCTACCAGTGGTCGGCAAACTCATTAGTTAACAATTCCTTATCGAGGTAGCGCCTGCACGTGGTATTTTGTGGAAGAGCCACACTCAAGGGGCCAAAGAGCTGCATGTGGCTCATGAGCCGCGGTTTGCCGACCAGGGCTTAGACCAGGGGCCAGGAACCTATGACTCGCAAGCCAAATGTGGCTCTTTGATGGCTGCATCTGGCTCGCAGACAAATCTTTAATAAAAAAAATAATAACGTGGCCCTGGCTGGTTGGCTCAGTGGTAGAGCGTTGGCCTGGTGTGCAGGAGTCCTGGGTTCAATTCCCAGCCAGGGCTCACAGGAGAAGCGCCCATCTGCTTCTCCACCCCTCCCCCTCTCCTTCCTCTCTGTCTCTCTCTTCCCCTCCCACAGCCAAGGCTCCATTGGAGCAAAGTTGGCCCAGGCACTGAGGATGGCTCTGTGGCCTCTGCCTCAGGCGCTAGAATGGCTCTGGTTGCAACAGAGCGATGCCCTAGATGGGCAGAGCATCGCCCCCTGGTGGGCGTGCCGGGTGGATCCCGGTTGGGTGCATGCGGGAGTCTGTCTGCCTCCCCGTTTCCAACTTCAGAAAAAAAAAAATACAAAAAAAAAAATAACGTTAAAAATATAAAACATTCTCTGCCTGACCTGTGGCGGTGCAGTGGATCAAGCGTCAACCTGGAACTCTGAGGATGCTGGTTCAAAACCCTGGGCTTGTCTGGTTGAACCACATATGGGAATTGATGTTTCCTGCTCCTTCCCCTTTCTCCCTCTCTCTCTCTCTCTCTCTAACTCTCTCTCTCTCTGTCTTCTCTAAAGTGAATAAATAAATAAAAATAATTAAAGATGTTTAAATATATATATATATAAAACATTCTCATGTATTGTAATCCATTCATTTCTTACCGCTAATGTTCATGGTTGCGGGTGGCTAGAGCCAATCACAGCTGTCCTCCAGGATAACACCAAATTTTTATTGGATAATGCCTAACGTACATGGGTCGTTGTGAGCTCAGGAAGTAAACTTTCCTCCTTTTAATCAAGTAGTCAGCTAGCTAATTGCAGAAACCCTTTTGACGAAGAAGATGGCTAAAAGAAAAAAAGATGAGAAGTATCGTACTTTTCAGCAGGAATGGACACAGGAATTTGCCTTTGTGGAGAGAGTAGGTTCTGCAGTGTGTCTAATATGCAATGATAAAATTGCATCGATGAAACGGTCAGATATAAAGCGGCACTTTGACACACGCCATACTACATTTGCATTGAAATATCCAGCGGGGGACAGCAGGAAGAAAGCATGTCCAGAGCTACTGTGCAGAGTGCAAGCTAGTCAGCAGCAACTTCGTATTTGGACCCAACAAGGTGACTGGAATTTGGCTGGCTTTGCTGGTGCTTTAACAATTGTGAGAAACGGAAAGTCATTCATAGATGGGGAGTATGCCAAAACATTCATGCTTGATGTTGCCAATGGACTTTTTGACGACTTTCTGATAAAGACAAGATAATCAAATGAATAAAAGACATGCCTCTGTCACCAAGAACTGTTCATGATCATACCATCATGATGGCAAATCAACTTGAGGCAACACAAGTGAAGGACATAAATGCAGCACCATTTTTTTCTCTCGCTTTGAATGAGTCAGCAGACGCAAGCCATTTAACCCAGTTCAGCATGATTGCAAGGTATGCTGTCGGTGACACATTACCTGAGGAAAGTCTTACTGTTTTGCCTATGAAAGAGACAACAAGAGGGGAGGATTTGATTTATTTAAGTCTTTCACTGAGTTCGCTAAAGAAAAAAATCTGATGGATAAACTTATTTTGGTGTGTACTGATGGTGCTTCGTGCATGGTGAGGAAACACAGGATTCATAGTGCTTTTTCGTGAACGTGAAAAGAGACCCATCCTAAGTTTTCACTGCATCCTACATCAGGAGGCACTTTGTGCTCAGATGTGTGGCGATCAGCTTGGTGAGGTGATGTCGCTGGTCATTTGGGTGGTCAACTTTATTGTTGCCCAAGCTTTAAATTATCACCAGTTTAAAACACTGCTGGGTGAAGTTGGGAATAATTATCCTGGTCTGCTTCTGCACAGCAATGTGCATTGGTTGTCACGAGGGAAGGTGCTCAGCCGTTTCACAGCTTGTCTGCGCGAAATCCTGGCTTTTCTTGAAATGAAAAACGTCAAGCATCCTGAATTAGCTAACACTGAATGGCTCCTGAAGTTCTACTATCTCGTGGACATGACTGAACATCTGAACCAGCTCAATGTGAAAATGAAAGGCATTGGAAATACAGTCTTATCCCTTCAACAAACAGTGTTTGCATTTGAAAACAAGCTGGAACTCTTCATCGCTGACATTGAAACAGGTCGTTTACTAAACTTTGAAAAACTGGGAGAGTTTAAAGATGCATGCACAACAAGTGACCCTGCTCAACATCTTGATCTCCAGCAGCTAGTGGGCTTCACATCTAATCTCCTGCAGTCATTCAAAGCGCGCTTTGGAGAATTTCGTGAGCACACTCATCTTTTTAAGTTCATCACCCATCCACACGAGTGTGCAGTGGACAGCGCCAACCTGAGTTACATCCCCAGTGTCTCCATCAGAGATTTTGAGCTATAAGTTGCTGACTTGAAGGCCTCAGACATGTGGTGAATAAGTTCAAGTCACTAAATGAAGATTTGGGAAGACTTGCACGACAGCAAGCAGAGTTGGCGAGCAAACACAAGTGGGGAGAAATGAAAAAACTTCAACCCGCGGACCAGTTGATCGTCAAAACTTGGAACACGCTTCCCGTCACATACCACACACTGCAGCGTGTGAGTATTGCTGTACTAACAATGTTTGGCTCTACGTATGCATGTGAGCAGTCTTTCTCACATCTAAAGAACATTAAGACCAACCTACAATACGTTTAACAGATGGAAGTCTCAATGCCTGCATGAAGCTTAACCTCACCACCTTATCAACCAGACTACAAAGCCATCAGCAAAACCATGCAGCACCAGAAGTCGCATTAATGGTAAGAAGTACTTTATTCATCATTGGTTAGCAACGGCATACCAACATTATTAAAAAGAATTCAGAGACTTCTTGTACTTTAAAAGTGTTGGTCTTACATAAAATGCACACATTTACTTGTATTTAGTGTTAAACATATTGTATGGCTCTCACAGAATTACATTTTAAAATATGTGGCATTCATGCCTCTCTCAGCCAAAAATGTTCCCAACCCCTTCCCTAGACAAAGGGATCACGAGCCCCTTGTATGAAAACCTGTATTCTGTAAAAGGTATATAACCTGTAAGAAAATCAACTTTGGGAAGCATGTGTCTTTGGAGCTACTATCGTCACATGCTCTGCCAGCTTTTAATAAATTCTGTTTCTCTAATAAAAGTTATTTGAGTGTCTATGCTCCATTGGATTGCTTCCTGCTACAGCTGAACCACTTATTTAGCTGCCAAACAGAGGCACACAAGCCTGCCCAACCTAAGGTGACTTATCCAGGAACTGTGGGCTCCTGCTCCCACATTATGTGGGCATTCCAACCATCTGGCTATCACACAGCAGTGCTGTTCTGCACAGCACCCATGCAGATAAAAGCAGGAGAAAATGGGATCATCCAATCCTCCCCTTCCCTAGAATGGGCTTTTGATGAGATTTGGAAGAAGCTAGTCCCCCCACCCAATCTCTTTTTTCCTATTATCTTGGTGTTTAAAAAAGAGCAATTCTTCTGGATCTCTTGGGTGGAGGTGGGGAGTTGAGAAGCCAACTTTCTCCTGTCACATGTCATTCTGTGCTTTGGAACTATTATCACCAACAGTGTTTGAGACACCTTTACCCTGAAGGCTCTTTGGGGTGATGGTGACAAAATTCAGACTGCAGAGGAAAGGAGTGAATTCCTAGAAGAAGGCTCTGCAGGGCCTTTTACAAAAGGACACAAGGGCCTGACCTGTGGTGGCGCAGTGGATGGAGCGTTGACCTGGAGGTGCTGAGGTCACCGGTTCGAAACCCTGGGCTTGCCTGGTCAGGGCACATGTGGGAGTTGATGCTTCCAGCTCCTCCCCCCTTCTCTCTCTCCTCTCTCTCCCTCTCTCTCTCTCTCTCTCTCTCTCTCCTCTCTAAAAATGAGTAAATAAAATAAAAATAAAATTTAAAAAAAAAAAAAAAAAAAAAAAAAAGGACACAAATTCTTTCCCCTCTCTGCTGCCTTCAATGAGAGGGTCCTAGTGGAAGTACACTCTGACTGTGTGGTATTATGATGCTGACTATTACTATTAATTGATGTCATCTCTAAAATGACAGACGTGATCTAGTTGAGATATATTTAGTTGGGGGCTGGGGGTGGTCCTGAACTTTTGAAGACTACAGTTTCCTCTGTAGAATAATGAAAATCTAAGAACCATCTCAGAAATAAAATGATCTCAATTATTCTGGAACAATATCACATCTTATTTGATTATGCCCTCATAGAAGGCCCAGGGATGAGGAACCTCAATTTCTCTTTCCCATAAAACTCATCTAAAACAGCCCTGCCTGGTCCTTTAGCTGGGGGCACACAGTTTCAGGCTTTTTATAAAAATATCTCTTTCTGAAGCTGGAGGGACTTTGCTTGGAGCATTTAAGGTGCTTCCTTTTGAAAAGACTGCCTAACATATAAACACTCTGAACTCCAAGTTAATTTACTTTGAAAATGTCAGTGCCACCAGTGTTTGTAACTTTTTGCATCAGACAATAATAATTTGAAGTAAATATATAGCAATTTTTTCAGCCACCTTCTGGAATGTCTCACACCCTAGTATGTGTTATTTTTACTTGGACTGTCAATCTAGATGTTTCAAAATTGAAGATATATGTTTGAGTGTAATATGCACATACAGTATATACAATATATGTTTTATTGAGCTAGAACCACATTATATATACACATTTTCTGATTACAAACTTAGAAAATACTAAAGAACACAAGTATGTTTTCTTATTCTTCTCTAGATGTATTTTTTCACTATTCATGTTTTATGTATTATCTTCCTTTTTTTTTACTTTTTCATGGGTTGTTTAGGTGTTTTTGTTCCTTTATTTATTTATTTATTTATTTTTACAGAGACAGAGAGAGAGTCAGAGTGAGGGATAGACAGGGACAGACAGACAGAAACAGAGAGATGAGAAGCATCAATCATTAGTTTTTCGTTGCGCATTGCGACACCTTAGTTGTTCATTGATTGCTTTCTCATATGTGCCTTGACCATAGGCCTTCAGCAGACTGAGTAACCCCTTGCTTGAGCCAGTGACCTTGGGTCCAAGCTGGTGAATTTTTGCTCAAACCAGATGAGCCCACGTTCAAGCTGGCGACCTCAGGGTCTCGAACCTGGGTCTTCCGCATCCCAGTCTGACGCTCTATCCACTGCGCCACCACCTGGTCAGGCTTTTTTTTTTCCCCCGCATTTTTCCGAAG
The DNA here is from genome assembly GCF_036850995.1 of Saccopteryx leptura. Taxonomy (NCBI): domain Eukaryota; kingdom Metazoa; phylum Chordata; class Mammalia; order Chiroptera; family Emballonuridae; genus Saccopteryx; species Saccopteryx leptura. The sequence goes on along the minus strand of NC_089505.1, from coordinate 187,607,889 downwards.
CTGGAAATGGGGAGGCAGTCAGACAGACTCCCGCATGCGCCTGACTGGGATCCACCTGGCATGCCCACCAGGGGGCGATGCTCTGCCCATCTGGGGTGTCGCTCTGTTGCATCCAGAGCCATTCTAGCGCCTGAGGCAGAGGCCACAGAGCCATCCTCAGTGCCCGGACCATCTTTGCTCCAATGGAGCCTTGGCTGTGGGAGGGGAAGAGAGAGACAGAGAGGAAGGAGAGGGGGAGGGGTGGAGAAGCAGATGGGCGCTTCTCCTGTGAGCCCTGGCCGGGAATCAAACCCGGGACTCCTGCACGCCAGGCCGACGCTCTACCACTGAGCCAACCGGCCAGGGCCTGTTTGTTCCTTTTAAACAAAAGTTCAATTATTTTTTGCTTCAACATTAAGAAATGTAAATATACTATATTTTATTATAATATGATTTAAATCAGACAACCTTACAAATTCTCAAATATATGTAATCTTCTTTGAACTGCTATCACTTTTCCTATAATCTAGAGTGTCTGGGCCATATCAAAATCTCTGGGAAAACTGTCTGTGCTTCCCATGGCCAAGGCTGTTCAGTTACTAGAATAAACTCCCCCCCCCCTCATTCAGCCTACCCCACATTCCCTGAGTGGTTAAGAGCACAGGCCTGGACAGAGTTGATGCAAAACCTGACTATGCCACTAATAAGTCTGTGACCTAGGGCAAGTTATTTAACTTCTCTGTGCTTCAGTTGCCTCATCTGTAAAGTGGGAATGATAGATACTATTACCTACCTCCTAGGGTTGTCATAGGATTGAATTAATATGTGAAAGCACTTAGAACACCACCTGACCCCTGGTAAGTGGTATGTAAATTTTAGCTGTTGAAGTTGGTATGACTATTTCCTTCCTTCCTTCTCACCCTTCTCCCTCCCTTCTGCACCCTAGGACCTCTTCTTCATAAATCAGGGCTCAGTTCTAACCTCACTTTTTGCTATGCTCCCTCCTGTGGCCCCTAGCATGTGTACACCCTCAGTGTTGTAATTCTGACCCTTTGTCCCTGAGGCTGTCCACAGCCAGGAAACGGACAAGCAGCACACACTTCTGTGAGCTGAGGCACCGTCTGAAAGCTCCTTCTCTCCCCCAGACCCCGAGGTCCTGCGGGTCAGCTGGGGACCCAGTGCCTTGAGGACAATTCTGATCCCAAGGACCCCAAGGGCAGGGTACAGGGCTGGACTCCAAGGGAGCCTGTTCCCATCGCTTTCCAACACTCAGGCTCCCTCCCCACCTATTTTCTGAATACAAGCCTTTTTCATGCCCAAATCTGAGCAGCCAAGGGCTTTGGGTGGGGCCCAACATACCGGCTGCCCAGGCCCAGCCGGCACAAGGGAGGTGTCGGTCGTGCTCACTCAGGCTCCGGAGCTCCTGTTTTGTTCTCCTTCAAGGCGAAGAACAGTTATGGAAAGGCTGACGCCAGTGTTTCCTCCGCATGGAGAGAGCCAGTCCGCCTGTGCAGAGCCCAGTAATTGTCCCCTGCTGAGTATGCAAGGAGGTGCGCGAAGCCGGGTGCACCCTGGCCCACGGTCACCGCCCTCACCCAGCTCTGCTCCTCTGCAGGGGGTCCGGGCCTTCACCTCTGCCGGTCCCCACTGCCAAGGCCTCAGGATTTAGCCTGTAACACAACCCTCCCACCAGCATTCCTCTTCAACCTTCTTAGGAACAGTCTTTGCAGTAGGAGCATTGACCGCACACCACCAAACTCATCAACTACCTACTGGCGAAATGCACTCAAAATATGACGTGGCCTTTGCTTTTATTTTGATTATTATTTTTAATGCTGTGGAGAAATCCAGTCTCCAAAGGGCCTCTTCAGTTGTGCAGCCAGGAGTACTGAAAAGACCCCCCAAATTGTTTTTTGTTCATGGTTTCCCCCTTTTTTTCTATGTAAATCCTGTAATGCTTGATTTGCCTGTGTAGAAATACGATGACTTACTTATTATCACTTATTATTTATGTCTCATTGTCATACAGTACAAAAATAGTAATAGGCATCATTTCAAATATGTGGTGGACTGATGCTAAATTTATTATGACTGCACCAAATTATGTTGAACACTCACAGTCTAGTGCTTGTGTAAAATGCTGCCAACATTCTTTTGTTTCTCTTAATTAAAAGAATATTTGCCACATCCATGTTATAATCTTATCAGCAAGGTCAGTTTTACCATTAGGCACTTATAAGCATAACACTCATTTGGAAGAACTAAGAAGATGTTTGACATTAGGGCAGGTGGCGGTGACAACGCCAAAATATGAAAACTGTGATAGTAAAATTAATAAATATTTAATTACATGTCTACAAAATATACCATGTCAATTGGTCAACTGCAACTTAACTTTTAGATGATAACATAAATTATAATGAATGCAAACATTGTACAAAATAGAAATGTAAATATTTATAATATGATGTGAGATGGTGCCTCCAAAAGTAAGAAAGAATACCTTGCACCCACAAAGCTCTTAAACTGGCTTCATCCATCTCTCACAATTACTATCATTTTCAGGATACAAGGAAATAACTTCTTTTTTTGTGTGACAGAGAGAGGGATAGATAGGGACAGACAGACAGGAAGGGAGAGAGATGAGAAGCATCAATTCTTCATTGCGACTCTTCTGTCTCTTTCATTGTTTGTTGATTGCTTTCTCACATGTGCCTTGACTGGGGAGCTACAGCAGAATGAGTGACCCCTTGCTCAAGCCAGTGACCTTGGGCTTCAAGCCAGCAACCATGGGGTTATGTCTATGATCCCACACTGAAGCCAGTGACCTGCTCAAGCTGGTGAGCCCATGCTTAAGCCGGATGAGCCCGCACTCAAGCTGGCGACCTCAGGGTTTCAAATCTGGCTGGGTCCTCAGCATCCCAGTCCAATGCACTATCTACTGCGCCACTGCCTGGTCAGGCCTTATTCTCCTTCTTTCTTCTGGTTATCAAGAAGTTATTTCCACCTGGCCAGGTGGTAGTGCAGTTGATAGAGCATCGGACTGGGATGCAGAGGACCCAGGTTCAAAACCCCGAGGTCGCCAACTTTAGCAGAGGGTTTCTGGCTTTAGCATGGAATCATAGATGTGACCCTCATGGTTGCTCGCTTGAAGCCCAAGGTTACTGGCTTGAGCAGGGGGTAACTTGCTCAACTTAAGCCCACTGGTTAAGGCACATATGAGAAGCAATCAATGAACAACGAAAGTGCCCTAACTATGAGTTAGTGCTTCTCATTTCTCTCCCTTCCTTTCTGTCTCTCTCTCTCTAAATTAAAAAATAAAATAAAAAGGAGATTAAGGAATATGGAGACAAGCTGTTGGAAAGACATTATTCCAGAGGTTTAACAGAGTTGTGAATGTCAAAAAAGGAAAGAGAGGAGCCAGTTGTTAGCACAGTTACCTTGGAGAAAAAATGAGGTTAGGTATTGGGTCAGTCATTTCCCCTCACTGGCCAGCAGGGGGCCACTGACCAAGGACAGCTTGGTTGCTATATGTTTGCTGGGAGAAGAGGGAGGGAGAGAGAGGTAGGCCTTTGAGTGAATAATAGGTATAGAGAAGCAATGTACAACCAGAAATTTCTATGCACTGGATGTTTCAAAGTCAAATTTTGGTAACTCATGGAATTCTGGTATACCATGATGATTCGCAGATGATGTTTAAGTTTGGATAATTTTGTAATTAACACAGTATATTGACCCAGATGACCTGCTAATACTGACATTGGAGAAATGAAGCTGAGTATGATGTTGGCTGTGGGTTTGTCATAGATGGCCTTTATCATGTTGAGGTATGTTCCCTATATTCCCACTTTGCTGAGAGTTTTGATTATGAATGGGTGCTGGATTTTATCAAATGCTTTTTCTGCATCTATTGAAATTATCATGTGGTTTTTCTCCTTCCTTTTGTTTATGTGATGAATCACATTGATTTATTTGCGAATATTGTACCAGCTTTGCCTCCTAAGAATAAATCTCACTTGATCATGGTGTATGATTTTTTTCATATATTGCTGGATCCGGTTTGCTAATATTTTGTTGAGGATTTTAGTATCTAAATTCATCATGGATATTGGCCTATAATTTTCTTTCTTTGTGTTGTCTTTGCTTGGTTTTGGAATCAGAATTATGCTCGCCTCATAAAAGGAGCTTGGAAGTCTTCCTTCCTCTTGAATTTTTTGAAATAATTAGATAGAAGGATAGGAGTTAGTTCTTCTTTGAATATTTGGTAGAATTCACTTGTGAAGCCATCAGGCCCAGGTCTTTTCATTTTTAGGAGTTTTTTGATAGCTGTTTCAATCTCATTTGGTGTAATCGGTCTGTTTATATTTTCTGATTCTTCCAGATTAATTTTTGGAAGATTATATGTTTCAAGGAATTTATCCATTTCATCTAGGTTGTCTAGTTTTTTGACATATAGTTCTTCATAGTATTTTCTTACAATATTTTGTATTTCTGTTGTGTCAGTTGTTATTTCTCCACTCTCATTTCTAATTTTATTTATTTGAGTCCTCTCTTTTTTTCTTGGTGAATCTGGTTAAAGGTTCATTGATCTTGTTTACCTTTTCAAAGAACCAGCTCCTGGTTCCATTGATCTTCTGTATTGTTTCTTTAGCCTCCATGTCATTTATTTCTGCTCTGATCTTTATTATTTCCTTCCTTCTACTACCTCTGTGCTTTACTTGCTGTTTTTTTTTCTAGTTCTTTTATATGCAAGGTTAAGTTGTTTATCTGAGCTTTTTCTAGCTTTTTTTTTTTTTCTGAAGCTGGAAACAGGGAGAGACAGTCAGACAGACTCCCGCATGCGCCCGACCAGGATCCACCCGGCACGCCCAGCAGGGGTGACCGCTCTGCCCACCAGGGGGCAATGCTCTGCCCCTCTGGGGCGTTGCTTTGCCGCAACCAGAGCCACTCCAGCGCCTGGGGCAGAGGCCAAGGAGCCATCCCCAGCGCCCGGGCCATCTTTGCTCCAGTGGAGCCCCGGCTGCGGGAGGGGAAGAGAGAGACAGAGAGGAAGGAGGGGGGGGTGGAGAAGCAAATGGGCGCCTCTCCTATGTGCCCTGGCCGGGAATCGAACCCGGGTCCCCCGCACGCCAGGCCGACGCTCCACCGCTGAGCTAACCGGCCAGGGCCTTTTTCTAGCTTTTTAAGGTATGCCTATAATGCTATGAACTTCCCTCTCAGGACTGCTTTTGCTGTGTCCCATAAATTTTGAGTTGATGAATGCTCATTATCGTTTGTTTCTAGGAATTTTGTTATTTCTTCTTTGATCTCATTGTTAACCCATTTGTTATTTAATAACATGCTATTTAGTTTCCAAGTGTTTGAGTATTTTTTAGTTTTTCTGTTGTGGTTGATTTCTAGTTTCATGCTATTGTGATCAGAGAAAGTGCTCAATATGATTTCAGTCTTCTTAAATTTGTTGAGGCCACTTTTGTGCCCTAACATGTGGTCTATCCTAGAGAATGTACCATAAGCACTTGAAAAGAATGTATATTCCGCTGCTTTAGGATGAAAGGTTCTGAAGATATCTATTAAATCGAGTTGATCTAGTATGTCCTTTAAGTCTGCTGTTTCTTTGTTAATTTTCTTTCTTGAGGATCTATCTAGTGATGTTAGTGGGGTATTGAAATCCCCTACTATTATAGTATTGCTGTTGATCTCGCCCTTTAAATCCATCAAAGTCTGCTTTATATATTTAGGTGCTCCTATATTAGGTGCATAGATATTTATAATGGTTATATCTTCCTGTTGGATTGCTCCCTTTATCATTATGTAGTGACCTAGTCCATTTTGTTTGATATAAGTATTGCTTCCCCAGCTTTTTTTTCATTTCCATTTGCATGAAATATTTTTTTCCATCCTTTTATCTTCAGTCTATGTGCATCTTTTGTTTTAAGGTGTATCTCTTGTAGACAGCATATGTATGGGTCCTGTTTTCTTATTCACAGAGCTACCCTATGTCTTTTGATTGGATCATTTAATCCATTTACATTTAAGGTTATTATTGATATGTAGTCGTTTATTGCCATTTTATTCTTTAAAACTGTATTCCTCTTTTGCTAAATTCTTTTTCCCCTTTGATCTGTTTACAACAGGCCCCTTAGCATTTCTTGCAGCATTGGTTTGGTAGTAGTGAATTCCTTGAGTTTTTTTTTGTCTGGAAAGCTTTTTATTTCTCCTTCAATTTTAAACAATAGCCTTGCTAGATAAAGTAGTCTTGGTTGTAGGCTCTTGTTCTACGTTACTTTGAATATTTCTTGCCATTCCCTTCTGGCCTCAAGTGTTTTTGTTGTGAAGTCGGAAGTCATCCTTATGGGGGCTCCTTTGTAGGTGATAGCCTTTTTATTTCCTAGTAGCTTTTAATATTTTCTCTTTATCACTCTGTTGTGGACCATAAATGGCAAAAAGCCTTTGTAGACTCAAGGCTTAGCAAAAGGCTAAGTTCTCCCCCCTTCACCTCCATGTTGGCTATGATGCTGAGTATTTGCACCCACTTCACTTGTTTTCTTAAGTTGCTGGAAGCAATTTACATGCCCTTTCTCTTACTTTTTGTTTGTTCAGATGTTGGTTGATTTTACTTATGCATGGTGGGGGGATTCCTGTTTTTTTGCCTTGGGAGAGTTCCTGTTTTAGCCTCAGATGTGTAACTTTGTATCAAGGACTTTCTTGATTTGCATATGGCTATATAATAAAGGAAACTGGGGCTATGGGGCACTCGGATATTGCCATCAGCATTTGAAGAGTCCTCCCAGTTCCATTTTTTCTTGAGTATGTTTTCTTAATTCCGCACCATTATTAGGAGCCACACTGGTCCGCGTCAAGTGGCACCCGAACAGAAGACTTGAGTATGAGTACAAGAAAACTAAAACTGAAGGAAGGTGTTGGAACTCCCCAAAGTGAAGTGTGCACAGTAAGTAAAGAAAGTTTTTGGGGAAAGTGTAATCGGGAGTAAAAGATGATGGGATAGATAGGGTTAAAAAAATAAGGGACCTTGCCCTGGCCAGTTGGCTCAGCAGTAGAGCGTCGGCCTAGCGTGCGGAGGACCCAGGTTCGATTCCCGGCCAGGGCACACAGGAGAAGCGCCCATTTGCTTCTCCACCCCTCCGCTGTGCTTTCCTCTCTGTCTCTCTCTTCCCCTCCCGCAGCCAAGGCTCCATTGGAGCAAAAATGGCCCGGGCGCTGGGGATGGCTCTGTGGCCTCTGCCTCAGGCGCTAGAGTGGCTCTGTTCGCAACATGGCGACGCCCAGGATGGGCAGAGCATCGCCCCCTGGTGGGCAGAGCGTTGCCCCTGGTGGGCGTGCCGGGTGGATCCCGGTCGGGCGCATGCGGGAGTCTGTCAGACTGTCTCTCCCTGTTTCCAGCTTCAGAAAAAAAATAATAATAAAAAAATAAGGGACCTTTTTGTAGAAATGTTTTCGTATGAAGACAAATTGTTGTCTGAAGAGTATCAGGGTGAGCTGGAAACAGAGGGATGTGAATACGAGAATAACTTGGAGTCTGAGGATAACTAAGGGGATAAAAAATTCATGGCTATGGCTGCCTTAGCCGTGGGGCCTCCGCTGCCCTCAGCTCCTTTCTACATTCAGCCCTCTGCTCCTCTGTTCCCTTATTGGGCTGATTCCAGAGTCAATAGCTCAAAATCTGGGAATCCCCTCTCCAAGAATCTATAAACCAGGCTCGAAATATAGGGGAAACAATAAATGGCTTTACCCGTTTTCCGGTTGTAGAAAGACAGGATGATACAAGGAGACTAGTGCAAGAACATGAACCTGTATCTTTTAGAACTCTGAAAGAGCTTAAACTTGCTTGTGTTCAGTATGGGCCTACTTCCCCTTTTTCACTTGGTTTATTAGATACTATTAGTGCAAAGGCTCTTCCTCCAAATGACTGGAAGGTGATTGCTTGTGCTTGTCTCTCCAGGAGTCATTATTTGCTGTGGAAGTTGGACTTTCATGAAGGGGCTGTTGAGGTAGGGGAGAAATCTCAACGTAGTCAACCTGAGCTGCAAGTTACAGTGACTACAGAATTTGAGAATGGATAGAAGACTCAGGTATTAGGAAAGTTATAGCTTTTCCTGTCATGGTCTGATTTTCTTTAATGTTTTAACTATAATCTTCTGAACTATCATTTTGTTTTTCTTATTCTTTGCCTAGAAATTGAGGCAGGGGACATGTGTTGGATCTGACTATAGAAAATATCCCAGCAGCTGCTGAGAGCAAATTTTCTTGGGAGACTTTGTTTAGTCACATCCTTCAGTCCCTCTGTCAGAAAATGCCCTGGCTAATATCAGGCAGGCATCTTTCTAATCTGGTTGTGCTCTGAAATCCTGGGTTTCTCTCTGGTTTGTCTGATTCATCTAATTCTTGTTTCTGTTTAGTCTTTGTTTAATGTTGTCAAAATGTATCTGTTTTTAAGGCCTGAATTAAGTTCTCTTTTTTTGCATGCAAAAATTGGAGGTGCTAGCTCTAATATTTAGAAAAAAAGAAAACTATTTTAGAACTTGTAAGGAGTACTCATTTAAATTTAAATAGAATAGAATGTAGATCCTTAAGACTTACTGATTTGGTTAGTGCATTGTGAGGTGTGTTCAGAGTTAAGAGCCAAATAGCAATTTAAGTATTAGGATTAATCAAAGTTATATGTTATACTTGTGGTTTTTGTGCATAAATTGTCTTGTTTATGTGTAAGGTTATACTCAGTTAGGCAAGACAAAGGAATTGAGCAAAATTAAGCAGGGCCCTAATAAGTCATTTCAAGAATTTATCTCATGGCTAATTCAGGCAGTTAGAAGAATAGTATAAGGATGCTAATTCTGCTTCTCAGGCCATATCCTGCAAAAGGGGCCCCAAGGAAATTGGTAATTTGGCTCCTCTGATTTTGCCAATTGGATTAAAGAAATAGGTCAGGAATGCCCTGTAATGGAACTAACAATACAAGGGAGTAAATTTAAAGGACTTTTAGATACTGGAGCTGATGTATCTGTTATTGCTAAGCTACATTGGCCTCCTTCCTGGCCCACTTATGCAGCAGCCACAGAATTACAAATTCCCTCAACAAAAAGCTCTAGTTTTTATAATGGGAAGATGAAGAAGGTCATTCTTGATTTTTTTTCCAGCCTTATGTGCCCTGGATTGCCAGCTAATTTGTGGGGTAGAGATGTTTTAAAAATACGGGAGCATTACTTGTCAGACCTAATAATTTAGTCAATACTCAAGGGCTTAATCAGGAATTTTTGCCCACTAAGGGACTGAGGAAAGAACAGCGGGGAATTCTCACCCCCACAGAAATGACACCCAATACCAGAAGATGTGGATTAGGATATCAAAATTTAGCATAGGGGCCTTGGTAGCTCCTGCTACCCCAATAATGCATTGTGCAGACCCAATTACTTGGAAATCAGATAATCCTGTATGGGTAGACCAATGGCCCCTTTCTCAGGAGAAACTTAAGGCAGCTGCTCAATTGGTACAAGAGCAGTTACAGCTTGGGCACATTGAACCATCTAATAGTCCATGGAATATGCCTATATTTGTCATTAAAAAGGAATCAGGAAACTGGAGACTATTATAAGATTTGAGAGCAATAAATAAGACTGGAAATTATGAGTCCTCTCCAGCTAGTACTCCCTCCTCCTACTTCCATTCCATGGGATTTTCACCTTGTAATTATTGACTTGGAGGATTGCAAGCATTTTGTATTCACTGTTCCTTCACTTAATTTCCAGGCTCCCATGGAGTGATACCAGTGGAGAGTTTTGCCTCAAGGTATGGCTAACAGTCCTACCTTGTGAAGGCAGCACCCTAAGGCATACATAATTCATTATATGGATAATATTCTTATTGCTCATCCAGATAAAGACACTGTGCTGACTATTTTGCAACAACTAGAATAGTCTCTGAAAGAATCAGGACTTTATATAGCTCCTAAAAAGGTACAGCAATCTTTACCTTTTTCTTATTTAGGACAAATTATTGAGGGACAACAAATTTGTCCACCGAAAATAGAAATCAGGACAGATCATTTACAAACTTTAAATGATTTCCAGAAATTATTAGGAGACATTAATTGGCTTTGACCTTCCTTAAAATTAACTACTGGAGAACTGAAGCCACTTTTTGATATTCTTAGAGGCTCTGCTGAACCGGCTTCTCCTTGGCTACTTACAGCCGCGGGACAACAAGCTTTAAAGCTTGTAGAAAAAGCCTTGCAACAAGCACAACTAAAATGCATAAATCCTGAAGAATCAATTGCCTTACTAATTTGTCCCTCGAGTTACTATTGTGGCAAGCTTCAGGTCCTATTGAATGCATTCATTTAGCTGTTACTCCTAAGAAAGTTTTATCTCCATATTTTGATCTTGTCACCTCCTTGATAATTAAGGGATGTAGGTGACTCTTACAGTTTATAGGTTTTGAGCCTCAAATTATTGTTCCTTTTTTCAAAGGATCAACAACAATGGCTCTGAGAAACTTCCACTAAATGGCAAATTGCTTTTGCAAATTTTACAGGCCAAATTGATTCTCACTACTCAGCTGATAAATAGTTACATTTGTATTTCCTAAAACAATTGTTAAGGAGCCCATTCCTGAAGCACCTATAGTCTTTACTGATGGGTCTAGCTCAGGAATAGCAGGCTTAATAATCGATAGACAAATTTATATTAAAATAATTTGCCAGCCCTGGCCAGTTGGCTCAGTGGTAGAGCGTCAGCCTGGCGTGCAGATGTCCCGGGTTCGATTCCCGGCCAGGGCACACAGGAGAAGTGCTCATCTGCTTCTCCACCCTTCCCCCTCTCCTTCCTCTCTGTCTCTCTCTCCCCCTCCCGCAGCGAGGCTCCATTGGAGCAAAGAAGGCCCAGGTGCTGGGGATGGCTCCTTGGCCTCTGCCCCAGGCGCTAGAGTGGCTCTGGTCATGACAGAGCGACGTCCGGGAGGGGCAGATCATCACCCCCTGGTGGGCAGAGCGTCGCCCCCTCGTGGGCATGCCAGGTGGATCCTGGTCGGGAGTATGTCTGACTGTCTCTCCCCGTTTCCAGCTTCAGAAAAATACAACAAATAAAAATTATTTGCCTTAAAATCAGCATAAAGACTAGAATTACATGCCATTATCATGGCTTTTCAGCATTTGCCATCTTCCTCCTTAAATCTGTATACAGACAGCAAATATTTACTTACAGTTGTTTCCACTATAGAGACTGCTGTCTTAGAGACAACTGCTGATGAGGAACTATTTCAGCAGTTTCTCCTTCTTTAAAGACTTGTACATCAATGAAGAGCTCCATGTTTTATAGGACATATTCGAGCTCACTCTATGCTCCCTGGAGCTTTAGCACAAGGGAATGCCCTTGTTGATCAAGCTACCCAAAAGAAAATTATTGGAGCAACCATGACAGATCAAGCAATTCAGTCTCATACTATTCATCACCAGAATGCTGCAGCCCTGTGTAAACAGTTTCAACGTTCTCGGGAAGCAGCTTGGCAGATTGTTAAATCCTGTCCAAGATGTCCTATACTATAATCTTCCCTTCATTTGGAGTTAACCCTTGAGGACTCCTACCAGGACAACTTTGGCAAATGGATGTTACTCATACACCTTCATTTGGCAAACAGTCCTTTGTCCATGTTACAGTGGATACTTATTCTGGATTTATAGTAGCCTCTGCCAGAACAGGAGAGGCTGCTAAGCATGTTATAGCTCATTATCTATATGCATTTTCTATTATTGGACTTCCTGATGTGATTAAAACTGACAATACTCTTACATATGTAGCAAAAGCATTTACTATATTTTGTAAACCTTTCAAAATTACGGGTATTTCTTAAAATCTTTAAAGTCAAGGTATTATTAAAGTGTACCCAGCAGATAGTTAAGGTCAATTTAAAAAATATAAAAGGAGGAAGTCATATCCTGGAACTCCTGTGAATCTACCTTATCTTTAAATTTTTTCTTTTGAATTCTGATGAACAGGAGATGCCAAATCCTTTTCTCCTGCAAACTTCTATCCTCTTTTATTTGATCCAGCTAATAACACTGTTTTGTCTTTTTCCAAATAGCTCCAGATATATGAAAAAGGTTTATATAGGAGATGGGGATCCTCAAACCCCTCAGCGAGACCTTGAGGGGATCTTCTGAGCATGGCTTTTAAGATACCAAGAGGCAGAAAAAGCCCAATAGAGATCAGGTGAAATACCAGCTCTTGGGATATGCCCTTAAAGGCTCCAAAGCCCCAAAGGGGTCTCATAGGACTCCATCCGGGCCCTGCTTCAATAGTGGAAAGGAAGGTCATTGAGCTAAAGCCTGCCAGACTTACATGCCTTTGCTGTGAGGAAAAAGGGACACTGGAAGGTAGGCTTCCTCCTCGCTCCTCTAAGGGAGGATTCAGTCTCTTCCAGCCCTGCTCCAGCCACCTGTGACCTAACCTTGCTCAGCCTGATGGGATTTTCCACTGAAGGCTTAAGGTGCCCAGGGCCGTCGGTCCCATCTACGTCACTGTGGATGAACCTAGGGTATTTCTTCCAAGTAGCAGGTAAACTGATCTCATTTACACAAAGGCCACTTAACTATGTCTTGCCTGAATATTCGGGTTTTTTATTCTTCCCTCGAAGATCTCTGGTGTGGGTGTTGATAGTCCTATTTTCTGCTGCTTTGTTTAATATATAGTGTTTCCTTTATTCCTCCTGCCTCAATGCCCCATTCATATTTTAGGCTGGGACCTACTCCTAATTTAGAGCTCTCTTTCTCCTTTTTGCCAGCTTCTATTATGAATTTACCTTTGCCATCCAGCTTAATGTATACCAAGGTTCTCTGCACCATGCCATGGTTGCAGAGCTCCAGGGAAAAGCACCCTGGTCTCATCTCTCTAGGCAGAGGAGAACAGAAGCTCCATTTTTACACATGCTGCAGATGGCTTTTACAGTCTACCTGAATCATTACCAGCTAGAAGCAGTGGTCTTTGGGACTTGGATGCGAGCTGCAAAGTATAGAAATGTGACAACAATTCCAGTGCCATGCAGCCTTTTCCTGAATGTGGACTTTCCCTGGACTCCTGCTCCTGTGACAGCTCTTAATGGACTGAACTGGGGTTGGGTTGCATTTGCAGGGATTTGGAATGGTGTTGGTACCAACTTGGACTTGATGAACATGTTAAGGACATTACTCTTTTATAGATTCTTGTTATATTGGCTAAGAATTTGCTTAAAGGCTTTAATCACTGTAATGTATTAGAATACTTGTTTGGGTATCTGTTAGTATTAGCTATACTAATTTTTGTTTGTTCTGTATTTTTTTAGTCTGCCTCAAAATTAGAAACAAGGAAACTAGGAAATCAGATGAGTGCAAATCTCAGCACACAAATTAAAAAGAAAAAGAAAAGGGGAATATGTTCTGGACCATAAATGGCAAAAAGCCTTTGTAGACTCGAGGCTTAGCAAAAGGCTAAGTTCTCCCCCCTTCACCTCCATATTGGCTATGATGCTGAGTATTTGCACCCACTTCACTTGCTTTCTTAACTTGCTGGAAGCAATTTACATGCCTTTCCTCTTACTCTTTGTTTGTTCAGATGTTGGTTGATTTCACTTATGCATGGTGGGGGGGATTCCTGTTTTTTTCTTGGGAGAGTTCCTGTTTTAGCCTCAGATGTGTAACTTTGTATCAAGGACTTTCTTGATTTGCATATGGCTATATAATAAAGAAAACTGGGGCTATGGGGCACTCGGATATTGCCATCAGCATTTGAAGAGTCCTCCCAGTCCCATTTTTTCTTGATAAGTATGTTTTCTTAATTCTGCACCATTATTAGGAGCCCTGCTGGTCCCCAGCATCACATAACTTTGGTATTTTAATTATGATGTGTCTTGGTGTACATTTCTTTGGGTTTCTCTTTAATGGAGTTCTCAGTGCTTCTTGAACTTGTGAGACATTTTCCTGCCTTAATTTAGGGAAGTTTTCAGCTATAATATGCTTGAACAAAGTCTATTCCTTGTTCTTTCTCTTCTTCTTCAGGAACCCCTATGATGCAGATGTTATTTCTCTTTATGTTGTCACAGAGTTCTCTTAGAGTCTCCTCAGACTTTTTGAGTCTCTTTTCTTTTTTCTGCTCCACTTCTGTATCTTCATTTATCTTGTCCTCTAACTCACTGATTCTATTCTCAGCTTCATCCATCCTGCTTTTAATTCCTTCCATTGTGTTCTTCATTTCTGATATTGTATTTGTCGTTTCTGACTGATTCTTTTTTTATATGTGCAATTTTTATCTTATTTTTATTAATTTTAATGCAGTGACATTGATAAATCAGGGTACATATGTTCTGAGAAAACATCTCCAGATTATTTTGACATTTGATTATGCTGCATACCCCTCACCCAAAGTCAAATTGTCTTCTGTCTGGTTTTCTTTGTGCCCCTCCCCTACTCCTACCCCTCCCTCTACTTCCTCGCCCCCTCCCCACCCCTCCACCCCACCCTCTGTTACCATTACATTCTTTCCATGTCTCTGTCTGACTGATTCATTTTTATTATTTCAATGTCCTTTTTTATATTTGCTATCTCTTTATTTAGGTGTTTGTAATGACCATCTATTGTTCTAAGATCTTTGAGCATCCTAACAATCATTATTTTTAATTCTGTATCTGGTAATTTGGTTATATCTGACTCATTCAGGTCCTTTTCTGGGGATTTCTCTTGATTCATTTGTGTTGCATTTCTCTGCCTTCCCATTTTGTCTGTGTAAAAGAAGGTTTTGGCCACTGGAGTCCACTGGGTGTGACCTCTGTGTTCCCTAGGTGTGGTCTGTCTGCAGGCTTGCCACCCCCTCTGCTGTTGCTGCCTAGGGTGTTTGGGTATGGGCGTTGCTGGTGCCTGCCCACAGGGGCTGTTGCTGTGGTTTCTGCCTCTACTTCACAGGAGTGGCTGTGATCATGTGCTCAGGTGTACCAGCCTCAGTGGCCTTGGCCTTCACTCCGCCACTGTGGGTGGCATTATGCTCAGCCCTGAGGGCAGGGGTGAGCACCTTTGCTCACCTGCGGGTCTCTGCCTGATTCTGGGCTTTCGCCCTGCCCCTGCAGGAGGAGTTTGCTTGTGGGACGGCTGCAAGCCTTGGCTCCACGGGCTGGGCAGGACTGCATGCCCACACTCAGTAGCAGGACTCCGCCTGTTCTGGGCTTTTCGCTCCACCCCTGTGGGAGGAGCAGGCTCCCATGTCAAGACACAAGCCTCAGTTCCACGGATGGGGCAAGGCTGTGCTCCTGCGCCCTTGCTCAAGGGTGGGTCTTCACCTATTCTGGGCTCCTGCCCTTCCCCCCACAGGCTGGATTGCAGGCAGCCTGCAGCTGTGCTTGACCACTTTCGCGTGGCCCCTCCTCCCCAGCCAGGCAAGACCGAGCTCACACCTGGGCCTCAGTTGTGGCCAGCTGACAGAACCGCACTTCCGCGTCCTGCCGCCACCCGCTCTTGGGCGAGCCCTCAGCCATGTGGGTGGGGTGCTGCAGCTCAGACATTAAGACTCACTACTGTAGTCCCGAAAGCTCCCTCCTTCTAAGCGACTCTGCTCTGAGTGCTGCGGGAGAGCTTGTTTGGCTGGTGTCCTGCTTCCTTTGCTGGTATTGCTGGTTCCAGGGGAAATATTCACTTCAGATTTGGGGAGTGAGTCAGCCCAGAGGTTAGGGTGGCTGTCCATCAAAGTGTTTCTACCTGTGCCTCCTAGATTACACTCTCTTCCTGCTACTCCGGACCTCTCCTCTCTCCCCATCCCCCAGAGCCCCAGGTGAGTGGTTGTGAGAGAGGTTTTCTGCGCGGTCCCTTTAAGAAGAATCCTGGGTCTGAGAAATCAGTCTCTTTCTCACAAACAGTATCCTGTCTTGTTTCCAGCTAAATACTGTCCATACGCCTCTTCTAGGCTCTGGGGCTGCAGGCTGAGGCTTTGTTCCTGCGGCTCAGGACCCTGCCCTCTCTGCTAAACTCACTTCCTGTCACACAAGTCTCTCTGGGCTGCTGTTCACTCCAGGGAGCTGGGCAGCCCTCTTCGCGTTTCCACTTTTCCTACCAGTCTCAGTGTGGCTTCTTCAGTGTTTCTTGGTTGAAGAGTCCTCTTAGTTTAGTTCAAAGTTGGTTTTTCCAGATGATGGTTCTTAAAATTAAGTTGTAATCCACTTTGGCTCTGGGAGATTGAAGTTGGTACGTCCGCCTACTCCATTGCCATCTTGTTGATCTCCATCTGATATAAGATTCTGAGTCATTTATAATCTAGTGAGGCACTGGATTCAGAACTAGTCAAGTTGTACTTTTTTTCCTTTTCCTTTCTTTTTAAAATTATTTTTATTTTCAGTTACACTTTATATACAATACATAATACTTTTAGGTATACAACACAATGATTAGACATATGTATAACTTACAAAGTGATCACCCTGGTAAGTCTAGTACCCATCTGACACCATACATAGTTATTATATTATATATATTATATTATATTATATTATATTATATTATATTATATTATATACTATATTTCCTCTTTTGTACTTTACATCCCATGACTATTTTGTAGCTGCCAAAGTGTACTTCTTAATTCCTTCCCCCATAACTGGGTTGTTCCTGATGGAGAGCTGTATGGAATGCAGCTCTGACCACAGCCATTTCTGGGCAGCCTCATCACACTCGTGACTCATGAAGCTGTACTCGTTCTTAGTGGAGCTGATAAAATTAATCTCACCTTGCCAGTACCCCTGCAGTTAGCATGTGGAGTATAGGGAAGGACATTACATCTACTAGGTGAGCTCAGACACTGTCAGAGTTCAGTACTAGGGAAGAGCCCCACACTCAGGGCCAGTTTGCACAGGTGTGCACTCACTATTTATAAACTCAAATTAGGTCCCACTAACAGGCAAGGGCAAAGGCACAGTGAGGTCAGAATAAAACACGAGCCCTAATCAGTTGAATCACTTCTGGTCATAACCTGTGCCTGTGGCCCTTGTCTCTTGAAGTGGCCACCTGTTGTCACAGGTCCTCTGAACTTACCAGTAGCCTATTAACTCCTATGTGAAGCTTCTTCCTCACCCTTTATTCTTTACCCCTCCCAGGCTGCTCTGTGCTGGAGGGCTATAGCCCTCTGCCAGCTGACACTATTCTTTGAGCTGTCCAGAGTCACCGTCCATGGACTAGGCAAAACTGGGCCATGACTCAGAGCTGTCTGTGAACATAGTGTCCATGTTGGCATTCATCACTAACAACTGTGATTTCCACAGTGTTTAGCAGGAAGACAACTCATTGAGCCAGTTCCCATTGATCGTGACTACATACCAAACACAAAGTTGTCGGGCCTAAAGATCTGGCCGAATGGTCCAGACCTGACCGAGTCCATCGTGCCCGGCTCCAGATCCACCAGGATGGCCCGAGGTACATACTTGTTACCTGAGGGAATAAGAGCTGGACTTAGACCTGCGTTTGGCAAAGGGACCCAAGAAGGTAGTGCTTTATGCACCTTTTACAGCAGAATTCAGAGAAAGTCCAGCATGTGAGACAAAAGTGCAACAGGGAGCATTTCTGCTTTAAAAAGGAGGCAACAAGCATGCTTAGTCATGGCAAGCATGCTTAGTCATGGCAAACGTGCAGGAGCCTAAAGGAACTAGAGTGTATTTTAGCAGTTCACACTGAAAATGAACGCAAGAAGCATTTGTCACTTGTATGTTCCTAGTATATTACATCTGCCACAGCAGCATGGAAAGTAGGGTTGATAGAAATGCAAAAAACATTGAAATAATCACCAGCAGCTTCATTGTAGTACACATGGATTCTCTCCAGCTGCAAGTCACTGTCTCCATGGTAACTGCCAGTGGGGTCAATCCCATGCTCATCACTGATGACCTCCCAAAACTGGAAATTAAAAAATAATAGTAATAATGATCACACAACAGCCTGGCATGCTAAATACAGTGTGTCCATAAAGTCATGGTGCACTTTTGACTGGTCACAGGAAAGCAACAAAAGATGATAGAAATGTGAAATCTGCACCAAATAAAAGGAAAACCCTCCCAGTTTCATACCTATTCAGTGCAGTTCGATGTGGGCTCACGCACAGACTTTTTAGGGCTCCTTAGATAGCTATCCCGTATAGTCTCTACAGACTTGTCACTGATTGATGGCCTACCAGAACGGGGTTTCTCCACCAAACTGCCGGTTTCCTTCAACTGCTTATCCCAGCAAGTAGTGCTATTCCTATGTGGTGGCACTTTGTTATAAATGCGCCGATATTCACGTTGCACTTTGGTCATGGATTCTAATTTAGCGAGCCACAGAACACGTTGAACTTTCCTCTGTACCGTCCACATCTCGACTGGCATGGCCGTGGGCTGCTCCGCTGTATACACGGTGTTATGTCATCATCTGCGCATGTGCACATGCTGCCACATCATCCTACAGAAACTGGGAGGGTTTTCCTTTTATCTGGTGTAGATTTCACATTTCTATCGTCTTTTGTTGCTTTCCTGTGGCCGGTCAAAGTTGACCATGACCTTACGGACACATTGTATTAGTAAGGATGGCCCTTTCCTTCCCCTCATGTCCTTGGAACAGTGGCCATTGAAGTCTGACAGTTAAGGGTCCTAGACAGACCAGATAGCTGTGCACCAGTTCCTCCAGCAGAGGCTGCTGAGGGGGCTTGGAGATCTGCAGAGCACCGGCCATATTATGGCGACAGACTGGAAAACTGGGAGGAGCACTGAAGGAGGAGGATGGGCACAGCAGGTCTTCTGGGGAGGCTGTCACCCCCAGGCAGGGCGGGTGTGGCAGCATCCCAGCTGAGGGATGGTCCTGGCAGGGCCCAGAATCAGTTGGATCCCACCCTGCGGCTGCCTTGGGAATCACTGTCTCCTGGCAGAAACCCCACCCTCCCTCCAAGCAGAGCAGTTTTATGCCACTGCCATCCATGCTGGCTGCTGGCCAGAGCTCAGCGGGGGATGGGTGGGGAAGGGCGGCGGGCAGGCAGGAGCCTGGGAGCAGGACTGGGCAGTGAATGGGGCTGGCCTGGGTGAGCACGCGGTATCCATTGTGAATTTGCAACAGGAAAGGGGCGGGGAGGTTGGGGTGGGCAACATGGCGGTTCTGACAGGGACCACGTCCTTTTTCGGATGCCCGCTTCTACCTCGCCCACTGCGGTGGAACTGCAGCCCCAATACCGGCACCTGCCGCCTGGGAGACCGGCATTATGTATTATCATGTCCAGATGGTGCTTGTTTTAGGGTAATTATCTAACATCTGGTCTCTGGGACTCTACTGTCAAAAATATATATATCTACACTTAGAGATGGAGCAACTTTAATTGTAAAGACTATTACAATAGGGAGAATGCTAATCTCAGACACCTTACAAGCATCTGAAATCACATAGAATCTGCTTTTCTTTTGGTGGAGCCTTGAGCAGGACCAGCAGGAACTTGATTGGAGAGGAGGGAACAAGGGTGTGGAAAGCGGGCACTCAATCAGGTTGCTGCCACAGGAATATTTTGCTCTGTCATCAGCAGACTTTCAGTGTGAACTGTTGAGGAGCAGAGTGTCCACCTGTGTGCTTGTTTAAACTTGGGGGCAAGCCAAAATTCATGGTTTGTGGGTGGGGAAAAGCCAGACTAAAATTCGGTGGAACAATGTAGAGGCTAAGAGAGGGGCGATTGTGCATGCTGGGTCATCACCCCCATTGTTTCATACAAACACAATCTGTTGTTAAATACTGTTAGGGGTGAAAGGACACTCATGGTGAGGATGACCTTGGTTCAGTCAGTTGTTGAGGTGGGCTGGCCTCCACATTCCTGTGGGTCCTGAAGAGCTAGCTGTTACCATCTGCTGAGCGTGTTCCTGGACTGACAGGTGTAGAGGGTCTTAGAGGTAAGGGATTTCACAAGAGGTAAACTCTGAAATACGAGAACAGGAATTATTATTCATAAACAAGGCAGTCAAACCACAAGCTGAAGTTTGAAGGGAGCTGGTGGGGAAGGCTCAGAGATGTTGGGCCTGAAGCACACTTAAATGGCAGAGTTAGGATGACAGTGGCAACTCGATGCCTTTCCAGATTGTGATGAATATTTTTGGTGGTGGCATTAGACATTTATGGAATCACATGCATGGTGATTACTTCTGACAACTGCACAGATGCTCCCCTGGGAAGCCAGGGTCAGGCCAAATGCCAGACAATGGCTAAAGACTATTTGCTGGACTTCCAGTAGTTCCTGGGTTATTGATGTTGGCATTTTGGTAAAATTGTCCACAGTTCTGGTCATTATCTGAAGCATAGGATGGAAATGTGGGATTCTGGAAAACTCTGAGCGGCCCACACAGAAGCAGCTCCAGGCACAGAGACTGTGCACGATCTGCTGCAGCAGTTAAGCCTGTGAGAGTCCTCCCAGTCCCTTAGCTTCTTACCAAGGCTTCTTGAGAAACTGGCAAGGACATGAGATCAGATCCTCTTTCTCTGCTTAGGATTCTGTACCTAATCTTGTAACTGTAATATGGTTTGATAGACCTTTTGGATCATCTGGTACCTGGTAAAATTAAATCAGAAATAATGGTAGAGTTATGGTGATAAAAGAAGACAGTTAACAAGATTTAATAATGGTTGTCCTGGCCGATTGGCTTAGTGCAGTGGTCCCCCCTGGGCCGCAGACTGGTACCGGTCCGTGGGCCATTTGGTACCGGTCCGCAGAGAAAGAATAAATAACTTACATTATTTTCATTTTATTTATATTTAAGTCTGAACAATGTTTTATTTTTTAAAAATGACCAGATTCCTTCTGTTACATCCATCTAAGACTCACTCTTGATGCTTGTCTCGGTCACGTGATACATTTATCCGTCCCACCCTAAAGGCTGGTCTGTGAAAATCTTTTCTGACATTGAACCAATCCGTGGCCCAAAAAAGGTTGAGGACCTCTGGCTTAGTGGTAGAGCATCGGCCCAGCATGTGAATGTCCTGGGTTCAATTCCTGGTCAGGGCACATAGGAGAAGCACCCATCTGATTCTCCACCCCTCCCCCTCTTGCTTCTCTCTCTCTCTCTCTCTCTTTCTCTCTCCTCCTCCTCCCCTCCTGCAGCTAATTAGAGCAAGTTGGCCTAGGGCACTGAGAATGGTTCCATGGCCTCTGCCTGAGGCACCAAAAAATAGCTTTGGTTGCAATAGAGCAAGGGCCCCAGATGGGCAGAGCATCACCCCCTAGTGGGCTTGCCAGGTGGATCCCAGTTGGGGTGCATGTGAGAATCTGTCTCTGCCTCCCCTCCTCTCACTAAAAAAAAAAAAAAAGGTTTGATAAAGGTTAATGAGATTTCCTAAATAATAGGATCTGTTCCAACTATAGGCTTTTTCCCCCTGTTTTTGGCTATGCTTCTCCTCAGGGGAGATATTCATAGAGCCAAAGATCATGTGCTCCCAAAGCTGCACCCCTCCAAGCCCACTTCCAGTTCATGTATAGCCCTCTCTCCCGGAGTAACCATGAGGGAAGAACATGTCTGCATATAACTCTATAGCAAAGTGGAGACTGTATGTGGGGAGGGAGGTGATGGAATTTGGATGCATAGGTGTAACATCCACAAACACGCACCCAAAACACAATAAAAAACCTGAGGCTCAGGCGAACCTGCCTGGTTGGCGGTACTTCATGAATATTGTCAAACATCTGTGTAGGTAAAGTAACATGTCCTGACTCCTTAGGAGGACAACAGAAATCCTGTGTTTGGTATTCCTCTGGACTCCACCTGTTGTGCTCTTGACTAATTCAAATTTGTATACTTTCCCTGTGAAAGAAAGGAAAGGAAAAGAGAGGTGAGGGTGGGTATGGGAGAAGAGAAAAGAAACTGTAGTGAGTATAATATCTTTCTGTAAGTTCTGTGAATCCTCCTAGTGAATCATCAAATCTAAGGGTGATGTTAGGGATCCTTGACTTGTCATTGGTATCAGAAAGAAGAATGATTTTGGAGACTATTCCCTCTAACTTGGCAGTTGGCCCAAATACTTCATAGTTGCTGTCAGGGGTGGGATTCACTAGCCTGACTGACTCACAGAAACATATAGTTCAAAGAAAAGTAAGGCGGAAAGGGCAGAGGATGAGAAACCTTTGACTTTTGGGTGGCCACAAGGTTACCTATGGTATAAGACTGGAGTTGTGCTTCAAATAGTTATTGGCGATGAATGTTACCATAAGAATTTAGAAACGGCAGCTGCAACTCCTGAGGAGTTGAGAAAGCAAAGTAATAAGAAACAAGCTAATGGCAGTCCTTTGGTTGTTATCTGTGATAATCAAAATGAAAGGGAAAGTGTTAGCAGGGATCTTGAGACTGAGCCAAGCTTGGATTTAGGCTGTTTTGAGGTATTTCAGAGTGACCACCAAAGTGAATAGTTAGGGTGATGTCAGTGGTCACTAAGATTTGCAAGACAATGAGGGGAAAGATGATGGAGAGGGAGAGTCAAGAGACCCATCTAGCAGGGTAAAAATCTTTAAGTAGTTATAATTAAATAAAGTGGGCATCAATGAGATAAATATAAAGGTCTTACTGTAGCACTCTTAGAAGTTGGATGGATGGATGGGAGCCTCCGCTGCCCCCCCCCCCACACACACACACACACTGATGGGCCTTGAATAAGTTTGATTTATTTATCTGAGTTTTGATGAATTTCAAAATCTGGAAAGCAAAGATTACAATGAGAAACCTGATCTGGAATTGCCTGAGGCAATGGTCCCACAGGCTAATCAAAATAGAGATTGACCAAAGGGCCTTGGTCCCTTGGCCCCACCCCCAGCTAAGGACTCAAGGGCATGTACATGTGAGTGAGTAAAATGGTCAGAGGGTGAGGAAGAGATGTTTTTGGCACTCCCTGACATGGGAACTAATGCACCAAGGTGCCAAAGCTTTGTCTACGTAAGAAATGTCTAAACATGTAAGAATTTTTATGAATATATTTGAGCCAAACTGGTGATAATTGTTGGAAAGCAAAATCTCAATAGATTGAGAAAAATGCTCCAGAAAATGGCTGTTTTACCACTTATTTTATACATTAGAATCAAAGGGGAAGATGGAAATCTATGGCGGTAGATTAGGGAGGTGGGAGGAAGCAAAGCAGGGAGATCTCTGGGACTGGATAAAGAGTAAAATGAACAGACACCCACTTCTCCTACTTCTTGTACATTGGCAAGCACAGGATCATTAACAGTGCACACTTACAGCATACACAGATGTACACTATGAAGGGGAACACATGACAATGACAGGTCCTGTGGTCCCTGCTCCGGCGGGATATTGTGCCCTGCAAGGTCCAGAAAAAGTGGATTACTCTGTCATTCCAAAGGTATGGTATCATAGATGCAGAAAGACAATAGACATACTCAGTAAAGATAAAGACTGACCTTTGTCAAGGCAGATACCAGTCTAGAACATTGCTACCTGCTATGACTCACTTATAGTTAGAAAGTTTTAATTTCAGACCATCCTATGTGGTTACTTTAGGTCTCTGAGTGCATAAGACTTCCATGCAGGCCTCCCATGAGCTTGTCAACTTTATTATGTGGCTCCATTTTTCCCCACAGCTTGTTGTTGAAATCCTAACAGGAACCACAGTGCATGAAAAGTGTATGGGAATGAAATAGTTGGTGGGGTTAAGGTGAAAGTCTGGGTGAGAACTGAAGTATTTGAACAGACTATGTAAAGTGACTGTGTCTCCTTTACCTGGATAAATCATGGGGATAGATATAGTGTTTAATTGGGGAATGGTTCCCTACCTAGTATTATAAACCAGAAGGCATGTAAAGCTACCCTTCCGCCATTATTGATTAGACAGCTAAATGGGAGTCAGTAAGATTGCCTGAGCCCACATAGTTTGTGAATTTGACTAGGGTGATAGCATAGACAGATGATTGGCACAATAACCCTGTGTGGGGTGTAGACTGGGACTTGTGAGTGCCACCCAGTAATGACCTCTGGAGTTAGTTATGGGACTGAACTGGGTCCAATTACTCAGTAATTGCCAGCTAAAAGACAATGCAGAATGATTTTGTGAGAGAAAATGGATTTTATTGTAAGCCAGCAAGCAAGGACACACTAGGGGTCACTTCCCAAAGTGTGTCCCAAACAAAGAAAAAAAAGGATCACATGTGTCTTTATTCAGGGAACCCCTGCATAAACACCAAGGTGAGCTTCCTCATTACAGGCATAGGTGGGGTCCTCACCGTGCATATGCAGTTAGAAAACATACCTATATGTACACCATGTGTTCTAAAATCAGCACCCCTGGGAGGCAATTTTTAGTGTTGTAATGAGGGTGTAATGAGAACTATTCATAAGGAGGTCAGTAGAGGGTTCCCTGGGTGGCTTTGGCAGCCTCAGGTAGTTTCAGCCCCTGGTCCTGCAGATCATCCTGGGCTTGTCCCTGGAAAGACAGGTCTGGCAGTTGTCTGTGTCAGGGACAGCAGAAGTGTGGAAGGGATTTTAACCAGTTAAGTCTCAGCCCTCCTGTTAAACTCACAGAAAATTACATGATGTGGTTACACAAACTTTCTAACATTTAAGGTGATCTAAGTAGGTTTATAGGTTAATCTAAGCAAAGTTCCAGATTCTCAATAAGTTAATCTTTGCTAGGCTACGTGTAAGTCTATGTACACACACACACACACACACACACACACACACACACACACACACACACACGGTTACAGATTTCCATTTGAAAATGCCAGAAAATTTCCATTTGAAAGACAATGACTAGCCTAGCCAGCTAAGGGATATTAATTGAAACTGCCCTCTGACTGAAAGATATAAAATAATCTTGAATCCTGAAATACCCATGATGTCTGGGTGATGTCAGAGAAACATTCTAACAGGCAGGAGAATTCTCAGAAGAGTTTCATAATGGAATGGAAATGGTTTACAGAGGAAATGGTCCTGAGGGAATATAAGGAGGATGGACCAGAGAGCCTCTTCTCCCTTAGGACTGGTGGAAACCCCCGAGGTTCTGCTGAACCCTATGGCCATGTGGGTGCTGACTTATAAACAATGCTCTATTGACCAAAGAGAGCTGCTTGGTTTGTGGGTGGCAGTTTCAAAGTGAACAGACAGCACCCTCTTTGGCAAACTGCCACTCTGACTCAAAATAGCCGTCAAGTCAGGCTGATGCCAGTCAACCGCAGAGGTTACAAATGGGTCCTGGTGGTCATAGACACTGACTCTGTGTTGGATTCCATATACCTGATGGTAGGAATGAACATTCAAAATAGTATAAAAGGACTGAAATAAAAGATGTTGCACCAATTTGGACAATGATGTCCATTTCTTCAGATCAAGGATTACACTTTCATCCTGAGAAATAATTTGATTAGATAATTGGAACAGGTAATGATTAAAGCATGAGGGGCTAGCTCACACATCTTCATGATTATGTGCTCACACTTGACTAGAAGGAGCCCATAGAATTTACCTGCTGAGTAAGCTCCTCCACTTTTCTGTGGAATCTGGTGAACAGGAAGGGGGAAGATGCTATTACTCTAAAATTCTTCCCCATATTACCTCAACTTTCTTTCTTTGTTACCCGATGCAGTGGTCCCAGGACAAGGGCAACACCCACAGGTGTGAGTAGCAGGGATGATCCCTGAACAAGAAACTGTCACTATATCTTTAAATCTTTATGTCAGAATTCATAAGGGCCTGATGGAGTGGGTTGTGTCTTTATCTTATCTGCCAAAATTGCAGTTAACCTCAAATGCACCTGTACTTTTTATTGTTCAAGAAAGCCCACTAGCTCTGTACTTGTGTATCCCCACCCTGTGGAAGTGGAAGTGGATTGAGGGGAGGCACTTGCTAGACTATGATTGCTGCCAGCTCTTTAGACCAGCACATTGGCCAAACCTAAATTCTTTCCAAACAAAACTGTAAAAGGCTGGTAAAAAAAAATAAAATGATAGGCCCAGGCCAGTTTGATCAGTGGTAGAGCATTGAAATGGTGTGTAGAAGTCCTAGGTTTGATTCCTGGTCAGGTCACACAGGAAAAGTAACTATCTGCTTCTCCACCCATCCCCCTCTCCCTTCTCTCTCTCTTTCTCTCCTCCTCCCACAGCCATGGCTCAATTGGTTCGAGTGCATCGGACCCAGGCACTGAGGATGGCTTTGTGGAGCTTCCACCTCAGGTGCTAAAAAATAGCTTGGTTGTGAACATGACCCCAGATGGGCAGAACATCAGCCCCAGATGGGGGTTGCAGAGTAGATCCTGCTCAGGGCGCATGTGGGAGTCTGTCTCTCTATCTCCCCTCCTCTCACTTGGAATAGAAGGGGGGAAAATGGAGAAAATTATGTAGGAAGACAAAAATGTCTGTTAAAAATCTCATGAATCCCTTTAGATAAGAGGTAACAGTGCATATATGAAAAGAGAACAGAATGCTATGAAAATATAAAATTTAAACTATTAAAGTTCTTAGAAATTAAAAAATACAAGAGCACACACACACAAAATATATCAAGAAATGACAGAAGCATGTGTTTCCCGATGTAACTCTATATGGTGAAGTCCATCACC
Source organism: Saccopteryx leptura (assembly GCF_036850995.1). Taxonomy (NCBI): domain Eukaryota; kingdom Metazoa; phylum Chordata; class Mammalia; order Chiroptera; family Emballonuridae; genus Saccopteryx; species Saccopteryx leptura. The sequence continues at coordinate 187,581,338 of NC_089505.1, read as the reverse complement.
TTCTTATAATCTAAATGCATGATTTAGTTACTTGGAAAATTGTGTCATACCTGTTTCTCAGGAACAGACTCAGAGAGGAATGTGTATACGAAGCACATTGGAGAATAAAGGAAGCAAGATTGGGAGAAGTGAGGAGTTGAATAGTGCAGTACCAATAGAGGGTTCAGCCAATCCCAGGTGGTGCTCTGGAGCTCAGATGACCCCTCAGAAATGTCCCAAATTGAAGTACGGAGGCTGAACCTTTGTATCTTTCCCCCATTGAACACTCATGTACATGAGGTGACCCCCTAGGAAGGGGCCATAACTCTGGACAAGTGTAAGGCCAGTGGCCGTGGCCATGTAGGTTCCCATTGGATTCGGGCAGATGGTAAAGGAACTGTGGAGCCAGAGGATGGTGGGCCATTCCGTTTATTAGAGTCGCGCAATGGTGGAGGAGCAAGCAGGCAGGGGAAACTGCTTCTCTCTCTCTCAGGACTCACAAGCAAAACAGGCCGCGGGTGGGGAGACCCCTTCTCTGGTAAACAATAGTAAGAAATGTCTTCTCCCAATGGTGGCAGGCAATCCCCAATTATACAATCTGCCACCCTGAGGGCAAGCACCCGCAGCCTCCCATAAACTAGATACACATGGCACTGCCCCGTGCTCATGCACCAATCAGGCAAAGTACAAGTAAGCAAGCCTAACACACTTGTAACACACTTATTTGCCCAACAGTGAGGCAGCTCTCTTTGGCTGAAGGTAACTCTAAGAGAGGGGCTCAGCTGAGGGCCACAGTGTCCTCCACGCCAGCGGCTGGGGAAATGGATGCCTCATAGTCCTTGAGGGGGAATCTACTGCCTTAATCAAACTTGGAACTTGTAGCCTGAACTTCTTTGAAGTCTTGAATGCCCATGTGGTCAACAACCCCTGGCTCTGCTACGGGTCTGCTCCTGAGGGCTCATATTGTAAGCTGCCTGTATCCTGCAGCGAGCCTGCCAGGTACTGGGGTCAGGAGTGGCCACAGCTGTCCAGTGCTGTCTAGGATGAGGCCCATTGTTTCTGCAATGGTCAGAACATGTATTTTATCCATACCAATGCTGCCATTTTGCCGTTGATAAGTCCAGCTCCCATATCCATCTCTCAGTTGGTCTGAAATTGAGCAGAGCAGAAGGGAGTGCTGTTTCCAAGGCCCTTCACACCACTGCTATGCAGCGATGCTCACTCTGCATCGAAAACATTAAATCTAAAAAACTTTCAATTTTACAGAGGCGATACATTGAATTATTTGTATTTTTGGATGATTTTTTAAGTTTACAATCTGTCATTTAACAATGCATAATGAATTTTCTTACGTGTTAAGTATCTGTCAGTTACAAAAACTGAATTAACTTCTCATTCATTACCCACACTTTGTATATCAGATCTACAGCCCATTCTCCCACTTATTTAGTGGTGCCTTTGAAGGGCAGTATGCCAGAAAGGCAAGTAAGGAAGAAGAATATCCACACTGAGCTCCTCTCATGTTCCACAACCAGCTAAGGCTTTGCTCGCACATGCACACACTCACGGGCACTCACACACACTTATGAGGTAGGTATTCTCCCCTCCTTGCACACGAGGAAACCAGTTCAGAGGGGTTAAGACAGTCCTGGCATCACTCAATGACAGGGAAAAGAAAAAAAAAAAAGCCCAGCAATTGCACCCCTTGCTGCCTGACAGCACTGTTTTCTGGAGTTACACAGCTAAGCTGTTTCCTAGGTAACCAGCACACAGCTTCCAGCACCGTCTGCATAAAAGGGAGGAGTGGGAGAACCTTTCAGTGTCTGCTCTTCTCCTGTTTCCTGCATTTTCCGCATAGGCAGTGCGGCAGCCCTTTGTTGAGGCCTCAGTATGGCGAAAACAGAAAGCCCCTCAAAACTTGTACGATGGTGTGGAGGGTGTTCTATTTCAAATGGGGGCATTTCGACTCATAAGGACCAGATTCATTGAGAAGTTTGCCTGTCAGCACATTGAAGGCTGTTCCTATTTTTATTCACTCCCTGCCTTTTCCTTTCCTCTCGTGTATTGTGTCCTTGCACAAGTCCCCAGTGCTGGCAGACAGCCTGGGGAGTACTGCACTCAGATGTGCCTGTGCCCTGAGCAGCACCATGGTCTCTTCCACCATGCCCGGAGAGCTCTGCAGAGTCCTTGCCATCCCCTAGACTGCAGGTGACCAGGACAGGGACCAAGGCTGGCACATGTCTGTGTCACATGCCTGTTTATCCTATGCTGAATCTTTACCTATTGAGTGCCATCCTGTGATGGTCACTTTTAGGTGGCCGCTGGACCTAAAGTTTTTGCTCTCCTTGCCCTGCAACAAGGGCAGGCTTGGGTTGAAAATAAATAAGCAAGAGGAATGAGTGTTGAAGAGTCAATTTCCTACCACCTTCAACGATGTTATCTTTAGCTGTACAAAGCATTTTCCCTCACCTAAAAGCTGAAATGCACTTCACTTTTATGAGAGCCTCTCTTCTGACATAAATGTTAATGCAATTCAAGCTCATGGGTATTGCCACTAAAAGCCATTTTTCTTGGTAGCATTGGTGTGCAAGGAACACATTGGAAACATCTATGGTTAGTCCATTATGTATGATTAACTTATTGCCATTTTGAATATCAGTGGGCAGCTACGGCGTGGCTAGAGGTCAAGGTGAAGGGGCATCAGCCAAGGGATGGGAAACGGTGGATCCAATTTTTTAGGTGTGTGGAAGTCATCAGCATCCAGGAGTCTGAGCTGGTGGATGCAGGTGTCTGGCACAGTCTCTGGGCAGTGACAGCAGCTAAGCCAAGCTTTTAGTTCCGAGCAGGCGGTGGACAGGGTGGGGGCAGGACAGAGTGCCCAAGCAGCAGCTAGTTCCAGCAGGAAGGTGGACTGAGTTGATACACTGTCCCAAGGTACGGCAGCCGGCAGGGGATATTAGGTGATGCTATTGGATTAAGGGTATGTTTCTTGGGTGTGATAATGATATTGTAGTTCTACAACAGAAGGTCTTTGTCCTTAGGAGTTGTATACTGACATTTTTAGGGGTGAAGAGTTGTGATGTTTATAATCTACTTGCAAATAACCTAGCAAAAAAAAGTATCCATATACCAGCAAATACGGTAAAATGGGCAAAACATGAATAACTGTTGGAATTAGAAGAAGAATACACAAGTGTTGACTGTACTATTCTTTCAAGTTATAGATTTAAGTATTAGTTTTTAAATAAATTTTCTAAATTTTTTTTTAAGAGTTGATGATTAATTCTGGGCCTGAAACATAAACCAGATTTACTCCTAACTGGCTTAGAGTTAAAAACTGAAGTAAATGGTACATACAGTTAATGCTTTGCTGACTCCTTCCTTATGAATGTGGCATAGCCCAGAAAGGGTGGAAGACTCTGGAAAGGCCACCGTGAAATCCACCGATTAAAAATATGTGTAACAGCTTGACCAGATGGTGACACAGTGAATAGGGCATCAGACTGGGAAGTGGAGGACCCAGGTTCAAAACCCCGAGGTTGCTGGCTTGAGCACAGACTCACCAGCTTGAGCGCAAGGTCGCTGACTTGAGCCCAAGGTCACTGGTTTGAGCAAAGAGTCACTCACTCCCCTGGTCAAGGCACTAATGAGAAAGCAGTCGATGCACAACTAAGGTGCCGCAACAGAGAATTGATGCTTCTCGTCTCTTTCCCTGCCTGTCTGTCTGTCCCTATCTGTCTCTCTCTCTGTCTCTGTCACAAAAAATAAAAGTGTTACAAAGCAGGCTGGTGAGTTCTATTTTTATCTTTTGCTTTCTTATTCTCAAATTTCCAATGCTTAATTGTTTTTCTTAATCAAAAGGGCATTTTATCGACTGCTAGTTCCTAAGGCAGGAAACAGAAGGGAGTGATGTCTGGAGATTAAACCACAAAAGTGGAAGGCAAGTCTCCCAGGTCCCTTTCATGGTTCTGCTTTTTAAGCCCCAAGGGACTAAATCAACCAAAACACACACACAGCTGCCACATCTGGCCACTTGTACATCATTACTAAGAGCCTTAAAAAGTTAGATATTCTACACCCTGGCTGGGATTCTCAGTGGGTAGAACATCATCCTCGCACACCAAGGTTGCAGATTTGATTCCTGGTCAGGGTTCATACGAGAAGCAGCCAATGGGTGTGCAGCCAAAGGTTGTACATCTCACAGAGAAACGCTTAGTTCATGATATGGCATTATAAGTATGTAAAATATCTGTGTAGCTGCACAAGGATTAGATGGCGATGTAAAAATGAAGTTAACTTTTATGTTGGAGTGGTGGGAATTAAAGTAGCTTTCTTTATTGTGTACCATTTTGTTTTTAACAAAAATACTTTATAAATGGGTATTACCCCTGCAAACCAGCAACTGAAGCTGTTCAATAGATAAAGAAATAACATGTGGAGAGTTATGTGTCTCTGTCCATGTGGAATCTACATTCAGAGAAGCAGATGTTGATTTTATTAGACTGTTGAGAAAGAGAAGAGCGATGTTGGAAGACAACAGCCTGAGTCACACTGAACCCGATTCCCTGGCCTGGTTTCTTGCAGCCGGTCCACAGCATGAGCAGGAAGACACAAGCAAAGAGATTTACACGTGAAAACAAAAGTGTAATTTCCATGATACACGACACAAACACACAAGAAAGGCAGAAGGTCAACTTGAAATAGAGGTGTACATCTCTTCAGTGGTCTATTTAATGCTCAACACACTCTAAATAAACTCACTTTAAAGGTGAAAATAGCAGTGCCCTTAGATGCTAGCATGTCCTAAATTATTAACTGCCCTGAATTCAAAGGCATTGCGGCATTTGGATGGTCAAAATCATCCACTCCAAGTGCAAGACAGACCAATGGATTTTAATGCAATAAAAGTCAGAAGATATTTAAATAACGGTTACTACAAAAAAAAAGTTTTGTGGCCCTGGCCAGTTGGCTCAGTGGTAGAGCATCGGCCTGGTGTGTGGAAGTCCCAGGTTCAATTTCCAGCCAGAGCACACAGGAGAAGTGCCCATCTGCTTCTCCACCTTTCCCCCCTTCTTTCTCTCTATCTTTCTCTCTATCTCTCTCTTCCCCTCCCACAGCCAAGGCTCCACTGGAGCAAAGTTGGCCCGAGTGCTGAGGACGGCTCCATGGCCTCCATCTCAGGCGCCAGAATGGCTCTGGTTGCAATAGAGCAACACCCCAGATGGGCAAAACATCGCCCCCTGGTGGGCTTGCCGTGTGAATCCCGGTCACATGCACGCAAGGATCTGTCTCTCTGCCTCTCCGCTTCTCACCTCAAAAAATACAAAAAAAAAAAAAAAAAGTTTTGTAAGCAAGGTTTTGTTTAAATACTGTTATGTATTGTTACTGTTATGTATTGTATGTATTTGTTAAATACTGTTTATGTATTGTCCATGGCTACTTTTGAGCTATACCAGCAGAGTTCATTAGTTATAACAGAAAGTACATAAATACAAAGTAGAAAATATTTACTATTCAGCCCTTTACAGAGAAAGTTTACTGAGATGCAGGAGCAGGAGTTCCATGCATGCACAGGAGGTGGTGAGTTCCCAGGGAGCCCTGGCCTGGCTGGAGGAAGCAGGGCAGACCCTGGGCAAGACAGCTGGCCACCTGCAAGAACACCAGGACTTGCTCACTATCAAGCTGGCCCTGGACATCAAGATTGCCACCTGCAGGAAGGTGCTGGAGGGCTCAAGAGGAACATTGTGGTGAAGACTGTGGAGATGCAAAGCAGAGGGGTCGTTAAGAGTCCAAGCAAGAGCACAAGGATATGATGTGAGGTGGGACCCACTTGGTGGCTCCCACCACATATCAGGGGGGCCTGCAGCAGAAGACAGGATAGTTGTCCTTCCTCTGATAGCTTATTCACCAGGCCTGAGCTCCCCTCCCCACTCCATCCGTGTGCCAGCTTTCTGCCTAGGCTCCAACATTACGCTCTACCGAAGAATATTCTACTAAAGAAGAATGTACACAATTATTGGAACAAGAATAAAAATACTCCCCCCTTTTTTCCATAGCATATCTGGGTGAAGCCAGATTTAAAAATTTTTTTTTAATATTTTATTTATTTATTTTAGTGAGGGGAGAGAGAGAGAGAATGAGGAGGAGCAGGAAGTATCAACCCCCGTATGTGCCTTGACCGGGCAATCCTGAGGTTTCAAACCGGCGACCTCAGTGTTCCAGGTCAATACTTTATTCACTGCTCCGCCACAGGTCAGGTAAAGCCAGAGTTTTGTTTGTTTTACAACTAAGACAACATATTACAGCAGACTGGATACAAAATAGATTATGAAAATCTGGCTGTCTTGTATTAAGCCAGCCATTAAAAAGATTTGTAAAAATATAAAAACAGTGCCACTCATATTACTGTTATTTTGTTTAATAAAACAGTATTTTTCATGTTATTATGTACTGCATTTTATGATGGATTCCTCGCTGGACTTAATAGATTAATAAATGATATTTTTAAATGTTCTCAATGTCAATGATGGTGAGTGCTGATAGCTATAACCTGCATAAGCAAAAGCTCACTAGGGTCCTCCATCTTATTTAAGAGGAGGCTTTGAGACCAAAGTATTTGAGAACTGAGAGTTTAGTGCTGGGGAAGTTACAGGGCCAGTTACTCCGTCACGTCGCTGCTGTTGTCACAGGTCAGGTGTTCTCTGTCTTTCCAGCCTCCTCCTAAGCATCCAGCCTGTCCTCTCAAACAGACTCTCTGTTAAGCCTAATCCGGAGGGACCCAAAACATTGAAGACACGAACAAAGTCCGTCGATTACACATCAAAGCTTTATTGTCTAGCTTGGCCAAGTGGCGGCAACTCTGACAGAAGTCTGAGGGAGAGCACGCTGGCCCTTTGTTCTACCTAGTTTTTATAGTTTTGTAAGTGGGAAGTACAGAAGCAAAAATTGCAATTAGGAGCCCCTTACCACTATTGGTTATAGTCATATGTCCTTTAACATGATAGGACCATGTTCAATTTGCAAGCCATACATCATTTTGGAGAAAACAAAATTTACAAATCAACACAATGGTAGAAAGATGTCTTTTTACATATTAAAAGGCATTCCTATATTATCTAGTGTTTATCTGCCATCTCTCTGTAGAAAGATGTCTTTTTACATATTAAAAGGCATTCCTATATTATCTCTAGTGTTTATCTGCCATCTCTCTGTCCAGAGTCACACGTGTTAACCACATGCATTTACATAGGAGAGGTAGTTTCTGTGGGGACAAATGCCCGCAAATGGCTCGTTGCTATAAGAAAAGGTTTATTTTGGCTTTTCTCTCCCTGTACCTGACTAGCCATTCACCCCTTTCCCCACAGGTGTGGTGGAATGTCTGGGAATCCATGTTTTCCTCCCCTTTGCATTTACAATATAATGCCAAGGGCCATCCTGGTCATGCCAATCACACAGTACAGAGACTATTTCTCACAATTTCTCTGCACACCTTAACCCAAATTAATAAAATGTTCTTCAAGCCTCCCAAAATATTAATATTAATTCTGTAGCTTTGGTACTTTACAACACCTGTGGGTGAGGTGGCGCAGTGGCTCCTCACACTCCTTGCGTGTGCTTCTGCAACGGTTCCTGGCGTCTCCTGTCTTCAGAAGCACAAAAGACACCATTTAGTTTTGTTCAACAATTTTTTAAGATAAAGGAAGAAACTTTCCCCAGAGCCAGTATACAATTTGCTTATTACCACATAATAACAACAACAACAACAACAGAAAAAGCCCTGGCCAGATAGCTCAGTTGGTTGGAGCATCGTGCTGGGAAATACAGAGGTTGTCGGTTCAATACCTGGTCAGGGCACATACAGGACCAGCTCAATGTTCCTGCCTCTCTTTCTCCCTTCCTCTCTTGCTAAAATCAATAAATAAAAATAAAGATAACTCCTCCCTAAAATGCCTCATCTAAAAGGTATATGAGAAGTAATTGATACCAGGTGAACCCTTCTGCCATGAACAATCAAACCACTGGACAAAATATATGAAACAACTGTTTTCAGTCCTTGAAAAAATAGACACACAAGGAGTGTAACTTCTAAAAAAGGGAAACAAATGATGTGAACCTTACCGCTCTGCTTTCTTCCAGAAGTACTTTCTAAGCTATGGTACAAAGAGAAGAAATCCAAGCAGAACAAAGCAGTCTCGCTGCTCTGAGAGCTGAGAAGACAGAGACAGATGTTTGGAATGCTGAGGGAAGTAGAATTTTCAAAGACAAGCAGAGAAATAGCTCATAAATCTGCATGTGCCTTGAAAGTTTGGGCTGAATGCTAGACTGTGATGTTTAAGTGAAGTTTTACAATGCCATGCTAAAAACAACTACCAGGGAAAAGAGAAACTATTTGGTAATTGTAGGTTGCAGCGGACTGGAGACACTTGAGTTCTGACCAGCCACATGGAGATATTTCAATGAACACTCAAGACGTTCAGTAGAAATCCCTGAAGAGTCACACATTAGGAATGGAATTTCAGTAACACTAGGGCTACTGTAGACCCATCCAAAAGAACTTAAAAATAAATCTCAGAAGGACCATGCTAATCTAAAAGTAAATTAACTACCTGCAAAAACAAAGCTCAAATATTTTGTTGTCTTTAAAATAACAAAATTCAAATGCTTAAAAATGAAACATTTGTAATGTCCTATATTCAATTAAAAGATACTAGACATGCAAAGGAGTAGGAAAGTGTGACCCATAATCAAGAGAAAAAATTAAGATAATGGAGACCCAGCCTGACCAGTGGTGGCACAGTGGGAAGAGCATCAACCCCAAATACTGAGGTCCCTGGTTAGAAACCCTGAGGTTGTCTGCTTGAGCACAGGCTCATGGGCTTAAGCATGGGATCACCAGCTTGAGTGAGGGGTTACTGGTTTGAGTACAGGATCATTGACATGATCCCAAGGTTGCTGGCTTGAGCAAGGGGTCATTGGCTCAGCTTGAGCCACTGGTCAAGGCACATATGAGAAGCAATCAATGAACAAATAAAGTGAAGCAACTATGAGTTGAGTTGATGCTTCTCAATTTTCTCCTCCCTTTCTCTCTCCTTCTCTCAGATCAATCTCTCAAATCAATAAAAAAGAGAGAGAGAGATCCAGAAATGACATATTAAAAATATGTAAGTATTAGCCCTGGCCAGGGGGCTCAGTGAATAGAGCATCATCCCAGTGTGCCAAGGTTGTGTGTTCAATCCCCAGTCAGGGCACATATGAGAAGCAACTAATGGGTGCACAACTAAATGGAATAACTGAGTGGAACAATGTATCGCTGTTTCTCTCTCTCTCTCTTCCCTCCCCTTTCTTCCCTCCTCTCTTTCTCAAATCAATGGAAAAAGAAATTTAAATCTATGTATCAGACAATGATTTTATAACTGCTGTTATGAATGCATTAAACAATTTAAAGGAAAACATGAACACCATGAGGAAATAGTATAAAATATTGGATTTTATGGTATGAATATTGTATCTCAATTTAAAAGTAAATGGAAGTTTTAGAGTTGAAAATACAATATGTGAAATGAAAATTTTACTGGATGAGCTTAATAGAGGATAGGACAATGAAAAATAAAAGTGAATTTGAAGACATGGCAATAGAAACTATCAAACTGAGGCACAAAAAAAAGAGGCTTAAAAAAGTGAATAAAGCTTCAGTTCCCTGTGAGACAATATCAAGCATACATGTAATTAGAATTCCAGGAGGGGTGTGGAAAAGAGTGGGCGCAGAAAATTTTGAAGATATAACAGTCAAAAGTTTTTCCAGTTTTGTGAAAAATATCAATTCATAGATCCAAAAAGCTCCATGAACCCCAGCAGGATAAACACAAATAAAACTACAATAGGGCACAACATAATCAAACTGGTGAAAACCAGTAACAAAGACAATCTTCAAAGAAGCCAGAGAAAAAGACATGTTTCATGGCAAGAGAGAAATATAAATTCTGCTGGCTTTCAATCATAGTGTAAGCCAGGAGACCATGAAACGACATCTAGAAGGTGTTGAGATAAATCAACCTAGAAATCTATATTTAGTAAAAATGTTCTTCAGAAATAAAAGTGGTGCTTCAGTAACACACACACTCACTAAAGAAATAAAAGCGAAATAAAGATATTTCTGGATAAACAAAACTGAACATATCAACAGCAGACCTTATATGAAATGAAATGTTAAAGAAAATTCTTTAGGCTAAAGGAAAAGGATAGTAGAGGGAGACTCAGGTATAGTCATATGATGTTTAATAATGGGGTACATTCTGAAAAATGCATCGTTAGGCGATTTTGTCCTTTGCTAACATCAATGGAGTACACTTACAAAAGCCTAGATAGTATAGCCTACTACACACCTAGGCTAGAGCCTATTGCAGAACACTGTACAAAACAACATGACATTAATTCAGGAACCAGAGAAAATGATGCACTCAAGATACACAGTAAACATGAGATGCATGGGGCTGTTGCCAGGGTAACATAGCTACTGTTTTACAGCAAACTTTTTTTTATAAGTAGAGAGAATACACTCTAAAATAATGATAAATAGTATATTAAATACGCAAACCAGTAACAGCCATTCATTGTCATTATCAAGTATGACTTACTGTGCATAGTTGCATGTGCTGCTGTACGTTTATAGGACTGGCAGCTCAGCAGGCTTATTTGTATTAGCATCCCTGCAAGCACACGGGTAATGTGTTGTGCTGTATTACAACGGCTATGGTGTCGCTAGGCTCCATTATAATCTTATGGGACCACAGCTGTGTACAGTAAATGCTTTCTGTTGTTGACCAAAATGTTATTAAGCACGTGACTGGATACACAAAGGAATGGATAACACTGGAAATGATAAATAGATGCATAAATTTAAAAGGGAGTGTGAGGAGAGAGGTAAAGTGGAAAACACGTGTGTGTGTACACATACTCCCCAAATAAGGTCTAGAGAAAATTGTTGCCCAAGTGGAGTACTGGTGTTACTAACACAACTTGTAAGTCTGGCACTGAAGTTGGGAAGCTGGACTTGGTCACTACAAAAGACTCAGTCATGGTTAGTGGAACGTGGAACCTGAAGCCAGCCAACTTCTGGTTCACATGCTACCCTATCCTCTTCATAGCCTGCCTGACAACAGCCTGACCTTGACTCTGGCCCTTATTCCAATCAGATCTGTGGTCTCCCAACCTCCTATAACACTGTGCCGCAATTCAGACACCAGCCCAGAGGATTTTTCTTTTCCTTTGTTTTGCTTGGTGATACATGGAGGGAAGAGAGGAGGAGAACCAGCCAGTCTTCCCACACTGCCGTTGGGATTGACATTGTGTCCATTCCTTTTTTAATTTAATTTTAATTTATTGATTTTTAGAGAGAGCAAAGAGACAGAGAAAGAGGGGAAAGAAGCAGAAGGCAGTCGTAATTGCTTCCTGTATGTGCCCTTAACTTGGTCACCCCAGAAGTGTTAAGAAAATGTGTTATGTGAACAAAGCATAAACTAAAACGTGTTCATCAAGTGTTGCCACCTAAGATAGTTCCTATACGACCTAGAAAGTCCAGTTAACAATTACAGGCTACCTCAGAGATAGTCCGGATTCAGTTCCAGATCACCACCATAAAGTGAATATTGCAATCAAGTGAGTCACATGAATTTTTTTGGTTTCTCAATACATATAAAAGTTATGTTTACACGGTACTGCCTTCTATTAATAATGCAATAGCATATGTCTAAAAACAATGTATGTAACTTAAAAATACTTTATGTCTAAAAAATGCTAACCATCATCTGAGCTTTCAGTGAGTCTTAATGTTTATTATTATTATTACTATTTCTTCTTCTTCTTTTCCAAGTAAGAGGATGGGAGATAAAGACAGACTCCCACATGCACCCTGACGGGATCCACCTGACAACCCCCATCTGGGGCCAATGCTCTGCCCATCTGGTGCCATGCTCGCAACCGAGCTATTTTTAACACCTGAGGTGGAGGCTCCAGAGAGCCATCCACAGCGCCCGGGATGATGTGCTCAAACCAATTGAGCCATGGCTGTGCGAGGAGGAGAGAGAAAGAGACATAGAGAAGGGAGAGAGGGAGAGATGGAGAAGCAAATGTTTACTTCTGTGTGCCCTGACTGGGAATTGAACCTGGGAAAACCACAGGTCAGGCAGATGCTTTACCACTGAGCCAACCAGCCAGGGCCAGTGAGTCCTAATGCTTTTGCTGGTGGAGGGTCTTGCCTCGATGTTGATGAAACAATATCTGCAAAATGTAATAAAGCAAAGCTCACTAAAGTGAGATCTGCCTGAAATCTCTCTGATCCCAGTTGCTAGCCCTGTCTTTCTCATCATCACCAGATTATCTATGTAAGCCATTACCCTAATACCGTGTTACCACCATGTTCAAAATCAGAACTCTCTTCTAATTTGCCATTGCTCTAACCTGAAGGCAGGGGCTGCCACAATGTTTGCAGTGAGGTCCCCAGGTTGGGGGAACAAGGGGAAGCTAGTGATCATGGTGGATGATGGGTTAGTGGGTGAAACAAATGTCATGTATACTTGAAAATGCTAGAGGACTGATGTCACTTCCACTGCAATTTTATACATTATATCAGCTATATAGATATGTATGAATGTATGTATGCGTCTGTGTGTGTGTGTGTGCATATATATATAATTTCCAGGCATTTAAATTATAAAAGCAATGCAATGCCAAAATATCAAAAGTAGAATTAATAATCTCTTATTCCCCTTCTTCTTCATCAGAACATGCATATCCCTTGTAGCCACTACCTTGGAAAGATACTTAAATGGAAATTTACAAGTTTGTTCTTCAAAGCAATTAATGTCTCAGACCTTCATTATGTTACATTTTTGATGGTTCTCTTTTATAAGACAGAAGAACATCTTTGGGGTTCCCACCTCCCTGCTGGCCCACAGCCGGAAAGCAGCATGCCACGCTGGAGTGCATACTGCAGGTTCCTCAAGCCTGCTGGCCTTGTCCAGCTATGCTCACAGGTCCATGCTGCTTGACCCTCTGTGGCTGCCACCAGCCACCAAGCTGCACTGGTTTGGGAGTGTTTAAAAATCAGGTACTCAGGAAATATGACATCAACTCATATGAGCTGACTCATCTTTTGAAGACCATCCCCTAGAAACAGGAGACTGTGTGCCTCCAGCTCAAGTTTGGTGCTCGTCCTACAGGGTTTGTGGGTATTTCTGGCTCCGAACAGGCTCCAGGTGTCACAGGCACATTGCTTCAGTAGGAACATCAGACTCTGAACTGGAGAGCCAGGCACAAGCATGCTTGTACCGTCAGATCATGGGGATGATGCAGCTCCGGGCCACAATTTCCTTTTTCTAGAATTTAAGATGATAATAGAAACAGAAGATGAGATTATGTCTGAAGTTGTGAAAAAGAAAGATGATTTAGAAATTATAGGGAACAAGGGTAAAGCATCAGAGGAAGGATTGGATTTCATAGTGAAATATAAATCCTGGGGAGATAAAAATTTCCAGAAATTTAAAACTGAAATAGACTCATAGATACAGAGAATAGACTGACAACTGTCAGAGGTGTAGGAGGTTGGGGGCTGGGTAGAAAAGGTGAAAGGATTAAGAAAAGGAAAAAAAAACTCATAGACACAGACAACAGTGTGGTGATTACCAGAGGGAAAGGGGATGGGGGGAGGCAGAAGAGGGTAAGGGGGGACAAATGGTGATGGAAGGAGACTTGGCTTGGGGTGATGAGCACACAGTACAGTGTACAGATGATGTACTATAGAATTGTACGCCTGAAACCTATGAAGTGTAGAAAAGAAAGGCTCTTAACATGAATAATTTTTGGCAAAAACTTACTTTCTCTAAAACAAAGAGACTTTCAGCAGAATTTACATTTTCTGAAAAGACTCCTTATTCCTGGCCTTGCAGCTGGTCTCCCAGACTGTGGCCTTGGGCCAGCTTTGCAAGGTCACAGGTATTCTCAGAATGTTTCTCCCTGAATTAACACTATAGGTAAACATTGTAAGAAAGCTTGTTTCACTGCTTTGTTTTACTGCTATGCTTCCTCTCCTCCCCATTCCTCAATCAGTATGTAATTCAGCCTATAAAACCTAATTCCAAACTGTGTTCCAGGCCACATTGATTTGAACGACTTAGATCTCCATGCAGTTCGTGCAGTCGGTTAATTAAAGACGCCTTAATTTCTTAATTTGGCTAATTGATTGATTGTGTGGCAAGATGTTTGTTTCTCACTGTTCTGATACAACACCTATGCAATTTCATTAACCAATGTCATCCCAATAAATACAATTTTTTAATTAATTTTAATGGGGTGACATTGATAAATCAGGGTACATATGTTCAGAGAGAACATCTCCAGGTTATTTTGACATTTGATTATGCTGCATTCCCATCATCCAAAGTCAAATTGTCTTCCGTCACCTTCTAACTGGTTTTTTTTGTGCCCTTTCCCTCCCCCAGCCCCTTCCCTCTCCTCCCCCACCCCCGTAACCACCACACTCTTGTCCATGTCCAATAAATACAATTTTAAAAAGAAAGAATATTGTAAGGCCAGTAGTCACGGCCACCATCACAGCCGCCTGGCCAATGCAGGTTCGCATTTGATTTGAACAGACGGTAATGAAACAACAGAGCCAAGAACTAGTGGGCCATTACCTTTAATCCTAGCTTGTACCCGGTGAGCGAGAAATACACACAGTGGGAAAACACTTCCCTTTCCATTCAGGGCTCCCAAAGCCACTGACTTATTCGAGTTTCCTAGAATCAAAGGTTTCTACCTCACCAGCCTTATTCACCTCTGTTCCCCATCTCCTTCTCTCTGCACAAACTCCGCACAAACTGGCTTCTCCTTCAGCACTCTGCCATCTTGGCTGCTTCTCCTCTCCTCCACGTGGCCTTTCTCTGCTCTCTCTGCAATGCTAATCTCAGGAATCGAAGAGAGAGCAAGACCCGGTCTGCCCTATTTTATAGTGTAGAAATCAAAACCTTTAATCCAATGTACAAACAAGGAAGTCTCTGATACAAAGTCAGTCATCTGAGGCATAATGGGATTCCTCATGAGAGTGCACCACCCCACATCATGCAACAGTCAAGGGTGCGGGGAAAAGCTTAGTTTTGTAAAGATCTTAGTATTAAAAGAGTGGGAAAGGCTTAGTCTTAAAACTAAGCCTTAGGCTATAATGACCCTGCCTGTTTACAGCCTGTCCCCCACACCCAATGCAAACTATAAGTGAGCAAACATATATATCATATTTACAAACTTATTTGACCAACAAATATACAATTTTAAAAAGAAAGAATATGCCCTGGCCGGACAGCTCAGTTGGTCGGAGCATCATCCTGAAGCACAGAGGTTGCCAGTTTGATCCCCAGGTTGGACACTTACAGAAACAGATCAATATTCCTGTCTCTCTCTCTTCTTCTCTCTCTCTAAAGTCAATAAATAAACATTAAAAATTTTTTAAATGAAAGAATATATGCATTCCCATGTTCAAAAATAAAAATATAAAAATAAATAAAACTAAAATATCCCTTGAACCAGAACAGATAGTCAGATATGGCTGAAGGACTGTCCCCATCTGAATTTCTGGTAAAAGTGTCCCTCAAGAAAACAATATTTCAGATTCCCTCTGTGGAGCCCAGAGAGTATCTGAATTCCAAGTCATGCCTCAGCTGCTCAATTACGTAAAGGATGAGGACTGGGCAAGAGTGTTGTCGGGGGACCCGGGCTGAGTTCACCTGTGCTGAAAGCACTGGTTGCACATAGGAATCTGTACTGAAGCAAGATGTAACATACACACTTGAAAGACAGAAAGCCTTAAAACCTCTAATAACATCTTAAACTTTGCAATTTTGTTGGATAGAATGAGGATCTCAATGTCTGGGCAGTTTTTCCAAAATGCTATTCTTGCTAAGTGTTAGAATATAGCACAGTATTTTGTAGACCAGCT
The DNA here is from genome assembly GCF_036850995.1 of Saccopteryx leptura. Classification (NCBI taxonomy): domain Eukaryota; kingdom Metazoa; phylum Chordata; class Mammalia; order Chiroptera; family Emballonuridae; genus Saccopteryx; species Saccopteryx leptura. Next base: position 187,565,374 of record NC_089505.1, on the reverse strand, counting down.
GTAAACAGGACGAGTCTGACAGGAACCCAACCTGATTAGTGTAGCCAACTGCAAAGAAGAAATCGCATGTAATTGACCAAACAGTGTGTATAAGCAATCCTAAACCTTCTTTGGGGAGACAGAGCTTGAGGTGTGAATCCTGTGTCTCCTTTACTGGGTACAAGTAAATAAAACTACTTTGCTTCTTGCTTTTTGAATAGAGCACCTCAAGTGGTAAACCCCCTGAGTTCAGTAACAATTTCAGAGCTAGGGCTTTATCCTAACAAATTAATACCAGAGATAAAGGTACAAAGATGTTGTTTTGGCACTGTTTACTATGTCAAAATATTAGTGGAACAAAAATGTCCAGTGATGGAATTAAATAAATTTTGGTACATCCATACAGCAGATGGTTATACAATCTTAATGATACAGACCTATAAGCACACCAAACAATATATTGATCTAAAATGGCACCTGGATACCATTATAGCTGATATTCATAGTATGATCATATTTTTTCTAAAAATATTTGTACATGTGCATATGCACAGAAGTAAATCTGGAAAGATACACAGTAGGTGTGGTCTGGTTGCCTATATATGTTGGGACTAAGTAAAATCATCTTTTTACTTTTAAGTATATTTCTTTCTACAATAAGTTTTCAAAGTCTTTTTTTGTGTTTTAAATTGTGTGTGTGAATGGGGGTTGTGATTTCAAGAGAAGAAGAAAATCAAATGTTTTCCTGAGAATCATACCCCTACTGTGGCAACCTCTTTAGTCGACAGAGCCAAATATCAACAGTACAACGATTGAAATTTCTTTTGAGGGCCAAATTCTTTAAACTTAACTATATAGGCAGGTACATTCCTTATCGAGGTAGCGCCCGCACGTGGTGTTTTGTGGAAGAGCCACACTCAAGGGGCCAAAGAGCCGCATGTGGCTCGCAAGCCGCTGTTTGCCAACCAGTGCGCCTAGACCAATGAGCCACACATCAAATGTTTTCTAAAACCCTCTTCTCATAAAAGGAAAAAAATGGATTTATAGAAATTCAATAACATAAAAGTGAAATGGTTACTGTTAAATTTGGGTCCAGAGCCCCTTTAAGCCCAAACTCCCCTCACCCAACCTCCCACTGAGGCAACTTCTTCATGAAGCATCTCCCTCACCTGACCTCCCCCTCCCCTTAAGCAACTCCCTCAACTGAGGAGATCTGGGATGTGTACTTGGGACAAGGCCCATGGGAGAGGCCTGAGGGTTGAGGAAAGGAGACAGTCTGTGAGCAAGGCCACAAAGCAGGATATGCTAATCTGAGCTTGTCCAGATTCACCAGCCTCCATGTCAGCACAGACCTGCAGTAGTCCCTATATCAGGTAACCCTTCCTGCAGCTCTTCACTGATGCTGCTAGGGTGGCATCCATTCATTTCCTACCGCTCATTTCCTTTCCTACAGCCCATCTGTGCACAGATGCATAAATACACTTCTTACAAAACTCATCAGGCCTGTGCGTCCCTCCTTTGACCAATCTAACAGTTACAAAAGCTGCCAAATTAGGAAAGATCACATTCCAAACATTAGACAGAACAAGATAGAACTAGTTTTAGAAGCTACAAGGGGTTTGATGTCCTCTTTTCATCCCATTATATTCAAAACAGAGATTTCCATGATGAGGAGCAGGTCTGAAACTCCTGGTCCACTCTCTTCCTCAGTGTAGCATGGTGTGGTAGACTAACCAGCCTGGCAGGGTTTTTATTGCTTCTGTCCAACAGCTGGGTTGTAAAACATCAACTACCACAGAAGATGCGCATTCACCCTGGAACATTTCTCATTCCCCAGCGGTCTACTCCAGCCCTGTGCTAGCTGCTGGGAAGCCAGAGCCAATGATGTGGAATGCTTGGCTCTCAGATGGAAAGCCTGCAGGCAGGAGCTCCTGCCAGGAGCTGCTGTACTTAAACTCAGCAGGTCAGCAGGAATTAGGGGATGGGATAATGACTGAGACATTGCTGTACACTTGAGAAACTTACAGTTTAGCAGGGAGGGAGAACCAGAATTTCAATGTAAAATTGTCAAAACAAAGAGGGTTCAGACTATCCACTTGGGTGTTCAGGAGAGACTACCCAGAAGGGGTGGTGGTGAGCTACACCTTGAATAGCAACAGTCGGAAAAGCATTTGCAGGATGAGGAAGGGAAAGAATAAGAGCCAAGCTAACAGGCTGTCAGCAGGTGACTGTGGGGACAGGTTTGTATTACTGGGTGGGGCTTGCGGTCAGTCGGTGAGCTGTGGATGAAGGTTGAGTCTACCTTCAACTCTTCAACTGGTGTCAGTGCAGTCTTAGGGTACTTGCACTTCATGTTGCGGGGAAACAGGAGGTTTGTAAGATGAGAGACAAAAGGATCAGGTTTTCATTTCTGACACTTCTGCTGCAATAAAGCATGGACTGGAATTTTTCTTTGTATGCAGTGTCTCTCACATGGTAGGTGCTCCGTAAGTATCTGTTGAGTGGATAGTAGTGAAGATAGGAAAGAGAAATATCCTTTTTTAATGTAATTATTTTTAAAATATTTTATTTATTGATTTTAGAGAGGGGGGGATGAGATCATAGTTGCTTCACTTTAGTTGTTCATTGAATGCTTCTTTTATGTGCCTTGACTAGGCAAGCCCAGGATTTGGAACCAGCGACCTCATGAAACTCTCCTCACAGGTGTGACAGATTTTACATCCCTTACTGAAACTTTATTTTGTTTTTAACATGCTAATGTTGCAAGGGCACGATTAATTAGGGGGTCTTCCGAGCTAAGACTCTATTGAAAACTTCCTAACATCAACAACCCCTGGGAGCTTGTTAGGAACTAGAAAGGTAGAATTTCCAGCCCCACCACCCCCTTCTCTGACACAGAATCTGCATTTAACAAGACCACCAGGCAAGGAGCAGGTCTCACACAGACTCTTGAGCCATGTGGTAGGGAGTCGTCCTGAGGACCTAGGAGGATCAAGAAGAGCTAGGAGACCTGAACCCACAATGCCCACTTCTCTGCTTGAGGCTAAAACTGGGGTCATACTAACAGAAATCTACAATTCTCTCCAAACCCCAGCAATCTCATATCATTCAAACTCATACTTTGGGAGCACCAAGAGTAAGACTTTTGCATCACACACCCACTTCCCTCTTTACTCAGCTACCTTGTGGTGTCACTGTCTTCTTGCTCTCTGGTCTGGATTCCAGCCGGCCTCTGAGCAGAAGAGGTGGTCAGGATGCTTGCCTAGAAGGGCACTCCTTTTCAGAGGTGCCAGTTTTGCACCACTTTGCATGTATTGGCAATGACAATGACATCCAATGGTAATACTTAGCACTGTTACATATCAGGTACGGTTCTGGTGCTGCATTTGTTTTTGACCTTATGGATCATGCATAATGATCATTCTGTTATAAAGTACTTTAATTCGCCAGTTACATAGAGACACCAGGATATAGAAGAAATTTTAGGAGGAGATTTATTAATTAGCTAGCTAGCTACATGGGGCATGGTCCCAAATCATGTAAGCTCTCATACAATTCTGAACCTTCTTTTATACAAAATCAAGTACTGATTGGGGTGGGTAAGAAGGGAGCATGGTACAATAGTCAATTACTAACAAGCTTAAAACGTCTACCTATAGGATCTATTAAAAGGAAAAAGCATTTCCACACATCAAGACTACAAGATAACACTGTAGTGATAAACGTTTTACATACCCAGCAAAGACATTCCCAAATCTTCTAGTGTCTACCACATATCCCTGTCACCACAATGAAATGGTTACCTTAGGTAAGGTGAGAAGCTAAATGAAATTACCTTCGCTAAAAGTGTTGGGGCTAGCTTATTAGGAAACCTAAAAAGCTAGTCCTCGCTTGCCCAGTTTACAAGTTTTATACATATAAAGAATTTCAAAAGGGATGCTAATTAGAGAGTATATAAAATGTTACAGAATGCAGGTTTTTCAAGCAAGGGGAGTAGGCTCGTGATCCCTCTATCTAGAGAAGGGGTCGGGAACCTATGGCTCACGAGCCAGGTGTGGCTCTTTTTTTTTTTTTTTTTTTTTTTCATTTTTCTGAAGCTGGAAACAGGGAGAGACAGTCAGACAGACTCCCGCATGCGCCCGACCGGGATCCACCCGGCACGCCCACCATGGGGCGACGCTCTGCCCACCAGGGGGCGATGCTCTGCCCATCCTGGGCGTCGCCATATTGCGACCAGAGCCACTCTAGCGCCTGGGGCAGAGGCCAAGGAGCCATCCCCAGCGCCCGGGCCATCTTTGCTCCAATGGAGCCTTGGCTGCAGGAGGGGAAGAGAGAGACAGAGAGGAAAGCGCGGCGGAGGGGTGGAGAAGCAAATGGGCGCTTCTCCTGTGTGCCCTGGCCGGGAATCGAACCCGGGTCCTCCGCACGCTAGGCCGACGCTCTACCGCTGAGCCAACCGGCCAGGGCTTCAGGTGTGGCTCTTTTGATGGCTGCATCTGACTCCCAGACAAATCTTTAATTAAAAAAATAAGAATGTTAAAAATATAAAACATTCTCATGTATTACAACCCATTTATTTCCTACCGCTCATGTTCATGGTTGTGGGTGGCTGGAGCAAATCACAGCTGTCCTCCAGGACAACTCCAAATTTTTATTGGGTAATGCCTAACGTACACGGGTCATTGTGAGCTCAGGAAGTAAACTTCCCTCCTTTTAATCAAGTAGTCAGCTAGCTAATTGCAGAAACCCTTTTGACGAAGAAGATGGCTAAAAGAAAAAAAGATGAGGAGTATCGTACTTTCCAGCAGGAACGGACAGAGGAATTCGCCTTTGTGGAGAAAGCAGGTTCTGCAGTGTGTCTAATATGCAATGATAAAATTGCATCGATGAAACGGTCAGATATAAAGCGGCACTTTGACATACGCCATACTACATTTGCATCGAAATATCCAGCGAGGGACAGCAGGAAGAAAGCACATCAAGAACTACTGTGCAGAGTACAAGCTAGTCAGCAGCAACTCTGTGTTTGGACCCAATAAAGTGACTGGAATTCGGCTGGCTTTGCTGGTGCTTTAGCAATTGTGAGAAACGGAAAGTCATTCATAGATGGGGAGTATGCCAAAACATTCATGCTTGATGTTGCCAATGGACTTTTTGACATCTTTTCGGATAAAGACAAGATAATCAAACGAATAAGAGACATGCCTCTATCGGCAAGAACTATTCATGATCATACCATCATGATGGCAAATCAACTTGAGGCAACACAAGTGAAGGACATAAATGCAGCACCATTCTTTTCTCTCGCTTTGGATGAGTCAACAGACGCAAGCCATTTATCCCAGTTCAGCGTGTTTGCAAGATATGCTGTCGGTGACACACTACATGAGGAAAGTCTTGCTGTTTTGCCTATGAAAGAGACATCAAGAGGGGAGGATTTATTTAAGTCTTTCACTGAGTTCGCTAAAGAAAAAAATCTGATGGATAAACTTATTTTGGTGTGTACTGATGGTGCTCCGTGCATGGTGGGGAAAAACAGAGGATTCGTAGCGCTTCTTCGTGAACATGAAAAGAGACCCATCCTAAGTTTTCACTGCATCCTACATCAGGAGGCGCTTTGTGTGGCGAGCAGCTTGGTGACGTGATATCGCTGGTCATTCGGGTGGTCAACTTTATTGTTGCCCAAGCTTTAAATGATCGCCAGTTTAAAACACTGCTGGATGAAGTTGGGAATAATTATCCTGATCTGCTTCTGAATAGCAATGTGCATTGGTTGTCAAGCGGGAAGGTGCTCAGCTGTTTCGTGGCTTGTCTGAGCGAAATCCGGACTTTTCTTGAAATGAAAAGTGTCAAGCATCCTGAGTTAGCTAATACTGAGCGGCTCCTGAAGTTCTACTATCTTGTAGACATGACTGAACATTTGAACCAGCTCAATGTGAAAATGCAAGGTGTTGGAAATACAGTCTTATCCCTTCAACAAACAGTGTTTGCATTTGAAAACAAGCTGGAACTCTTCATTGCTGACATTGAAATAAGTCGTTTACTACACTTTGAAAAACTGGGAGAGTTTAAAGATGCATGCACAGCAAGTGACCCTGCTCAACATCTTGATCTCTAGCAGCTAGTGGGCTTCACATCTAATCTCCTGCAGTCATTCAAAGCGCGCTTTGGAGAATTTCGTGAGCGCACTCGTCTTTTTAAGTTCATCACCCTTCCACACGAGTGTGCAGTGGACAGCGCCAACCTGAGTTACATCCCCAGTGTCTCCATCAGAGATTTTGAGCTACAAGCTGCTGATCTGAAGGCCTCAGACATGTGGGTGAATAAGTTCAAGTCACTAAATGAAGATTTGGGAAGACTTGCACGACAGCAAGCAGAGTTGGTGAGCAAACACAAGTGGGGAGAAATGAAGAAACTTCAACCTGCAGACCAGTTGATTGTCAAAACTTGGAACACGCTTCCTGTCACATACCACACACTGCAGCATGTGAGTATTGCTGTACTGACAATGTTTGGCTCTACATATGCATATGAGCAGTCTTTCTCACATCTAAAGAATGTTAAGACGAACCTACAATCACGTTTAACGGATGGAAGTCTCAATGCCTGCATGAAGCTTAACCTCACCACCTTATCAACCAGACTACAAAGCCATCAGCAAAACCATGTAGCACCAGAAGTCACATTAATGGTAAGAAGTACTTTATTCATCATTGGTTAGCAACAGCATAACAATATTATTAAAAAGAATTCAGAGACTTCTTGTACTTTAAAAGTGTTGGTCTTACATAAAATGCACACGTTTACTTGTATTTAGTGTTAAACATATTGTATGGCTCTCACGGAATTACATTTTAAAATATGTGGTGTTCATGGCTTTCTCAGCCAAAAAGGTTCCCGACCCCTGGTCTAGAGGTATAGTCACTCTCAGGACTCTAGGAGGGGAGGAAGAGTTAGAATCAGTGTAGGAATTTTTAACTAAGATATGTAAACATTGTCTCCTAAAAGCTCTTAAGCAGGGGTCCCTAAACTACAGCCCGCGGGCCACATGCGGCCCCCTGAGTCCATTTATCCGGCCCCCACCGCACTTCCAGAAGGGGCACCTCTTTCATTGGTGGTCAGTGAGAGTACTGATCACAAAGCGCGGCGTCGCTCATGTACAGTACTACTTCTGGTGACGCGGGACATACGCGTCACAGCTCCGGAAGCGTGTCATATCACTTGTTACGGCTAGCAGTGACAAATATGGAACCGACAATGACCATCTCATTAGCCAAAAGCAGGCCCATAGTTCCCATTGAAATACTAGTCAGTTTGTTGATTTAAATTTACTTGTTCTTTATTTTAAATATTGTATTTGTTCCCGTTTTTTTTTTTTGTTTTTTTTTTACTCTAAAATAAGATATGTGCAGTGTGCATAGGGATTTGTTCATAGTTTTTTTATAGTCTGGCCCTCCAACGGTCTGAGAGACAGTGAACTGGCCCCCTGTGTAAAAAGTTTGGGGACCCCTGCTCTTAAGGAAGGGGAAGAGGAAGTTTTCAGATAAGTTTTACCTTCCTTGCTGTCTAGCAAGTGGCCTCAGTCCTTCCAAAGAACTAGAGTTAAATTATGATTAGTTACTAACTAACTTTTGCCCCTTTAATCTCTTTCTCTAGGGGTGTTTTATTCCTCTTCAGAAAGGAGGCATAAAGGGGCCTGACTCTTTAATGTTAACAATTTTTGCAATTCCTTACCACCTTATCACAATTTGTATTTTATAGATGCAGAAACTAAGGTCCAGAGAGGTTGAGTAACTTGCCCAAGTCACACAGCCTATAAATGGAATTACGTCTGGTTATCATTTGAAACCCAGTGGCCGAGCTGCTGGATGCTCTGAGTATTGGACAGAACTTTTAGCAAGAGAGTTTTTTTCACTGATTGCTGGATATATGAGCTAACAGCTAGAGAAACCACTGAGAAGGAACTAGAGACTTAGTGAATGGTTTAAAAACAAGTTAAGAAAACTAGGACATGAAAAAAACCTGATTATGGCCATGGGCAGATGGGTTTTCAGGAACCAACAGAATCTTACTGAGTCCCCATATAACCTCTGGCATAATTAGGCCCAAACTCTAGCCTGTGCTACTGGGACAAATAGAGTGACCTCACTGAAGGATCCATCCACCACAGACAATGAGTGTCACGAGCCAGTGTGACTCGTAATTTTGCAGGTCTCGTGTGGGAACGGAGGAGGGTTAAAAAATAAACATAGAAAGAAAAATGATGGGTTCAGGAAGCCTCATTGCCAAGCTGATGGCTTGCAAGAGCGAGTCTCCACTCCCAAAACACTTTATTTATAAAGCAGGGAGCAAAGCCATTTGCAAAACAAAGAGAGCTCAGATACAAAGTCACATTTCTGAGGCAAACCAAGAATTCTCCCAAGTGCAGAAAACTCCCCATCATGCATAATATCTTACCTTCACAGAACAAAGGGTTAAAAGAAAACTGCCTTTAGTCTCTTCCATGGTTATGGGGGATGGGACCAGTAGAAACTATCAGCATAGCAGCTAACATGGAGGTGTGGAGAAGGGCATGTAAATTGCCTTTACCAACTTAATGAAACAATCAGAGGTTGTGGGGAAGAGTTTAGCCTTTAGCAACTTAATCAAGCAAGTGAGGTGAGGGGACAAGGACCCTGTCAGCTTACTGCCAGTCCCACACACCTCTGTCTCCCCCAAATATAAACTGTTTCTTGCAGCCTGTTTCTGACAAATGAGCTGTATGTGAAGAAGACTGGACAAGACCAGGAGATGTGAGCTGAAGTGGGGAAGGAATGCCAGCACAGCAACGGCCACAGAGACCTGCCAGAAAGAGGCAGCTGAGCGGTTCATCTGTTTCAAAAGGCTTGAAGTCCCAGAGGTAAAAGCTAACTATTCAAAGGGTAAGTCTTTTCACCGCTAGTGGCAAGGGAGGAACTGAGGAAACAAAGCAGAGCCCCCTCCCCTGGGGCAGCCTGATGCCAGAGGGAAGGAATGAGCTGGTACCCATGGAGATTGAGGACTCCATCGCAGGTCCGCTGTGGTCTGAGTGACTGAGGCTGCCTGCGCGGTGCCCACTCAGAGCCGAAGTGAGGCAGAGGGAGTAGAAGGGAGCCCTGTGAGCTCTGCCCTCAGAGCCGATCTGTAAGACATTTGATTTAGGGCAAGAATCTTGTAATTTGGAAGCAAAGAACTTTGTATCTTCTTTAAGAAGTTCTATTTTCTTCAGCGTTGAGCAAATGAGTTTGTAAAATTTGTGTTATTTGAGTTTGCTCACTTTTATTGTTAAAAATGGCACTGGACAGCACCAGGTATGTGATCTGTGAAGTTGCTAATTACCTTCCTGCTTAGGAAGGGCCATTGTTATGCTAATGGTTGCTGGAGGAGGGGTTTTTCACGCCCAATGTTTTGAAAAGAGCAGAGCAGAGAAGGAGAAAGAGGAAAAGAAGCCAAGATGGCAGGGAAAGAGAGAGAAATCAGTTTTGCAGAGTAAGAAGTCTTGTTGGCAGATGGGGAACCAGAGGTGAGGGGCTTTGGGACTGGTGAGGCCTTTGATTCTAGGATAAACCGGAGAAGATTCTCCTGGTTGTGGAACTGGATAATGAGTCATTAGCTTTGTGAGCTCTGAATGAATGAAGAGGGAAGTGTTTTTCCCTGTGTGTTTGCTCGTCGGCCGGTATGAGACTTGAATAAAGGAATGGCCCACCATTTTTTGGCTCCACTGTTTCTTTACTGTTGAAATATAGAAAAGAAAGTCTCTTAGCATGAATAATTTTTGTCAGAACTTACTTTTTCTGAAAAGACTCCCTATTCCTGGCCTTGAGGCTGGTCACCCAGACTGTGGACTTGGGCTAGCTTTGCAAGGTTGCAGGTGTTCTCAGAATGTTTCTCCCTAAATTCACCCTATGGATAAACATTGTAAAAAAGCTTGTCCTACTGCTATGCTTCCTCTCCTTCCCATTCCTCAATCAGTATGTAATTTTCCCTTTAAAAGCCAGTCTTAGACTGTAGTTAGCACTGCATTGATTTGAACAACTTAGTTCTCCATGTGGTCGTGCACCGGCATTAAAGACATTCTAATTTGGCTAATTGATTGTGCAGCAAGAGTTCTGTTTCTCGCTGTTCCATTACAACATCATCGGCCCAAATCGAATGGGAACCTGAACCTACATGGCCACAGTGAGGGCTGCAATTACTGGCCATACATTCAGGAAAGGTTCTAACCTGATCATAAAGATCTTATAAAAGGGATTTCTTCGCCTGGATGAAAAATTTGTGGAGAGTCTGGGGGTATTAATGACACCCCCACCCCAGGCCAGAAGCAACGGCCTCTCGTACAGTGACTTGGCTCAGGGCCTAGATGTGAGCTAAGGAGGCTGGGACAAGGATGACAAGGCACTCAGAAAAGTAGGGGTTTTGATCCTGAGAAGGCTCTAACCGCTTTTCTCCTGGACTCTGAATTCCCTTCCTCCTCTTCATCTTTTATTTTTATTATTATTTTTATAAAAATTGATTCATTTTAGAGAGACAGAGAGGGAGGGAGGGTGGAAGGGAGAGAGAGAGGGAGGAAGAGAGAGAGAGAGAGAGAGGCATTTCTTAGTTGTTCCACTTAGTTGTGCACTCCTTGGTCACTTCTCATATGTGCCCTGACCTGGGATCTTTAACCAACTGAGCTAACTGTCCAGGTGGCCCCCTCTTTCCTCTTCCTCCTCCTTTAGTCAACCACTGGAGGCTGTGCTTACCTTTAGTTGGCTCCCCCTGCTGGATGGCCATCACTCAGACCACAGAAGAGAAAGCCTTCTTTAGCTCACACCCTCCCATCGCCTGACTTTGGGAGTTAGTTACTTCTGAGCTCTGGGTTCTGCAGGCAGAAACAGCGGGCTGGACTGAGGAAACATTGCAAGTTCCAAATGATAGCCACATCGTTTATTTCTTTTTAAAATGTCAAACTGAACGTTTGACATAACTGAATATAGGATTCAACATACACACACACACACACACAGATAAGATACCTCCATTCTTATGAATAGAAACAAGACACACACATTGGTACTGCACAGGGAAGACCTGTCACAAAGACTGCTTGGGATAAAGGCTGGGCAGGTGGCAGTCTGTCCTCTTCCTGTGCCAGCATGCAAGTCAGTCCTTTAGCTTTTTTTATGAGAATGTTCAAACAAAAGGTCACGGTGAGCCAGCCTGAGAGCCAGCCTGGGATCCTACCCAGTTGACAGCTAGTGCTGGGATGGGGTAGGTGGCAGTGGTCCAGTGTCCAGAGGTGCTCAGAGCAGGACTCCTCCCCCACCAGAAGAATGCAAATCTATAATCCGGTGTGCCTCCCCCAGAAGGGAAGAGGTGGACTCTGCACCAGGCACCAGCAGTACCAGCTTCCTCCCAGAGACCTGTCAGCATTGCTGGGGATAGGGAAACAAATGGAAGGAAAAGGTGGTTGGGCTGCTGCTGAGCTGGCAGCCTGGGAAGGAGGAGAAAGCACTGATTATCTGGCTGCATTTTCTTCAATGGAATAGTATGACTGTTTTCAGACACTATCATTTGTTAAATCAGTTTCCCCTCCTAAAGAACCCTGACTCTCATTATTTTGTGAATTACACTAGACCTTCTAGTTTGGGGGATGAGATGTTGCTTTTCTATGGACGTTGCCCTGCTTTAAAACCAATGAGAATGAGTTGAGTCTCCTCTGTGTTTCCCTAGCATGCACAGCCTGGTCAACACTGGTGGTGGTGGTCCTCATATCCGTCTCCCTCACCAACTTGGAAGCTCCATGAAGGCTAGAATAGGCATGTTCATGTTTGTGTTTTTAGCACAGTGTCATGCACATGGTAGGTTGTATAGATGCAGATGGGAACAAAACTATCTCCATCTCTGTGTCCTTTCACGCCCTCACCTCCCACCCAGTTCACCAAAGAGTCGTGGTTCTATCTCCTCAGTGACTGGCTTTTTCTCCTCAAATTACAGTAACAATATCCATGAAAACAAATCTCAGTGCTTTAGCCAGTGACTGTTCACGGTCAGCACAACCTGAAGTGGACACTTCATTATCAGCCATCGAAGGAATTCCCCTGAAAGACAGAGATGTGCTGTCAGCAGCTGACTAAAAGATAGAAAGGCCTAAATGTAAAAGGAGTCAATATTTTGATTTAGAGATTTGGATCAAAAAATCTTCTATCCAGTTACATAAATGTCTAACAACTATGTTGTTCACCCAAAGTTAACATAATATTGTATGTCAACTATAACTGAAACACTAATTTTAAGAAGATAACAAATAAATGAAAAAAAGAAGAAGAAATCTTTCTTCACAAAGTCTGCAGCTCTTGTTTTGGAAAATGAGGACCCTCAGCATAAGACATGTTGAAATTGTGTCTGCAGAGAACCTAGTTGGAGGAGCTAAGAGATCTGGTTATGCCATTTCTTAGCTGCTCTCTAATTAGAGAAGAAACTTTCCTTTTTAACAGAACCTCTAAATTGCTGGGGCAATAATGTGTAAAAGATTGCTTTGCTGATCCTTCCTGTAAGAACAAGTGGCCAATGAAACACAAGCAGAAAGAAGTCATTGGGGGAACTCCTGACATCAATCTTTAAAGTGGCTCACTCAGTGGGAAGGTGTCTTTTTATCCCCCCACCCCACCCCCTTCTTGCCTGGACCCCAGATACATGACCAGAGCTACAGTGGCCATCCTGCAGCCTGAGGAGAACTTGAGGTTGAAAGCCAATGGAAATAACAAGTAGAACAGAAAGAAGATACGTATTGTAGACCTACAAAGCCTAGACTATGTGTCTTAGATATTTTTTAAATGAGAGGAAAAGAAACTCCTCAAAATCATTGTTGCTAATAGTCCAGCATCAGCTCTAACTGATAAAGTGACCTGGGAACCTTGCTAATTATGCAGCGAAGGAAGACTTAAAGTTTCCTCATTTGTAAGCTAATGAGGTTCTATTAGATCACTCCTCCATCTCTAAAACTTTATAATTTTAAGACTCTATAGGAGTGCACAAATACAAAATCCCTCCGGTTTGCCTGATCTCTGATCTAGCGTGGCCTCCTGGGCAGATTTGAAAGCATTTATACCTTTAGGTAGAAGTCAAAATGTCTATGAACATAGTTACATGACCCAGCAATTCTACTCTGAGGTAAATGTATTCAGGATAAATAAAAGCATACACACCCACATACACACACACACACACACAAATACCTGACAACTGAATGTTCATAGCAATGTTTTCTTAATAGCTAAAAGTGGAAAAAACACAAATGCCTATTAATTGATGAATGAACAAAATGTGGTATATGCAAACAATAGAATATTATTTCATTATAAGAGGAATGAAATTCTGAGATATGCTACAAGGATGACCCTTGAAAACATTATGCCTACTATAAAAAGACAGACATGTATGTCATGAGCCCATTGATATGACATGGTCAGAATAGGAAAATGTATAAAGTCAGAAAAAATAGTGATTACCAGGGGCTAGAGGGAGAGGAGAATGGGGGAGGAGCTGCTAGTGGGTATGGGTTTCTTTTCTAGGAGATGAAAATGTTCTGGAATATTAGTGGAGACAGTTGCACAATTTGTGAATACGCTAAAACCCACTGACCTGTATGGTTTCAAATGGTGAATTTTATGGCATGATAATTCTATTTGCTAAAAAAATAAATAAAAATGACTATGAAAGCATTTTGAGTGAAATGGACTGCACCAGGATAAACCTCTCTGGGTGTGTGTTCACAAGTGTTCCTTACAAAAAACATGAGCATGGAAAGAAATCAGCAGTGTAATAGTTGTCAGGTAACTTTGTCTAGTATACAAATCATTTCTTAACTAAAATGGGGATGTGTAAAAGGTTGGACTCCAAAGAATTTTCATTAACTCCCTACTAATTTGCACACTAACTACCCCTGACAGAACAGTCCTCTTGCTTCTGTGACTGCATTGGAACATTGTGTAAGTCGTGATTTAGAACCAGAAAACTCCACATCACCTATCCAAGCGTGACCCCATTAGAGGCAAAGGCTTGGCATTTCATCGTGTGTTCAGCCCATGACGTTGACTTGTGGACCAAGGACACCTTTGGGTTTTTCCTTGAAACCAGTAAATTTCTATTTCCCCATTTTCCTATTCCTCACGTATCCTTGTATGAAATAGGGCCCAAGAGTGACAGCTGCAGAGGAAAGAACACTTAAGTCCAAGCACTGATTTGTACAGAGACTTCTGTGATCCTTGGAGAAGTCTTTGACCCTGAGTCTCCTTACTGCAAAATAAGGCAGTCAAATTAGGTGATCTATTAAGGTTATTTTTAGTTTGTTTCTTTTGTTTGTTTTGTTTTGTTTTTTCCTGAAGTGAGAAGAGAGGAGATAGAGAGACAGACTCTGCGCCAGACCAGGATTCACTCGGCATGCCCACTAGGGGGTGATTTTCTGCCCATCTGGGGCGTTGCTCTGTTGCAACTGGAGCCATTCAAGAGCCCGGGCCAACTTTGCTCCAATGAAGCCTTGGCTGCTGAAGAGGAAGAGAGAGACAGAGAGAAAGGAGAGAGTAAAGTGTGGAGAAGCACATGGGTGCCTCTCTTGTGTGCCCTGGCTGGGAATTGAACTCAGGACTTCCACACTCTGGGCTGACGCTCTGCCACTGAGCCAACTAGCCAGGGCAACTTCTGAATCCTGAATCACGCATCACACCCCTGCGGGTTCTATAATTTGGTACTGTATCTGCTCAGCCGTTAATATCCTCCTGAAGGCACATCAAGGAGAGACAGACAGCTCCTTTGTAGCATGCTGAAAACACTCACCACCAAATCCCATCACCCAATGGTAACATGATAAAGGAACCTAATAGAAAAAGTAACTCTTAATCCAGGTGAGTCTGTGCATTTTCCTGCTTTTGAACTGTTTTCTAAGGATATAGTTCATGTGCATACTGATATACAAATGTGCTTTTGAAGCTTTGCCCCAAGCATCCATGTTTGGCTGAGCAGTCTGGCACCCATTCCTGTAATCACCTGTAAGTTCCAGCAGTGTGCAGTCGTGCGAATGCTGACAGGCTAGCAGGCTGGCCTGCTGGGTGCCTGCCTGTCCCCATCTCACTAGGTGAGAGAGAGAAGCACAGTACTGGCAGTATGCCAGGAGGCACCTGGCAGTAATCCTTTTCTTTTCCAAAGTGACTGATCATGTGTCTGACAGGTTGTGGGGAATGCATGGCCAAGGACAGATCCCAGGGGCCCTGGCAGCTGACCCAAGTCTTCAGGGTGTTTAAAACCAATGCTACCCTTCAATTAGGTTGTTGGAAGCTTTACACTAGCTCAGCAGGAACGACACCTGCCAGTCCACTGTTAAATATAGAAAACTGGAGCAGCCACTGGCTCCTGACCTGTTTGACCCTAATGACCAGTAGGTCTAGATCTTATGACACATGCTTATAAAGTGAACTGCTGCTCTTTCTTCATTTATGGGCCATTTGGTAGAATTAACTTACTTTCATACTATTGAGAATGACACTGCTCACCTTTCTTTGGAACTGTTTTCAAATGTCCTCTAATCTCTATAGTATGAAAATCACCATCTATCCCTCATCTTTCTTTCTTTTTTTTAAACACTTAAGTAGGAGTAGAACCTATATACAGAGTAAGATTTATAGCAGGATTTTTTTCTAATTTTGAATTTGTCTAAAAGTTAGAAAAATTGTAAACCTATTTTTATTTTTGTTTTTCCTATAAGGGTTACATAAGTAAGTTTTGTACATTGTTTATAACTAGCACACCCCTTCTCTTCCCAAAGGAGAAACTGACTGGCCCAAGTTAAGGCAGTGCATTGGCACCATTTTGACAAAAGTGTATTTTATCCCATAGAAGCAGCTGATCTTCAACTTGGGAGTCATGTCTTTCTTAGTGGTTGAGTTCAAGTGTAGAGGCAGGCTTGGGTTTAAGACCCAAATCCCAGCTCTGCATGGTAAGATGGCAACAAACTACAAAAATTATGGCTTGTCTATTTAAAGTAAAATTCTCCAATAATGCAGAATCATACTTCCACATAAATTCCAATGTAGTTAACTTAAATACAAATAGTTTGTTATGTAGTATAAACATGATTGCTGGGAAGAAAAGTTGCTTGGGAATTTTAGCATATAAACTATTTATAAATCTATGTCTATTTCTAAATACAGGTGATTTATTTCATTAGCTTAAAAAGGCATAGTATCACCTGGGTGGCGCAGTGGATAGAGCGTCGGACTGGGATGCAGAGGACCCAGGTTCGAGACCCCCAGGTCGCCAGCTTGAGCGCCGGCTCATCTGGTTTGAGCAAAAAGCCCACCAGCTTGAACCCAAGGTCGCTGGTTCCAGCAAAGGGTTACTCAGTCTGCTGAAGGCCCGCGGTCAAGGCACATATGAGAAAGCAATCAATGAACAACTAAGGTGTTGCAACACGCAATGAAAAACTAATGATTGATGCTTCTCATCTCTCTCCGTTCCTGTCTGTCTGTCCCTGTCTATCCCTCTCTCTGACTCTGTCTCTGTTAAAAAAAAAAAAAAAAAAAAAAAAAGGCATAGTATCATATACCGTTTGACAGAAAATTCTAAATAGAGATAATTACAGGGTAGTTATTTCCATATGCACAGCCTTATATGCATAAAATTGCTCATTGTTAACACTAAAGAAAGAAGTATAATAATCTACATGTTCATTGGTAGAAACTGGTTAAATAAAATATGGTATAACTACATAATAGATACAATGTATCCATTTCAAGATGAGACGCTCTCTGTATTTTAAAGATATAGTTTAGTTATAAAACAAAGAAGGCAGAACAATGTTAGTATTATAATGTGTATGAAGAAAAAAAAAAGGGAATTTACACAGGCTTGAAGTATATGAATATTTCTGCAAGGATGCGGGAAAGATAATGTTATAAATGGTTGCCCTCTAGGGCAGAAACTATACCAACGGCCACAGAACAGAGATTTACTTCCTACTCTCTAGCCTTTATAATATTGTGCTGTTGGATGTAGTAAGTTTTCAAAAGATTTTTTTTGTAAAGGAAATAAAGGTATAGTAGGACTCCTACATGAAAATAAATTTAGTGTACTTCCAGGTCAACCTCTTTTCAAGTAATTAAATACTAGTTCCTTAAAGGCATTTTAACATTTGGATTGATCTCCCATCTTAAATTGGGTATGCCTGTGGTTGGTTCAATTTTACCACACTGAAAGAGGAAACTCATTTGAATTTTTACCTATCCCTTCACTTTTCTAAAGGAAGCATGTAATATAATGTGTTCAGAAAGGTACATTTAGACTGATAATAAAGAATTCAATAAAGAGAAGACAGAAAAGAGGCCCATTAAGACACAAACTTTATGTGATTTTTAGCCATTACAACAGTAGTTCAGAAGTATCTCAAATGTTACTTTGATGTCATCAGTGTTACAAAAAAAAAAAAAAAAAGGACAGGCAACAATGAAGAGCACCAGAGAACCAGCGCACACACCTACAGCAGACCATGCTTCTTTTTCTTCGCTGCCAAGAAATTTTCACCATGAATCCCCACCCCTTGCTTTCCTTCACAACTTTCCCTACCCTGCAGGAAATCGTGAAATGGCACCTTAAGCCTCATCCTCGCCCTCCTCCTCCTCGAACTCCCCCTGTTCGTCAGCCGTGGCATCCTGGTACTGCTGGTACTCAGACACCAGGTCATTCATGTTGCTCTCGGCCTCTGTGAACTCCATCTCGTCCATGCCCTCGCCCGTGTACCAGTGCAGGAAGGCCTTGCGCCGGAACATGGCTGTGAACTGCTCCGAGATGCGCTTAAACAGCTCCTGAATGGCCGTGCTGTTGCCAATGAAGGTGGCTGACATCTTGAGGCCCCGAGGTGGGATGTCACACACAGCTGTCTTCACGTTGTTTGGGATCCACTCCACGAAGTAGCTGCTGTTCTTGTTCTGCACATTGAGCATCTGCTCGTCCACCTCCTTCATGGACATGCGGCCCCGGAAGATAGCAGCCACCGTCAGGTAGCGGCCGTGGCGGGGGTCGCAGGCGGCCATCATGTTCTTGGAGTCGAACATCTGCTGAGTAAGCTCGGGCACCGTCAGGGCCCGGTACTGCTGGCTGCCCCGGCTGGTCAGGGGTGCGAAGCCGGGCATGAAGAAGTGCAGGCGTGGGAAGGGCACCATGTTCACCGCCAGCTTGCGCAGGTCTGCGTTCAGCTGGCCGGGGAAGCGCAGGCAGGTGGTGACCCCGCTCATGGTGGCCGAAACCAAGTGGTTGAGGTCTCCATATGTGGGGGTGGTCAGTTTCAGGGTGCGGAAACAGATGTCATACAGGGCCTCGTTGTCAATACAGTAGGTTTCATCCGTGTTCTCCACAAGCTGGTGGACGGAGAGGGTGGCGTTGTAGGGCTCAACCACTGTGTCAGACACCTTGGGCGAGGGCATCACACTGAAGGTGTTCATGATGCGGTCTGGGTACTCCTCCCGGATCTTGCTGATGAGCAGGGTGCCCATCCCTGACCCGGTGCCACCACCCAGCGAGTGGGTCAGCTGGAAGCCCTGCAGACAGTCACAGCTTTCCGACTCCTTCCTCACCACGTCCAGAACTGAGTCAACCAGTTCAGCACCCTCTGTGTAGTGGCCCTTGGCCCAGTTGTTCCCAGCCCCGCTTTGGCCTGTCAGGGGAAAGACATTTCATAACTCACTGATGAGTGGATTAAATTCTTTTTTACCAAAAACCCCTCAATCAATGAGTCAGTGTTCAGACAAGATTAATTTAGGTTATCACCAAGATGTGCAGACATTAAAATATTTGGTTGTGGATATAATTATAAATAAGGAAGGCCAGGAATACCTGGCTATTAGTGGTTGAAGGGCAAATTTGTTTTAGCTTATATTAAGACTCAATCAGCCCACATCTGGGCATTCTGCATACTTTCCCCTAGGCAGTCACACCCTTCAGTGCTGAGCTGTCTGGTGTAAAATGAGCTTCCAAGGCCATCAGCCATACCAGACACTCACCAAAAACGAAGTTGTCGGGCCTGAAGATCTGGCCGAATGGTCCAGACCGGACCGAGTCCATCGTGCCCGGCTCCAGATCCACCAGGATGGCCCGAGGCACGTACTTGTTACCTGAGGGAATAAGAGCTGGACTTAGACCTGCCTGCAGAGAACCCTGAAGAGAAGAGCTTGGCACCATATTCCTTTTCACAGGCACTGCTGCTGACCCCCAACAAAGGTATGTAAGAGACCCACCAAATTCTCAAAGGATTCATTGGGCTGTGAGCAGGAAATCTCACTGAAATACCACAATGAAAGAGTGGGAATTCAAAATCCTTTAATCCACCCTTCCTTAGGACCAGACAAACTCCTGGGAAAAGAGGGGGTAAAAAACTAGAAGTGAGGGAAAGTAAAGACAATTACCGGTGGCTTCATTGTAGTACACATTGATTCTTTCCAGCTGCAAGTCACTGTCTCCATGGTAACTGCCAGTGGGGTCGATCCCGTGCTCATCACTGATGACCTCCCAAAACTGAGACACAGTAAAAGGCTGCATTTAGCCACACCCAAACGACTAAAAATGAATAGACACTCCGACTCAGTTCCCACAACCCAACCCTTTCAGGAACTTTAGGGCTGGATGACCCCGCACGGCCGCAGGACTTGTATTTTGCAGGGTTACAAAATTGAAATTGGTCGTTTCCGCGGC
Source organism: Saccopteryx leptura (assembly GCF_036850995.1). Classification (NCBI taxonomy): domain Eukaryota; kingdom Metazoa; phylum Chordata; class Mammalia; order Chiroptera; family Emballonuridae; genus Saccopteryx; species Saccopteryx leptura. Next base: position 187,545,661 of record NC_089505.1, on the reverse strand, counting down.
GAACAGCTGCTCATAGCAGAAATGAGGGTCTTTAGGGATGGGGGAGGGACCACCAATGCACGCAGGGCTCCAGCCCGCACAGAGGGAGTGGGCGGAGGCACAAGGACCAGAGGGACCTGAAGAAGAATGGTTTTAGATTCAAAGCACGTCCTGAGACTTCAAGACAATCGCCTTCCCCTCCCCTCCCCCCGCAGCTCAACTCGGCTTCAAGCGAGTAAAATTAATTCTCCGGGTCCCGGTGCCTCGCGTAAACCCGCGCATACAGCCTCGCAAACACACCCGCGCCTTTTCCAGGCCCGCGTTCCGGGTTAAGTGAAAAGAGGGGAGGAAGCAGAGACCGAGGGGTGACCAGGTTTCTAAATGAGTTACAGCAAAAATGAAAGAGAGGTTTCTTCCCTTCCCTCACGAAAGTCGCCTCCGAGCCCACGCACAATGCACCCGGGAAGGTCTGTGCTTGGAGAGCCCCAGACCTGCTCAGAATGCTGTTGGAGCTCAGGAACCCGAAGAGATTTAGGCCTGGGTCCCCGCCCCCTCCCGGCCCCTCTCCTGGGCGCGCCCACCTTGGCGCCGATCTGGTTGCCACACTGGCCCGCCTGGATGTGCACGATCTCACGCATGGTGCTAGCTAATTTCTTCTGGCCCGGGTCGGCGTCTGTCCGTCTGTCCGTCCTCCCTTACACACCCACGACGGGGTCACCCGGAAAGCGCTCGGGATCCACCGGCTAAAAGCGGTGGCCCACCCGGCTCGGCCTTTTATGCAAGAAGGGTGGGGCGGCCCGCGCAGGCCGCGCCCCCAGCTGGAGCCCCCCAGTCTCCTTCGCGCTAGCACTCTGCAGGCCTCGGTGACGTAATGCTCGGAGCCCTAGGGACTGTCCAGGGGGCTGGACCATGGGCCCGTAGCCAATCAGCACAGGTTTGCAGACCAGAAGAGGAAAGGGGGCTCTGCGGCGTAGGGTGGGGGCGGCCGCATTGTCTCGGGCTGGTAAGGTGGAAAGATCTGGGTACTGAAAATTGAGGGAGGGTGAATGAGCCGAGGGCGCTGGGTGTGGCAGGTCGTAAATGGGGAGAGAGCTGGGACTTGAAGGAGGGGACGCAAGGGGACTCGAGCAGGTAGATAGGCCGACAGGTACGTCAGAAATGAGAGCGATATGCTCTGGGTGCTGGCAGGTGGTAGGGTGGAGGCGGCGGAGGCTGTGCTGCTAGTGCAGATTGACGCGGCTTCTCCGCCAAGAGCCAGAAATCCATAAGCCCCCCTACCCCAGGGAGACCGCTGCCCCTTTCCCCAATCCTAGAGATCAACAACCGTCCAGCGTCCGAACCCTAGTCCCACAGGTCCATGTGAGAGGACAGGTGGCTGCAAGAGGAAGTCGTATGTGATCAGGCTGTTGGGGTCTGAAGAGCCGTGACCCTGGACACATGAGGCCCTAGAGTCCCGGGGTGCCTTCCTCCCCGCCTCCAGCATCCGCCTGTTCTCTTTGTCTCTGTGACAAAGGCCTCTTGCGCCCTCTCACCGAGCATACAGGGCTGGGGCGACCCTCTACGCCCTTTCCAGCCCTTCTCAACCCTCTCCAAGAGTCCACAGTTTCTCCTCTGCCACTACCAAGGACTCCTCCACCCCCGCGGGTTGGCTTTTGTTCCCTGGGCGTGGATAGGGTGGGTGGGCTGGCCGCAGTCTGAAGTGTCCCGCGGTCAGAACGAGGGGCGGGGCTAAGGCAGAACAAAGAGCTCATTAAGTGCATGGGATGGCTCCCACAATTATTTAAAAATCACACCCCAGGCACTCCCTGTTTATAGGTTTAGTTCGTCTATTGTCTAGTATGGGCACGGTTTCCAAGAGCGGTCATCGCCCGCTCCATCGCTAAATGTCTCATCTTCAGTTAGGCCCCGACCCCATGGCGGCCACAAGGTCTCCAACCTTTGGGCTGCAGATGGGGGTGAGAGACACGCCTAAACACGGCGGCACTGCGAGGGAGAGGCCCCGGGGGACCCCGACGAGCACACACAGTGCGTGCAAGACTCAAAAGCACCTATTCACCTTCTACAGTTTCTAAATAGTCGAAGAAGGAGCTGATCTCTTTGTTACTTATCGTGTGTGTGTGTGTGTGTGTGTGTGTGTGTGTGTGTGTGAGAGAGAGAGAGAGAGAGAGAGAGAGACAGAGAGAGAGACAGAGAGAGAGAGAGAAAGGGAGAGAGAGAGAGAGAGAGAGAGAGAGAGAGAGAGAGGGAAGCTGAACCTGCGTTCGCAAGGATTGGCTAAAACGTCCTCTACATTCACCAGACCTGGAATCTGGTCTCTGAAATTCCACGGGTGAAGCGCCTTCTCTCCTCCCCGACCCAAATGGGTCGTCTACGAGGTAAGGTGACCCCTTTTTCATCCTCTGGCTAGAGCAACCAAATGACCCCGGTTCTCGCGGTGAAACGGAGCCAGCAGCTGTTGAGTGAAGTCCTCCTAGAACTACCAGCAAGCTGTCATCGCCTCCCTTTCCCGCTGGGGGGTGGGAGAGGCTCTAACAACTCCATTCCTGTGCACAAAGAGAAGAACAAAAGCCAGCCTCCCCTGTTTAGCCCAGACTGGAGCTCTATCTTGAGCCAGAGTTCCCCAGACTTCGTTGCCCGAGTCTGGGTTGGGATGCCGTCGGACATGGCCACAGGGGCGGAGATCCGGCCACATGCCCTACTTGCGGGGTTCCAAGGACCTGGGGCTTGACCCCGAGTTTCTTATCCAGCTCCCGCAGACGCGGAAACATCGAGGGTGAACGCCCCAAGGTCACACATCAAGTTAAAGACAGAGCTCAGGCTAGAATTCGTCTTCGGGGTAGCCCAGCCCTTGGGGAAGGTGACCACGTCTAGGTCACAAGGGCTGTGGCTGGTGTCAGCATCTGGTTCTGGGGTTGGGGGCTCCGGGGTTGGGGTCCTGGGGTTAGGGGCGTGGGCCTACCCGCGCCGTTAGCGGTCAGCGCGGGTTGCCAGAGCAAAGGGGCAACTCCGCAAGCAGTGTGTGTGTGGGGGAGGGGGGGGGCAGAATCAGCCCTCTGCGGGGTGATTGGAGCCCACCGGCACCCTCCCTCACCTAAAGGTTTCTTTTCTCAAATTCTGTTTCAGAGCAAGATAGAGTCCTGCCTGGGTGAAACGCGTGTTCAAGATTCTGCGGATAAAAGGGCCCTTTCCTCTTGTGAGAAGGAGGCTTAATTTGTCCCTCTGAAAATCCGGATGCCCTTGGGGTCTGGGCACTTTTGGTTCAAGATTTGCTTTTTTCCCCTATGTTTTGCTTTGCTCATACCTACCGCAACCCCATCTCCCCTCCTTTCAACCCCCTCCCCGCCTCTTATCCAGCATTCTCATTAACAGTTAATGAGAATGTGCCTCAGTGTGGAATCATGATGCTACATTTTCAGTTTTTCCACAAGGAGTTGATTTTGTGTCGGAAGGCTAGGTGCTGATGACAGCAGGTCTTTCCCCAAAGTTTTTTCGTTTACCTTCTAACCCTTATACTTACTCCGTATAGTTCCTGAGAAGACACTGGAGAGCGGCTTTCAAAGCAGGAAAAAAATGATTGTTCTCAGTTGAGTCCTCCTGAATTTCTTTTCGTCTGTTTTTTATACACAATTCTTCTCCATCTAGGTCACAGTATATCAGACATGAAGGTGTCAGGACAATATATTGCATCATCACTTACATGGCTATTAGTTTTAATGATGTACTAACATTTCTAAGTTTTCCCTTCCTGAGACTGTAGAAATAACTCAGTGTAAGATAAATTTCCACATTTGTTTTATGCATAATTGATGGTATGCCTGAAGTAAGATATCCCCTAAGCTGTTGAAATTATATTTGCTCTCACAGTTTTCAGAGTGTATACAGTAGCAGATTTTCAACTGATTTTGCATTCCTCTGTTTACCCATAAAGTCATTGTTTTAATTACTTGAAGAAGTTTGATAGAAAGGAGGCAATACGTAGCTGATTTGGTGGTAACATTTTAAAGCATTGTGTCTTTTTTTGTTTTTGTTTTTTTACAGAAACAGAGAGAGAGTCAGAGAGAGGGATAGATAGGGACAGACAGACAGGAACAGAGAGAGATGAGAAGCATCAATTAATAGTTTTTCGTTGCAACTCCTTAGTTATTCATTGATTGCTTTCTCATATGTGCCTTGACCGTGGGCCTTCAGCAGACCGAGTAACCCCTTGCTCAAGCTGGCGACCTCAGGGTCTCGAACCTGGGTCCTCCACATCCCAGTTTGACGCTCTATCCTCTGTGCCACCACCTGGTCAGGCAAGCATTGTTTTCTTAAAGTAAGAAAAATATTTTTTATTGAAATTACAAGACATCTAGCTTTCTGATTTTCCCACTGCCTGCCTCCATTCACCACTTAATACACAGCTCACAGCCCTGGTAGCCTGACAGCCAACCCTGTGTCCAAGATACACGTAGTTTCCTAGGCAACCGACCCTTAGCCAATAAATGAAGAGGAATTGAAAGAAAAGGATTGTGAATCTGTCATTATTTCCTATTTTACGCTTCTCAGTGCTGTCCGGCTAGGAAGATTGGAAAGCTACCAATTCTAACATTTATGTAAAGGAGTCAAACGCCCAGAGGATTGGAGTTAGGAAGGTCTCAACTCTATAATGTGACAGTCGGGAGAGAGTGGGGTGTGGGGTTCCTGGGACCCACTGACTTGTGCTTTCTCAGCTTTGTCATTCCCCTGTTTATATCCCACAGACCCCCACCCGCACCCCACGCTTTCATCCCTGGCTTTCCCTCCCCCAGATTAGAAGCCAGCTGCTCCTAGTAGAGCTGCCTCTGTGCTCTTTAGTCAAAGGGCTGCCTGGGTGGGAATCTCAGGCCCAGGGCCTTCCTTCTACAGTCACAGGCTGGGTGGGAACCAGCCAGCCCAGGTGATAAGAGACTAGAACGAGTGGAGAAAATTCTAAGGAAGCAGGGCAGTTGCGGATACATTCGCTTTTGTTCCTTGGTAAAGGCAAGCTGTTTTCCCATTGCCATTGTTCAAATTTGGATTTGAAGGACCTGAGTCCAGATTGACATTGCTGAGTTTTCATGAAAGGGATTTGACTTCTTTGTCATACAACTGGTAAGAGGGAGTATAGCCCGGGCTTTCCAGGGCGTCATTTACCTTCTATAAGCAGCAACCTCCCCTCCCCCACACTATCAGTGATTTGTGAGCTTCTTAGGCTGGGGTAGGGTAAACCACAGAATGCTTGCTCTAATCCTAAGTAAATGGCATTTTATGGTACTGGGCCAGATTGTATAGAACACAGAAAGGGAAGAGTAGAAAGTACTCTTAAATGAAACATTATAAAATATTACAATTGACGGCCCCCTTGCAAAGTGTACTCCCTAAAATCAACAAGCCTTGTAAATAAGTCTCTGGTGAAATGAGGGAGTACACACAGGAAAATGAGATGGGGTAGTCATTTTAAGTTTCAGCAGCAGATTGCTACAGTGTTAATGTGCTTGCAGGATTGCCATTCTGCATCAGAGATTTTGTCCAGCAACGGCAGCTCACAAAGCTCTAGGCAGCTCGCCATGGCTCTTCTAAGCCTGCCCTAGAACTTGTCTTGCCATTTAAATAAAATTAAAATATGCATATTCAGATATATACACACAGATTCATGTAGTAACAGCTTTTGCCTTTTGGATGTAGGTGCCTAGTGGGCATTAATTATGTTTCCAGAGCAGAAACAAGTCAGCTTCTGAACAGGAACTTCTGACTTGACATGCCCAGCCCACTTTTGAATAGCCACCACATAATCATACATTTTCCAAGAAAATAATGCATTAAGAGAGACTGAGAAAACACACTACCTCTTTTAAAATAACTCCTAGAAAGGAAATGTGGTAGGCAGTTAGACAGACAAGATCAGAGCAAGGATGATGGGCCAGGTACAAAAGGTCTCCAGGGTGGATAGCTCCTGGTGCCTAGCAACCAAAACTGGGAAAACAAGGACCTTACTCCCAAGATAACCTTTCCTCCACTAGCATATGGCTGCTTAGGCGGTTTGGACCCTCTCCTGACCTTTTTCTCCTCTGGCATGTTGCTAGTGATGCGGGTTAGACCCCCTTAAAGATCTAATAAAGGGGACCAGAGAATAGCACCTAAACATTAAGCCCCCAGGGCAATAAGGTTCTGATTCACATCAAATATGTGTAGGCCTCAGTTGTGTTTCAGCTTCATGCAGAAAAGCAGTAAAACCAGACAAGTGAGCCTAGCTTGTGGTGGTGCAGTGGATAAAGCATCGCCCTGGAATGCTGAGATTGCCAGTTTGGAACACCCTGGTCTTGCCTGGTCAGGGCATATATGGGAGTTAATGCTACCTGTCCCCCCCCCCCCCTTTCTCTTCTCTCTCAAATGAATAAATAAAGTCTTTTAAAGACTTCTAAAAACAAAACAAACAAAAAAAACCAGACAAGTGATACCTTGGCTGAACTTAGAGCCAGCTGCATTGACTAATAAACCCCTGCTGTGATGTGACCTGCCCTGGATCAATCAGTGGAGAACAAAACCCTGAAAAGACACTGATGAATATTCTATTGAGATCCTTGCCTGGGACTTCCCTTAAAAGCCCTTAGGACAAGGACCCAGTGCACTCTCCCTCCTGGGAGCACACTCGAAGCTCGGAGGGCCCCTTCTTCTGCCTCTGTAACTTATTTCCTAAGCCCATTATTTCTACCTCTGCGACTTTTTTGTTGTTGTTGTTGTTGTTTTTCTGAAGCTGGAAACGGGGAGAGACAGTCAGACAGACTCCCGCATGCGCCCGACCGGGATCCACCCGGCACGCCCACCAGGGGCTACGCTCTGCCCCCCAGGGGGCGATGCTCTGCCCTTCCAGGGCGTCGCTCTGCCACGACCAGAGCCACTCTAGCGCCTGGGGCAGAGGCCAAGGAGCCATCCCCAGCGCCCGGGCCATCTTTGCTCCAATGGAGCCTTGGCTGCGGGAGGGGAAGAGAGAGACAGAGAGGAAGGAGGGGGTGGGGGTGGAGAAGCAAATGGGTGCTTCTCCTATGTGCCCTGGCCGGGAATTGAACCCGGGTCCCCCACACGCCAGGCCGATGCTCTACCGCTGAGCCAACCGGCCAGGGCCTTTTTTGTATTTTTTCTGAAGTTGGAAACGGGGAGGCAGTCAGACAGACTCCGCATGCGCCCAAATGGGATTCACCCGGCATGCCCACCAGGGGGCGATGCTCTGCCCATCTGGGGCGTCGCTCTGTTGCAACCAGAGGCATTCTAGCTCCTGAAGCAGAGGCTATGGAGCCATCCTCAGCACCCGGGCCAACTTTGCTCCAATGGAACCTTGGCTACCAGAGGGGAAGAGAGAGACAGAGAGGAAGGAGAGGGGGAGGGGTGGAGAAGCAGATGGGCGCTTCTCCTGTGTGCCCTGGCTGGGAATCTAACCCGGGACTCCTGCATGCCAGGCCGATGCTCTACCACTGAGCCATCCGGCCAGGGCCTGTGACTTTTTTTTTAATTTAAGTGAGAAGAGGGGAGATAGAAAGACTCTTGCATGCACCCTGACCGGGATTCACCTTGTGACTCCCATCGGTAACCTCCTTCTGGTATTGATGCTTTGCTTATCTGGGGCCCATGCTCCCAATGGAGCTATTTTTAGCACCTGAGGCAGAGGCTTCATGGAACTATCCTCAGCGCCCAGATGCTCAAATCAATGGAGCCACTGGCTGCAGGACAGGGAGAGAACATGGGGGGGAGAAGCAGATGGTTACTTCTCCTGTGTGCCCTGACCAGGAATCAAACCCAGGACATCAATATGCCCAGTCCATGCTCTATCCACTGAGCCACTGGCTAGGGCCTATATTCTTCTATTATTTTAAGCCAAGTGTACTTTTATATTCTTCCCTGAACCTTGCCTTACAGGCAGGGCTCCCAGCTGCAGGTCATGATTATTTTCCAGTGCAGCATGACTTTTAAAAAGGCTAATTTAATAATTTTAACTAAAATCTAAATTCTATATCTAGTATTTTATGATTTGCTGTCAGTTTCAAATAGATATTTAAAAAGCCAGTATCTGTATCATTTGTATTGCTCCTTCTTCTGGCCAGTTGACCACTGAAAGTGATGTCAGAGACATCTAAACTACTGATTGGATCCTGACACTTTCTTACTTTCATTGACTCCTTATAGCTTATTGTGTATGGCGCAAAATCTTAGCATGGAATTCAGGCCCTTTAAATCTGGGTGTGGGCCTGACCTGTGGTGACACAGTGGATAGAGTGTCGACCTGGAATGCTGAAGTCAATGGTTCAGGACCCCAGGCTTGCCTCGTGAAGGCTCATACAGGAAGCAACTATGAGTTAATGTTTCCTGCTCCTCCTGCTCCCCCCTTCTCTCTCTTTCTTCTTTCTCTAAAATCAATAAAAATAAAATCTTAAAAAATATATCTGGGTGTGATCTACCTTTCCAGTGTTACATGCCAACCTTCTGCCTAAACACAGTATATTTCAGGAGACTTAGCCCTGTCCACTGACCTCCTTTTTAGGATATGCTCTCTGAGCCTCTGAGTCACTGCTCATACTGTTCCATCAACATGGAATGACCCTCTCCTCTTCTTCATCTGGTGGGATTTCATTCATTACTCATGGTGCATTTTAACTACCTGTGATCCCCTTGGTTGCCAGGAACAAGGAACTGTCTATGCTCTGCTGTCCCAGAGATTTCCTCACATAGCTAGTGTGTGTTTTGCATTGATTACAAAAAGCGATGTTCACCAAGCTGTTTCACTGCACACCTCTTCCAGTTAAAAATTCAGCATACATTCCCAACCCTAGCTATTTGTAACCCAAACAAGAGCAGGTTGTTCTTGAAGTAAGCACTATGACACCATCTTCTTTCTCTTTATCATTACCTCCTGGCCCAGCCAGGCCATGTCTCACCCTTCCCAAACTCTGCTGTCTCAGCAGGCTGCTGGACACTGCAGGTTCAGAAGGTGCACCCCCCTCTGCAGTTGTTTCCATTCCCTACAAGCAGCTGCTGAGCCCTTTTCTTGCATTTGCAGCTTCTCTGGACTGAATTGGTAATGTACCACCGAGACTCCAGTTAGACCACCTAACAAGGCAGAAGGAAAGGAGAAAAGGAAATAATTCCTTAGGAGTCAGCATTGACTTACTAGTCTGTATCCTCCTTTTCAGCATGTCTTCATGAGCAAGGAGGTTTGAAGACAACAGAGCAAAGTGGGTTTGCTTCCTTCTAAAGGAAGGGGACAGAAACACAAATCTCACCTTTGCTGAACCTAAAGGAGTGACAACAGAGTCAGCACCAACTTTCCTGACTCACTAGTAAAGAAAGATTTCTTTGGGCAATCTAGAAAAAAGTGTCAAGTCCTGAATAGAAGTGAGAAAAAGTCACAGTTGTCCCAGACTTTTCCAAAACAATATTTAATGTTAGAAGGTGATAGAACAATTTCCATAACAATTTTAAGGAAAATGTGCCTCAATATTTGTATATCCAGTTATATTGCCTATTAATTTTAAAGATAATAAATATTTTAAAACATAGAAGAACTAAGAAAATGTAGTTTCTGTGAGTCATTTTTTTTTGGGGGGGGGGAGAATCCTAGAGAATATAGAAATACATCTTAGAAGGATTGGCTATTTGGTAGCATGTGACCTAAGGGGTCATCCTGCTTCTGAATATAGCCTGGAGACAAATACAGAAGCCCTCAGGTGGGGAACGCTCTGCTCCTTCAGTGTGAAATGTAGAAACACCATATCCCTGACCATAGAACAAGTTTTGCAAGATTTGCAAATGAGTAAATGAAAAGAGTTCTGTAAAGCCATAATGTTCTGTAAAGGCCATAAATGTTCACTAATGTCTAGATTCTGGGAAGTCCTCAGGATGCTGCCTTAACAACCTCTGTAAAAGGCCAGGATAACCGAGCACATTCTTTTGCTTTTTGTAAATTGCTTCGCTGAGCACTCTCTCCCTAGATTGTTACAATAGTGGAAAGCCTGTTTCACTTCTGTAAAACTGCTTTGGCTAGGTGTTCACCCCCCCCCCCCCCACTTCTTTATGCCTTTAAAAGCAAACCCCTGAGTTTGTTCAGGGCTGTGAGTTCTTTAGGATGTGAATCCACTCACGGTCACCGGCATTAAATTAAAGACTTCTTAATTTGGCTACTTAGTTGTGTGGCAAAATGTTTGTTTCCTCGCTGTCCAGTTATAACAAGTGAAGAGTATTAGAAATGTTATTCCAAGATGCTAGTGGTGACCCTGGCCAAGTTCCCTGCAAATTTAAATTATTACGGCCTTACAGGGAATGTGTTGTTTTCCAGTTTATTCTGGAAGCTACTTCTGCCACAAAGGGTGAAAGATATTAAGTGATGGAATAAACAGGCTGCCCAGACATTAAAAATACATATTAAAAAAAAAACCTTAAGAAATTATAATATTTTAGGCAGAAGATCAATGCAACAAAGACATCTTTTTGAAGAGCTCACTATATAAAATTAAGAGTCTGGGCCCTGGTCAAGTAGCTCAGTTGGTTAGAGCATTGTCCTGATAAGCCAAAGTTTAAAGATTTGATCCCCAGTAAGGGCACATAGAAGAAACAACTAGGGAATGCATCAATAAGTGGAACAACAAATCAAAATCTCTCTCTCTCTTTTCCTTTCCTCTCTCTCTTTGCCTTCCTCTCTCTCTCCAAAAAATAAAAATAAAAGAAAAGAAAAAGAAAAAAAAGAAAAAAATCAATATAAAAATTTATAATAGCTAAAAATAAGAATCTGTTTGAAGAGGTGAGTGGGGCTAGAGACAGCTTGAAGAGAGGAATCGGGTTGCAGTAGAAAATTTGCTTTTTACTTTGACAACTAAGGATGCTACATGAAGAAACAAGGTTGCTTTTGGGAAAGCCGTACTCTATGCAAATATCACACATTTTTATAAGGGATTTTGTAAAAAATTTTCAGAGGCAAAAATATGCTGCAATGAAACTAAACTATGTGGTAAAGAAGAGAAGATTAAATTCCACCAGGCTTCAGACTGTGACCCAATTTAAGTAGAAGGTAGAGCAGTTATTGTGCGAGAATGACTGGAGAACTACTCAGGGCTCAGTGAGCAGGCAGAATGACACAGGACCTTGTATTCAGATGTGTAAGAGGCCCGCCTGCAGGGAGGAGGTGATGGGGCAATAAATCATTGCATGTCGCCATCCATGTAGAGGCAGATGGTTTTAAAGAAACCAGAGAAGGAGGGGCAGAAGTGCTCATAGACAAACCTTTGCTAAATCTTTTGTTTTCAACACAAACTGCCTGGTGAGGGGTCGTTTAAGAATGACATTTGTCCAAAATCCTTGCTAGGAAACAGAAGAAAGAAACCTTGCAGCAGAATATAGGGATCCTTAATGGCTTCTTATCTCTAGTAATACATGGTTCGGTAGGAGAAGCTGAGTCGTACCTGGTATAAACAGGAAAACAAATGGTAGAAGCTACCAGCTGCAGAGGGAGTGAAAACTCACAAGCAGAGGAATGAATTATAGCCAACAGAGAGAACTTACATAACCCAGATTGTTCCTCACAGTGAGATAGCTGATGACAGCTGCCACACTGTTCTCACTGGACTGGAAAGTGAAGTATGCCAGTCTGGGACAGAAAGTAATGCAGCAAAACCAGTGCCTTCCAGAAAGAATTCCTCTTCACCATGTTCCTTTGCTCCACCCAGCAATCCGGAGGCACACGTGGTCCGCCCGATGTCCACACAGACAGTGTGCCCACGGCTCTGACTTTTTCTTCTGTCACGGAAGAGCTACGTCCCATATAGTCTGTGGATGGGCCCAACTCTGGTCTGGAGGATCATATGAGGTTTCTGGAACAAAAGTTGGCTAGGGCCTGACCAGGTGGTGGCGCAGTGGATAGAGAGTCAGACTGGGATGCGGAGGACCCAGGTTCGAGACCCCGAGGTCGCCAGCTTGAGCGCAGACTCATCTGGCTTGAGCAAAAAGCTCACCAGCTTGGACCCAAGGTCGCTGGCTCCAGCAAGGGGTTAGTTGGTCTGCTGAAGGCCCATGGTCAAGGCACATATGAGAAAGCAATCAATGAACTAAGGTGTCACAACGAAAAACCGATGATTGATGCTTCTCATCTCTCTCCATTCCTGTCTGTCTGTCCCTATCTATCCCTCTGACTCTCTCTCTCTGTCCCTGTAAAAAAAGAAAACAAACAAACAAACAAGGACCTGGGCTCCAGAAGCCTTTATCAACAAACTCAAGTAACATCTTCCCTTTTACAGTAATAAATATTCATGCTCATGTCAGAGAACCTGGACTTTTTAACAGGAAGATGCCCACATTGTCCACTGGGGCATGTCCTCACCATGGGTTGCTCGGGGCCTCAGGGCCTTCTTTCATATCACATTTCTGCTGGTCTTCTCCCTCAGATTTAAAGAACATGGCACACTTGAAGAGGCTTTCACATAGAGTAAGGGCCACATCGTCCAACCCTTGAGAGAGTCCTCCTTTTAGAACCTGAGATCCTCAAGTCCTTGGCTTCTGACCTGAGGTCACCACTCCACCCTCATCTCATCCCAGGGCCAGGGGCTATTTGCTGGTTGCAGGGATATCTTCAGGCTCATAGGTGGCTTGTCACAGGATGACTCACTCACAGGCCTCCTCAGATTTTCACAGTGACAATGAACAGACAGTTGGAAACATCCCTTATGCTTCAAATACACTTCCATTGAACTGGGTGTTTTGGGTTTTTTTGAAATTTTTATTTGCTAAGACTCCTGAAATTGTGCATTTTATGCCACAAATTGAGAAGACTGTGGAAGAAGCCACCTACAGCATTACCTGTCTTGTTTTGGGTGCTATAATTCAAGTACAGTAATTAGTAAATTATTATAAACATTTTGAAAACAAAATTCCTCTCATGAATATTTTTAAAATTCAAAAATATTGTCAAGGTATTCTAAAATAGAGAGGAAAAAACCCTTATTGTAATTTGAAGTGTAGTAAGGAAGTCTCCATTTCCACGTCATAATAATTTCCTCACTCAGGAATTGGAAGTCTTGGAATGTCACCACTCACGACTTGTCCCTTTGTACTAGTTGTCTTTATCCTAGAAACCGACTGAAATTGTGTGTACTCCTGAGAGGGGCAACACATTCACTTTAATGGGCCTGGACTTCTCAGACCCAGTTTCCTTCATGATCACAAGGACCTGGGAGAATGGGCCATGCCACAGTGGGAGGTGAGGGTAAGAAAGCCAGTTCACAGTGCTTCCCAAAGCCACCTTGGTTCTAATGGTATGTACGTACCATTAGTATGTATGTATAGCATACTGGTGTTTTTCCCAGGTGAGCAGAGGAAAAAGGTGTGGTGGGCTTTCCAAGGAGAAGGAGGTAGCTCTGGCCTCCTCCTCCAGGTAAACTAGATTCCCCGTGTGGGGCCCTTGGGCCTTTGCAAGTGTCGTCATGTAGACAGGCACAGTTAGCTTCATCCTTTAAAATGGTGAACTCATCCAACCAATACTTACTGTGTGTCAGGAGCTATCCTAGGCAGCAGAGAGACAGTGGTGAATGGATCAGGCCAACATTCTGCCCCCCTGGATCTAGTACTGCAGTTAAAGTGGTCAAGAGAGGAAGGTATCGTTTCTCAGGTCTGTTGTTTCCTGCTTATTTGTTGTTGCTGCTGCTTCCTTATTTCCTATCCCCATCATTGTTTTTAATTCTGTTTTTATTTTATTTTTTCTGTACTTTTCTCTTTTCTGTATCAAATAATGTCTGTGGTGGAATGCAATAATGAAAGGTTACAAAGGACTTTTAAGTGACACTGTAATAGAGTGTCTGGGACAGCTTATTAGACAAGGTGCAATTGAGGTTGTCTGAATCACACATGCTTTTCACAATGACACTGTCCCGCCCTCCAATCTGGCTTTCTTTCCCCCCCTTTTCTGTTTCTTTTTCTCTACTACCTGATATAGAAAAATAAGTGACTGATTCTGGGATTTCATCAACGCCCCCCCCCACACACACACACACATACACACACACACAAAGAAATAAACCTTCAGCCTAAAAATGGGTGCCTTTAGTCATTATAGGATCATCACTAAGGTGACCTGAACGTCAAAAGCCAAATCATGTTGGGAAACCCAATCTAAACAGCTCTTCCCACCAGCAACAACAACAACAAAATCAGTCCTTTATCCCATAGTTGTAGCCAGAAAGAGTGATGTTTCCATGCTAAGTAGACTCTGCCTTCTGGGATAGCCCACAGGTAATACCTTACCTCCCAGAAAGACAAAGGAGAACCTTTTCCCAGACGCATCTACCCATTGTCAGGTCAGCCAGTGCAGGAGGTTCAGAAAGCACCCCTGTTTAACTGGCAACTATTTTTACAATAACAGTTTGATTTCAGAATGCAAGAGGCAGGAAGAAGTCTCACAGACTAGCTGTGAGACCTCAGATAAGCCACCCAACCTGTCCCCGCGGTGCCGCCTTTGTACATGGGAATCAAAAGGATAACTTACGTGCTTGCCTGAGGTGAGATAATGTTGCCAGGTGTTTTGAACTCTTTTTTTTTTTTTGTATTTTTCCGAAGCTGGAAACAGGGAGGCAGTCAAACAGACTCCCGCATGCGCCCGACCGGGATCCACCCGGCATGCCCACCAGGAAGCAATGCTCTGCCCATCTTGGCCGTAGCTCTGTTGCAACCAGAGCCATTCTAGCACCTGAGGCAGAGGCCACAGAGCCATCCTCAGCGCCTGGGCCAACTTTGCTCCAATGGAGCCTTGGCTGCGGGAGGGGAAGAGAGAGACAGAGGAAGGAGAGGGGGAGGGGTGGAGAAGCAGAAGAGCACTTCTCCTGTGTGTCCTGGTCGGGAATCGAACCCAGGACTCCTGCACACCAGGCTAATGCTCTACCACTGAGCCAACCAGCCAGGGCTTGTTTTGAACTCTTTTAAGGTTGGCGCTGAGGCCCCCATGGTATTCTTATAGCTGTGGTGGTAGCACCGCAATGTTGGATTAATATAACCTGTGTCACTGCACCCCAGAACTTAACTTTCTTAAAGTTCTGTATTCTTCCATACCCTTTGTCTGTATACATAGTACATAGATTAGACTGGAAAAAAAGTCTGTTCATTTAATGTCATTGAACTTTGCCTTCTCCCCCACCTCTACCACCATAATTGTCAGTCTTTAGTTATTGAGTGAGTGCTATTTTGTCAAGAGGGTAGGTATGTTGCTTCATTAAACTCAGAGTGTTACTGAGTGTGTATGCACGTGTACTACCAAGAAACTACATATAGCCAGCTTTAGTTCTGCGTGACCCCCAGGCCTGTGTTCTAGAGGGGATGCCTCTCTAGTCTTATGTGTGAGAAATGTTGGCATTGCCTTTCCTTCTAATAAACTGTCACCTTAAGCTATATTGCAGTAAGAAGTAAATGAGACTTTGTACCATTGTCCCTACCATGTTTCTGCATGTAACTTAATCTAAACCTTTGTTAATAAGTGATGCAATGACTTCTACTTTTTCCAGGTCTGTCTGCCAATTATACCTTTATTTTCCCCTATTACCCTAATAGCCAGCACTTTTTTTATGCTTTCAGACTTCTTTTCTGGTTGTCAAACCCCAAGTGCTTCCTCCATCCACAGAAGGTGTCTTCTTGCTCTAAGAGAGATGATGGACAGTTGAGGGTGAAGACTTGCCCTAAATTTGCCTCCAGAATGAGACCAGGCGGTGCTGTGCCCACTGCACTTGCTGAGCTGCTGTCTCTCATGGCTTTGTTCCTGTGGGGCTCAAGACCAATTCGTTGTTGAAGTTTCCTTGTTTGGTGCCAGGGAGTTTTTGTTGCCCCATGGTAAGGTTTCCATTGGGGAGAGCTATGCGGCTCCATGAAGTAGCGGGTGATGGTATGAAAGCTTAGCTGGAAAAGGTGAGCTCTCAGAAGATACAACGTTCCCAGGGAACACTTATAGGAAGGGGACATATGAAAGCTGCATATCTGTAAACAGGCCCCTTAAAGCTATTCATGACTCTGCACCCCCTGGAAAGCCTCTCTGCCCTGCTCCCACCCACACACACACCATTTGTATGCCTCACTTTGAAGCCCAGTTTGCTACAGCCCAGCCATCCAGAGAGAATGAATCTCTCTGAGTCTCAAATGCAAATTACTGGGAAAGGGATTACACCTGGCCCCAACCTCCAGGCTGGAAGCTCAGAGGCCACTGGGTGAGCTCCAGGTGGTAAGGAACCCACTGTAACCATGAGGGTGGGAGGGAGGGGCCTTTTCCATGAGAGTGTGCATGGAGAGGGGGCAGGGTGGGGTGCAGGAGGGTAAGATGCTGGTAGGCAGGGAGCTCTCTCACCACTAGAAGGGGTCTTATTTTTAGCTGTGAGGAGGCACGGCAACCTTACCGTACAAGCCAGATCATGGATCATTTAGCTTGTATTTTAAACAGCTTTTAGAGTTTAAAGATTCTACCAAGATTTTATGAAACTCCTATACAATGAGCCCCATTGTCTTTCCTAAGCCCCACCACAGCCATACAGTTTTACAGCTAAAAGGGGAGTGTGTGAGGGTGCTGCCTCTCCTCTCCTCTTGAGGAAGAATTTCCATGGCACACATCTGTGTGGGAGGGGTTAGCTGAGGGCAGGGTTTGGGCGACTATGGCTCTTTCCGCAGCCTCAGACGGGCTTTGATCCAGCAATGGTGCAGCAGCTGGAAGGGTGTGGGCTCCTGTTCATCGACCAGTCTGTAGGGCACTGGGCATGTGTCCTACACAGAGGTGTTTTCTTGCTGTTGGACTAGAAGCAGGCCCTGTGGGAGCCCAGAGAGAAGGGGCAGGATGGGCAGGACATAAAGATGCAGTAGGTTCAAGGAGTAAGTGACATAGGTCGGTGTGCTGTCACATCCTGGAGGAAAGCCCTAAATACACCTTCAAGGGGGGTCCAGGTTGCACAAATAGGCAGAAGAGCAGAGTGGGAAGAGCATCAGGTTTGGAATCAAATAACTAACTAAACAGTGAGACAGGAATACAGGGGATTCTTGGGTTATGACAGTCTCGACATACGACCTTTCAAGTTTACAAGGCCCACTCCCATAAAAACTTTTAAAAAATTGAGATGTGAGTGTTTTGGCTTATGCTGTTAACGTAGTACTTACAGACTATGTGAGTGAACTTGTTTGGCTGTATGCAGCAGAAGAATATGCACTACTGTGTACAGTACAGTATATTTATGTCCTTTTTCTTTTTCTGTGGCTTAGTTGTTTTTCTGTTCTAGATTATTATTTAGAACACAGATTCAGCTGTGTTAAGATAGGTAAGTGACTTAGACTAGGGTGTGTTTTGACTTACACCAAAATTTGGGGTATGTCACTGTCATAGGAACAGAACTGTATCATAACCTAAGGACCCCATGTGGTAATACCTCCCCATATGTAGTTAATATTAGTACTTAAAGCTCACAGAGCAGTTCCTAGCACGTGGTGGGTGTGTGTTGATTGATAACTGTTATCACCTTTGTTATAGTATAGGATGGGGTTGGAAAAAAGTCTAGGAGTCAGGACTGAGAACAGCAGCCTGCATTTCAATGCTGTTGACAGAAAAGAAAGCGTAAGGCAGTTATGCAGTGTGAGTGGGGAAAGCACCAATGTGTTTTTCATCTCAACCTGGCCTCTATGGGCCTGTGAGCATGCCGTCCACCTGTCCAGTGCTTGGCTTCCTCAGCCTGATGTTGAGATGGTCACCTCTCCCTCATGGGGTTGTTCAGGGCTGCAGAAGCACCACAGACAGTGCTTAGCATGTAGCAAGCAATTTCTGAGCAGTGGCTCTGCCTGCACCAAGGAGCTGAACATAGTGGGCTCTTAGCAGCAGCTTCATGGAACCCTTGGAAATGAACTTGATCCAGAAGATAGAAGAACTGTAAAACAGGAGTGTTCTACAGTCCATAAGAATCTGTGACTTGTCCTGGGTTCTCAGAGGAGGACCTGTTATAATTTGGACAGCAAAGTACACAGAAGCCCCTTAGGGTGATAGGACTTGGTTAAATGCTTTCACAAGGTGACTGCCCTTCCAAGCCAAGATTGCAATTCTTCTTTATTTTTAAAAATTTTTAATTGTTGTAAGACACATACAACACAAAATTTACCATCTTTTTTCTTTTTCTTTTTTTTTTAGTAAGCGAGAGAGAGAAAGACAGACAGGAAGGGGGAGAGATGAGAAGCATCAACTCAGTTATGATGACACCTTAGTTGTTCGTTGATTGCTTTCTCATTTGGGCCTTAACTGGGGGGCTCCAGCTGGGTCAGTGACCCCTTGCTCAAGCCAGTGACCTTGAGCTTCAAGTCACTGACCTTTGGGCTCAAACCAGTGACTATGGGGTTCAAACCTGGGTCCTCAGCGTTCCAGGCCAATGCTCTAGCTACTGTGCCACAGCATGGTTAGGCCTGTCTTTCCATTTTTTTTTTTTTTTTTTTTTTTTTGGTATTTTTCTGAAGTTGGAAATGGGGAGGCAGTCAGACAGACTCCCGCATGTGCCCAACTGGGATCCACCCGGCATGCCCACCAGGGGGCGATGCTCTGCCCATCTGGGGCGTCGCTCTGTTGCAACCAGAGCCATTCTAGCACCTGAGGCAGAGGCCACAGAGCCATCCTAAGCACCCGGGCCAACTTTGCTCCAATGGAGCCTT
This sequence comes from Saccopteryx leptura, assembly GCF_036850995.1. Classification (NCBI taxonomy): domain Eukaryota; kingdom Metazoa; phylum Chordata; class Mammalia; order Chiroptera; family Emballonuridae; genus Saccopteryx; species Saccopteryx leptura. The sequence continues at coordinate 187,527,007 of NC_089505.1, read as the reverse complement.
GGCTGCAGGAGGGGAAGAGAGAGACAGAGAGGAAGGAAAGGGGGAGGGGTGGAGAAGCAGATGGGCGCCTCTCCTGTGTGCCCTGGCTGGGAATCGAACCCGGGACTCCTGCACGCCAGGCTGACACTCTACCACTGAGCCAACCGTCCAGGGCCCCTGTCTTTCCATTCTTAAGTGTAGAGTTCAGTTCAGTGGTACTAAGTATAGTCAACAATGCTGTGCCCCTACCATCCATCCACAGAACTCTTTCAGCTTGCAAAACTGACACTCTGTTCCCGTCTGACACTAACTCTTCATTCTGCCCTCCCTCCCTCATCCCCTGCGAACCACAATTCTACTTTCTGTCTCCATGAATTTTACTACCCTAGGTACTACACAAGAGGAATCATACAGTATTTGTCCTTTTGTGACTGGCTTATTTCCCTTAGCAATATGTCCTCAAGGTTCATATCCATATTGTGGCATGTGTCAGAATTTCCCTTTTTTTTTTTAAAAGACAAAGTCACCTTTTAAGTAGGTGCCCAAATATTTAGGTGAGGATTTTTCATGGGATCAGATCAACTGGGATCATTTTGCTTAAGTTAGATCTGCCCTTTTCCTCAATATTGCTGCCCTTTTTCAGCTCATTATTTCTCTCCCCATTGAAGTAACAGCTTCTTAACCTGCTCTGTTCCATGGTTCCCCTTTGTTCTCAGTACTGCCCCGTCTTCTGACTATTTGGTAGTTGCCCCATTCAGCCTTCCTTTCCCTCTGAATGCTGGTTTTCTGGATGCTTACCCATACATCCCACCTTGTCCATCTGACTCCTCCTTCATCTTTTCCCAGTCTTTTCTGCTCTGCCTCTTCTAGGAAGACCTCCTAATGGCCCCATCCTCCATCAGTGAGCCTCCTAAGTCACTCTGCTTATTTTTAGCCCATATTTTTGTTATACTGCATTGCAATTTTTTGTATTTTCATTCCTTCCACTAAAAGAGCTTCTTCTTCTTCCTCTTCCACTTCTCCTTCTCCTTCTCCTCCTCCTCCTCCTCCTCCTCCTCCTCCTCCTCCTCCTCCTCCTCCTCCTCTTCTTCTTCTTCTTCTTCTTCTTCTTCTTCTTCTTCTTCTTCTTCTTCTTCTTCTTCTTCTTCTTCTTTGTTCTGAATCATGTACATGTACGCCTGGCATACTGTAGTTACTCAGTGCTTGTCTGTAGATAAACAGGTGCATGAATAAGTGAAAAACCACTAGGAAACACACCTTTTGAAGGGTGGCCTTCTGTAGAACCAGGTACCACCATTGCGATTAATGGGTTTGACTGCTGCATTTTATGAACTGAGATTAGCTATAAAGATCTTTTTTGGTGGACACATTAGAGTTTGGGGTGCCTGCTTTAGAGGCTAGAATTATTTAGATATGGTCCCGTGCAAAGATAATACATAGAATAGCTGCCTTTAAAGGCCTCCTGCTCTCTGACTCAATACATATATAAGTATAGGCATACAGAGATAGATTCTTAAACTATTGAAGGGCAGATTCAGAAAAGTGCTCAGGCCATAGATGTCCAACTTGAGGAATGTCCTAGTGAGCACTGCAAGCCTTCCAGAGCCCCTTGGTGCCTCTCACTCTGACCTCAAAGAGTAGCTGCTGTCTGATCTCTCACAACAGGGGTTTAGTTTATCCCTGCCATACTGGGACTTTGTAGAAATGGAGTCAGCAGTCTGTAGTCTTACCTTTTGTACTGTGGTACTGTGATGGTGAGCCCTACTGCTTGTGTGTGAGTATGGGTCTGTGTGGAGCTGAGGAGGCAGCACTCACTATGTTCAAGAGCATCTTTGTGTTTCCCCAACACTTAGCACAGGGCTGGAGCACAGATGGCTTTGGCAAATGTTTGCCTAGTGAACCCAGTGAAAGGGCAGTTTGTCACCAGATCTTCTCATTTGTTCCTTGGCTTGTTTCCTGACTCCCCTTGAAACACAGCTGCTTTCACAGTCGGTCTTTACTAGACTATGCCTGTTTTCAGTGCCAGGAAGAAAACACAAGCGCAGAAACAAGCCCTCCAGGTCAGCCTTATTCTGAGCAGAGAAGATCTCCTTTGTGCTAAGAATAGAACTGTCTACACCCTGGATGGGGTTTAGAGTCCATTGGGACTAGAGTCAGAGGGGCCAAGTGACTGGGCTGACAGAAAGTCCATGTGTGACTCAGACAGTATGCACATGTGATGCAGACCCACCTATTCAGGGAGAAGGGCTTGCACGTTCTGGGAGAAAGCCTCACACCACGTGGAACAGCCATGTCCCCCCTCTCCCCATCCCTCCCACTTGCAGAACCTCTGCAGAAGAATCTATGCTTCTGCATCACATGGCTCCTTTCAAGCAGGAGGGAGGCAGAGAGGGAGGGGGAAAGAGAGAGAGAAAGGGAGAAAGAGAGAGGGAGAGTTTTTTGTTCTGCCATTCTCCACAATTGCTTATGTTTGCTGAGGATTTTAATAACACATCAGAAGATTTCCCCAGCAAACAGGATGGCCTTCACTGGGCACTGAGCTGACCCTGGGGATACATATCCTGTCTTCCAAGTGATAGCTGTGTCGCTTTGCCTCCTCTGTGAGTCTCACTGTGCCATAGCAACCCTACGTGCCTTCCATCTTCAAAGTAACCTCCTAACAAACTCATACCACCCATTTCCTCATTCCCCAGCCAGGGAAAGTTCCCCACCCATCTCTGTGTTTGCTTGCCTAAAAAGCATTTAGTCACAAAATAAAACCACACCAAGACTGACACCTAATTGAAATGTTAAAATTGAGATTGTGTAAGGAATTCTGAGGTCTCAGGTAAGAAAGCCAGAGCAAGAGGACAGGATACAAAGCCCGCCAGCTTTGGGGCCCACCCCCAGAGGCTATGCCCAGTTCATTCAGGGCCCGCTGTGGAGGAAGAGCCCTTGGCAGGGTGCAAGGGACGGGAGTACCATGCTTGCTCCGTCTTGCCCCTATGGACATGTCTTCCTTGCTTTTCTGGAAACCTCTATGTTCCCTTCAGTTCAGGCTTCTTGGCCTGGCATTGCATGCCCTGCCTTGGTCCTTGGCTTTCTCGGGTCCATTTGGGAAGAGAGGAGGATCTGGGTGGTCAGAATCCAAGACCCACATCCACCCTGCAGCAAGCAAGTGCCTCCTGGACCCTCACATAGTCTCTGACTATCCATTCCTTTGTTTGAAAATGAGAGTCATGACACACATGGGCTTGGCTCGCCTCTCCCTTCCCCTTGCCCTGGCACACCCTCTCCTCTTCTTTCAGCCTAACTGATTGTTCCCCCTGCTGTAGTAATATAAGATTATAGTAATTAAATATATAGATATATGAAAATATGGAAGATATATAAAAGTAATTAAAAGGGTATTAAAATAATTATTAAAATTAAATAAAGTTATGCCATTTAGATAAGAAGTGGCTTGGTGCCATAACTTTGTAATGTGATAAACAGACTCTGACTTACAAGCAGAGCCCAGTTAGTATGTGTGTGAAGTTATACATAGATAAGAAGTGGTTTGGTGTTATTTACATTAACTTTGTAAGTTAATGTATATAAGAACATCTTAAAAAGTGGTTGAATGTAAACATTTCAGTAGATTAACATAAAAGGGTTTCCCTGCGAGGAACTCCTAAAAAGGTGGTTTGAGGTGATAATCCTGTAGATTGACACCTGTTAGAAGGCTTGGCCAGAAAGGGAACTAAAGTTGAGGGGCCCCTGCTGCAGTAGTCGCCGGGCTCCAACGTTGAGGTGGACTGTCTCCATGCTGCTCTAAGCTCTGACCAAAGACAGCTGAGAGGAGCACGCCGACGGGGCCCCCTTAAGCTGTACCCAGGTACGCCAAAAGGATTTGTGAGTAATAAATTGCCTGTGTGATTATTGCAATAATTTGTGTGTCGGTCGTTTCTTTCCTCCGATGGCAGTTAGTGCCGGCACTGATCAGTAGCATCCTCATAGCCGCCTCAAGAGTAGTCTCGAAGAGGCTGCCAGCCTGTTGATAAGCAGGAGTGTTCCACTGCACGGGGAAGTCAAATCAGGGACACCTGAACGATGTAGAACTTGGGTCCTACTGGGACACCCCCATTTTCCCTACCCTCATTCAAGGCCTTCCTAAACTTCTGACCTGAAGTCCTTCCTGCTCCAGACCCCAATTGGCCCTGTTAGTGCTCTGCGCTGCTCCTTTTTTTTTTTTTTTTTTTTTAGTGAGAGGAAGGGAGGCAGACACAGACTTTGGCATGCACCCCGATCAGGATCCACCCAGCAAGCCCACTAGGGGGCAATGCTCTACCCATTTGGGGCCTTTGGTCAGTTGCAACCAGAGTCATTTTTTAGTGCTGAGGCAGAGACCATGGAGCCATCCACTGTGCTCGGGGCTAACTCACTCCAATGGAGCCATGGCTGTAGGAGGAGAGGAGAAGAGAGAGAAACAGATAGAGGGAGAGAAATGAGGGGTAAAGAAGCAGATGGGCGCGTCTCCTGTGTGCCCTGGTCAGGAATCGAACCTGGGAAATCCACATGCCAGCCAACGCTGTACCACTGAGCCAACTGGCCAGGGCCATGCTCCATTGTTACAGTTTTGTCTTTGCAACAAGCTGTCTGTGCCTGGAAAGCAAAGTCAAAGACTCTATGGCTCAGAGCTCCAGTATTGTAATGCAGCTGAAAGAAGCAGGGGCGGTCAGGAAGTTCCAGAGGATCTGCCTCTGTCTGCGGCTGCCAACTGCTCTCTTGTTGGGAGCCACTTTCCTGCTTTGCTCTCCTAGATCCTGGGCTCTTTATCCACGCCCTTCCCCAAAGTGATGGGTGTGCGTGGGTTATTCCCCTGCCCAGCGTGACTGGGGAGCTGTCTCTTTATTCCTCACCCTGGCTTCTCCTGAGCCAGACCTGCACCGCGGGAGGTGGGATGCGGGCTCCTGTGGAGAGCAAGGTGGAGGGCAAGGGGATGGCCTCCTTGTGGCCCTCTGTGAGGCCACCTGGTCTAATGGCAGAGGCTGAATTGACTAACGACAGCTCCTATGGGCAAGGCAAAGCTGTAGTGAAGCTTAGTTGGTTAAGAAACTGCACTGACATTTTTAAAATAGTTACAGAAAAATCTCATCACAGTTGATTCCGCCTGTGAGTAACAGTGATGCATGGTTCAACTTGTCCCCATCCCCTGCAAGCTTTTCCTGCTCTGGAACCAACTGATAGGATTGTCTTTTCCTTTTATTCCAGAACCTGAAGACATTAGAATTTGGGCAGGGTTTTTTTATTTTGTGTGCTCAGAAATGAGATGGGACAGCTGCTAGCAGCCAGCAAAAAACTTTTTTTTTCTTTTTTTTTCTGAAGTTGGAAACAGGGAGGCAGTCAGACAGACTCTTGCATGCGCCGGACCAGGATCCACCCAGCATGCCCACCAGGGGGCGATGCCCTGCCCATCTTGGGGCGTAGCTCTGCTGCAACCAGAGCCATTCTAGCGCCTGAGGCAGAGGCCACAGAGCCATCCTCAGCGCCCGGGCCAACTGCTCCAATGGAGCCTTGGCTGCGGGAGGGGAAGAGAGAGACAGAGAGGAAGGAGAGGGGGAGGTGTGGAGAAGCAGATGGGCGCCTCTCCTGTGTGCCCTGGCCGGGAATTGAACCTGGGACTCCCGCACGCCAGGCCGACGCTCTACCACTGAGCCAACCGGCCAGGGCCCAGCAAAAAACATTTTGTCTGCACACTTGTGAAGAATGAGTGGAAGAGGCAAGGTCTGGGACGTAGAAGGCAGGGGTGGGGAAGAGGCAGTCATGATTGGGAATATTTTGCCTTTGGGGGGACCGGAGGACTGATAGGGAAAATCAGAAAAAAATATGTGAATAATTCTTATAGCATCAAGAAAGTCTAACATTCTAGAACTCTTCCTTGGAAACAGACTGTTTGTGTTAGGCAAGGAGGTAAGAGGAAAAGCTACATTAAAAGAATGACCCTGGCCTTGGCTGGTTGGCTCAGTGGTAGAGCGTCGGCCCGGCATGTGGATGTCCTGGTTTCAATTCCTGTCAAGGCACACAGGAGAAGTGCCCATCTCCTTCTCCACACCTCCCTTTCTCACTTCTCTCTCTCCTTCTCTCTCTCCCTCCCCCTCTCCCTCTCCCTCTCCCTCTATCTCTCTCTCTTCCCCTTCTGTAGCCACAGCTTGAATGACTTGACAACATCCGCCCTGGGTGCTAAGGGTGGCTCGTGGCACTAAAATAGCTCGGTTGCAAGCATGGCCCTAGATGGGCAGGATATCAGCCTCAGATGGGGGTTCCTGGGGGGATCCCAGTCGGGGCGCATGTGGGAGTCTCTCTATCTCCCCTCCTCTCACATGGAAAAGAAGAACCAAAGGAATTACCCTGACTGTTATGTTGAAAATTGATGGGAAGAAGATGAAGGCAGAGGCCGGGAGATTTGGAAGGCTAGCCCACACACTCAGGCAGAAGACTATGGTAGAGGTGATGGAATTGGTCTGAGTTTGGACAAAACCAGCAGAATTTGCTGATGAATGGGATGTTAGGTGTGAGAGGATGAGAGGAGTCATGGAGGGCACCAAGGGTTTCGAACTGATCTGTCTGGAAGAAGACAGGTGACTCCTTCTGGGATGCGGAAGACCATGGGAAGGGCAGGCTTCATGGGGGAACTTTTGTTAAGTACAAGCAGCAATTTTCAACTGGGGTGCCATAAGAATTTTTAAAACATGCAATACCTGAATATTTAGTCAGGAGCACTGACTTCCTTTCCTTTAGATTCTGTCAAATATAAAAATGATAACAGCCAACACAGCAATAGCCATTGGTGTAAATGAATCAAAATTAAACTATATATTTTTTGTCATATCAGCAGAAATTATATTTTTTGGTGTGCTGCAGAATTTTAGTCATTCATTTGTGTGTGCCTTGAGATGGAAAAGGTTGAACATCGCTGAGTTAGGAGTTTCCAACACATTCAGATGGAGGGGCTGGGTGGGCAGCCAACTTGACAGGGTTGGAGCTCAGGAAAGAGGGTGGCTCCAGAGACACAGAGTTGGGAGTCCTCACTGGTGTGCAGAAGATGTGTGAGTCATGGGCTGCCTGCCAGGGATGCCTTTGCAGGGAGGGCAGGGAACACACTGTGGGCACTGGGGCACTTCCACAGGGGAGACTGGGACAGAGCCTGAGAGGGTGGGAACCATCTAGTGAAGGGAAGGGCAGACAGACTGCAGTGAACTCAAGAGAGAAATGGAGATGGAGAATAGCAGACAGCCACAGCAAGCCTTTCCTGAGAGCTTTGCTCTATAGGAAAGCAGAGATCCGGGACGGTAGTCAAAGGGAATGTGAGGACAAAGGAAGATATTTTTTAAGATCACATCTGTATGATGATGGAGACAGTCCAGTAGAGAGGAGAAAATTGACAACATAGGAGAGAGATAAAATCACTGTGCGCTGTCTTCACAAAGGTGAGGAAAGAGGGGAAGAAAGGCATAGGGGAGGGTCACCTCCAGGTGGGAGTGGACAGCTTGTCTGGAGTCATGAGCAGAAGCGAACTGAACGGGTTCTGTTGTAGACAGTTTGCTGGGTTTGGTGAGAAATACAGATTTGGAGCAGGAGGTGCGTTATCATACACTCTTCAGGTTAGGAAAAAACAAAATAGTTTAAGCACCTGGGTTGGTGAATGCAGATTTGGGCTGTAGCTCCTACCCTTGGCCACTGGAGCTCCTCAGGGAAAATCTGAACAAATGCTGCTTGGCAGATGTAGTGACTCTCAGTAAATCATAACATTTTTGTCACTATAGTGGGGACAGCGATGTGTGTGTGTGTGTGTGTGTGTGTTACATATATATACATATATACATATATACACATACATACATATATTAGTCAGCCATAAAAAAAGAATGAAATCTTGTCATTTGTGACAAAATGAAAGGACCGACACGGTATTATACTCAGTAAAATAAGTCAGACAGAGAAAGACAAGTACCATATGATTTTACTTATATGTGGAATCTAAAACAAACAAACAAACAAACACCCTAACCAAACTCATAGACAGAGAACACATGATGGTTGACAGATTGGGGCTGGGGAGTGGGTAAAGGAGGTCAAAAGGTTAGAAAAATTCCCTCTGCCCACCACATTTTGCACCCAATCCTTTCCCCCCTGTTGGCCCCTTCTCCCCTTCCCATTCTCCCCTCAAGTAGGCAGTGACAGGTGACTACTTCCTGCTAAAGAGCACAAGATGTGATGTGTCACTTCTAGATTGGAGCACCATAAGGCCAGACACAACACTGCAGCTCCCTCTTCTGCTGCTGCTGTGGAGAAGGTGTTGTTCTGGGTCCTAAAGAGCTATCTGGAGCAGAGTCCCCCACCTCACCTCCTACCCTTACCCTCTCAGCCCAAGCCAGAAATACATCATGGGCTAAAGATAGACTGTGTTGCATCAGACCATTTCCATTTCAGAGTTAAAATGTTACCACAGCATAACCGAGCCTGTTACTAACCTAAGCATCACATTACCAGCCATCAATATAACAGTTCTGGCCGATTTTGGATTAAAGGCCCAACAATTTCATGAGAGATTCCTGTGATGCTGTAAACTTCTGGATGTTCTCGTGACGTTTTGCTTACACCATGAATGTGCCAAGGGGCAGCTCCATCTTTGGATAGTGTGCATTCTAAATCCAGTGCTTACCTTTCTTCACCTGGAAGGGAGGTGACAGGTGTCCTCCCTATGGAGTTTTCTTATCGATCATCTAAAAAATTCTTTAATTCTTGATTTTTAATGAAACAAAGGCTCACACCCAAACTGGTGGCAGAAATAGGAGAGGGAGGAATCAAAATACCCAAGATCCCCGGCCCTCTCTTCAAGCAGACAGCTGGTAGGCTGGCCTCTTTGGCAATCTGTTGCTGGGTACTTTTGCATTATATGGGCTGTGAGATCCTTGGGAAACCAGATCTTCTGTTTCATTGGAGAATTCTAAAATTGCAAAGACTAGGGAAAAGACTGCTCTTGATGGAGTTCACTAGTTAAGGGTGGGAAACCCAGGAACTCACCTCTTGCTTTCTGACTGCCTTGACCTGCCTCTTTCCCACCTGCCACCTACTGGTTCCCTGGAGAATACCATCCTCTTGCTCAGCGCTGGCCAAGAGGGCTCCAGTTAAGGTTATGGTTCTACCGTCTTTCCTGATCTTCATAGGATATTAGCTCTGGTAGGTGCCTTAGAGATCATCTAAGCAGATCAGGTAACAGAGACTGAGACCAGAGGCAAATGCCTAATCAGTGGTGGAGCCAGGCCTGAAGGAGGCTTTTATTTATTCTTCTCCCTCAGCACTCAACCCCATAATCAACCTTTGTTTTATGACTACTAAGTGCATGGCTGGGCTGTGCACTGCAGGGGAGATGGGAGACCCCTTAAGAAGCTTATGCTGAATAGGAAGGTGAGCAGCACACAGGCTGTAACAGAAAAGATTGTTCTGTGGTAGGCAAAAAGGAAGGACCAGGACATGGTACAGCCTGCCTTCCTGAGGCAGGGAAAGCTTCCCTCAGGGGTCACTTTAGGACAGGGGTTTCTTCTGCAGGTTAGTCTGGGGCAGGCCCAGGCAGGGGGCACCATGGGCAATGGTGTCTAGGGAAAATAGAGGCAGTCAGTTCCAGCCATCTCTTGGAGTTCAGCATGAAGTTGGAGGTGAAGGCAGGGCTAGCCATGGAGCGGACTGGCAGCTGGGGCCGGGGCCTCTGGGCCTGCACAGGTGTTTAGGCCAAGCATCACTGAAGGATTTTTCTTATTATGGGCAGTAAAATGAGCAAATTTATTTGTTCAATAGGTCTGTCTGGAAATAGTGAGAAAGACAAATTGGAAGCCAGTGAGAAAGAAGCAGGGAAGACCGTCAGAGTGCCATAGCAGCAGCCCAAGCAAGAGAAAGATGAGCTCTGCACCAGGACAGCAGTGTAGGTGTGAAGAATGGGAAGGGCATGTGAGAGACTTCAGCAGGCAGCACTGTATGCTGGAGAAGGTCCTTGAGTTACAGCTGGGGACACTGAGTGAGTGGTGATACATTCACTAACGTGGAGAAAATGTTGTGGATTGTAAATGGCAAAAAGCCATTGTAGATTCGAGGCTTAGCAAAAGGCTAAGTTCTGCCCCCATCACTTCCATTTTGGCAATGATGCTGAGTATTTTCACCCACTTCACTTGCTTCCTTAATTTGCTGGAAGCAATTTACATGCCTTTCCTCTTACTTTTTGTTTGTTCAGATGTTGGTAGATTTCACTTATGCATGGTGGGGGGGGGGGGGATTCCTGTTTATGCCTTGGGAGAGTTCCTGTTTTAGCCTCAGATGTGTAACTTTGTAACAAGAACTTTCTTGATTTGCATATGGTTATATAATAAAGCAAACTGGGGCTTTGGGGCACTCGGATATTGCCATCAGCATTTGAAGAGTCCTCCCGGTCCCATCCTTTTTTCTTAATAAGTATGTTTCCTTAATTCCGTACCATTATTAGGAGCCGCACTGGTCCACGGCAAGAAAGGAAAGGGTTTACAGGGTATGAAGGAGGGGATGGAAGAGATGATGAGATTAGGTGTAGACATGCTGAGTGTCCAGGAGCTAGGGGGCCAGTTAGGAAGTGACAGCCAATAGCCAGTTGGGTATATATGTGGCTCTAAGAAGAGCAAGGATGTAGATTCATACTTTACAGGTTAGGTGATGAACAAAATCATGGCCATGGGTGAAGTTGCCCAGGGAATGTATAAAGTGAGAACAACAGATCACAGAGGAAGCCTTTCCCAGGCTGGATTCTTCAGACAGCAACTTCAGAGAGTTGAGGCTGAATATTTATTAGAGTTTCCTTGGAATTGACAGCTATGGAAGAGAGGGAGGAGAGGTCATCTGGTTTTCATATACTCCCACCCTACTGGGAAGACCATGATGATACCTCAGGTCTCCAGATCTCTATTCCAACTCTGACCCTCATAATATTTGGGTCTTCCTCTTTCCCTAGTGTACTGTTACCTGAGTAAGTGGCCATTGGACCCTTTGTGGAAGCGCAAAGTGGTCACACTGTATATACTTGTCATGGTGCTGCAGGGAACCTGGCCACCTCTTCTGTTACTGAGTTCCAGGTCTGGAAACTGATCAAGAGACCATAAGACTTTTTCTGAGGGGGTGGGGGGATGACCACACTCAGCCTCCTGATCATCTGTCTTGATTTCTTCCGATGGTTCAAAGTGAATACTCTCCTTCTAGTAGACAGCTTCAGCTGACCTCCTCACCTCCCAGGTGCTCTGGAGCGAAAACAGCCCAACACAGTTATCCTGCATTGGGCCACCATGGCCCAGCCCTTTATCCTGCTGCCTCCATCAGCCACTGGATGCGGGCTGCCCTGGGAAATGTATGCAGTCTCTAAAGGAGGTTGCAGAAGAAGGCTTTCTGTGAACAGCATTTCCAGCAGCTGAGACAAGTCCTTTCTTGAAGGGGGATCTAGGCGGCATATCTCAGAGCTTACCAGTTGATGAAGTGAGGTTCCTGTGGATGTGGAGAAGGACAGGGTTAGAGCACAAGTGGGTAGATTAAACTTTGACATCTCCCACTGTCATGAGGAATAAAAGTAAGAATGTGATCAGATTAAGATGAGGGTTTGAGTAGAGATACAAGGAATTGGGGAAATTAGAGTTGATCACCTCTATTTTCTTTATAGAATCATAAGCAGGGGCATCTGCTGAACTTGGGCTTGGGAAGCATTAGGGCTTGAAAAGAAGAGTCCTTAAGATAAATGAGAGAGGACACAATCTAGGGGCTGCAAGGCAGTGTTTAAGGGGCAGCTGATGTTGAAGGGCATGACTGGGTCACCTGGTTTTCCCAGTGGTGCTTAGAGCTCAGATGTAGGAGAAAGGAACATGTTTCAACTTGTGCTAGGTAGGTGTGGGGGAGGACAGTGAAGCAATAGAATGTTAACTATTTAGTTTCCACAGACAGTTAAGATTCTTAAGATACAAACTTTCTATTTTAAAAATTGTATTTGCATTCTAGGCAGACAAAGCATTGGAAGATAATAGAGTGGAGGTGTGGGTGAGATCATCTGCTCCATTAGTTTAATTTATCAATTTATTCTTTTATGCATTATGCTTTTGGTGTTTTACCTATGAAATCTTTTTCTAAATAAAGGCCACAAAGGCTTTCTCCTAGAAGCTTTATAGTCTTAGGTTTTATGTTTGGGTCTATAAACCATTTGAATTCATTTTTGTGTATGATGTGACATATGAATTGAGGTTCATTAGAACTTAATGAAATGCAAATCACTGTGGGAAACAGTTTGTCAGGTTCTTGAAAAGTTACACATATGATATAACCATTTACTCCTAGGTACTCATCTACAAGAAATGAAAGCATATGTCCCTACAGAGACTTACTGGTACACATGTGTTGATAGCAGCTTTATTATAATGTCCCCAAATGGGAAACAGCCCAAATGAACATCAACATGTGAACGGATGAACAGATGGTGGTTTAGCCAGCCACACACTAGAATATTGCTCAGCCATAGAAAGGAACGAACTATTCATTTACCCTACAACCTAGATGAATCGAAATAACTATGATGAGTGAAAAAGCAGACAAAAATTTTATCTACTGTATGATTCCATTTAATAAAACTGTAGACAATGTAAACTAAGCTGTAATGACAAAATACATATCAGTGGTTGGGGTAGAGGCGGGAAGGATTACCAAGGGCTTAGGGTATCTTTGGGGATGGTGGACATGTTTACTATTTTGATTGTGGTTATGTTTTCATGGGTTATACATGTGTCAAAACTTTGATTTGTATACTTTAAATAGGTGCAGTTATTGTATGTCAATTATACCTTAATAAAGCTGTTTAAAAAATCGAACTGAAAATTAACTATTTATTGAATCATTGATAATTAGTAGAGAGAACAAACCTATCAAAATACCCTTTAAAATTTTATTTTAGTCAACTTAGATATATAAGATTTTAAAAGAACTTTTTTAAAGCACTTGTGACAGCTCTGATGTAAAACCCAACAACCAGTTATAACAGAATCTGTCAAAGTGGGCCCTGTTTTCTTTTAGCACAAACATTAGAACAAACAAACACTCCTTCTTACTACGATGAAGGCTTCCTTATTTCAACTCTGCAGTGCAGGGGTCGGGAACTTTTGGTTGAGCCATGAACGCCACATATTTTAAAATGTAATTTCATGAGAGCCATACAACGACCCGTGTACATTACGCATTATCCAATAAAAATTTGGTGTTGTCCCGGAGGACAGCTGTGATTGGCTCCAGCCACCTGCAACCATGAACATGAGCAGTAGGAAATGAATTGTAATACATGAGAATGTTTTATATTTTTAACATTATTATTTTTTTATTAAAGATTTGTCTGTGAGCCAGATGCAGCCATCAAAAGAGCCACATCTGGCTCGTGAGCCATATGTTCCCGACCCCTGCTGTAGTGCCTCAAAGTGACTAAAATCAAAGGGTCCTTCAACTGGGATGATAATGATCACCATCCACTCTACTTTCCATGTACTTGCTCATACTTTCCACTTCTCTGAGCGGCACTTATTCTTATGTCCATCTTGCAGATGAGGAAACTGAGTCTCAGAGAGGTTAAAAGATGAGCCCATGGCCCACGCTGATACACAATTGCAGTTTAGAGGGTCTGAGTCTGAAACAGTGCCCACCCATCCTCTCAACTCAGTTGAAACAATTTTCCCTTTCATAGGCTTTCTCCCAACATCGGTGCCATTCTTTATATTTTTCTAAATGTATGTATTGATTTTAGAGAGAGGCAGGGAGAGACAAACAGAAACATGGATCTGCTCCTGCCTGTGCCTTGACCCGGGATGGCGTTGCCATTGTTAAGGCTAGTGCATTCCAGGCTTCCCGGAGGTACAGGGCTGCCAGGAGCAGGAAGCAATGAATGCATAACCAAGATGGCATGAGGGGAGTCAGGGTTGTCTTTGTGGGGCGTGTCGCGATGTCGGAGCCGAGGCGGCCAGCTACTGCACCTGAGCGCCACCAGCCTGCACTCACTGGGGTGGGGGAGGCAGAGAACAAGTCACCGCCCACGCCGACCCTGCCCCAGTTAAGAGACGAGGGCGGGCTTTCCCCGCCATTGTCTAACAACTTACGGACCCGGGAGAGAAGGGGGCGAGCCTGCAGCGCCATGGCTCAGTCCGCAAAGCCAGGGCCAGGTGCCCAGCCCAGCCCAGCCCAGCCCCGCCTCGCCCCGCCCCTGCTCACTCCAGCGTGCGCAACTCCCACGACCCACTTCCTGGGCCTTCGGGCCCGCCCACACCAACCATGCCCCGCCCACTCCCCGGGTCGCTTAAAATCCCCCCGCCCACTCCCGTGGCCTAAAGCGAAGGCGCGCTCCGTCGCTCGGCGCTCGGCTGCTCAGGTCTAGCCTGATCGGCGACAGCGGCGGTGACCGGAGTCGCGGCGCTGGTGGGCTGGGGCCGGCCGGGCGGCATGGAGGGGCTGCGAGCTGCCGCGGGCGGGGACGTGTCCCTGCACAACTTCAGCGCGAGGCTGTGGGAGCAGTTGGTCCACTTCCACGTGATGCGGCTGAAGGACTCGCTCTTCCTGTGGGTGGGGGCCACGCCGCACCTGCGCAACCTGGCGGTGGCCATGTGCAGCCGCTATGTGAGTGCGGGTGGGCTGGGATGGTGGGGGGCAGTTGGGGGTGGGGGCAGAGGCAGAGCTGCGGTGGAGGGGTGCGGTCACTGGGCGGCCGGGCCAGTGCGGGGCTCGGGGCTCGGCCGGTGGCGGAGCGACGCGCGCCCGGTGCCCGCTGGGGAGGCCGCGGGTTCGGCTTTCCACAGGTTGCAGGGGTGGCCTTCTGGGCCCGCGGGGGTTTTGGGTGTCTTAGGGAACAGGGGTCGGTCTGGACGTGCGCCACCTGGAGGGGAGCTGTGTGCGGCCAGGCCAGCACGTGGGACCCCAGGCAGGCCCCTGCCGTGCAGTCCCGCCACTCTGGGGCTCCTTCTCTCTCCCATATCTGTAGTTGGAGTGCCCGGGGGTTTCATCGTGGGACCTCTGCCATCCGGTCACTCTTGCGCCCTGGGGGATGGCATCTGCCTCTTAGTTTTCACGCTCTTTCTGTGTTGCCCACACCGATATCTATCTGTGCTTCCAGTACAGACCTCTTTCCTTCACACTTCTGTATGTTCACTTGTAAGTCTATGGGCATCTCATAATAAACATATTCAAGTCTAAACTCGACCTTAAATCTGCTCCTCACAGCCAGCGCCTCTCTGTTATGGTAACTGCTCTGGAACCTAGGAGTCACCCTTGAGACCTCTCTTCCACACCCCACACAGGAGTGGCGGTCAATCTATGAGCACTGCTCTCAGTCAAAGCAGACGTGAGTCAACGTTCAGTGAGATAAGTCAGAGAGAGAAAGACAAATACTGTAAGATTTAACTTATGTGGAGTCTAAAACAAACCCAAAAATGAACAAACAGTCCAAAACAGAAAAAGACTCATCCAGAGAACAAAATGATGGTTGCCAGAGGGGGTACGGAGTGGGGGATGGGTGAAAAAGGTGAAGGGGAATCATAGTTACAAAATAAGTAAGTCATGGGGATATAATGAGGCTTATTGTGGTGATTGTATAGTAAGGTTTACAAATGTACAATTACTATGTTGTACATCTGAAACTACTGTATGGCAAATATACTTAAAAAAAACCACCCAAAACATACAGGGAATCCAATCACTTGTCACCTTAAGGCAGGGGTTGGGAATCTATGGCTCATGAGCTAGATGTGGCTCTTTTGATGGCTGCATCTGGCTCGCAGACAAATCTTTAATAAAAAAAAATAAAGCGTTAAAAACATAAAACATTCTCATGTATTACAATCCATTCATTTTCTACCACTCATGTTCATGGTTGCAGGTGGCTGGAGCCAATCACAGCTGTCTTCCAAGACAATACCAAATTTTTATTGGATAATGTGTAACATACATGGGTCGTTGTATGGCTCTCATGGAATTACATTTTAAAATATGTGGCGCTCATGGCTCTCTCAACCAAAAAGGTTCCTGACCCCTGCCTTAACATCTGCCACCTGGGCCAGGGTTGCAGCATCTCTCCTCCTTGGCTGATTCCCCTTTTTGCTTCTGTTCAGTTTCTTAGAGCTGCTGTAACAAAATGCTATAAACTGGGTGGCTTAAAACAACAGAGCAGTTCTCCCACAGTTCTGGAGGCCAGAAGTCTGAAATGCAGGTGCTGTCAGGGGTGGCCCTGGAGGCCGAGGGATAATCATCCCCTGCCTCTCCAGCTTGTGGCATTGCCAGTTTTCCTTCGTGTTCCTTGGCTTGCGGCTTCATCACGCCAGTCTTTGCTGCTGTGTCATGTAGCCTCCTCTGAATGTCTGTGCATTTTCTTTTCTTACAAGGGCATCAGTCATAATAAATTAAGGGTCCATTCTACTCCAATATGACTTTAACTTAACATTTTAATTATTTCTGCAAAGACCCTGTTTCCTAATAAAGTAACATCACAGGTTCTAGGAGTTAGGACATGGATATGTCTTTTTGGAGGACACAATTCATCCCACAACAGTGCTTTATGGCTGGTTTTCCATGGGGCAGCAGACTGCAGTTAGATGTCATTCCTCTGCTCCAGGCTTTTCAAGAAAGAAACTCAGAGCACAGTCCAGAGACTGTAGTGACCTTCCAGGCCCTAGCACTTGGGAGAGCTCCCCTGCTCACACCCTGTCCACTCACTGGCCTCTCAGATGCTCTGGCACACTAGCATACCCCAGCTGTTGCTCCCTCTGCAATTTATTGTTAGTGTTGAGGTTTGTCTGTTTTACGGGTTTTTGTATCCCAAGTGCTTGACAAGTTGCTCATTAAATCCCTGTTGAATGTACGAGTGAGGAACTCTCAGGGAACTCCCTTTTGCTAGGGAAGACTGCCAGTAGCCCTCAGCAGCTGGGCAGTGAGTATTGTGATCTCTGAGGGTCCCCAGGGATTGTGGGAAATCAGAGGAGGAAGTAATCAGGGAGGACCTTGGCAAAGCTTTAGGAAGGAGATAGCATCCACATGGGACTTCTGGATGTCCACACAGTGTCCCTCTTTTAGCTGCCTTTCTCACATGCCTTTTTCCTCACTGTTCTTTTTCTGGTTGTGTTTTCTTTCTTTTTTAGGGAGTCGCAGCAGGTGGGCCTTTGGCAGGTGACAATTCTAGGTCTTTTGGATGAGGCTCTAACCAACCGAGCTGTCTGGTTGGGGCACCAGGGCTGCTTTCATTGGAGGATGGGAGGAGGGCCTAGAGGGGCAGGGATTGTGAGGAGGGCTCTGTGTTTGGAGGGCATGGTGCCCTGGAGCCAGCGTACCTTCTATCCTAATCCTAATGCTGTAGTCACAGGCTGCATGTGTAGTGTGTAAGGCTGTGGCCTTTTGGGGCCCAGGGCTGCTTGTTGGTAAGACTAGGCATAGATTCCTTGACTCAGTTTCAAGGCTCCTCCTGTAGGTGGTTCTGGTGGTTTGACCACTTGATAGTCATAGCTCTTAGTAGGGTGTATTTTCTCAACTGGAAAGTCACCTTACATCAGGATCACAGCAGGAAAAGGGAAAGGAACCATTTGCACTCACTGACCACAGTGTGCCAAGAACATTGCCCTCCAGGGGCAGAGGACTGGGCCTGCTGGAGAGTAGAGGCACAGGCCATAATTTAAGATAGGGAAACTGGTTCCTGTGGGATAGGGCTCCACACACTATAGCCTGGGGGCTGGCCCTGTTTACTTTTGTGATAAGGTTTTGTTGGAACACAGCTGTGCCCATCCATTTAGTAGGGTTCGTAACAGCTTTTGCACTTTGATGGCAGAGTTGAGCAGTTGCTCCTGGACCTTGTCATCCATAAACACTCAACTGTTTACTCTCTGGCCCTTCTTGGAGAAAGTTGACTGGCCCATGAGCAGAGGATGGCACTGAAGGGCCTTTGAAGTCTCCCCTCCTCCTGCCTTGCCCCCAAATCCTCACACGTAAGACTGGACCATGGAGAACAAAACCATACAACTGTGCTGCCTTCCAGCTGGCCCACCTGGCATCGGGCAGGTCTGGTTGTGCCGAGAGAAGCTGAGAGCTAGGATGATGTGGTCTCCACCAGCATGGGGGAAACAGGCCTTGGACCATGATAGAGGGCCCTTTGTGTTCAGATCATTGAGGATGCATCTGGCCCACCTGGGTGCGTGGAAGGTGGTCCTCCGGCCACCCTGAAATCTATATACAGCAAATTCATTAATTAAGACCATGTTTTTATATCCTTTTAAAGAAGAAGCCTGTAGTAAATGCTTTCATTCTTACCATCTTTTACAGATCTAGACAAATTCATTCTCATATTGAAGTCACTTTGAACTCTTAGGAGATAAGGAGCAGTCTCTGATCTGTGCTCTGCTTACAGTACAAGTAATTTCAGCCGTATTATAAGTTATCAGCCTTTTTCCTTTTAAGCTAGACATTTTCAGTGATAAAGGGGATTGCTTCCAATGGAATTGGAAGTAAGATTACCTCTAGATTTCAGAAGGGCCACAGTTATTTATCTTTAGTTTTATTTCTTCTTGTCTGAAATGATAATTGACCAAGCATATTCAAAAGTTTTTATTGTCATTATTTGGACGCAGATGGCTGGTGCCGTTTTGCAAAGTCACAGGGCCTTTGTTGCCCAGACAGCATTAGGGCAGTGGCACTGTGCATCCTCACAGGTCCCTGGGAGGAGAGCAGGTGTCCTGCATTCTCCACTGGCCCCACTGGGGCAGGAGGAGCCTGGTGGCACTGGGCACCCAGGCTCTGATTGCTCTCTTCCGGCTGTGGCCTTAGTGATCTTGTGTGCTTCCCTCCTGGTTGTAACATTGCCCTTCAGAGTGCTCTGGAGCTTCCAATGCTGAACCAAGCCCTTTATGTGCAATAAGTCCTCGAGCTTGCTGACAGCACTGTGATGCCAGGTTTCAGTGCCTTCAGCTTGCCCAGCTTTAGGACCTCATATGCTTAGAGGGCCAGCCTGCCTGGCTGCTGACACAGGTGCCAGACCTTCTCTGGTGAGTGTGTCTAACCTCCCAGGGCCTACCCTGACCACCCTCATGGAGAATTGGAAGCAACAGAAGTTTGGCTAATGGGAAAGCAGCGTAGCACTCTCTGTTTTCCTTTTAGGATTCCATCCCTGTGTCCACTTCCCTCCTCGGAGACACTTCCAACACGACATCCACTGGCCTTGCCCAGCGCTTAGGTATGTACCCATGGCTAGTGCTGCAAGAGGGGCCTCACTGTTTGAAGGCACCACGAGGCAAGTCACTTTAGCAATAAAGAATCTTTATATTGAGCGATAAGTCCACTGACGACTGTATGGTAAGCCCAGGCCTTTGTGCCCTGTGCTGTGTTTCCTTTAGGAGGGTACATCCATGCCCTCGGTGCCACCACTGCCTCAGGGCCAGCATGCCCCCTCAGGGGCTGTGCCTCGGCTGCTGTCTGAGTTTATGAGTGACAGGTGATTTCACTCCTTTCTGTATGCACATGACCTTATGGGGAGAGAGTGTGAATGATGTCCACAGCACCCAGTGCAGTAGCTGCAGGTACCCTCCTGGACCTTTTGGGGACTCAGCAGAGCCTGTGGAGCACGGTGCCAGCACTGTGCAGTGGGGACTGTCCTTCACTCCCTGTGATGTTCAGAATTCAGAAAGGAGACTGGCCCAGCCTGAGTATGGCGTAGAGTGGGTGTTAAGCAAGACTACGAAGATGAAGGTTCCACCCCTCCTACGCTCCAAACACAGGGTAGTTTTAATAAGGACGGCAAATATTCTGCCCTCAGGCAGTGTGCATGGTCCCCAACTCATCTCGGGTTGCTCAGGGGCCTTGAACAATCCCCTCAGTCCTGTCCTCTCATTCTTCGTGGTCACCAGCGTTCCTAGCCAGTTCAGATCTAGAGCCCGTGTCCTGATGCTGGGTATTTGGTGAATGAGGACCAACCCCGATATTTTAGTTGCGTTGACAGTTCTGTCCACTTGATCCCTGATAAGTGATTTATCATTCTCTCTGCACTGCACCCACGCCGCAGAGGTCCCACACAGTGCAGGTGGAGCGCGGTGTCACAGACCGGTTGAGGATAGCTCATTCTAGACTCGCCACACTGAGCTCCATGCGTGAATAGGGTGGGGACCGTGAGGGCTGCTCTGCAGCATTTTAGGAATATCCACTGTACTTCCTCTTTAGCTTGAAATTAGAGAAACCCAATTAGTTTTTGGTAACTTTTTATTAGGAAATAATTTTAAATTTATAGAAAAGTTGCCAAAAAAGATGCAGAGTTCCTGCTCAGCCTGCACCCAGACTTCCAGTCATTGTCATTGCCTCACCATGTTTTTTTCTGAACCATACAAATGTAAGTTGAAGACACGATTTGCTCCATGTGCTTCACTGTGTATTGCCAGCGTTTCAGAGGTGACACGCCTCTATCTCACAGACCACTGTGTGCCCTACCTCGTCTGGTGAAGGCGTGGGGTGTTCACAGTTCTAGCGCCAGAGACTGGCTCTGGATTACTACAGTGTGGGTGTTGGGAGCTCATGTGGTGTGCCATGAATAAGTTGTTTATTCCAAAAGCAAAAAGATCAATAAGATGGGCTCAAGAGTGTTCTTAGGATGGAGGTGTAATAGTAGTAGCTTGTGTGCAAAAAACTAGGTTTTTTTGCGTTTTATGCAAATGTTTGGACTTTTAAATTAACATTTTTCTCCTGTGGTTTACATCAATTTATAATGATCTACATCAATTGAAATAAAAGATAAATGAAAAAATAATATCCTTACCATCTTATTAAATTCAGTTATTAATGAAGGTTTCTATCCTGCCTATATTAGCAGGAACTGGCAGCTCACAGCCATTGCCCAGTAAGGACAAGCACATGGAAGCAGCTTGAAAAACCAGTGGTGTGATGTGGCTGCTGGCATCACCAAGGGCTGGTGACGCACATAGTGTTGCGGTCACAAAGGGGCTGTCCAGCGCAGCTCTGTGCTGTTAAAATGTATTCGTATGCATTATTATTATTATTATTATGCACATTAGTTGAAAATGCATCATTAACCGTTGTCAGTTGTCTAGACGGGGTAGTGAGATGAGAGCAGTGTGCTCAACAGTATTTTCTATGGGGGATGAAAAGAAGTTGGGAAAGAGATGATCTAGACTAGGATTCAGAGGAACCCTGGAAGCATTGGAGGCTGTGGTGTGGATGGGGACCCCCTTACTCTGTGTGGCCTGGAGGCAGACAATGCAGGCAGACACAGTTTTGCTCCCTGTAAGACCCTGTCTTAGCAAGTAAAGCGATTGGAATCAGAGTAGCCACTCTTGGGGACAGGGAGTTTTCTGCCCCTGAAAGAAGGCAGCCTGAGTGGGTGTGACTCAACAGGCTCCAGCCTCACTTTTCCTCAGCACCTTTTTGCCTTTGATGGTGGGGTAGGCGTGGTCATCTGAAGTCCTTGGGGTGGGAGGCAGCACACGCCTCCATGGGGAGGAGGGTTTGCACCTGCCCTGTGTGTGGTGTGCGGCCAGGGGAGAAGGCCCAGCTCTGGTGTGCTCACAGTACTGACTGGCGTGAGGCTTACTGCCCTACTCATCTTCAGGGTATGTGTCTTGTCCTTCATACTGATCTCTACAGCTGGAGCCACACCCTAACTGTTACATACGTTAGACATCAAATTGGAAATGGACATTTGTGTGTATATGTGTATTTGCGCACACATAGTTCTGTATGTGTGTGTGTGTCTGGGTATGCACAGAAGTGAAGAAATTGGAATTATCTCTGGGATAAGAGTAGAATTAGTAGAGGGCAGTCCTAAAGGAGAACTGTAATATTTTAAATACTTGACTATTAGCGGTGTTTTAGGGAAGTGAAACAGGTAAACAGCGGTGTGAGGGGACAGTGGGCCTTAAATGTTAGTGCTCGGATCCTTTGGAGGGCTCCAGGCCTTGATTGCTGGCCCCAATGCCAGCCTTTCTAATTCAGTGGCCGGGGGTGGGTGGAGTGGCAGGACCTGAGCATGTGGAGATCTAACGGGTCTCCAGAGAATGTTTCTGGTGTGGGCACCACCCTCTAAGAACCACTATTCTAGAGATGTCGGGAAGGTCCAGATGACTAGTTTGCATTTGCAGCAGCTGTCTCTGAAATCATAAAAATAGAAGACAGACTCCAGGCATACAGAGCCTCCAGGTATTTCATCATGGCCGTGTCAATGTGTTTTCTCTTTTTAGCCAGGAAGACCAACAAGCAGGTGTTTGTCAGCTATAACCTACAAAACACAGACAGTAACTTCGCATTACTTGTAGAAAACAGGATCAAGGAAGAAATGGAGGCTTTTCCCGAAAAGTTCTAGCAGAAGTGAGGATTTGTAACTTACGTACGGTGTACATTAAATAAATGAATTGGATTTCACTGTTTGTCACCAGGTTAATGTGTTTACATTTTGTTTTCAAAGGGTTAATCTTACTGATGTCCCTTCATTCCTTCACTAGACTGTGAGCCCAGCACTGTAACTGACCAAGCTGGGGAAGAGGAAAAGCAACATGGGCCTTAGGTGCCTTGTGATTGTTCAGTAACAGAGAGAGGGATTAAGGTGGGATTTTGTTGGGCTTGAAAGGGGCTAATTGGATTAAAGGGTTAAATTAGTCATGACTAATATCCGTTCCCAGTTAAAACTGAGGTAATAAGCCCTTCCCCTGGCTGTCTCTTCTCTGCTCTCCCTTAGGCCTGGGGAGCCCCACTCCTCACTGTGCACTGGACTTGGGGTCTTGGTGAAGTCTCTAACTTCTCTGGGCCCTGTTTCCTCACCTATAAAATGGAAATAATCTCCACTCTGCTGGGTTATTTTTAGAATTAAATACACATACTTTGCAAACTATAAGTGCCATAGCAATTAAGGTGTCGATTATGGTTTTAGCTACTTCATATTTATGGCTCCAAATGCTTCCTGTTGTCATTTCCTTGTCTCTCTTTTCTTTCCCCCAAGTCTCAAATACTTGCTTTGTTCATCTTTAATCCTTAGCCTTTTTCTGCCTGCCTCTTGAAGTGGATTCCAATCTTACTAGTACCAAATGCTGCATGTTTTTTTTTTCATTCTTTTTTTCCAAAAGCCAATATTTCATGGGTCAGTGGTTCCTAACCTTGGCTTCACATTTGAATGTCTAGGGAAGTTGTCACAGATTGCCTATACCTGGCCCTTCCCTAGAGACTCAGGGCCTGGGGCCCAGGCTTTGGCAGGTTGGAAAGTCCCCTAAGTGCTTCTCAGCACAGGCAAGGTTGAGGACCACTGGCAAAGAACTTTCTAATCTTCGGGAGTCATTCTGGACTACCTGAACTGATGGTTTAGGGCTCTGTGACACTTTCATACAGTTTCAAAAGGCACTGAGCCAGTGGTAAGCAGCCAGGGATGGTGACAGTTTGGCCAGGACATAGAGCAGGGGTCTCAAACTCGTGGCCCGCCGAACAATGTTGTACTGATTTTTTTTTGTTTTCAACTGCAGTGAGAAAAGTGTTGCGTAACAGTTGCCTTTTGTAGACCTAGTGCGGCCCGCCGAACGGCTGTGATCTTGCTCTGCGGTCTACATGCTAAGTTGAGTTTGAGACCCCTGACATAGAGGTATTTCAGAGGAGTATAGCTGGGGTGTAAGGTGCTTCCCTCCTCAGCAGACTTCCTGTGCTGACCTCCTAGGCCTCTGCTGGCATCATTGGGGCTGGGAAGCACAGTGGGTACCTCTCTAGGAAGAGTAAGTAACAAAATCAGGGCTATGGAGAGAAGAGTGGTATAAAACTTTATTAAAGAAACATTGTTTTCTTATTAAAAAATACTACATTAAACAAGAGCATTTTGGGTTGTCAGTTATTCCTCACAGAATCACAGTAGAAGATAACCATTTCTCCACCTCTCTAGGAACTTGCAGACCACGTTTCCACAGGATACCCACCATACACAAGAGAAGAGAAGGACTCCACTTGACAGCTGATCTCCGCTTCTTAGGGGGCCTGAGGATGGCTCTAAGTGAACAGTTTATGATTAGTCCCATCTCTGCCCCTGCCTGCCTTTGAGACTTGGAGTCTGCAGGCAGATGAGAGGCCACCCACCATTCCCAGGCTGACAGTTTACAGAGGCGCTAAAACAGGGACGCAGCGAGATCTGAATAAAGAATTTTTATTACTTGTCAATGGTCATGAAATGCTCTTCACTGGATACCATCAGATGAGGTAGGGAAGACATTCCAGAGGAAATTAGGTGATGGGGCAACACTTTTATTTCTGTACATTTACGTACAAATCTCCCCCAAAGGGTACAACAGATGTGACATCATGCATACATTTGGCTTTGAATGACAACTCAGAACTAGATTTGGGCTTGTGCTATGATTGAGCACCTCCAGAGTAATCCCGGTTGACGTGTACAGAAACATGGTTCTGACTTAGAAATCTCAAGTGTAGGGGTGGCAGAAAGGACAGGGAGGTGTTCCTGCTGGGCATAACACTGCTGCTTTTCCAAAATACAATACAGCCAAGCAAGGTGTCCTTTAAAAGAAAGTCAAGTATGGGCCTTTCCCAGCACGTGCGCGCCTGTGCACCCTTTAGGGGCTGGGCGGTGTGGTGGTCACAATTCATTTTAATGGCACTTCAGTCATTTCTTGTTTGGTTCTAGGAAGTGGTATTGTTTGAGTGCAGTACTTCCTTTACGAGGTTTATTTTTGCTTCCTGTTCTGTGGCCAAAACAACTTACCAGCCCTTTTCCTCTAATTGTGAGTAGTTATACTCTTAGAAAACAAAACACGTACAATCTTTTTCCTATTAGGTCTTGGGTGCTAGTACTGCAGGTATTTGATGAAAGTTACTGACTTCTGGAAAAGAACGAAGAGCAGCCCAGCCCTGCCTCAGGTGTCCACATTTGTGCACAACTTCGATTGAAAGGGGGCCACAGCTCCCTGATAGGATGGCAGGATGCAGGAGGGGCTGGTGGAGGAGAGGCCTGGAGGTGTCTCCCTGGGTGGGGGACGGGTAGGTGGTGGGGAAGTAGACTTGAAATGGCAGGTGCCTGAGAATTGTTTCCCTACTGACCACTAAGGAAACAGGCCTGAGGAGTCCAAGCACGACCAGCTGGTGGCTGTGGCACTCCCTATGCAGAGCAGGGCAGGACTTGACGAGCCTAGGGCTCTGTGGGCCCTTGCTGCCTTGCCCAGTTGGTGTGGGATTTCATGGGGCTCAGCCCACAGGGGAGCTCAGCCCACAAGGGAGCCCCATGACTACTGCCTTGACTACATTTCATAAGCTGTACCTCAAGAGCTTTGGATATCCTTAAGTTACAACAGAACCAGCAACATAAGAGCTCAGCCTGATCCCGAGGCTGCTGGGAGGGAAGAGCTGTGGGACCTCTGCCCAGAGACATCACTTGCTGATTGTTGGCAAGGCGACTTCATTCACGTCCGCTAGACCTCAATCCCAAGAGCTCAGTCCTCCCAGCTACTTCTAGTCGTCCTTGAGTTAGTCCTGATTGCTGAAGGGACAGTGCTGACTATCCACTGGACCAGTGCTTCTATTGTCCTTTCAGATGGAGAACAGAGACCTAGGAACAGGAGTCTGTAAGTGCCGTGCCCTGCCGTGGCCACTCGGGGGATCACCGGCAGTACCCTACAGCTTCGCTCCACTGCTTAAAAGAAGGCCTCTGCGATCTGAGTGAACACAAGTCCTTTCATACTACAGTAGAGGGTCCAAAAGGTGTCCTAATGCTGGGATGATGGGGACATATACCTGGCCAGGTACAGGACCTCACTGGCTCCTTCCTATCTTCCTCACTGCCCAGTGACTTGGCTGCTCCATTTATCATGTCCTGGACTTAATTGGTCTTGCTGCCAGGTGGCTTTGTAGGAAATACTTTTTTTTTTCTTTTTTTTGTGAGAGAGATGGGGACAGATAGGGATAGACAGACTGGAAGGGAGAGAGAAGAGACACATCAATTCTTCATTGAGGCACCTTAGTTGTTAATTGATTGCTTTCTCATATGTACCTTGACTGGGACAGGGGGTCTGAGTGACCCCTTGCTCAAGCCAGCAACCTTTGGCTCAAGCCAGCGAACTTTGGGCTCAAGCCAGTGACCTCACGCTCAACCTGGTGAGCCCGCACTCAAGCCGGTGACCTCGGGGTTTTGAACCTGGATCTTCTGCGTCCCAGTCCAATGCTCTATCCACTGCGCCACCGCCTGGTCAGGCTATAGCAAATACTCTTAAAAAAGGCAAAAGGTATTTCACAAGTTTGGCACGCAAAGGCTGCACATTTGTAAAGAAAGTCCTTTTTAAAGTAAGGTGAATGTGGACAAACATGAGACAGTGACAAAAAAAGATGAAGGAAGGCGAGGATGATCTGGGCTTGGAACGGGAGACTGGCCAGATGGCCTTCCTTCTTAGGCATGGACCCTTTGGGCTGGAGAGCCCAGGCCCCATCGGTTCGGCAGAGAAAGTGCAGTGTACTCACTGGAATCACAAATGCTTGCAGGTTTGTTCACCTCCTCCCCATGTTTTTATCAAGTTAGCAGGGTCCTACTGATGTCCACCAGATTTGGAGGAGAGTGATGGGTAGAGATAGTAAGAAACAGACCAGGTGGAAAGCTAGAAGGGGAGAAAGGGAAGTTAACCCTTTTCCAGGCCCTTTGAGGTCACCTAATTCAAACCCAAGACTACGATTTCCTTGGAAAAAATAGCCCATGGCAAAGACATCACAAAGTGGGGTGGGGGGTGGACAATTCTAGGAAGAACCCAGGCAGTCTAAAAAGTCAGATGCCTGTATTGCCACAAGGTGGCGCCTACCTGCACCAAAGAAGCTTGTTTCCTTAGTGGCCCCTGAGTGCCCTTGAGAAGGCCCTTCAAGTTTCCTCTGAAACACTTCTCAGACAGGTGGGGGAAGCCTGCCCTGGATGGGAAGAGGAAGCCTTCACAGTGTGGGACAAAATAAAGAACAAATGTAAAACCCTTGGATAATAGGGGTAGGGATGGGAGTTGAGCTTTGGTGAGTTATTGCTTTCTCTTAATTGGTCTTGATGCTTTAAGAGGCAGAACGTCAATTGGACTAACCTGTGAGCATCCCACCCTTTGCTCTAAGTCCCACCTCTGTGCTGGCGGAAAGTGGCAGGAAGCAGGCAAAGGCAGGAATGAGGGGGCACTGCTCCACAGGCCTTGCAGTCTCTCAGCGTGAAATCAGCGAGAGCTGAATCATCCAAGCTGGTGATGTCTACGTGGTGTGTGCTCCAGGTGTGCGTGATGGGCCCTGTTAGGGAGGGCACCCCTCCTGCTCTCCAGTGGGCTCGCCATAGTCGTCTAGTTCAGTTCTTGTCCCGTAGGTTTCAGTTCAGAAAGTAGCCATGTTTTCAAGTAGTGCTGGGAAAAAAAAGCTGATTGTGGAAGAGGTAACTTTCCTGCTAAGCCTGAGAAGGAGTATTCATGCTAACGTCTCGGACCTCCACACATCTACGAGCTGTGAACTTGACGAGGCAAACTTGTCAGAGAACCAGAGGCATGATCAGGAATTATTTTTAAGATTTGTAGTGAAATGTTTTAAGCCTTTCCTCAGTTTCCAGCATCACATACAAAAGAGATGTTTTCGAGGGGAAAGACCAGGCTGGGTTTAATGGTGCTTGCGAGCTGCTTTCCCCCCAAACATGGGACAGAAGCTCTGACCTTACAAACAGAAGGAAACGTCACAAACCGTAACAAACTCTCTGGCAACACCTTGTCATATACAGGTCACATCTGAACCACAGTGAGGACCGCTGCGCGGGCGGGTCTGCGAACGGGCGGCCGGCAGGGGACGCTGGGTTGCAGAGGCGGGCCTGCGGGGACACTGCCGCGGCGCTGGGGACTTCCAGCGTCTTCTCGGGTCTTCTTCTAAGGAAGTGGTTCCATTTCAGGTTCAGTGAGAGGAAGGGGAATAAAGTGCTTCTCGTAAAAATGACCAAAATAAATATAAACATTTAATGGCAGAAAAGAAAGTCTAATTTCCAAAGAGTCAGCTTCCTCGCACACGACCCCCCGAGTTTGGGAAAGAGCCCCCCCCCCCACGCCTGCGGCAGAGCCCGCTCCCCGCCCTCGCGTCCCCGCGCGCGGGGTCCGGCCCGGACCTGCGCATCCGCTCCGGGGGCCCAGGCGCCGGGACCTGCGCGCGCCTCCCGGGACCAGGCAGCCCCCCGACTTCCAGAGCCCAGGCGCCGTCAGGGCAGGCCGTGCCCCGAGCCGCGAGCCCGCACGCCGTTGGCTGTGGCGCCGTCGGGCAGCGCGTCCCCCGCAACAGCCGCCTCGTGCAGGCCCGAGTAGTCCTTGAGCTCGGCGTTGGTGAGCAGCAGCGGCTGCTCGCCCTTCTTGTGTGGGAGGAGCGGCTGCCGCGTGTAGTGTTCCCCGTTGGCGATGTTCTCGGGCAGGCTCTGGTCTCGGCTCTCAGGCAGCAGCAGGATGCAGATGATGCAAATGAGCGTGCAGCAGGCGAAGATGATGTGGTGCAGGAAGTAGCCTTTCTGGTTGTGCAGCTCGATGATGGGCGCCGTCAGCATGCCGAATCCCGCACTGGCCAGCACCAGCCCCAGCCCACCGCACCTGCAGGAAGGCAGAGCGCACACGGTTAGCGTCTCTGGCCACACCCGGCGCACAGGGACACAGTGGTTCCCAGGGTGTGGATGCAGGGCAAGTTCATGGCCCACCTGAAAGTCTGATTGGGCGTGGGCACCGGGCGAGGCCCCACACCGGTCCATCCCACATGAGGGATATCCCAAGCGCCTTCACCTCGACCATCTGTACACCGCCTCTAGTTCACTTACTGTTTTCCTTTGTTTATTTTGAAAGACAACTTTATAATATCACTGTAAATGATAATACAGTTGTTTGCCTTGTCTCAGAGAGCAGAACCAGACCAGTGGGCAGTATCACTTGCCATAAATAACATATATATAGTGAAAAAGAAGGTACTATAAATTTTGCTATTTTCCCATGGTTTGCTCTTTATTTAGAAAAACAGTTGTTGTGGGAGATGCAGGAATTAGACCTTGCCACGATCAGAGAGATCTGAAGATACTTTTAAAAACAGTAAATTTCTCACTGTGAATTGATGTTTTTTATTGTTATGTCCCATGTATTTCCTAAAATCATTCTGCACACCACCATGGAAGTGTCCCATCCCTGGGAAATGTATCAGAAACCGTGCACTGATGGGGAAATTCACTGCAGCACTGAACTCAAAAGGTACTAACAGCTTAAGCCACTTCTCTGCACTCCTCTGCCGTGGGAGGGAACCTACCAAAAGTTCTGAGGGCTTTAGTAGGTACATGACACCTGACAGAGCCATTATCACCCTAAAGTCTAAAGACATAAAAGTGTGTTACTGGGGGGAAAGGGTTACATGGACACTGAGAAAGCAGTGCTGTGCTGGGCTGTAGTAAAGAGGATCAGGTAGGTGCTCAGGTGACAGGAGGTAACACAAGGCTGGCTGGTTTCAGAGCTCTAGGCCGCAATGAAGGGCCCAGTGAGGAAGCCTTGGCTTAAGGAAGGGGAAATAACAGTTGTTTGCCTTGTCTCAGAGAGCAGAACCAGACCAGTGGGCAGGAGGTTCAGGGATGTGGATTTCAGTTGGTTTAAATGACTTTCAAATGGAGCTGCTCAATCGCTAGGTACTGCCCTTTAGTGAATTGACCTTTATTCTTGGATGTGCTTATTAGGCAGAGGGGCTGAAGGGGAGGTGCCCTGCCCTGTGTAGAGACAGGTATGTGAGCTCCCAGCTCCCGAGCATCCTGTGATTCCCTTGGTGACACTGTAGGTGCCAGTAACTCACAAAAATATTGTTCTTCAAGGACATAAGATACAAGATCAACATACAAAAGTCAACTGTATGCCTGACCTGGAAGGCTGAGGTCGCAGGTTCAAAACCCTGCGCTTGCCAGGTCAAGGCACATATGGGAGTTGATGCTTCCTGCTCCTCCTCCCTTATGTCTCCCTTCTCTCTCATGGTAGACATAAAGTTGAAGATAAAATTGAAAAAATTCCTTTCACAGTAACATCAAAAGAGTAAAAATACTTAGAAATAAGAAAGAAAATGCAAGACTTATATGTTGAAAGCTATAAAATGCTAAGAAAATTTAAAAAGACAAAAATAAATGGAGAGACGTTCCATGTTCATGGATTGGAAGACTCAATATTGTTAAGACGGCAATTCTTTCTGAATTGATCCAACACAAACAATCCCTATCAAATTCCAAAATGACTTCTATTTCTGCAGAAAATGATAAGCTGATCTCAAGATTTAGATGGAAAAGAAAAGACTCAAAATAGCTAAAACAATTTTGAAAAATACCAAAATCTGATGACTTTTCCAATTTCTTCTGATTGACTTTTCCAATTTCACAACATACTATAAAGTAACTAACGGTGTGATACTGGTGTATTGATAAATCAAGAAACAGAACTGACAGTTCAGAAGTAAACCTTTACATTTATGCTCAACTGATTTTCGACAAGGGTGAATTCAGCGGGAGCAGAACAGTTTTTCAACAAATAGTATTGTGACAGCTGGATATCCATGTGTAAATGAGTGAAGTCAGACCTTCACTTTACATTGTACACAAAAATGAACTACAAATGGGTCACAGCCCTAAGTGTAAGAGCTAAAATTATAACATTTCTAGAAGAAAAGGGAAAATCTTTGTTACCTTAGGTTGGGAAAAAGATTTCTTACACATGCCATCAAAATCAGGATATGTAAGAGGGGAAAATACGATCAATTGAACTTTACTGAAATTAAAAAGTTCTTCTCTCCAAAAGACACTCTTAAGAAAATGAGAAGATAGACCATACCCTGGGAGAGAATGCTCACAAAACATATCTGACAAAGGACTTATATCCAGGATATACAAAGAGCTCTCAGTAAGAGGAGAGCCCAATTAAAAACATGGGCAAAGATGTGTATAGACATTTCTCCAGAGAAACTATAAAATAACCAATTAGCATACGAGAAGATGTATAGCATTAGTCAGAGAAGTGCATATCACAACCACATCGAGATGCCATTTCAGATTATAACAAGTGTTAGTGAGAATGCAGAGAAACTAGAACCTTCTTAAATTGTTCATAGGAGGAAAGAATGGTGTAGCCTAGCCACTGTGGAGAAGCTTGGCAGTTCCTTCCTTCCTTCCTTCCTTCTTTCCTTCCTTCCTGGGTCCTCTGGGTCCCAGTCCAACACTCTATCCACTGCACCACCTCCTGGTCAAGCACCTGGCAGTTTCTTAATAAGTTAAATATAAACTTTTATGATCCAGCAATTCTACTCCTATGAAACATGAAATCCCACATTTATACAACACTTATCAGCAAATGTTCATTGTAGTATTATTCAAAATAGCCAAATATTGAACAGAGTTCAAATGTCTTATCAGCTGGTGATGACTGAAGAAACAAAATGTGGTTCCTCATCTACAGTGGAATAGCATTCACAGTAAAGAAAGGAACATGAATGAATTTCAGACACATGTTAAGTGACTGTATGATCCCATTTATATGGAATGTCCAAAAGAAGGCAGATCTAAGAGACAGAAAGCAGATCAATGGCTGCTGGTGCAGGAAGTGGGAATGGAGACTGCAGAGGCCACAGGGCACTTTCTGAGGTGGAGGCAGTGTTCCATAACTGTGGCCATGACTGCATGTCAGTCCTTGCACTATATACTAAGGATGGATGAATGTTATTGTATGTTTATTATACCCCAGTAAAGCTATTAAGAAAGCCCCAAACTGTCGCACCGATGGGGGCTGGAGCCTCCTGTTGATACAAATCCCCCAAACTTCCCGTCTAGAAGGGCAGCCACCCAGACCTCACCTCTTCTTCCTGAGTGCTTAGAGACTGTCCAGGCTTCCCTTTCCTTGTCATGCCTACTGCCTGGGGGGGGGGGGGGGGAGCTTCTGTTTTGCTTTGCCCACCACAGGGCTGACAGCAGGTCTCCCTTGCCAAGGCCTCCTCAGGGTCTTACTGTCACCAACAAGGAGAAAGAGACCTGCCTTTGCCACTTGCTGTCCTACTACAGCAGGCCCTCTGGCTGTTCAGTCCTGGACTGGAAGGTAGACGGGAATGAGGAAACTCAGACAGGGAGTGTGATATCTTGAGGCACCCCAGGTGGACAGCTGTACCTAAGTGTCACCTTCAGTTGATATACACAGTTCGACAGTAAGGACAGGATAGGGCACAGCCTTGCAAACAGTTTTCTCAACAAGAATATACAATGGCAATTGTGTATGCATGGGTGGAAAAATAGGTGGTTGCCCATATTTTGTCATGTTTCATAACAACAACAAAACGACGCTTTTCTCCCCTTTTCTCTCTCTAAATTAGGAATGGCCTTGTGTGTTTACAGATAGCAGCACACCTGCGAGAGGGGGTGGTCTCAGGCAGTGGTGAGGGGTTTACTCACTTCCTTTGCTCTGGGTGATTCAGAGGGGAGGAGGGGGCAGTAACAGTTCTCCATTGGTTGCCTGCAGGCTAAGATCTGGGCTGGGTTTCAAGAGGGATAATATCACTAGGCACAAATCCCTAGGGACAAAGCTGGAGCTTAGGAGTCCCTGACTCTTCTCTTTCTCAACCCCTTTCCTGTCCAACTAGTGACCAAGTCCAGGCCCATCGGGGTTACTCCCCTCACTGGAGTGTCTCACAGAGATCCTCCCATCTCTTCAGACTGTCTCTCCTCATTGCTGACAAAGTGACCTGTTTAGAATACAGAGCTGATCATGCCACTCACTTGTTCCAAATCCTTCAATGGCTCCCTCCTGCCTCCAGCTAACACCAGTTCCTGAGCACTGCACCTCTCCTCTAACACTCCTCCTGGCTGCAGAGTCCTCACTCTCTCCTTTGCTCCCTCTAGGAGGTTACCAGCCCTGGCTCAGCTAAGCTTCCCAGGCACTGTACACCCAGCCCTGCCTGGGTCCCTGGATAGACAACTGTCTCATGTGTTTCTCCAAGAAGGAGATGTGGCTTTTCACCTGGAGTCCCCACACCCGGCTCGGGCACAGAGGCTTCCACAGTGTTTGCTCAATCAGAGGCGCGCCAAGACGGGATCAGTCAGGAACCAGGGCCGCCCCAGCTTCGAGCAAACCCACATACATAGCAGCCTGAGCAAGCTGCAACAGGACTCTTCTTGCTCTACAGGCAGGAGGTGCAATAGAGAAGAGAACAGGTGTGGAGCCAGCAGGCTGGGTCAGAACTCTGGCTCCAGCAGGGACTGGCTCCACCTCTGTGCCTTGGGGTGGGAAGAGCAGCACAGCAAGAAGCACTGATGCGGCTGGTGCTGGGACAGGAGGGGCAGAGTACGGCTTTGCTGCTGACATCCCTACGGTTGTCCCAGCTCCCTTCCCCTCTCTGCTGGCGCCACAAAGCAGAAATACTGATGCATTGCTAATTTATTTCCTGCTGCATGAATATTAAAGTGATGAAGAGAGGGAGGTAAAGGGAAGGCAGTGGCGATCAGTGTGGTTCAGGGGTAGGGGTGTTTGGTGAGGGCCTGAGCGGCATGAGTTTAAGAACTAAGAGGCTAAAGGAGGAACCCAAAGCCTCCAGGGATAACAGGGGGCCCCCAAAGTTGGCAGAGGGTGCTGGAACCACTTTGGACCTTCCTCCTCTCCCTGGTCCCCTTACCTTGCAAACAACACCTCCTGAAGCTGCCATATGCCCGGCACCCTCTCCCTTCCAGAGGAAGGAGCCCCTGCTCACTGCATCCTCTGGAATGAGGCCTCACTCCCTACCCCCACACTGCTGCCTCATGCACATGCTTCTCTCCTCCTGGACCACGGGCACACCACCTGCTCTCTGCAGTGCCCAGTCCCTGGCAGCACCCTGGTACAGGCTGTATATGCCGCCAGCTGCTCTCAGCCCTGCTGCCCTCACTGCCCTCGCTGCCCTCCCTCCCTCAGCATACTTGAGTTTGCATGTCTGTGCATCTCTAACATACACTTGAGAGGTTTTCAAGGGCAGTAACCTAGCCAGACTCAGTTTACTGCCCCGAGCCTCTACCCAGCCGCTGGCTGAGAGCTAGCTGGCCCCTGGGTATTTACATGACAGAGTAGTCAGATTTCTCAGATGGCCCCAACCACCCCCCCCCCACCAGTGTTCACAGCCCTGTACCACAAGTATGAGCTGGACCCAGTAACTCACTTTTTACTAGTAAAATGCAGCAAAGGTAATGAGATGTCCCTCTGTGGTTAGGTTACAAAAGACTGTGACTTTTAGCAGAGTCTCTTGTTGACTTTGAGGAAGCAAGCTACTATGTTGTTGTTGAGGTCTATGTGGCAAGGGTCCAAGGTGGCCTCCAGCCAAGAGCCAGCAAGGAACTAAGGCCCTTGGTCCAACTGTTGGTGAGGAACTGAATCTTGCTGTTATGGTTTGTACCCCCACCCCAATTCATATATTGAATTCCTAATCTCCAATAGGATGGTATTAGAACAGGGGTCGGGAACGTATGGCTCATGAGCCAGATGTGGCTCTTTTGATGGCTGCATCTGGCTCGCAGACAAATCTTTAATAAAAAAAATAATAACATTAAAAATATAAAACAGCCTTACCAGGCGGTGGCGCAGTGGATAGAGCGTCGGACTGGGATGCGGAAGGACCCAGGTTCGAGACCCCGAGGTCACCAGCTTAAGCGTGGGCTCATCTGGTTTGAGCAAGGCTCACCAGCTTGAGGCCAAGGTCGCTGGCTCAAGCAAGGGGTCACTCAGTCTGCTGTAGCCCCACGGTCAAGGCACATATGAGAAAGCAATCAATGAACAACTAAGGTGTCACAATGTGCAACGGAAACTATTGATTGATGCTTCTCATCTCTCCATTCCTGTCTGTCTGCCCCTATCTATCCGTCTCTGACTCTCTGTAAAAAAAAAAAAAAAAAAAAAAAAAAAAAATATATATATATATATATATATATATATATATATATATATATATATATATATATATATATATATATAAATTGTCATGTATTACAATCCATTCATTTCCTACCGCTCATGTTCATGGTTGCGGGTGGCTGGAGCCAATCACAGCTGTCCTCCAGGACAACACCAAATTTTTATTGGATAATGCGTAAGGTACACGGGTTGTTGTATGGCTCTCATGGAATTACAATACATTTTAAAATATGTGGCATTCATGGCTCTCTCAGCCAAAAAGTTTCCTGACTCCTGTATTAGAAGGTGAGGCCCTTAGGAGGTGATAAGGTCATGAGGGTGGAGCTCTAATGAATGCGATTAGTGCTCTGATAAAAGGGACCTCAAAGAGCATTCTCATACCATGTAGGTGGCAGCAAGACCATAGTCTATGAACTAGGAAGCTGGCCCTCACCAGAAAACAAATCTGCTGACACCTTGATCTTGGGCGTCCCTGCCTCTGCAACTGCGAGAAATAACTCTGTTGTTTATAAACTGCCTGGTCTGTGATGTACTGTTATAGCAGCCCAAATTGATTAAGACACCTTCCACCTACTGAATGAACTTGGAAGCTAATCCTACTCCAGCTGATGATGGCCTGGAGGAGACCCTGAAGCTGAAGGCCCAGCTAGGCCATGTGGACTGCTGCCCACAGAAATTGTGGGACAAAGTACAGGTTGTGAAGCCACCATGTTTTACGGTAATTTGTTACACAGCAGTAGATAACCAGTACACAAATCAATGAGTGACACAATTCTTTAGCCTTAGCCATGGAGGAAAACAGACAGCCATTTCTTGCTCAGGCTGTGATATATCAGCAGTACTGTCTGTGTGTTAAAAGCCTTTTACCAAGGGAGAGTCTGAAAGTGCTAGAGGAATAGTCACATCTTTGTGCTACTGAGCCATCAAGGGACACACATGAGAAATACCAATATTTTGAGGAGTGTCCCCCGATGCTCACCCCCTTCCCAGGCAAAGTGTTCCAGACAACCTTTGAAAGACACTCTGAACCTTTTGTTCATATACTTACCATCCTTGTTAGTTTATGAATCCTTCAAGGTCAAGGATTATTTCCTAGAACATCAGCTGGCACAAACCATTTATGCTTAATAAATATTGGATGTTTATAGATTACACTGCCTTCCTAGGTAGGAAGGTTAGCTCACCCAAATGAATGGGACAAGTTAAATACAGATGACCACTAGAAAGAGCAATGAGATTGCCTCGATCTGCAAGATGGATAATACGAACACCTAAAATAGTCATTTGGTCTTTTTGATTGTTCTGGCCACTTCAGGAAGTCGCAGGACTGTGCAAGGGACACTATCGGATACCAGGGAAGATGAACGTGCTTCATCGGGGCCTTTGGTCCCAGTAAGACATTGGTTTCTCTGAAACTTTCTAGCTTTCCACCTGACCTTGTCACACTAAGAGTGAATGCCCCTGACAAGCAGCCAGAGAGATGAACTCTGCTGACTGCATGTGAAGACCACGTGGGGTGGGAGGGGGGTGCAGGCAGGTAGCGTGCATGGACCTGTGAGGAAGGCCAAGCACGGCTTCACGGTTAAAAGAGCAGCTCACACCAGACAGAAGTCTCCCTTCCTTCATCAAGCCAGATGAAGTCTAATACTAATATATCATGTTAATAAGTCATGCCAAGTGAAATATATGTGACTTTTGGTAGGATTAGATGGATTATTAGAAAGTGCCTACATACATACATACATACATATGTATATATATAAAGAATTCCAGAATCTTCATATGCATATATAAAGTACAATATATATCTTCACATATCTTTTTCTATGAAAGCAATTTTGTTTGGTTTTCCATCAAAGATACCTTAAAATTATTCAGTAATGGCCCTGCTGGTTGGCTCTGCAGTAGAGCGTCGGCCAGGCGTGTAGACATCCAAGATTTGATTCCCAGCCAGAGCACACAGGAGAAGCGCCCATCTGCTTCTCCACCCCTCCATCTCTCTCTTCTCTCTCCTCTCCTTTCCTCTGCAGCCATAGCTTGATTAAAGCGAGTTGGCCCTGAGTGCTGAGGATGGCTCCATGGCCTCTGCCTCAGGCGCTAAAAAAATGGCTGTGGTTGCAATGAAGCAAAGAACCCAGATGGGCAGAGCATCGCCCCCTAGTGGGCTTGCCGGGTGGATCCCGGTTGGGGCACATGCAGGAGTGTGTCTCTGCCTCCCCTCCTCTCACTTAAAAAAAAAATTATTCAGTAAGATTAGAAGCAATTTGGGAAGAATTCAGTATGCCATTTTTAACTTTGTGTTTTCTGTCTGAACCTCAGTTTTGACAGCGAAATCATTTCACACTTGGTTTTAAAGTGATGGTTTCATTTTCCTCCCCTCAAAGGCTTTGTGCCCTTTTCTGCTCTTCTCTAGATTGTCACTAGAGGTCAGCATATGCCCACATTTAATAGAGCAGTCAGCCCCCCCCCCCCCCCCCCATTTACAGAAAAAAAGATAATGGGGGAGGGAAAAGAAAGTTTGTGGTGCTGTGCTTTAGAAGCACACAAATTTCCATTTCCATGGGCCATTTTTATTTTACTAGTAATAAATATCAAAATGACTTTAAGGATCGAAAGACCCACATACAGGGAGGCTTATTTTTGGAAGTAGCAAGTGAATTAAGAATTCCAACCTGCCCAGGCAGTTGTGCAGTGGATAGAGTGTTGACCTGGGACTCTTAGGGCCCAGGTTTGAAACTCCGAGGTCTCTGCCTTGAGCGTGAGATCATAGGCATGATCTCATGATTGCTGGCTTGAGTCCAAGGTCGCTGGCTTAAAGCCCAAGGTCACTGGCTTGACAAGGGGTCACTGACTCAGCTGGAGCCCCCTCCCCCACTCAAGGCACATATGAGAAAGCAATCAATGAACAACTAAGGTGCTGCAACTATGAGTTGATGCTTCTCATCTCTCTTCCTTCCTGTCTGTCTATTCCTTTCTTTCTCCCTCTCACCAGAAAAAAAAAGAAAAAGAAAAGAAAGAATTCTAGAATCTTTAAATCATTCCATTAAACATGTGAATCCAGACACATACCTCCCATTTTTTACTCACGTTCTCTTTCATATACTACTTAGTTTGTTTTTATTAGACTTCTCTGAGGTCAAGAGGGAACAAGTATCTGTATAATTTTTATAGAAATAAATATAACTGCCTAAATATTCAGGCGGGAGTCATAATACCAATTTTCTTTTTTTTGGAGAGTATTGACAGTTATATATGCTCAGTGATTTTAAACAGTTGGACTATATAGAAAAACCCAGAGAATAACTAGTATTATGACTAGTATCATTAGCAGACAGGTGAAAGAACATCAAAAATGGATTCTGAACTCAGTACCCATCCAGAGGCATACAGTAGGTTCTGTCAATGTCTTAGAATAGCTGCCAATAACAATTTTCATTTGTGGAGGTCGGGCCTTTTACATATGTTCTCGCTTGCCCCTCACCAGCACCACACTAGGCGGCCATGAGTAGTCTCAGGTGAGGGCAAGGAGACAGAGGCTGGCTAAAGGACACACCTTCTGCACATCCTGCTGTGTAACTTGTAATGTGTATGCCTCACCTTCTTGGCTTCTGGTCACTCACTGAGCATTTGTTATAAATACTACATCTATATTTTTAAGACACAAATTATAAACAGACTCCACGCGTCACATTGCACACAAGCTATCTTTGTCCTTGGCACTGGTTCTTGAGGCAACTTTAGATTGGGCGACATCAGGGTGTGGGTCCTAGTCCTGAAGTAGGAGCAGGTGAGAAGGAAGGTCTCAGATAAGGCAAGTTCCAAGAAGTTTCTAGAAGGAGGAGGAGGAACAGCCTGAGGGGGAGAAGAGCCAGAGAAGACATTGGGAGGGAACAGGTGAACAGAGAGCAGGGATAGAGAGAGCTAGGAGGAAACTGGTGAGGACCGTGGGAAATTGAGTGGGTTGCTTGTCACCAGCACCTACATCCTCCCTTCCCCGACCCCTCTGTGAGGGGTCAGGAGACAGCAAAGGCCTAAGGGGCTCGCTCCCACCTGCAGCTTCCAGGTGGATGCTGCATGGAAAAGATGACCTGCCACAAAAAAGCCATCAACAGCTTCTGGATCAACCAGGATCCCCGGCTACTCTGTCCAAGCTGAGGAGGAGAAGGGGCCAGAAACACGAGTCCTTTCCAATCCGCCTGCGGTCACCCTGAGAGGCGAACCTGAGAAGAACCTCCTGCCTCAGCTGATGGTGCATGAATGGCATCTGAAGGGGCCTGTGAGAGGGAAGCGCTTCTCCACAGTCAGAAGTTTGGATGGGATCTCGTGAAACAAAGTGAATTGATTAATTAGCACTCTGGTGACTGGCTGCCATTCCTGGACAATAGAGTTCCACAAGTTTTTGTGCAGAAGAGTTCTTATCCTTCTATGTGCAGGCATCCAGTCCTGGCAACTTAACCTGAGCTACTGTTCTTGGTCAAAAGATGTGTTTTTTAATACAGCATTGTAGAAAAAAGCTAATTTTGTATCAAGAAAAACAAAGCTCACAGGCTATAAGCCACCATCTTGCTTACCCTGGATTTATCTGCACAAAGTGGCAGGCAGGATGGGGGGGGGGGGGGATAAGAAAGCCACTGCAGTCCTAGGGACTCTGGGGCAGCTGTCCTTGAGCATGTGTGTAAGAGGAGATAGCCTCCTTTTCTCAAGGAGGGGGTGCCCAGAGGTTCACCAGTAACACCAGAAGCTCCTCCATCCTGGCCAGGAGACCAGACCAGCTTTGAATTGAATTTTTTTTCATTCTCTGCAAGTACAAAAACATTATCAAGGGGCTAAGATTTTTCTAGTTCATCTTCTGGGTAAGCTGAATCTGACAACATAGTTGTTGAATATCTATTCCCTAATCATCTTTCCAGGTTTGCATTACAGAGGAAAAGGATACCGCATTTCCTTCAGTTCGGCTTCCTAAGCAAAATCTCGCAGTGAATGGTGAGGTCTAACCACCACCAGAGGGAAGGGTGGCCACCACCCCAGGGAAATACCCATATCACGCAAAGGCTGTGAGAGGCCAAAGGGAAGCCAGCAGTCTAATCCTGACTTCTACTCTACTGAAAGAACACTCTTGGCTGGAATCTCTTGTAAAGGAAGAAAGTTTAGCTAGGCAAGAAAATACTGTCTGCATGTTGCAACTTCTAGCATAACAAATAAGCTTCAGGCTCTGCTCCTCACTTTGCTTAGGCAGAGAGTTGGACAGGATGGATTACTTGGCATTTAATTGCTTTTCTTCTTAAATATACAATTCTTTGGCATTTTATCCCATAGGTACTAAGCACCCTTCAGGCTTGGCATGTGTTACAAAAATCAGGAGCCTGACCAGGTGGTGGCGCAGTGGATAGAGCGTCGGATTGGGATGCGGAGGACCCAGGTTTGAGGCCCCGAGGTCACCAGCTTGAGCGTGGGTTCATCTGGTTTGAGCATAGCTCACCAGCTTGGATCCAAGGTCACTACTTGGTCTGCTGAAGCCCCACGGTCAAGGCACATATGAGAGAGCAATCAATGAACAACTAAGGTGTCATAATGAAAAACTGATGATTGATACTTCTCATCTCTCTCAGTTCCTGTCTGTCTGTCTCTATCTATCCCTCTCTCTGACTCTCTCTCTGTCCTGTAAAAAAACCAAAAACAAACAAAAAAAGCCCCCAAAAAACAAAAACAAAAAACCCCCCCAAAATCTAGGAGCATGAATCAAAATGAGGTCATGTGAAAATTCTATTGTCAGCATGACTACTGGAAGTGTGAGAAGGAAGGAAGAGTCCAAGAACCTACCTGCCTTCTCCCAGGGTCCTTGCCGGCACCCTCGGGGCTAAAATAATTAGTCTGCGCAAGTCCTACCTTGACCTGTATTGGCCCCTACTTGTTTTCCCATGTGGGGAAGGGTGATTAGGGTGTTGTCATGCTGACTTCTGGGTTTTATCTCACAGCTGAGTAATTGCCCAAATTCACAATTTACATTAAAAAAAACAAAACGTGTTGGAAATGCTCATAATATTCCTATACAAAGTTCAAAGTAAATCGAGATGAGCTCTTCCATAAGTCACACACAGTAATTACCAGGAAAAACATACGACTTTGCAGTTAACTGGTGCCCTTTTAAATAAAGGCAAACCCTTTTATTATGCTATAATCTTAATAACAGCAAGTGGTATGCAGCCCCCCCCCCCCCCACGACCCAGGGACAGTACTAGGAAGAATCAGACCTGACTCTGTGAACCAAAACAAAATGATCTGAGCACACGTTAACCCCACCCACCTCTTAGGAAATGATGGAATAATCCCAGACGCCCCCAGGGCCGCACCTCTGTCTTGGTCACGTGGCTGGCCGCATCTGTGGGTTTGCTAATTACTGGTCAGTTAGACCAATGATATGACTTGCCAGGCTTTCACTCTCTGAGACCTTTCTTTGGACTAGTGACATCAACTTCTCAGGCCAGTAGAATAATAAAGCCTTCTCTACTTCACTTTTTTATTTTGAAATATATATTTTTTTAAATTGATATCTCTCAGAGGAATTGATAGTGTTTGGTTTCAGTTGAAGTAGGGGTGTAAGTCATCTCCTGATTTCTCTCCTTTCCCAGTCATTGCCATGTTTCCTGCACCCTGACAAGCTCCCGGCTCCCCGTCCCTCCAGCCGTTGCTTGGACAGAACCCGGTCAAGTTCTCACCCAATTCTCAGTTGCCTCAGGATCAGGGTCAGGGTGCAGCACCCCATCCTGAAGCTCACATGCCCAGCACGTCACCCTTGCCCAGAGGCCAGGGCAGGGCTGAACTGATGATGTTGGGTAATCCCCCAGGAGCCTTGCTAAGCAGGCAACCCCCCCTGGGCCCTAAGAACACACCCCATGGGGTGTGTCTCCCATTACGCACCTTATTACCGTGGGGGTGATCTCCGCACAGAAGAACACACTGAGGCTTCCCACTGCATGGGAGGCAAACATGCCCACGATGGAAAACGCAATGGAGAACTTGTCCTTGACACTGTCACTCATACCTGAAGGACAACCAGGAGGGAATGGTGAGGAAGGCAGAAGGGAAGGGAAAAGGAAGCTAGTAAGGTGAGGGCAGAGAGCAGAGGGAGGGGGCAGAGGGAGGCCTGGGAACACGTGAAGCGTCTCCCCTCTCCCCCACTCTCCAGTTTGAGGGGCAGACCAGGGTGCTTAGTCCCCTCTAGAGATGGGGGAGCACCTCCGGGAGCGGGAGGTCAGACCCTCTGGGCAGCAGACTTTGCTCGGGTTCCTGCAGGTCCCTTGAGGGCCTTGAATGCTGGCGCCCATGCCGCCTCTGCCAGAATTGCTCAGGCCAGAAGCTGGCCTGGCAGGAGGAAGGCTGGTGGTCTCTCCCGTGCCTCGGCAACACCCGTTCCATCCCTGCCTGCCTTGCTGGTTCCAAAGAAAGGGTCTGCACTCCAGAGGGCTCTGGCTTCAGGTCTGCCCAATGCAATCAATACATGCGACAGGGTGTCTTAGACTTGATTTAAGGAAACAAAAACTCAATTAACCCAAACAGAAGAATATATGGGCCTGGAGGAAAAGGCTCAACCAACCAAAGCACATTTGTAGTGGACCCGAGTCTGACCTCACGCCGAGGCGGCATCTAGCATGGAGCAATAGCATTCAGGTGGGGGTCACACATCTGAAGCACAGCTCGGTGCCCTGCAGGGCTGCGTGGGGACCTCAGGGCTCTCACTGTGGAGGGCCTAGTGGCATCAGCTTGAGTCAGGCCAGGCACATGTGACCAGCAGCACTGAGGGCCCAGCGGTGGCTCTGCCATCCCTGTGGTGGAGAGCAGCAAACTTGCATGATTACAAGGGATACAGCCACTTCCCTGGGCAGCAGGGGCAGCCAGGCCTCCAGCACTGCCGGGCTTTCTGCTCTTGCCCAGGCACTGTCCCTAAGACGCATGACATCTGTGTGTGGGTGGCAGCAAGGGCTAGTGCTGACTGAGGCGCCGGTGCCAGGGGAAGAGGCGAGGGCATGCGAGCAAGCTGGGCACACACAGGAGAACAAGCCGTTCTTTCTAGAGGTATGAGGAAGTAGAGAGCACAGAAATATGCTTATAGTGTCCAACCTACGGCCAACTTCAGCTGCAACTCTTGGAGGGTAAGGGGGGAGACAGGGGAGGGAAACCACAGGTCTGTGAGTGTTTACAGAAACGCCCATTTGGCTGCAATACAAAGATTACAAGCACAGCACTGTGTCCAGGGCTCACCTGAGTCAGGATGCTGGCTGTATTTTCCAATCACTGGCCAGTGGAGATGGTGGTGACCACACGGACGAGGACGAAGGAAGCAGAAAAAGAGGGAGAGAGAAAGCACATTAGGTATGAGGTGACCACTATGTGTTTCCATGTGACTTGCATCTCCATGAAGTCCCAGGTCTGGGGCCAGAGTGCTTGAATCAGCACTTGACTGAACAAAACTTTCTGTTCTGAAGACTCAGATCCTGGGAAGAAAACAGCTCTTCAGAACAGAGACTGTGGCACCTCCCCGACCTCAAGCCAAAGCACCCCTTTCATCGTGTGTAAGATGACCACTGCTAGCCCGCACTCCCGGGGGCCTCGGTGCTGGGGGGCAGGCCCGGCAGGCGGTCTCCCCCACGCTTGGAATGCTCATCCTCAGACTACTTGTCCTTTGTACAAAGTTCCTGTGGCATTCCTGCTTGGGGACAAAGAGCATTTTGATGCTCCTGGGAGCTGCTACTGCCCTGTATGTCCACTTGAATGTCCACTCACAGAGGCTCCCTGGAAGGGTAGCTGGGGAGACCCCACTGGGGACAGGATGGTTGGGAGACAGACACCATTTATCCATTTCCTTGTCAGTCACCTCTGAAACAAAGACCAGTCTTCCAGCGTGAGAATTTGCCTGTTAGGAAAATGGCTTGTGAGGTCAAAACCAGCTGTTGTACAACCTGGTTTGCCCTGCGGGGCTGAGGATGGTGTTGTTTTTCTTTCTCCTCCTTCCATTTCGAATGTTGACTGCCTCAGCCTCATCACACAAACCTGAAACACTAGAAGGCTCTGATCCATGGTGCAACTGGACAGTCACTGAGCCTAATCCCCACAGCCTGGGTAGCTCTCCTTGTGAAGGACGGAACAATCAGTGGCCTCTGTGTCCCCACAGTGTCTGAGCTTGTACCAGGAGTGCCGTGTCTGGGTGAGAAGAGGGCTCAGCTGCCCTGCTCATTTGTCTCACCACGAATGGGTCAAAGCGACTTCTGTGGCTTCTCCCATGCACAGAGGGAAGGTGGGTGTTCGCTCATGGGGAGCTGTTCTGAGCTCTCCTACTTACAGTTGGAGGGGCAGCATGGATTCCCTAGCATTCCTTTAAATTATTTTAAACACTGACTGAGAAATTCTGACCCAAAACAAGCTGATGAACTTAG
This sequence comes from Saccopteryx leptura, assembly GCF_036850995.1. Lineage (NCBI taxonomy): Eukaryota > Metazoa > Chordata > Mammalia > Chiroptera > Emballonuridae > Saccopteryx > Saccopteryx leptura. Next base: position 187,482,645 of record NC_089505.1, on the reverse strand, counting down.
GAATGTCTCCTAAAGAAGTAGTGCCCCAATGCAAGATCATAAAAACATATTTCCCCCTCAGTTTCTCAGTAAAGAAACAAGTCCTCAGTTCTTCCTTGTCACGTGATGTGTCACAAAGAGCCTGGCCATGAGTGGAGCCACACCGTCATGCTGCAGTCAAGAATGTTCTGAGCCGGAACCCCAGGGCTGGGTGGAGGGAGGACAGGCAGTCCTATGCACATTTGCACATTTCAGTTAGAGCTGTTCTTCCCAAGTCTTCTCCTCAAGCTGCTGATTTTGGAATACCAGGTCACTGAAAACTGATCTCAAGGCCAACTCAGCCCTTTCAAACGCCCTTTGTCGGACAACAGTCCCCTCTACCCGGCCCTGTCCCACTGCCCATCCCGCTGCCAACCCCACTCACGGTTGAGGAGCCCAAGCTGCAGGAGTGAGGCCAGTGCTGTGAGGATCATGAAGAGCAGCAGCCCGCCCCTGCGGCCCAGGAACCTGACCACCACGCACATGGCCAGGCAGGATGCCAGGGCGATGCTGGCCATAGTGTAGTAGTCAGCGTAGAAGTTCTCGAGGAGCGGCACCTTCACCTCATGGCCCATCATGCTCCTTGCGAAGCAGTGGTGGATCCCATACCCCGTCAGCCTGTGGGAGACACGCGGGGACAGGGGCTGTGTGTAGCCACTCATAGACAGGAGGACTGCTCTGCCCTGGGCGGTCACTGTGCCTGACCACAAGGAAACATAAGAGTGACTCTACTGTTACTACCAATGAGTGTACAGTAGAGTGACACGAAGAGAGAAGACTTAAGAAGGGGTCTCCCTGGGGAGCATGCACACCCTCCTGCCCTCACTGCAGGAGAGTGAGCACCGAAGCAGTGAGACCTGTTCAAACAGCAGCTCTCACAAGAACCCAACATGTAAGGAGGTGCTCCCCACCCGTCAGCCCGCTCAATCTCACACTGGGCCGCCAGAGCCACTGCCACACCCTCTTCCCAAGCAGGCAGGCAGACTGAGGGAGGGGGAGAGCTTGCACAAGGTCACTCAGCTGGCAAGTGACAACTTGAAAGACACACTTCCTCTTCCTTCAGCACTTAGGAGGCTGGAATCTTAGGACTCATCCAGAGAACTGCTTATTATTCAACCTTTTCTACCACTACTTGTCAGGGACATCCTGAATAAGCCAGTAAGAAGTCGGGCCCAGGAGTCTTGGGAGACTTTGTTTCAATTCTTAACTTGCCACTGTTTCCCTCCACTGCCCCAGGTCAAGCCTCTTGACTTCCCATGGGATCATAAACTCCTACAGAACATGTGGGACCCAGTGGCTGTAGACTGGTGTCCACTCTGGGAGGCAGGAGTAAATGCACATCTGCACACACAGGCAGGGAGGCTCCAAGAGCGATAACGCACCTGTGTGGACTGTCCCCAGGGCTCTGAAGGGTCCTTTGGCCGTGGTCCTGTATGAAATGCCTGCCTGCTGGGAGGACCCATCTGTGATGTCAGTGCTCAGCACCCATCCCAGAGCTAATGCTTCCCGTTTCCTCCAGCCACCTGTGTGTGCTCTCATCAGACCTGGAGGATGCACCAAGGTCAACTGCAGCTGATCCCTCCAGTGCAGGATGCTGCCCTCTGACATTTCCACTTGGGAAACAGCCAGCGGAGGACCCAGCTCTTCCCTGTGCCAGCCTTTCATAACCTAGCAATGGATGAGAGTCTGTTCGTCTCCCAGGATGCCAGGTGACAGCCTCTTCTTCCTGGCCTACTGAGGTCTCGGGGAAATCGCCTACTGTTTTATTCTGGTGGAAAGGAAGTCCTCTGGCCACCAAAGGTCATTTGAAGATAACGAAGCCAGAGAGATAGAATTCCGTGCAGTGGAACAAGAATCACCAAAACGGAAACATTTCTCTGTCACATTTTTTGTTTTTTTCCCCAAAAATCCAACTTGGAGAAGTCACTCCATTCTTAACAGTCCTATTGGTCTAGCCAGCACCTGCCTGAGATTGGACGGTGGTATGGTGGCTGTGCCAGGGGCCAACTCTGGGCCAAGAGGATGAGGCCTTGACCACCGGGTGGCCAAGGCTGGTCATTCCCTGGCCTGGCCTTGGTCTCCTCATTTGTAGGAGAGATCTGCATTCTTCCATTGCTTTGGCAGTAGAACCTTCTGTGTCCTTTCCAAATTTAAACATGAACCCCAATACTGAGAATTGACTAAATGGAGCTTCTTGGATAGAAATAGCCTTGGGGAATGACAGGACCAGAGTGGACCCTGGGGCTCTCTCTGTGCCTGACAGCAGTCCTGAGACCTTATATAAAAGTGTGCAAACCCCTCTCCCTTGCCCATGACCTCTAACCCAAAATGAGAGTTTACCCCCCCTACTTGCCCAGATTACATCTAGCCCTGAACAAGAGTTAATCCCCCCAGGTGACTCCTGACCCTGAGTGAGGAGGGCCCATCCCGTGGTCAGGAAAGGGCAGGGTTACTGAGCTGTGAGTCAACAGGAAAGACCTTCTAGAGACACACTGAGCCTGAGACAGGGGCTGTCAGAACACTGGGTCCAAAGCTGCGGCAGCAGGGCTGGTGTGGACGCTGTGCCTCCTGGAGCATGTCTGGGTTTCACACTGGGGGGGCTCAGCCTGGCCGACCACAACCTGTGGTTGCCGTGGATCTGGGCCTTTGACTAGGGCAGGGCTGCAGGTGAGGCTCCAAGTAGGGGCAAGGCCACCGAGCAGCCCCAGCTGAGGAGATAAATCCCCTCTCCGGGGCCAGTGCCTGGAAATTTCAACTCGGGGTCCCCTTCCCGTGTGCCTCTGAAGAAAGTACAGGAACCGGAAGGCACACGGTGAGACAGGGATTCCAGGGGACGTGAATCTGCTTTGTGACAGTCCAAAGGACACGTGTGTGTGGACTAGCTCAGGGCTCCCCGCCTGGGCAGCATGTAGGGTGAGATGTCCGGCCTGTGGGCTGCCAGTGGCTGGCTGGGGCTCTAGCTGCACTGATGTTGGGGGAGGAGTTCATATCTTCCAGCACTTGTAACCTTTCAGACCACTGGTTAGGAAGCTGTGGCAGGCTTATCAGACTTAGCCAGGGCCCCTTAGCAAACAGCGGAGCCCTGGGCAGGCCAGAGGGCCTGGCCTGGCCATAATTCAAAGTCCAGCTGAGGAGAAGGAGTGTCCTGTTGGCCTCTCTTCCAGATGATTTCTTCCAGCCCTTCCCTGACCCCAGTCTCAGCAGATGGGTCCCTCTGGTGACTCACGAGTTCACACACAGGACCACAATGTTCTTCCACAGGTTCCGGGTCCCCACCATTTTCACGATGCAGACCTTCTTGGGCCTCCGGGAAAGCTCCTTCTCCAGCTCTGCAGAGAAAGGGAACCGTGACCTCTCGGCAAGACCCTGCACGGGCAGCCTCAAACACAGCCAGCTCCCCAAGTCTAGGCACTTGCAAAAAGGACAGAATGCTTTTTATTTTTATGCCCTTCAAGCCAGGGGACAGACCTGGTCCAGGACAGAAAGTGTGTTCACACAGATGCTAACTCTGCAGTGCAAGTTTCCCCTCGGGGTCGGAGGGGGGTCATGGTGCACGGTCATTTTACAGCATCTCCCCCCACCTGTAAAGCTTCTCCTGGGGACCAGGCAGGACATATAAATAAATGATCAGTGTAGGTACACTCCACTCTGGCCAAGTACAGGACAAAATGACGATCTTCTCTAGGCTACTTGGCACTCACTAGGCTCAGGGCATCTTCGGACAGAGTCCGTGTCCCCCATTGCTCAAGGACTGGGAGAAGCACAGGCTGACATGCCCCTTGACATGGGTAGCATGCAGGATGGCTGCAGCTGCTGCTTCTGAAAGTGTCCCTCAAGGGCATGTATCTTCAACAGAGAAATAAATAAACAAAGGCTTGGGTGTGTTTCTGTGTGCACACCAAAAGGTACGCATATGTATGTATGCTTTAGTTAATGGGCAAGTCTTCGGGAGCCGGACAAGAAAGATGGATAGATGGATGATGTTCTGGCTGAAAGTAACATAACCAACTACAAGGTTATGAGATGGGGTTTCTTGTGAGGCTCAAATTAGCTCCAAAAGCCATTCTGGACTGACCCGACAGCGCTCCAATGCCACTTTGGCAGGGTTAATGAGTTTGCCAAAGTCCTGGTGTTGATTTGACAATTTAATAGGGAAAATCAAATGAGGCAGTGTCTGGACCTCCACAATCTCCCTGTGCCTCTGTGAGCAGAAAAGCCACACATTCAGCCGCCCAGCCCCTACCTGCTCACCTAGCCAGGCCTGTCTCTGGAGGAATGATTCCCTATTCAGGAACTGAAAGAGGAAAAGACTTGACCATTTTGGGTGAGTGGTCAGTGCTCTTTAAGATTGTTAAGGCCACGAAGACAAGGAAAGACTGAGAGGCTGTCATCGGCCAGAGGGGACTGGGGAAACAAGATGACTAAATGCCATCTTGGATGGGATCCTGCAGCAGGAAGAGGTTATTAATGGGAAGAATGGTAACATTCAGAGAAAGGCTGGTGTCTGGTTAACAGCTGTATACCAACGGCAGTTTCTTGGTTGTGACAACGGTACCATGGTAATGTCAGGTGCTGACGAGGGAGGAGACTGAATCAGGGATATTAAGAAATTCTTTACTATATTGCAACTTTTCTGTAAACCTAAAATTGTTCCAAAATAAGGTCCCCCTCTACTGATAAAGCCTTTATATTGCTCAGAAGAAACAGGGTTGCCGCAGAGGGACCCAGAGCCTCAGGACCCTCAGGGGACTGTTTCTCTGAAGAGTACCCTCTCATACTCCTTGCCACCTGCTCCTGCCCTCCTTCTCTCTTCTTCTGCCTTCTTCCTGCCATCCAGTGGCAAGAGGGCCACAGCCTCATCAGTTAACGGTTATAAGGAACATATGTTACTTAACCATAAATATTTAGTTTTTTATTTAAAAAATATTTTGGGGGATCAGTGTCAGCAGCTAGGGCATAGAGAGGAGGAGGAAAACTTTCCTATGTCTGAGATACCATGCCATCTGAGTTTCCAGAACTTATTTTCTTCCAAAATTTAGGTGCAAAGTTTGAAGTCTATGTACAAGCCAGACGGCTGATGTTTTGGCTGGCTTTCCGCAGGGCCTGTCCTCAGGGCTCCCTAACTTTTATGTTCCCCTCTGTACACACAGAGTAAGTGGATTTACAAAGATACTTTCCCCGTGGTTAAAAATCTAACAAACTTTAAAAAAGCATAGGAACATTTTCTGTAACAGATCACATTGGATTCAATGATCTGAGTAACTTCACTTTTGCAAAACTTATCAGGAATACACTGTAATAGTTACACTCGGTCACCATGAAAATTTTACAGGAAGAAAATGTAAATGTCCATTAGCATGTTTATATAAGTTTGAAGGTTTTTGTCCCAAACATAACTCCTAACACATTATTATATATAATATAGATGTTGCTAAAGAAGCTATAGCAATGGTAATTGTGACCTGAGTTTTTCTCTTTTCTTTCTTTTTTTTTATAGCCTTAAACTCTTGAGCCTCTAAAGAATTGACTGTAGTCTACAGAGGTAACCGCATTATTCCAAATGGAATCAAATTACCCTGTCTGGGGCTACTGATACTTTGTTTCTGTTACACATATCATCAGTCTGCCTTCTCAGCACTAGGTCTGCTCTTTTGGGACAAAAATCTACCAGCTGAGCTATAGGAAACAGTAGATGACTACTAGGTCCCCAGAAGGTAACTGAATAGGGAATGGAAAGAGGCCTTTCCCTCTCTCTGGTTACCAGGCAGACATCTGCCGGACTTTGTAGAGTCCTTGCACATGGACAAAACAGAAGTAAAAAGGGGCACTGAGAGTAGGCTGGACTCTGAGGATCCAGGAAACAACTATTAAACAATTCCTTTCCCTGATTCTCTGCCAAAACTCTTTAACCCTCCTAATTTAGAGCCACTAGAAATATTTCAAAACAAGAACGAGTAGAGTCAAATTAGAAATCTTCCACCTGAGCCTCCTATGCAAGCAGCCAGGCGCCTCCTACTCGTCCTTCAGCAGCCCTTTCTGCAGCTAATCCTTGTGATGCACAGTCAGAGGGCACTGGTGGCTGGGTGGGGTCTCCTTTCCTGACCTGGGGTGCAGCGAAGGGGCTGAATGAATTGCATGCCAGAGTGGTTAGATGCAGGGAGTTAAGGTTGACCATAATTTCACCACTTGCCAGTGGTGTGGCTTTAGACAAGTTACCTACTGCTCGGGACCCTGAGGTGGCCTGATACACGGCCTGTCTCTTACCTCAGGCTCCAAACAGATGGACAAGACAAAGAGTGAGGCAGGTGAGGACAGAACCCATGTTCCATCCCTGGGAAGGACCTGAGGCTGCGACACTGGCAGCACGTAGACCCATCTGCCCACCCTGGGAAGGTTGGGCCAGGCTGTTTCCTGTGGGGCACTGTTCAAAGAGGGCCTGAATTGTGAGGACACAGGACCTGCTCCCTGTGTGTGGCTCAGTCTCAAGAAGAAAAAGATGGGGGCAAGTTTGCTCTCCTTCCTCAGAGCTGGCTCCTTTCCTGTGAAGGGAATGTGGGGGTAGGGAAGCACTGCTCCCCAACACTTAGCCTCTCTGGGCCCCATTTCCTCACAGTACAGCAGGGATGCATGATCTGACTGTTGACCTCCCATGCTTTGTGGGTCACTGCCCAGTGACTGCTAGTGTTGCTATGACTAGGAGCATGGGGTTGCACTCTTATTCCGAGACTTCTCTGTATAGTGCCCACATTTGAAACCAGCAGGACTCTACTCCTGCAGTAAAAATGTTCAAAACCTTGGGAATTATAATACAAGAAGAGCTGTCAGTAGTTGGCCACATCATATGACACTAATGACTGTCCAACAATAAACTGAAGACTTGTTTAAAAGAGGAAAGGGCATGGAAAATTTCGGAATATGAGGTTGTTGTCTAGCCTGAATCCAAGGTTAGGATGCACTGGAGGGGCAGGAACTCCCCTACATTCATATACCTAGAGCCAAACCTGAGACACTCATCTATCCAGAGGCCAGAAAACCAGCAACTGCGGCTGACTCCCATGAGAAAGTGTCCTGCCTCTTCCTGGCCACAGGAGACCAGGTCTCATTTAGTCAGCAGACATTCACGGAATGCCTGCTAGGAGTCAGGTCTCTTGTGAAACCAGGATGCCAGGCCCTGAGGAGCCACACAAACTGTGTTACTGCTGGATGCTGGCAATGAGGCCAGGCTCCTGCAGCAGTGCGGACGGACCACTGGAGAGCTGGCCTGGGTCTGGGAAGCAGGCTAACCTGGTCTATGAGGGCTGGCTGAATGACAGAGAGGCTGAGGACAGGGAAGTAGAATGGGAAGGCCCTGCGGACAGAAGGCACCTGGTGCATTCTGAGAGCCCAAGGAAGGCCAGGGCATTTGGGAGGCAGACACGGCTGAGACAGGGTCTCAGAGCAGTTGAAGGACTTGGAGAATCTAGCCTACAGACCTGAGGGTGAGGGTGGCAGTGAGGACACAGTCATGGCAGGTAAGAAGCTGAGTCGCACACTAGCTGTTGGCAGGTGGATTAGGTGAGGCTATGGGAAGAAGCTTCCAAGCAGAAAAATGATCCTGCCTAAAAAATAGTTAGAAATAGCTGATTTAGATGAAACAGACACCTATCGTCCCTCAAGCACTGGGCCCAGTTGCTTCGGGTGGCTTTTGCCACACACCATCCTCAGTGTGTCAGAGCTGGGCATGACACACCTAGAGGCACATGTGAATGCAGTGTCCCCAGGAGGGGATGCTATGACTACCCTCCTGAGTGAGTGTGAGGTCACATGTGCCAGCTCCCTCCTTCTAGCCTCCTACTGAGACATCAGCATAAGAATAAACACCAGCAAAACTCATAAGCAAAGGAAGGTGGAAAAGACTTGATACCACTTTCCAAAAATAGGAGAGAAATGAATGAGTGTAACTGGGACTGAGGAAACAAGCTTTTTCCAGATAATATTTTAACCTGAAAGAAGTGGTGCATGTGATTTAATTAGGGAAATCACGCTGGAAGACTTAAGAACATTAACTTCCTAATAAATGAGGCCTGTAGAAGTTTGGGGAGGAGAGCTGGACATTCCCAAATCAGCAAATGTGGCTCAGACAGAGAAAAGTGAATTCAAGACTTACCATATTTCCCCATGTATAAGATGCGCCCATGTAAAAGATACACCTTTATTTTGGGGCCCGAAATTTGAAAAAAAAATGTATTACAGAAAGTTATTGACCTCAAGTGTTATTCATTATAACATTCATACAACTCCTCATCACTGTCATAACTCCCATTCATTAGCTTGACCTCATCTATGTCTGATGACAAATCACTGTCTTCATATATTATCTCGTCCTCAGTTCCATCTATGGCATTTGAAATGCCACACTTCTTAAATGACTTGACAACGATCCAATCTTGATATTATCCCAGGATCTTTTCACCGAGGTACAAACTCATCCTATATTTGTTTTCTTCACTCTTCCTGCTGGTGTCAAATTGTCCCCAGAAGACTTCATCCATTGGTTCCATTCATCTCTCATGGCAGCTTTGAAGGGTTTGTTAATGCTGATATCAAGTGGTTAGAGCTGGGATGTCAAGCCTCCATGTATGATGGCAAGTTTTGTTTCTTGCTCTGCAGCAATCTTCTTTGTGTTTTTTTGTTATGTGTGCCCTGAAGTGATCAAGCACCAATAGAGCAGGTTTGCATAAGAGCCCACCTGGTCTCCTTCTCCAAACTTTCTCAAACCGTGTCTTCATCCCATCCTGATCCACCCAAACCTTGTCATGAGTGTGGACAATCACTCCTCGAGGAATGTCTTCTTTTTTTTTTTTTGTATTTTTCTGAAGCTGGAAACGGGGAGAGACAGTCAGACAGACTCCCGCATGCGCCCGACCGGGATCCACCCGGCACGCCCACCAGGGGCGATGCTCTGCCCACCAGGGGGCAATGCTCTGCCCCTCCAGGGCGTCACTCTGCAAAGACCAGAGCCACTCCAGCGCCTGGGGCAGAGGCCAAGGAGCCATCCCCAGTGCCTGGGCCATCTTTGCTCCAATGGAGCCTCACTGCGGGAGGGGAAGAGAGAGACAGAGAGGAAGGAGGGGGGGGGGTGGAGAAGCAAATGGGCACTTCTCCTATGTGCCCTGGCCGGGAATCGAACCCGGGTCCCCCACACGCCAGGCCGATGCTCCACCGCTGAGCCAACCGGCCAGGGCCGAGGAATGTCTTCTTTTGGCAGTGTTTTGTGTTTAGAAATCAGCATAGGAGGCAGCTTGCTTCCGTCGGCACAACAAGCTAAAACAACCATATAAAGGTTCTTTTCATGTCCACTTGTCTTCACAGTTACAGTTTTCACCTCCTTCTTATCAAAGTTCTGTTACTTGGGACATCGAATTGAAGGGGGACTTTGTCCCTATTTGCAATCTGTCCCAACTTAAACTGATGTGTCTTCCGACATTGAATGACAAAACAATGAAATTCAAGGACCTTCTGCTCATAGCTTTCAAGTATCTTTTGGGCAAGTCACGTGCATGTACGTATGCTTAGTCCATTCCGTTTCATGAACCTAAAGCACCAATTGTGTCCTCCTTTGAAATCAGTAACTTCTTTTTCATCAGCAATTCTTCTTGCCTCATGCTGAACCATCTTTGTGCACACAGGAGTGCCAATTGCCCTTTGCTCCTCAATCCATATCTTCAGTTCCCTCTCTAAATCAGGCCACTTTGCTGACTTGCTTCTCATGGCCTCCCTCTGCCGTGGCGTTTTCAGTAGAGATTCTTCTTCCCGTAGCCAGTCTTGGATTGATTTCTCAGTTGGAGGAGGACAAAACTTATGTTCAGCAGCACGATTTCTATTCACTTTTGCAAACTGGATCACTTTTAACTTGAATTCAGCACTGTACAAAAATTTTTTCTAAGCTGTTTTTGGGCAGAATGTGGCAAAACGTAATCTACTGTAATATACAGGTACGAAACAATGAAGTGCAAAGACAACAAGCGTGAAAAAGTGGGAAATGCAAGTAAAAAAATCTAGAACAATGAGCGCAAAAACAAGCACGATAGAGCAGGAAATGCAAGTAAAAGAAACTACAACCACTGTGTAAGATGCACCCAGTTCTTAGACCCAAAGTTTTTTTTAAAAGGGTGTGTCTTATACGCAGGGAAATACAGTAATCCTTTCCAAGCAGTCACATTCATCTCTGGCTTGCCCTTAGCCCTCAGAGCCACACAGGGAAGCTGCTTCTGCTGAACTTCCCGGGTCCAAGTCCCAGTTCAACGACTCACTAGATGGGTGACCTCCAGCGAGATACTCAAAGCTCTCTGTGACTCTGTTTCCTCACCTGCAAATGTAGCTGATTACGATACCTCCTCAGAGGACTCAGGTTGGGAAGAAGTATAAGTTAACACATGAAGAGCACTTAGGATTACATATTAGATATAAGTTAATGTTTGCGAGTCATTCTGAAGAGTGACTGACATATAAGCACTAGGTAAATGTCCTGTCTCTGATCCTCACCGCCCGATAGAAGGGACCCCAGATACCGCCTGCGCGGCGTAGGTGCTCAGTGCTCTTCATGTGCAGCAGACCTGGCTCAGGTCCTTCTTTATTCCAGCACGCAGAGGTGCTAGGCTTCCTGGATTCCTGCCTATGCTGAAGTGGAAGTGTCCTCTCCCAGATGGGCACAGGCCAAGGCAGGGACATCATCCTGGCTGAGCAGCAGCAGAAGCAGCATCTGGGGAACTACCACTGACACTGAACCCCAGATCTGAACCAGGAGGCGATGAACAGCCTGCCTAGCAACCACAGCAGAGCGTGCCTGAAAGCCCTTCCTGGTTTCCTGGTTGTGCGCTCTGACTTCTCTTATTTGCACTCCATTCCCATTGGGAATGGGCACAGTCCCCAACTTTATTCTGGTGTCTGCTCACCTGTCCCCTTGGAGCCAGGCTTCCCAGTTCTCTGACTGTGGTCACTCACCACCAGCCTGGATCCCTCCACTGGGTGGATTTTGTTCCTGTGTTCATCCCTCCTGACCCATCCCACATCTAACTGTGCACTGTCTGCCTTTCCCCTCTGGCTCATAAGCTCCACAGGAGCAAGGCTTTGCTTGTCTTTCTCTGCTCTAGAACAGTGCCTGGCATGTGGTTTAGTAAATACCTGTGGTATGGAATTTTAAAGCATGGTGGGACGTGTGCATCTCTCTCTGGGACAGGGGCCTGCAGATTACTTCCTGGGAAATTTATAACAGTGCGTTGGTACCAGGTCTTCAGGTAGAGGCAGTGGGTTGGAGTTTGGGTCTGGGGCACGAGGGGCATTCAGAAGGAGGTCTGTGCACCTCGGGTCGGGTGTCAGGATCTCTAGTGTTTACTAAAAGTGCAAGTTCTTAGGACTTAATCCAAGTTTACTGGATCAGAATCTGGGTGCCAGGACGGGCCTGGGACTCTGGATTTGAACAGCCTCCTGTGATACTGAGGAGCTGCAGCTTGAAAGCCCGATCTATCAGGTGATAATGTCCCCAGATGCATGAATTCCACAGACCTGAACACGTACACGTAACTCTTCACTTTCTTGCTTCTTCAGTTGCCCCACAGAGAGGTCACAACAGGTAAAGACAACAGCAGCTTCCTGAAGGCTGTGCTCAGGACCATATTTACTGCACCCACCCAGTACTCTGCCATATTTACACCTAGTAGGCAGGCAGGCAGGCAGGGCTGTGCACTGGATGTAGCTTTTGTACCCCTCCCAAATATTCCCTGTGACCATGCCTATTAGGCTCGCTCACATCTCCCTTCTGGTTTTGGACAGGCTGTGTGGGACCCACAGGGTGTCAGACTTCGTCAGGACAGACCCAACACCTAGAGGGTGGAGAGAGTTTCAATGCCCTTAGCATCAGGCAACTGTTCTGTGACTCGGTCCAGGGCAGGTGGTGCATCCCTCAGGGCTGACAGGACCACTGGGTTGTACTCACCGGGCATCACGCCTTTGATGTCACTCTCGGGGTTCATGCAGTTCTTCTGGGTGAAGTGCAGGATCAACTTCTTTGCAGACTCAAACTGCTGGGTAGCCATTAGCCACCGGAGGGATTCGGGGAATACCCTTGAAAGACACAAAGGGACTCTGTGAGTGCCTTCCGGTTCTGGAGGCAGCAGGAGTTTGGCTTACGTTCTGGGTGGGCGAACTTTGCAGGAGACGTTGCATTCAGTGTTTGCCTAGTGCTGAGGAGACAGACCCACAAACACTCAGGACTCTCATTAGCCAATTAGGGGCAACAGGACTGTGGATGCCGAGTGTTAATAATAATTTTCTTTTAGCTAGTATAAGATCATGATTTTTAAAATGTAGCAGGAAGCAACAACATCCTACTAGCTTTGTCAAGAAATCAATGAACATATATTTTTATTATTTTTATTATTATTATTATTTGTATTTTTCCGAAGCTGGAAACAAGGAGAGACAGACAGACGCCCGCATGCGCCCAACCAGGATCCACCTGGCACACCCACCAGGGGTGATGCTCTGCCCACCAGGGGGCGATGCTCTGCCCCTCCGGGGCGTCGCTCTGTTGCGACCAGAGCCACTCTAGCGCCTGGGGCAGAGGCCAAGGAGCCATCCCCAGAGCCCGGGCTATCTTTGCTCCAATGGAGCCTTGGCTGCAGGAGGGGAAGAGAAAGACAGAGAGGAAGGAGAGGGGGAGGGGTGGAGAAGCAGATGGGCGCCTCTCCTGTGTGCCCTGGCCGGGAATCGAACCCGGGACTTCTGCACGCCAGGCTGACGCTCTACCACTGAGCCAACTGGCCAGGGCCGAACATATATTTTTAAAAATAACCATGTATTTCTAAACCATGTATGACTGAGCAACTCATTGAAGGCCTGCATTTATATTTTGTCACAAGAAACAAATGTTAATAGGATAATTTTTGAGTTCAAAATAATGTCTCCAACACTAGCACCCTGACAGTCATTGTCAGTTTTTAAAGATTTGAAGAATTTCGCAGGGCTTACCTAAATAATGTTTCATCTTGCTAACCAGCACCTCTCCCTGAGACGGTGCCATAATACAGCAGTTTTCACGTTTTGGTAGCAAGACTGCTGCTTTGTTTTTAGGGTAAAACCTTGTGAGGGCCGATAGAACAGAACTCAGGTTGTATTATCCATGTATTTTGTTAAGTTTATGTTTATGAGAATATTTGCAAGTCAAAGAGAACAATGATCCTGTTTGGAGCTCGCTTTTTCTGTAAAAGTCCAAATAGAGAACATTTTAGACTTTGTAGAGCCACAAGGTCTTGGCTGTAACTCCTCCACTGTGCCTGGTGTGCAGATGGCCAGACAGCACGCACAGGGATGGTTTGGCTGGGTTCCTTCAGGGTTTCATTATAAAACAGGCAGCAAGCACCTCTGAATGGAAGCAGCCAATATTGGAAGTCAAAGGTAAGGATGACCGTTGCAGCCCTTGTCGGCCCAGGACTTCTGTCATGGTTGTATTTGATTTCAGTTACACAGGAATCATGATAGGCACTGATAAGTTTCATTGTAACCACCCAACACCTACCTGCTTTGAGGGCTCAGGGGAATCTCTAATTAAAGTAATCCAGAGGCTGGAAAAAGCTGCCAGTGGAAATTTTTATATCTAAGTCACATAACTAATGATATCTAGTAACTGCTGCCTCTTTCTTACCTCGTTGAGCAAAAATCGAGTTTCTACTTGCTTGTGACTGCATTTTTGCAGAAAGAGTTAGACAGGTACCCACTGGATTGGGGGTACATTTGGGATGGTCTGATCTGAACGGCAATCCATGCTGGAAACCTGGGAGGCTCCTTAAAGAGTTACAGAGCCACCCTACTGCGCAGCTGCACAGAGGTACAAGATACGGGAGGGCTGGCCTAGAGCAGGCATTGTTCAAGCCATAAGACAGGATCAGGAAGTCTTGTGTGTTTTCAATGGAAAAGACAACTGGAAAAGCCCAATTGGAAAGCCACTAAAACCTACATTTCAAATTGTAGTCACTCATTAAAAAAAATAATAAATGCCTGACCTGTGGTGGCACAGTGGATAAAGCATCAACCTGAAATACTGAGGTTGCTGGTTCAAAACCCTGGACTTGCCTAGTTGAGGCACATATGAGAAGCAACTACTGCGAGTTGCTGTTTCCTGCTATCTCTCCTCCCTTCTCTCTCTCTCTCCCCTCTCTCTAAAATCAATCAATAAAAAAAGATCAACACTTAAAAAAATATAAAGTTAATGTTTGTTGTACTGACCTGCACTTTCTACAAATTAATTTTGAGTACAATTCAAGCAAAGAGAAACACTCAATATATTATAACAGACATCAGATAGATATTAATGTAGATATGAACATCTTGGCACTTTTTTTTTTTTTTTTTTTGTATTTTTCTGAAGTTGGAAATGGGGAGGCAGTCAGACAGACTCCCGCATGCGCCCGCCCAGGATCCACTCGGCATGCCCATCAGGGGGCGATGCTCTGCCCCTCTGGGGCGTTGCTCTGTTGCAACCAGAGCCATTCTAGTGCCTGAGGCAGAGGCCATAGAACCATCCTCAGCGCCCGGGGCCAACTTTGCTCCAATGGAGCCTTGGCTGTGGGAGGGGAAGAGAGAGACAGAGAGGAAGGAGAGGGGGAGGGGTGGAGAAGCAGATCGGTGCTTCTCCTGTGTGCCCTGGCCGGGAATCGAACCCGGGACTCCTGCACACCAGGCTGACACTCTACCACTGAGCCAACTGGCCAGGGCCTTGGCACATTTTAAAAAGGTATATGCTTTATAATGAAATAACCTAACACAAATGCCAACCTTTGTACTACTCATCTACATTAATTCCCTCTTTCTGATCTATTTGGGCTTAGTGTCATTTTCTAATTTCTTGACATGGACATACCGATCATTAACTTCAATTCTTCCTTTCCCATATATGCATTTCAGGCTTTGAATTTTCATCTAAGTTATAATTTTTAGCTACGTTTCACAAGTTTTCACATGTAGTTCTCACTATGATTGGATTCTAAATATTTTCTGATTTCTATTAGGATTTTTCCAAACATACAGGTTTTGAGAAAGACATAGTGGTGAGGTTGCAATCTTGGTTTGTTCATTTTTAGTTTTATTAAACTGTTATCATAAAACATAGTCTGCATTACTGTCCTCTTTGGAACCCCTTTGGACTGGCTCTCCGACATGGGACACAACCAGTCCTCGCCCCGTTTCCCTCTCTCATACTGGATTTGTGCACGGCTATGAAATCAAGCTATTCTTTGTGTTGTACTTAACTCCACTCTAATCTTGTCTGGTCAAGTTGCTGAGTGTGAGAAGCGGGTCATTCTACTGCTCTGATTATCAGTGTTAGGTCCTGATTTGGGAAGAGCCCTCCACGCACTGCTGTTCTGAACCACAGGCCACATAGTGGATGATGGCAGAATCCTAGGTGCTGATCAGAGGCTAAAGAGACTCAGGCCAGCTAAGAAGCATCCCCAACTTGAATATGCCCCATATGATGTCCTGTAGTGTGACAGGCCACCTTCCATTGCACATAACCATGGGGCACAGGGGCAGTGCTGGCCACACCTGGCTGCGGTCTGTGTTTGGGGCCACACTGTGGACACCAGTGCAGAACTACTGCCTTCCTTACCAAGACACATTTATGAGTAATTCAAATATAGCTTGCTGCCTAGGAGAACCTTGTTAAAAGGCAGCTTAGGGAACCAATGACTATGTTAATCTGACAGTCTGTGCTGTTCTGCAGGGGGTCTCTGTCTGTGCTGTTCTGCAGAGGGTCTCTGAAGTATAAAATATAGTATAGAGCATGGGAATGTTTGAGTCTTTTAAAAATAAAACAACCTATCAGATGTTTATGGAGTGAACCCCATAACAGGAAATGGATTTTGAAAACCAGTACCATGAAGGAATTCAATATGAGGTGAAGAACAAAGCCTGAAGGACAGGAGACCGGCCAAGGGTAGGAGCCCCAGCTCCACGGTCTCCCTGGGTGGGTGGGTGGGGGGGAAGACCCCAGGTGCCCAGGGCTGTAGGCACAGGGGCAGCAAACAAACAAGGGAACAGCACCCACACAGCGGGTTTCTGTCCCCAGCAAGCTGCAGTCCTCTTCCTCTATTTCACCTGAAGCTCTGCCGGCAGGGTGGGAGCCGGGTGGGGGAACCACACTGAGGGCTCACTAGGAGCCATCCTGATCCCTGAATGGGAAGCGACCACTCCAGGAAAATACAAAGCCGTGTGTATTTGATGACATTTTGTCTTCAAGGTGAAGCCTTGTATTATGCATAAAAGGCAGACATTTTTGTTATTGAAATCCTATCAGGCGGTAGAGCGTCGGCCTGGTGTGCGGGGTACCCGGGTTCGATTCCCGGCCAGGGCACATAGGAGAAGCGCCCATTTGCTTCTCCACCCCCCCTCCTAGCTCTCTGTCTCTCTCTTCCCCTCCCGCAGCCAAGGCTCCATTGGAGCAAAGATGGCCTGGGTGCTGGGGATGGCTCCTTGGCCTCTGCCCCAGGCGCTAGAGTGGCTCTGGTCGCGGCAGAGCGACACCCCGGAGGGGCAGAGCATCGCCCCCTGATGGGCAGAGCCCCCTGGTGGGCGTGCCGGGTGGATCCCGGTCCGGCGCATGCGGGAGTCTGTCTGTCTCTCCCCGTTTCCAGCTTCAGAAAAATACAAAAAAAAAAAAAAAAAAGAAATCCTATCAGTGTAGGTATTAAATGGCAGCAAGGATAGCCTCTTAAAGGACCACAGAGACCAGAGTCGCAGTCCCATGGCACCCGGGCTTGCAGGCCTCAGGGACACTGTCCTACCCCTGAGGGACCTGTCAACCTTATTACTCGTTTTTTCCACCCATCGCCCCTCCCTCAAATTGTGCCTAAAGACAACAGAGTTAGATAACTAAAAATTGATAAAAATAAATAAACAACTTTATGAGAAATGATGTTGAGTGAGCTTCTTAGAGAATCTTTGAGAATCGCAAGCTCATAGAAAAGGTTTCAGATACCGTATTTTTTGTTCCATAAGATGCACTCCCTCCCCCCCCCCCAAAAGTGGAGGGGAAATGCCCGTGCATCTTATAGAGTGAAAAATATGGTATTTTATTAAATATTTTAACACACCATTTGGTTCAGAATATTTTTTTTTTTTTTTCCTCAAAACCCTAGGTATGTTTTATGGTCAGGTGCGTCTTATGGAGCAAAAAATACAGTAGCTCCATTCACAAATGCGTGATGTGATCCCAGGATTAAAGAAGTGGGCACGGCCTCTTTTAGAGCTCAAACATTCATTTGCTCACCAAATGAATTATTTTTCTTTCTAATTCGTACTGGGCATTGTCACCACAAATACATCCCAAGTGACTATATCCCTGTCCTCAAGAAACATAAAAATTCTGTAGGAGACCTCTGTAAATAAATAGGTAAAGTACTCACTTTCTTCCCTCCCACCCCAAGTGATCTAGATAGAAGCCTGCACAGAATGGGACACAAAGGGGGCTCAGTAGAGAGGGGCGGCTGGGGGAGCACACAGGAAGGCTCTGTAGAGTGGGATGTGCTCGGGCTGTCTTGGGAGATGAGCAGGTATATAGGTCAGACATAGCATGCCGTTGTGTGTGTATGTGTGTGTGCGCCCACCGGCACACGTGCGGGGGGGGGGGACAGGACCCAGAGAGGAGGCAGAGGGCTGCAAGCTGGTAAACCCAGAATGTTATTTCTGAGATGAGAAGCAGGGGTAGAGAGGCAAGATCCAGGGAGTGGAGGGTGCTGCACTCCATGGAGTCCAACGAGCAGCCATCTAACTGGAGTGAACTGAAGTAACGATACAGGGCTATCCCAGGACACCTGGGAAGGAGATCACGGGCAAATTACCACTTGCCACACATGCCCACCTCCAGCAACAGAATGCATTGCAAACCACTTTCCCCATAACTGACTGCATTTTACAATCAGCAGGCAGTCTTCTTACACGTTCCTGTGGGTTTGAGTCTCTCAGCCTTTTTATATGGTAGTAACATTATCCACATTTCACAGATGTGAAAACCGAGGCACAGAAAATTCAAGGACATGGTCCTGATTCCGGAGCTGTTCGATGGTAGAGCTGAATTTGAACCTGGGCAGTCAGACACAGGAGCCTACATTCTTCCCCTCAGTGGACAAGGAAACAAACCCCACATGCCTGTGTGGTGCTCAGGTGATCTGCAGTTTGGGAGGTACTGTTCTAACAGTGCTTCTTTGGGTGTTCCAGAATGCCACAAGCCCAAGAACACATGTATGGAATACGGAAGCTTTACAATGGCCCCCACATATTTAAATTTGCTGCAAAGTCATAAGGAAGTCATTGAACTGTCAGTCTGTGAGAAAGCCCAGAGATGGCTT
Source organism: Saccopteryx leptura (assembly GCF_036850995.1). Lineage (NCBI taxonomy): Eukaryota > Metazoa > Chordata > Mammalia > Chiroptera > Emballonuridae > Saccopteryx > Saccopteryx leptura. The sequence continues at coordinate 187,464,247 of NC_089505.1, read as the reverse complement.
ATTCTAGTTTGGATAATGTGCAGTGTAACCACATTATGGGAATTTCATGAAATCTCCCCTGACAAATACATAATGTAATAACATCATGCAAATTAAAACTCCAGCCAATGGTCCAAGGTCTGTGTGACACAGAGCTGAACCTTATTTGATCATTTTCTGAAAGAGGAGAAATCACCACGGACACCGTAGATATACAGAGAATTATTGTAGAATATTATGAAAAACTTTATGCCACTAAATTCAACAGCCTAGAAGAAATGGATAAATTCCTAGAACAATACAACCTTCCTAGACTGAGTCAAGAAGAAGCAGAAAGCCTAAACAGACCTATCAGTAGAGAAGAAATAGAAAAAACCATTAAAAACCTCCCCCAAAATAAAAGTCCAGGCCCTGATGGCTATACCAGCGAATTTTATCAAACATTCAAAGAAGACTTGGTTCCTATTCTACTCAAAGTCTTCCAAAAAATTGAAGAAGAAGCAATACTTCCAAACACATTTTATGAGGCCAACATAACCCTCATACCAAAACCAGGCAAGGACTGCACAAAAAAAGAAAACTACAGACCAATATCTCTAATGAATACAGATGCTAAAATACTAAACAAAATACTAGCAAATCGAATACAACAACATATTAAAAAGATAATACATCATGATCAAGTGGGATTCATCCCAGAATCTCAAGGATGGTTCAACATACGTAAAACGGTTAACGTAATACACCATATCAACAAAACAAAGAACAAAAACCACATGATCTTATCAATAGACACAGAAAAGGCTTTTGATAAAATACAACACAATTTTATGTTTAAGACTCTCAACAAAATGGGTATAGAAGGAAAATATCTCAACATGATAAAGGCCATATATGATAAACCATCAGCCAACATCATATTAAATGGCACTAAACTGAAGGCTTTCCCCCTTAAATCAGGAACAAGACAGGGTTGTCCACTCTCTCCACTCTTATTTAATGTGGTACTAGAGGTTCTAGCCAGAGCAATCAGACAAGACAAAGAAATAAAAGGCATCCATATCGGAAAAGAAGAAGTAAAGGTATCACTTTTTGCAGATGATATGATACTATACATCGAAAACCCCAAAGAATCCACAAAAAGACTACTAGAAACAATAAGCCAATACAGTAAGGTCGCAGGATACAAAATTAACATACAGAAGTCAATAGCCTTTCTATATGCCAACAATGAAACAACTGAGAAGGAACTCAAAAGAATAATCCCCTTCACGATTGCAACAAAAAAAATAAAATACTTAGGAATAAACATAACAAAGAATGTAAAGGACTTATATAATGAAAACTATAAACCATTGTTAAGGGAAATCGAAAAAGATATAATGAGATGGAAGAATATACCTTGTTCTTGGCTAGGAAGAATAAATATGGCTATATTACCCAAAGCAATATACAAATTTAATGCAATTCCCATCAAAATTCCAATGACATTTTTTAAAGAAATAGAGCAAAAAATCATCAGATTTATATGGAACTATAAAAAACCCCGAATAGCCAAAGCAATCCTAAAGAAAAAGAATGAAGCTGGGGGCATTACAATACCTGACTTCAAACTCTATTATAGGGCCACGACAATCAAAACAGCATGGTATTGGCAGAAAAATAGACACTCAGACCAATGGAACAGAATAGAAAGTCCAGAAATAAAACCACATATATATAGTCAAATAATTTTTGATAAAGAGGCCAACAACACACAATGGAAAAAAGAAAGCCTCTTCAATAAATGGTGCTGGGAAAACTGGAAAGCCACATGCAAAAGAATGAAACTGGACTACAGTCTCTCCCCCTGTACAAAAATGAACTCAAAATGGATCAAAGATCTAAACATAAGACCTGAAACAATTAAGTACATAGAAGAAGACATAGGTACTCAACTCATGGACCTGGGTTTTAAAGAGCATTTTATGAATTTGACTCCACAGGCAAGAGAAGTGAAGGCAAAAATTAATGAATGGGACTACATCAGACTAAGAAGTTTTTGCTCAGCAAGAGAAACTGATAACAAAATAAACAGAAAGCCAACTAAATGGGAAATGATATTTTCAAACAACAGCTCAGATAAGGGCCTAATATCCAAAATATACAAAGAACTCATAAAACTCAACAACAAACAAACAAACAATCCAATAAAAAAATGGGAAGAGGATATGAATAGACACTTCTCCCAGGAAGAAATACAAATGGCCAACAGATATATGAAAAGATGCTCATCTTCTTTAGCTATTAGAGAAATGCAAATCAAAACTGCAATGAGATACCACCTCACACCTGTTCGATTAGCTGTTATTAGCAAGACAGGTAATAGCAAATGTTGGAGAGGCTGTGGAGAAAAAGGAACCCTCATACACTGTTGGTGGGAATGTAAAGTAGTACAACCATTATGGAAGAAAGTATGGTGGTTCCTCAAAAAACTGAAAATAGAACTACCTTATGACCCAGCAATCCCTCTACTGGGTATATATCCCAAAAACTCAGAAACATTGATACGTAAAGACACATGCAGCCCCATGTTTATTGCAGCATTGTTCACAGTGGCCAGGACATGGAAACAACCAAAAAGCCCATCAATAGATGACTGGATAAAGAAGATGTGGCACATATACACTATGGAATACTACTCAGCCATAAGAAATGATGACATCGGAACATTTACAGCAAAATGGTGGGATCTTGATAACATGATACGAAGCGAAATAAGTAAATCAGAAAAAACCAGGAACTGTATTATTCCATACGTAGGTGGGACATAATAGTGAAACTAAGAGACATTGATAAGAGTGTGGTGGTTACGAGGGGGAGGGGGGAATGGGAGAGGGAAAGGGGGTGGGGAGGGGCACAAAGAAAACAAGATAGAAGGTGACAGAGGACAATCTGACTTTGGGTGGTGGGTATGCAACATAATTGAACGACAAGATAACCTGGACTTGTTATCTTTGAATATATGTATCCTGATTTATTGATGTCACCCCATTAAAAAAATAAAATTATTAAAAAAAATAAAAATAAAAATAAATAAAATAAATAAATAAATAATAAAACAAGAAAAAAAAATTGATCATTTTCAATAAAAACAAAGAACATGATAACCAGCTGGAGGCCACGTCTGCCTGGTGCACAATCACATGTGAATGGTGAGATAGTGACTTTGAGGATGACTTCCGCAACCACGAAAGGTTAATGAGGCATAAGATCACAGTGGCTTCTCTGAGAAACAGGTTTGCAGTGGCTGCTAGAAGCCTCTGTGGCTAGGGAGAAAGGAAGCAGTCCATGGAGCTAATGGTGGAACAGGAAGTTTCAACTGCTGGCAGCATTTGATTTTTTTCGAGCTCATTATGCAACAGTACTATTATTATGCCTCTTTTACAGACAGGAAAACTGCAAAGAAAGTCCAAGTACATTGTCCAGATAACACAGCTATTAAAGTGGCAGAGCTGGACTTGAACACAGTCTGACTTGAGATTCACAGTCTGTGATCACTCTAAGCTGATGGCTTGGTGAGCCCCAGGGCTTGTATGGTGTTGGGCTGATAAAATATATTATGCTCACTTTGTTAAAGATGGCGCTGCCCACGTGGAGGCCTGTCACCCAGGTGATTGCTTGGGATGGGCATGATTATATTAATGTGTGTTGGGGGCAGGCTGTGGGCAGGCAAGATCCTTGTATCCTGGAGCTTGGTTTTAGGACTAAACCTTTCCCACCACCCTGGGGTGGTACACTCTCATGAGGAATCCCATCATGCCTCAGATAAGTGACTTTGTATTAGAGACTTCCCTATTTGTATATTGGATTAAAGGTTTTGATTTCTACACTATAAAGTGGGGCAGACCGGGAGCTTGCTTTCTCTCGGTTCCTGAGATTAGCATTAGAGAGGAGAGCAGAGAAAGGCTATGTGGAGGAGGCCAGGAGAAGCAGCCAAGATAGTGGAGTGCTGAAGGAGAAGCTAGTTTGTGCAGGGAGAAGGAAGGAGATGGGGAACAGAGGTGAATAAGGCTGGTGAGCTAGAAACCTTTGATTCTAGGAAACTCGGATAAGTCAGTAGCTTTGTGAGCCCTGAATGAGTGGGTTTTGGAGCCCAGTGTGTGTTTTTACTTGCCTGCCGGGTGCAAGCTAGGATTAAAGATGATGGCCCACCGGTTCTTGGCTCCACTGTTTTATACTGTCTGTCCGAATCTAATGTGAACCTGCATGGGCCAGGCGGCTGTGATGGTGGCCGTGGCTACTGGCCTTACATATGGAAAGGATATGGGTAGAACTAAAAGTGCCTCCCGGTCCTGCTTAGTCTGAAAGCCCCTGAAGGAAGCAAGAGGCAGAGAAGGGGCAAACGAAGAGAAGTCTCATCGACAGATACGTAAATTCCAAACTGCCCTCTTGATGTTCCGCTTATCTGTCAGACCTCACCCTTACTGGACTATCGCCCCTGAGACAGAGGAATTCCAGAAAGCTGATCAACCTGCCCCAAGAAGCATTCCAGAAAGCTGAAATCCTAAAACTGTAAAAGGGTACATACCAGGACTTTTGCCTCAGTACCCCTTCAGGCTCTCCCAAACGCTATATAATTCGCCCCTAGTCTGTAACTGGCGCTCTTCCCCCCCAGAGAAGTGCCCGGCAGGGTTCCTTTCTTCCTTTCAATAAAGCCTGTTACTCTGGTCTTTCGGACTCCCATGGATTCCAACACTCATCTCCTCCCTGCCGGTGGACCTCTGGCCTAAGGGAAATGGCAGGTCAGTCTGGAGGCCTTCTTCAAAACCTGTTCAGGAAGGTTAGAAGGTCCACAGTCCCTATTCAAAGTCCAGAATCCCAAAGCTTTTAAAACCCAAAACCCTTCTCATTGAACTCACTTGGCAATGAAACCTGAACTAGCCTGAACTCCTGCAGTATGAACATTTCACTGCCGAAGTATGGACTATCTGAGCAGAGCAGCCAGGGACCATGATGAGGTCAGTGTTTCCAACAGGGGATGGGAGGGCTGTGCCTGGGGACACCGATGGGTGTGGGCTGTGCAGGATCCCTGCCTAGTCCCCCAGCAGGCATTCTGGCCGCAACCATGAGATAGGAATCTTCCGCCCTTGAACTAAGAGGCTTCAAGGACATTTTATGTCTTAGGCCAAACGTTCAGAGAGATTTTGTAAAGAACACCTTTGTAATTATACAACTTGTACAGTTACTGTAATGTTGGAATGTCAGTGGTGTAGATAAGCAAAGCAAGTAAAGGATCGCATTCCTGCTCAGGAAGGGCTATTATATTGCAAATGGAGAGGTTTTCATACTAGACGGTTTGAAAGGGAGGAAGAAGGAGACATGTGGCCCCTGCCCCCTTCTCCACAACTGTGAGAAGGAAGATAAACAGTAAAGAATACAGGGGGGAAGGGAGATCTGAGTAGCCCTTTCCTCTCCCCTTTCTTTCAGTTTCTGGGACCTTAATGGGTGATTTGTAAACACTTATCCTCTGACATCATGTAAGCCCCATCCTGAAATCCTGTGATTGACGTATGTACCTCTAGACAAAGGAATCATGAGACCCATGTATGTGAACCTGTATTCTGTAAAGGTTATATAGGATGTAAGAAATCTGATTTCGGAGAGCACGTGTCTTTGCAGCTACTAGCCTGCGTGCTCCACTGGATTTTTAATAAAAATTCTCTTTTCCTCTTATATAGTTATCTGAGTGTTTGTCCTCCATTGATTCACTTTCCTGCAACGGTCAGAGGTGGGTGTTGGTCAAATAAGTTTGTAAATATGATATATATGTTTGCTCGCTTATAGTTTGCATTGGATGTGGGGGGACAGGCTGTAAGCAGGCAGGATCCTTATACCCTGTTGGGCAGATAAAATGTATTATGCTCACTTTGTTAAAGATTACGCTGCCCACGAGGAGGCCGTCGCCCAGGTGATATTAATGTGTGTTGAGAATCCTTGTAGCCTGGGGCTTGGTTTTGGGATTAAGCCTTTCCCACCCTTTTTGATGTGGGGTGGTACAATCCAATCATGCCTCAGAGAAGTGACTTTGTATTAGAGACTTCCCTATTTCATATATTGGATTAGAGGTTTGGATTTCTACACTATAAAATGGGGACAAAACGGGAGCTTGTGCTCTTGGTTCCTGAGATTATCATTAGAAGAGAGAGCAGAGGAGAGCAGAGAAAGGCCACGTGGAGGAGGCCAGGAGAAGCAGCCAAGATGGTGGAGTGCTGAGTGAGATGCCAGTTTGTGGAGAATTTGTATCTGGGATAAGGAAGGAAATGGGGAACAGAGGTGAATAAGTCTGGTGAGCTAGAAACCTTTGATTCTAGGAAACTCGGATAAGTCAGTGGCTTTGTGAGCACTGAATGTGATTGGGTTTTGGAGCCCAGTGTGTATTTTTTACTTGCCCGCCGGGTGCAAGCTAGAATTAAAGACTATGGCCCATCAGTTTTTGGCTCCGTTGTTTCTTTACCGACTGTCCGAATCCAATGCGAACCTGCAAGGGCCGGGCGGCGGCTGTGATGGTGGCCCTGGCCCTGGCTTCTGGCTTTACATACCCTAAGGATGTAGGGTGGTGCACTCTCATGAGGAATCCCATTATGACTCAGATAAGTGACTTTGTATCAGAGACTTGTTTGTATATAGGATTAAAGGTTTTGATTTCTATACTACAAAGTGGGGCAGACCGGGAGCTTGCTCTCTCTTAGTTCCTGAGATTAGCATTAGAGAGGAGAGCAGAGAAAGGCCACGTGGAGGAGGCCAGGAGAAGCAGCCAAGATGGTGGAGTGCCAGTTTGTGCAGAGAGAAGGAGATGGAGAACAGAGGTAAATAAGGCCGGTGAGGTAGAAACCTTTGATTCTAGGAAACTCGGATAAGTCAGTAGCTTTGTGAGCCCTGAATGAGTGGGTTTGGGAGCCCAGTTGTGTTTTTACTTGCCCACCGGGTGCAAGCTAGGATTAATGCTAATGGCCCACCAGTTCTTGACTCCATTGTTTCATTACCGACTGTCCGAATCAAATCTGAACCTGCATGGGCCAGGCAGCTGTGATAGTGGCTGTGGCTACTGGCTTTACAGCAGGTTACCACTGGCAGAGAGTTACAGCTGAGGGAACTAGAGTCAAAAACTTTGGCTCGGAAATTAAATTTTTTCCCCTTTCTTTTCTAAGTTAGAGGAGGGGAGATAGAGAGACAACTCCTGCATGTGCCCCCAGCAGTATCCACATGGCAACCCACATCTGGGGACGATGTTCTGCCTATTTGGGGCCATGCTTGCAATCAAGCTATTTTTAGCACCTGAGGCAGAGGCTCCATGGATCCATCTTTAGTGCTTGGGGCCGATGTGTTTGAATTAATTGAGCCAAGCTTGTGGGAGGGGAAGAGAGAGAAAGAAGGGGGAGAAGGGGTTGGGTGGAGAAGCAGATAGTCACTTTTCCTGTGTGCCCTGACTAGGAATTGAACCTAGGACATTCATACACTGGGCCAATGCTCTACCACTGAGCCAACCGGTATCGGTCAAATAAGTTTGTAAATATGATATATATGTTTGCTAGCTTATACTTCGCATTGGGTGTGGGGGACAGGCCGTAAACTGGCTGTAAACTGATACAAAGTCACTTAGGGTGGGAAAGGCTTAGTCTTAAAAGTAACCCTTAGGGTATAACAACCCTGCCTGCTTACAGCCTGTCCCCCACACCCAATGCAAACTATAAGCAAGCAAACCTATATATCATATTTACAAACTTACTTGACCAACACACCCTAAGTGACTTTGTATCAGAGACTTCCCTGTTTGTATATTGGATTAAAGGTTTTGATTTCTACACTATAAAGTGGGGCAGACTGGGAGCTTGCTCTCTCTCGGTTCCTGAGATTAGCATTAGAGGAGAGAGCAGAGAAAGGACAGCAGAGAAAGGCCACATGGAGGAGAGGAGAAGCAGCCAAGATGGCGGAGTGCTGAAGGAGAAGCCAGTTTGTGCAGAGTTTGTGCAGAGAGAAGGAGATGGGGAACAGAGGTGAATAAGGCTGGTGAGGTAGAAAACTTTGATTCTAGGAAACTCGGATAAGTCAGTGGCTTTGGGAGCCCTGAACGGAAAGGGAAGTGTTTTCCCACTGTGTGTGTTTCTTGCCCGCCGGGTGCAAGCTAGGATAAAGATGATGGCCCACCAGTTCTTGGCACTGTTGTTTCATTACCGTCTGTCTGAATTAAATGTGAACCTGCACAGGCCAGGCGGCTATGATGGCGGCCGTGGCTACTGCCTTACACATCTCATGCTCCCTCTGCTATATCCACTGCTTCCATTTGCAGGGAAAGATGTCAGTTCTGCTCTCAAAATTTCCCTTCCTTCCCTTGCTCACCTGACAGTCCAGAAACTGTCACCCTTGTGTGTTGTGCATAGTGGTTTGCACCTGGACATAACGCACATAAACTTCCTACCTGTGTGATGAGGATACCAACACGAAGGTGATCTAACCTCAGAACAGCTAAGCAAAATGATTATTCAGCATGTTCATGGAACTTAAAACTACTGCAAGGATCTACATGCAGATCACTTCCCCAGTGGCCTCAATTATTCTACAGAATGCCAAGAAATAGAAATTAAGTGAAAAAAGTCTTCTGGCTGAATAACGTGGAGGTGACAGAAGCCATCCACTGAAAACAGACTTCTTCAGGCCTCAGGCAACAAAGATGGGGGGCCCCTGGCGCACAAAGGGCCACAGTGAGGCGGGCAAACCAGCATGAGGAAGCCGTGGTGCTTCAGCCTCCGTCAGGTGGGTACAGGCCTTCACTCACCAGGAAGGCTCACACTGCTATGACACAGATACATCTGATGCCATCATGAAAACCCTGCATCCCTCACCGTGAAAAGGCAGAGTTACAGAACTAGACTCTGGTGTGAGAGGGTCTGCCTGCAGTCAGCCCACCCCAGTGCACAGCAGGTGAGCCGAGCCCTGACAGTGCCTTCCTAGGAACAGCAACCGCAGGGTCAGATCTGGAACTTGGTCTTTAGAACCCCAGACTACAGTCATTTTCTCCATACTAGTTTATACTACTGCTTCAAAAGCAGAGAATTTTTTTAGAAAGATACTCACCAAATAGCTACAATAGTGTTCTTTAAAATTTTTTTAAATTTAATTTTATTATTTTTTTCCAAGCAGTGCTTTTTAAAAAAAATTTATTATTTTTTATAATAAAGAATTTTTAAATTGAATTTATTGGGGTACATTTTTCAAGTGTGCAACTAAATAAAACATCTGCCCACGGCACTGTGCACCCATTGCCCCAAAGTCTCTTTCTGTTCCCACTTCTCCCCCTTTTGGCCACCTCTACCCAGGTTGCCTTCTTGCTAATTCATTTAACACGTCTTCTGAAGTACTTAGTTTTACAACTTCTGTGCAGACAGGTGTGCCTTCATGTTGTGATGCAACATTATATCATTCATGGAATAAATGTATACTGAGCATGTTCAACCTTCCCATAGAGAAAAACATGTGAGATTACTAAATGCCTTTTAGGTAAGTGCTTCCAACAAGTAGGGTGACCCAGTGCAGAGGGAAGACCACAGTGTGGATGATGGGCGGGGGGTGGGGTTATAAGAGCCATGAAGGACTTTGTAGAGGTGAAACTTCCCTGAATATATATACAAAAGTCTCAGACTTAATAAAAGGTGCTTCTGATTTAAAGAGGTGATTCTAGCTACTGACATTTTGGGGGTTCTACCAAGTATCACAGTGAATATGAAATTCTGAAAAGATTCTCCAAATTAAAAAAAAAAATAAATGAATCAAAGTCTAGAACTGAATTAAATACCAATTAGGAGACTATCTTAAGTTTCTGGTTCAAAGCTCTTATGAAAATATAGTCTTGGTTCCAGTAGCTAGGCTTTCACTTTAGTTCTGTTTGGTAAAAAAAAATAAGGTAAGTAGGTGAAGGTCAAGAGATAGCAAATGGAAAGGAATTAGGTCTATTAAAAATGTCAATCAAGCTCATCATTTGAGTCAACCTTCGTAATTTAGGGAGAAGAAATGAGTATCATGAAATCAAATAAAAGTTGGCTGTTAGGATGGTATTAAACCCCAAAGCTTTCCTAAGGCAAATAAACTCTTCTTGCAAATCTCTTCATAAAACAAGGAATTCTCTTATTTAAATGGCCGGTTATTTATCTGTCGCATAATCTCAGACCTTTGTCTCTATTATCTTTCAAAATAATCTATTTGTAAGTGCCATAATTCTTCTGTCACAGAAAAATTATGGAGGGACTACTGTATATTAGGAGTCCTGGGCTCATATGCCAATTTTGTCACCTAACCCTTCAGGTTTCACAACTGTAGAATGGGTAGTAGTGGGAGGTGTGGGGGGTTTAGAATGGTGGCGCCAACATTCTCTACTGAGATTTACTTCAGGGGACTATTGGTCACTGTTGCCTCTTTCTGGAAGGCAAAAAAGGTACTGATCAAAGCAATGCACTGAACAAATATTCTACTGATGCTTTAGGTTTGGCCAGGCAGAATGAAGTCAGTACCTGAATTGTATTTGGAGGTAGGCTTTTAGATTAAGCAAGTCTGAATGTGTAACAGTTGGGATAAATGTAAAATGTTCCTCAGTAAACGTTGTGAATAGATGAATACTAGGAAGTCACCAGGAAGTATTTTGTAGCTGGGTTCATTTTTCCAATTTCTCCCTCCTTGCATTCTTTCTCTCTCTGCTTTTTTCCACCTATGCCAGCGATTTTCAACTGGGGTGCCGCAAGAATTTCTAAAACATGCAGTACCTGAATACTTAGCCAGGGGCACTGAACTTTTTCCTTAGTGTTGGGCAGATAAAATATATTATGCTCACTTTGTTAAAGATGACGCTGCCCACGTGAGGCCGTCGCCCAGGTGATATTAATGTGTGTTGGGGGCAGGCAGGATCATTGTAGCCTGAGGCTTGGTTTTGGGATTAAGCCTTTCCCACCCTTTTTGATGTGGGGTGGTACAATCCAATCATGCCTCAGAGAAGTGACTTTGTATTAGAGACTTCCCTATTTTGTATATTGGATTAAGGGTTTGGATTTCTACACTATAAAATGGGGTCGGAGCGGGAGCTTGCGCTCTTGGTTCCTGGGATGATTAGAGGAGAGAGCGGAGGGAGCAGAACAGAGAGCAGAAAGAGGCCATGTGGCCAGGAGAAGCAGCCAAGATGGCGGAGTGCTGAGTGAGATGCCAGTTTGTGCAGTTTGACGCTGGAGAAGGAAGGAGATGGGGAACTGAGGAGAATAAGTCTGGTGAGCTAGAAACCTTTGATTCTAGGAAACTCGGATAAATCAGTAGCTTTGTGAGCACTGAATGTGATTGGGTTTTGGAGCCCAGTGTGTGTTTTTACTTGCCCGCCGGGTGCAAGCTAGAATTAAAGACTATGGCCCACCAGTTTTTGGCTCTGTTGTTTCTTTACCGACTGTCCGAATCCAATGCGAACCTGCAAGGGCTGGGCTGCTGTGATAGTGGCCCTGGCCGTGGCTCCTGGCTTTATACTTAGACTGTCAAATTAAAAAAAAAAATAACAAAAGCCAACACAACAAGAGCCATTCAGTGTGAATGAATCAAAGTTATACCTATTTTTTGTCATATTGGCAAGAAATATAATATTTTTTTTGGTGTGTGCCACAGAATTTTAGTAATTAGTTTATGTGTGCCATGAGATGAAAAGGTTTGCAAATTGTCAATGTATGCAATTATCAGGTCACAGGAAGTAGATGGCACATGGGGCATTCAAAATGTAAGTGGGGGGAATTAATCTGGTCTTTTGGGGAAAAGATAAAAAAAATGTGATGTTAAAAAACAATTTGAGAAGTGACTGTTTCTCTTCCCCTTTCTCTCCCCCTTCTCTCTCTCTTCCTCTCTTGCAGCCAGTGACTTGATTGGTTCTAGTGTCAGCCCCAGATGGGGGTTGCTGGGTGGATCCCCATTGGGGCACATGTGGGAGTGTGTCTCTCTATCTCCCCTCCTCTCACTTAAAAAAAAAAAAAAGATAAACAATTTGAGGAGGTAAGTGGGCAGATTGAACAAAGAAAGGGTTTATGGCCCTGGCCAGTTGGCTCCGTGGATAGAGCATCAGCCCGGTATATGGACATCCAGGTTTGATCCCTGGTCAAGGTACACAGGAGAAGCGACCATTTGCTTCTCTTCTTTTCTCTTTCCTTCTTCTCTCCCTCTTCCCCTGCCACAGCCGGTGGCTCAGTTGGTTTGAGTGTGGTCCTGGGCACTGAGGATAGATTGGTTGATTCCAGCATCAGCCCCAGATGAGGGGTTGCTGGGTAGATTCCAGGCGGGGTGCATGTGGGAGTCTGTCTCAAACTTCTCCCACTTAAAAAAATAAAATAAAATAAAAAGAGAAAGGGTTTTTGTTGCTTCTTCTTCTAAATGGAATTTTACTGGTGCCTCCTGTTATTAGTAGCCTGTTTAAGGAGCCCAGTCAACTCTCTTCCTGAGACCCAGCCTCTCCTGACCTGCCTGCTCCAATCTTACCCAGGGGCAGGAGATAATGGAGTCCACCTAGTCACTGACTCATCATCCCGGGAGGGCAGCTGCTCTGCCCTTGGCTCATCTCTAGAAGGCAGTCTCTTGTCCTCACCATTCTCCCCTCTTCCAGCTCCAACAGAAACAGCCTCCGCTTGTCCCCAGATCTCGGTGACTGAGTGAGGCCATTCTGATCTCCTGTTGTGATTCCCACTTCTTGTGACACTAGATGTGTGCTTTGCCAGAGTCCCTACAGCCAATGGATGGGGGGTTGGGCCCCTGGCCTCTCTTTATTCATCCACTTTTGCCAGCAGTTGGCATAAACTGCTTAGCAGCTGTCACTAGACACCTGTCACCAGAGGGCTACCTACCTGACTTCTGCCAGCTGCTGACTGCTCAACCCTACCACTTCCACAAAACACACTAGCGCATATACACACAGACCCAGTGACCTCCCACTAGCTGGATGTAATCCACAGCATCTAGGAGGCGGGGCAGCAGTGAGATGGAATGTTGGATTCTAGGCATGGGGACAGGGAGGATAAAGAGGTGGCACTGGAGTCATAATGCTGGCCTTTAGAGCAGAGGCTAGAACCTCTGTCACAGTGCAGGTCTTGTTGACCACAGCGGTCCCTAGTACTTTACATGATCTCTACATACTCAGAAGTTGAAGACTGGGCAGCCTCTTGCCTGTGGGCTCCCTAAAATTCCATGCCATCAGCAAATCCCAAAATAGCAACTTAGAGAACACTCTTATCTCCCTTTTTAGTTGCTTGTTCAATGGTTATGCATCAAATGTTGGCTGCCATTTTTATTTATTTGCTTTGCCTTTGGTCAGCATTCCCCTGCCTAGATCACTTCAAGACAAATTTGATAAAAAAAAAATTTTATTTGCTTTAAAAAGAAATAATTTTTATTTGCTTTAAGTTTCCTATAACTCTGCCAAATTAACTATCTGATAACCTATAAAAATAATCATTGAAGATTTGTTCAAGTTCCCTGAGACTATATATACAGTACTCGTTTTTATGATCCATCGCTCCCAGTTTCTTCTCAGGAAAACATTTTCCTGTGTGATTGAACTGTTGGTGGAATGACTTCCTGTTCTCTTCTGGAGTGCAGGGAACCTCACAGCCCCGTTTTACCTGAGACAGACCTGGCATAACGTGCTACATTGTCCTCTTTTGAAATACAACCATTTAAAAAAAAAACAAAAAACTTTATTTATTCATTTTAGAGAGGAGAGAGAGAGAGAGAAGGGAGGAGCAGAAAGCATCAACTCCCATATGTGCCTTGACCAGGCAAGCCCAGGGTTTTGAACCCGTGACCTCAGCATTCCAGGTCAAAGCTTTATCCACTGTGCTACCACAGGTCAGGCGAAATACAACCATTTTTGATGGAAGAAGGTGCTGTGTCCCATAAGTGTGTTTGTGGGCAAGAAAAACGGCTGATAACTGCTGGAATGAATGTATAGATACGTAATTTTAAAGGGTCTTGTAACAAGCATTTTAACAATGACAAGAGGAAAATTAATCCATCTCCTTAAATCTTTGAGTAATGATGCCACAGTGATTTTCAGAAATGTTTCTGTAAATGTTAAACAATATACTAAATAAAAAAGAGGAGCTGGAAGAGAAAGTTTCTCCTGGGTGAGCTGAGCTCTGGGCAGCTGGGGTGGGGGGTGGCCCCTCCAGCCAGCAATTGCCCAGTCCCTGGGGCCCTGCAGCACCACTGCCACATGTGACCTGAGCTGACAGGCTGATGGTCCTCATTCTGGCTCTGGCAATCAAACCATAGCGCACCTGCCAGCTGGCCCAGTACGTACTCCAGAGGGTCAACAGGAGAACTAAAGGGCTAAGTTACAGAAAGTGCTTAGCTGGACCTGACTGTGCAAACTCTCAAGAATTGTTAATAATTAGTATTATTCTGCCTGATCTGTGATGGTGCAGTGGATAAAGAGTTGACCCAGAATGCTGAGGTTGCTGGTTCCAAACCCTGGGCTTGCCCAGTCAAGGCACATACAGAAAGCAACTCCTATGAGTTGATGTCCCCCCTTCTCTCTCTCTCCTCAAAAATCAATCAATAAAATCTTTAAAAAAATTACTATTATTCTGGCCAACATATTTCTGATGATATTAATAGAGCCAGTGATATTTTAGGACATTTTGAAGTTGTTAGCAATTTATTTTTTTCTGGACATTAAATGAAGCCATTTAAATGTTTTACAATGTTGTTTTTTTTCCCTTGAAATTGTTAAAAATGAAAATCGCTTTTAGCACATACTACTCCTTCCTTGCACCTTACGCTCCAATTTCCTCCTATTCAAGGTTTCCCTTCACTCAGGGGAATTGATACCAGTACTTACTCCCCACCCTGACAAGGGGCAGCTTGACGTTTCTCTGATGTTCTCGGTATTTCCCATGCAGTCTGTTATCTTCTTGCTTTTCCAGATGCTCTGGGTGATCGTGGTGACTGGCAACAGTACTTTCTTCTCATTTGAATGAAATTCCAGCTGAACCAAGTGCGGTTTAAATAATTTACCATTTTCACACCGCTTTGTGTCTGTGGTGCTTTCCCAGAGCGGTTTGCACAAGGCGCACGGTTGGGTGCGCACACCTGCGGTGGGTTCCTTCCTCACCAGGTGGTCGGTGAAAGTCCTGGGAGGCCAGAATGGAAAACTGTGCCCCGCGCGCCCCCTGCAGGGGCGCAGAGGCACCTGTCAGACAGCGCCCGCTGGTGCCCGTTGCTGCCCCGCAGGACAGGGTCGCAAAGTCCTGGTCATGATTAAGACTCCAAAACCTACATGCGTATAGGTTTTATGTTCTCGTAGCGGAGGCAAAATGGTTAAACCCAGGAATTTCTATGACTGTTGCTGTCCAAGACGGTCAGGATGGCTTTACTCTCCACAGTAGCACTGCACGAGGCTCCAGGTCCTGCCTGGCACCTCCTGGCCTTCTGGGAAGCATCTGTTTCATTTTCTACAGAACCAGGAGACCTCTTCTTACCAGAATTCTGTGTTCCACAGCGGACTCTGGTCTCCTCTGACGCCTCCTTTGCAATATTTTTCTTTGAAGTGTGTAGGTCCCATTTTCCAACACAGGTCTTCTGGCATTTTTTTCTATGATGGGTAGTCTGGCATAGGACAGCACTTTTTAAAAAAATTTATTTTTACTTTATTTTTTTTTTTGGAGAGATATCTTTTTTTA
The DNA here is from genome assembly GCF_036850995.1 of Saccopteryx leptura. Classification (NCBI taxonomy): domain Eukaryota; kingdom Metazoa; phylum Chordata; class Mammalia; order Chiroptera; family Emballonuridae; genus Saccopteryx; species Saccopteryx leptura. The sequence goes on along the minus strand of NC_089505.1, from coordinate 187,448,543 downwards.
TTATGTCCTCAGAATAATAACTGAAATTGAAAAAAATAATAAAAAAATAAAAAAATAATAAGTAACTGGAAATTTAAGATTAAATATTTAAAAAATGTTTCCCCAATACAGTTTACATCGATGTTACTTTGTGCTAGTTTTAGGTATAGGCACAGTGTTCAGGTGTAGCACTTCTTGAACTTGAAAGCAGATCAGCATCCCTTGGAGGGAGGGCTTCTTAGACTACAGCCCTCCAGGCCCCACCCCAGACTTGGGTTCTGTGTTTCTCACAAGTTCCTTGGCAGAGCAGTGGAGAGACGCTGGTGCAGTCTGCACTCCGAGAACCACTGTCATTCAAAAAGCACTTTTTAATGACTTTCCCACTCTTCTGAGTGTTTGAGGGAAGCTTTTTCTTAAGTGAGAGGAGGGGAGATAGTAAGACTGACTATGTTCCCTGACTGGGATCCACCCAGCAACAACAACAGCCCCCCTACCTTGTCTGGAGCCCAGGCTGGATCCAAAAGAGCTATTTTTAGTACCTAGAGCTAAGGGCTTAGACCAACTGAGCCATCCTCAGCGCTGGGGGCTGACACTCAAACCAACTGAGCCACTGGCTGCAGAGAGAAGGGGGAGAAGGAGGAGGAGAGAAGCAGATAGTTGCCTCTCCTGTGTGCCCTGACCAGAAACTGAACCCCAGACGTCCATAGACCTGCAGACGCTCTATCCACTGAGCCAACTGGCCAGGGCTGCGGAAGCTTTTTGATGTCTTTGTCTCCCCAGCTAAAAACCAGTATAATCCCACTAACTACCTGTTGCTACCTAACCCAAGAATATTTTGGTTAATGGAGACTTGTAGTTGATCTCAGGAAAAGCATGTCCTTAATATTTTAAGACATGATCAAGTCAGCATACATTACAGTGTTGTGGCTACCTTGCTGAGCTATTCCATGAGGCAGGGCAGTATCTGCCATGTTTACACTGACCCCCAGCACCCAGCAAACACTGCATGGAAAAGGGTGGATGCTCTCACGTTATGAAGAAAGCCCTCATTAGGGACCTTACTGAATGGGCATCACAACTGCCTCCCAGAACACCCTGGGCCCAGCCCGGACTTGCACACACTCACTTCCACAAAGAATCACACATACTCAGCTCCTGTAATTTTCACTTTAAGTTATGGTAATGGCATGTATTAACGTTTTTGGAAAGTGTCTCTGATATCTTCATCATCTCTTGGAATTCCTTCTTCCTGCTGTTTCCACCCCCAAAAAATCTTTAGATAGATACCATGTGGGCAGCCTTCTCCACCAGCCTCTCACTCCTGTGTGATCCTGCAATAGTGAGTTCCCACTCAGAAAACTTGACATCACCTGTTCCACGTGTTCCCTTCCTGATTTCCCACCCTGCACTTTTCCTAGATGGGAAAGATGAACCCTGCACGGGAGCTCCTGGACAGGGAAGCAAGCCACAGCCACGGTCCTGGAGCAGACTGCAGCCACCCGGAACAATGTGCACAGTTAGAAGGCAGCTTCCAATTCTGTCATCACCTGATAGTTCCCAGCACATTGCAGTCAGAGTTTCTCTCAGATTCTCCCTTCCTCTCATATTTGTCCCCAATTTGTTTTTTGTGACCCTGGAAGAAGTCCACTTATTCCAGAAAAAGGATTGGTCAGTATGACTTCCTTCTAGATTGGTACTTAAGATCTGCTGCCTTTTCTTAAGTGGTAATAAATTCCCAAGCATTTCCATCTGGTCATCATGTCCTGAGGTTCAAAGGCTCCCTGGGTCTCAGGCACTGGCACCCATCAGTGAAATTATCCACTACCTCTAACACCACTGACATTCACATAAAAAATATTCAGAAGAGAAGTACCCTCTCTTCTGTTTGTGCTCCATGATGACATCCCTAAATATGACTCTGCAAAGCATGCTGAAATACAAACATCCTCAAGAAGCACATTCTTCTGTTCCCTTGGGCCACTCAGCTTCTCAAACTCTTCCCTTATCTTCAGCTCTTAGGGAAACAGCATCCCCATGCAGCTCAAGCGGTGACGTCCATCTCCCATTTTAGCTCCACTCGCTGGGGCATCACGCCCTCTCTATCACCAGGATCCACCTGCCTCACTGCACCCCCACCCAAACCCCCATCCAGTCCCTGGGGGCATCAGACCTCTGCTGCTGCCACCTCCTTCTGGCTGGCTTCTCAGGCCCCTGAATCGCATCATTCCAGAGCATTCTGTAACCCTGTGCCTGCTGCAGGGCTACACATTAATCATGCTTTCTTATCTCTGTGCTTTCTGCTGTTTCTGGGAGGGAGGACTGCCCCTCCCAGGGTCATACCATTCCTAGATATAGCAAATAACTAACCTATGAGTGCACCTTTCAAATGCATACCAACTGATCCAGACCCCACCCCCCACCACTCCTCTGTGGGCTCTCACACCGTGTCCTGGTCACCCCAGCGCCAGGTACTGACAACTAGGAACAGCCTCTGAGTCCTGGAGCCCAATGAAATTATTCATATTAGCCGCTCCTAAACCAGCTCACCTGCCTCATCTGTTCCTCCCTTGAGGAAGCCACAGTGAAGACTGACCTCATTTCCCTCCTTCCCTCTGCTTCCTGACTGACCCTGGTCCTCCCGAGCAGCCCTCATGACCTGGTACACCCCCACTCCTGGGGACTGAGCAACAAACTCTCTTCTCAGACCTGCATACTAAACAAATCTTATCATTTAAAACAGGCTGTGGTTTCAATCAAGTCTCTGAGCTATTTACAGTGGCTCCCCATTGTCCCCAAGATCAAACACCTCCCTTTCCAAAGCTCTCCCTTGGCCAGTGACCCCAGTCCTGTCACCCTTCCAGCCCTTCTTTCAGGACAGGACGTCGTATTTATTCTTTAGAGGGGCCTCTGTGTTTCAGGAGCTTCAGCTCCCATCTCAGCAAAGCATCCAGACAGAGCTGTGGCTGTCCCTCACCCCTGTGCCACCGCAGATCCACTGGCAAGCTTTCATGAACCACCTACAGAATATCCCTGGGAATAAACCTTTTCCAGTGACCAGCCCGCCCCCCGCCCCAGTGCACAGACCAGCCAGTGTGGCCAATAGTCAACCCCTGCCCCAACTCCTATGTACCCTGTACAGCCATTGCCACATAGCAGATGGAGATCTCAGGGCACATGGCAGAGCATCTTCCTGCCCTGTGGAAACCTCCACCGTGTCTTCATGCTTTTAGAATAAGCTCATCGGGCTCCAGGCCACAGGTGATCCAAGCCACCTGTGTCTGAGTGGCTCTTTCGCCCCCATCTTGCCTCTCACATTCCAGCTGCACTGGCCTTCTGCTTCCTGAGATAGCCAGGTGGAAGCCAGCGTCTGCCTTGGCTGCTCCTGTGTGCCTGGAACATGTTTCTGCCCAGAAACTTTTTTGTTTTCAATAGAGCTCTTTATCTCCCCCCCCCCATTTTTTTTTACAGAGACAGAGAGAGAGTCAGAGAGAGGGATAGATAGGGTCAGACAGACAGAAACAGAGAGAGATGAGAAGCATCAATCATCAGTTTTTCCCTGAGACACCTTAGTTCAGCGGTTCTCAGCCCGGCGGGGTCGTGACCCACAGGTTGAGAACCGCTGCCTTAGTTGTTCATTGATTGGTTTCTCATATGTGCCTTGACTGTGGGCCTTCAGCAGACCAAGTAACCCCTTGCTTGAGCCAGCGACCTTGGGTCCAAGCTGGTGAGCTTTGCTCAAACCAGATGAGCCCACGCTCAAGCTGGCGACCTCCGGGTCTCAAACCTGAGTCCTCCACAGCTCAGTCTGACACTCTATCCACTGCGCCACCACCTGGTCAGGCTGCCCAGATATTTGTGTGACTTCCTCTTTCTGATCACTTAGGTCTCAGCGGCAATGTTGCTTCCTCAAAGGGGCCTTTCCTGACCGCCCTACTGCCCCTTTCTCTCCGACTGCTGCATCTCATTGTTTCTGTGTGCCGGTTATTTGAAAGCAAGCTATTTTCTCATTTACAGCTTTGTGGTCAGTGGGCGCCCTCCACCTGCACACACCCTACTGGAGGTATGTTTCCAGTGTATGAGGATCTGCTCATACACATGTGCAGTATCTACAGTACTTATATACAGAATGGCATCTGGTGTGGGGCAGTGGTAACCACTCAATAAGTCAGTTGAATTAACTGATCTTTCAGATTGCTCTGTGTTCTAGAGTTCCTGGGATGTAATCCTCAATTCATAGTTTAGAACCCGCATGATGGATACCCATGATGGTATGCTCTGTGAGTTTTGACTGTGAGTTCCTCCTTGGTGAAAATTTTCTTCCATGTGAGTCTTGAGTGCCCGGCCCCAGTGATTCTCCATGGGAGGTTTCGTTTTCAACTTTGAGTATTCAAGGAACTCACTGGTTCTTACATTAACGTCTCGGCTTAGAGCGTGGCTGGAATTTAGAACTCCCAGCCAACGGGTGGTACAGACTCCAAGGCTCCAGTGTCTTAAGGCTGAACCTTTTCTGCCCTCAGCCCAAGGCAGTCAGCCAGTTTTGGAGTTGAGCCTTCAGTGGGGAAAGATTTTCTAGTCCTGTTATTGCCAACAGTTTTAACTCCTGGTTCATTCAGGGGCTTCTTCATTCTTTTTTTCTTTTTTATAATTTTATTTTTAATGTGGCGACATCAATAAATCAGGATACATATATTCAAAGATAACAAGTCCAGGTTATCTTGTCGTTCACTTATGTTGCATACCCATCACCCAAAGTCAGATTGTCCTCTGTCATCTTCTATCTAGTTTTCTTTGTGCCCCTCCCCCTCCCCCTTTTCTCTCTCCCTCTCCCTCTTCCCACTCCCCCCCCCTAACCACCACACTCTTATCAATGTCTCTTAGTTTCACTTTTATGTCCCACCTACATATGGAATAATGCAGTTCTTGTTTTTTTCTGATTTACTTATTTCACTTCGTATAATGTTATCAAGATCCCACCATTTTGCTGTAAATGATCCGATGTCATCATTTCTTATGGCTGAGTAGTATTCCATAGTGTATATGTGCAGGGGCTTCATTCTAAGTGCATAAGGGGCCTGAGATCTCAGCTCCATTCCCCTGTGCAGATGTTAAAACCCATGTTCCTTTTTCTGGTGCAGCTTCCCTTGCGGACTGTGCCTGTGTCCACTCCTGCTTGAATGCTCTCCTTGGCCCAGGCCCTGGGAATTCCCCCTTTTTTGCACTAGAGTTCAGCACTGTGAATATATTTGGCTAATGCAATATCTTATCTGGCTATCTGTTAGCCTAGCCCACCACTGGGAACCAAAGATCCCTGTGGCCACTCTCCACTGCTTTGTCGTGACTGCTGCAAATCTTGTGTCTTGGTGGCCTTGTGTGATAGACTTTGGTTTATGATCCCTGTTAATGTGCTGCTTCTAGAGTTCCTCCAAAGTACCAACTACACTGCTGGGCATCCTGGGCATGCAAAATAAATACTTGCTCATTAAAGGAAAGCAAGTGACTTTCAATATTTTGTCACCAATAGCTGGCTTGCTGGTGGCCGGTGCTGCAGCTCCCACCTTCCCCTGAAGCCTCCTGAATCCTGTTCAACAGCAGAGCCTTCGGGAGCCACCAGCTTCCTGCTGCGGCAGATGGGAGGAGGATGGGAGCGGGGAAGGCACACAGTGGCCTTTCAAAGTCAATGACTGCTATGGAGCCTTTCAAGTCTGTAGGCAAAGTCCCTCACCACTGATTTCTTTTCCCTGCCCTGGTGCACTCAGGCTTCCATATGTGTTACGAGGCGATATAACCATAGTAACGACAGTGGCTAATGTTAGTGAGCACTTGCTGTACTACGCTGTACTACAGATGTGTTCCAGGCACCTTAAATGACAATGTCAATAAAAGCAAATGACGGTTATGATCACAGCAGTCACACGAGTGGAGCAGGTCTTCCCCAGACTGCTGCGCCAGAGCAGTGACTGATGGTCAGTGTCTGCCTATCAGCAGGCTCATCCATCTTTCTGTCCACTCGTATATTTTACTTATCAGAGTCCCAGAAAGTTTTGTTTTTATAAGTGTGTGTCTCAAAGAATTTTTTTCTTAGGTTTTATAATGTACTCAAATAAATGAACGTCTTACCTAGCCTGTCATAAGTCCCTGATATATTTTTTAATTTAAATACAAGAAAAAAAATTAAATTAAAAAATAAATAAACAAAAAGAATAAGACAAAGCCCCTGCCCTTTCCCACAGGGGCCAGGACCCCAGACCTGCTTTAGGAAATCCTCTGCCATTCCTCCCCATCAGGTGCCCTCCTGCAGGGGACAGGTGGGAGCAGAACCCCGGCTGAGACTCAGAGCTGGAGGTAATGGAGGCCACCCTGTCTGCCCTCACAGGGCTGTGAGTCTCCAAGAGACTGCCCCTGCCTGGCCCCCACCTCCTGAGGCCCCTGGGTGCTGTGGAGGCCAGGAAGTGAGAGGACGTGGGGGGAAGGATCTGCTGGGGCAACGGGGCTCCTCTCCCAGGACAGTGTGCCTGGTGGCCAGGGACAAGGGATGCAAGGTGAGGAAAGGTGCACAACAGCTGGCATTCTGTAAGAGCCCGCCTGGGTTTGGGGACCAGCTGGGAGACCTCAGTTTTGTCATCTGTACAACAGGGTGGTGAATAGGAAGACTGAAACATCTACTCTTTGTACAGTGCTAGCATTTTGTGTCTGGCATAGAGTAAACATTACATAAACATCTGTGAAATAAATAAATGCTCTGAATTCCAAAACAAGCCCAGCCCAGCTCTGGACGTGGTGAGGGAAGGGACAGGAAGGGCTTCCTCGGAGCGATGAACGGAAGAGCTGCCCACTCTGTCCGGCTCTGGGGAAAACATTTTGTTCTTTGTCTTTAAAGACCCTCCCGGAGGGAGCAGGTTGTCCTAGAACCTGCACAGCTCCCGTAGGAGGCTGTGATGTCCAACCGACCTCAGGCTGGAAGCCGGGCAGAGGGCTGGAGAGAGGGCCAAGTGGTGGCAGTTGCTGGGATGGGGGCCCTCCCTAGCTGGTGGCCTTTTCCTCACGTTCTTGGAGGTTCCTTGCTGCTGCTGGGGTTCTTGTGATCGAGTAAGCAAGGACCAGGCTCCTGAGGAAAAGGCACCTACATTCCCACTCCCTGAATTTTCTCTGCTGGGTGGGGGGTAGGGGAGTGACCCAGGATGTGGGGGAGAGGGAGCCCAGCACAACAATGCTAAAAGGCAGGTACTTTCTTCCCCTCCCTGGCACCTTAGAAAGGAAGCCCAGCAGTGCCCTCTCCCCTTCAGTGGACAAAGCTCAGACACAACCAATTGACTTCTTGCCAGACATCTGGTTTCCATTAGGGATGAAGTAACAGAAGTACAGTACAGTATTATAATCTACATGGCAGCACCTTGTACTTGTAGGGGAAGTAAGAGTGTTGGCCCGGAGGGGGATGGAACAGAAGGGAAAGAAAGACTTATTTATAAAAAGGGTTGAACACTCATTTTTTCCCTTAAATATCTCTCTAAGAATGGTGGTTTCCAACCCTAGCTACCATTAGTGCCCTGGGGAATTATAAAAAACCTGTTTGCCCCAGGTCAAACCACTAGAGCAGTATCTTACCTGTCTCTTTTTCCCTAGAGTCAGCAAGCCCAAACTTAAAATTTAGAAACTTAAATGTTATACATGGCCGTAAGATTCCTCTTGAACTTGTCTAGAGCAGGGAGGGAACACACTTCTATACATCAGCAGAGAGTAAATAATTTCGGTTTTGTAGGCCACAGAGCCTCTGGTGCAGTTACTCTGCCAGTGCTATGGGCCTAGGGCCTGGAGTTTGTCCATCCCTTGTCTAGATGAGACAAGGTGGCTATTCTAAGTCACTCCTTGGACATCTCCCTATTTCCCCCTCCCAACACAAGCATTCTCCCTTTGCAAATCCATTCATGAAAATCACATCCAAATAACCCAGAAAGCAGGTATGAAACCAGACTGGTAGGAGGCACATTCTGGGAGCTTGTGATGGGCATTTGGGGCCTCAGTCTGCTCTTCTATATACTGTGTGCATGTTTGAACATTTCCCAAGGTAAGGTGTTTAAAAAATAAAATTTAAAGAAAAGAGAGAGAGATACATTCTTTCACAAAACACAAGCTGAAATTAGCAGGAAGTTTGGGGTAATGCTTCATCTGTCCCCTCCCCGGGATGTCGGCCATATAGCCTTCAGAAAACGCTAGCAGATGCCTCAGGTGGGAGAGCCTTCAGGGAGGATACTCACGACCAATAGAGCAGCATGAGCAGGAAGGGGCAGATGATGAGGGCCTGCAGGACCTGCCAGTCCCGGCACAGGGCGGCCAGCCCGGGCATGAGGAACTGCCCCGCCATGGCCACGAAGCTCGCCACCATCGTGATCATGAACCGTTTTCCAGGGGGGCACAGCTCTATTCCTGGAATACAGAAGGAACAAGAGAGATATCAGCATCCTGCCCCATGGCCTGGGGGAGCCGTGGGGGCACCAGGACCAGTGTACTTCTTAACCTACCAAGAACTATAAAGCCGTTTTTTATTTGCTGGTTGCTATGAGAGTCCTACATGGCATGCCAATGTGGAGATCCTACTGTTTACAGCTGGATGAGCTGAGGACTGGACTGGGAAGGGAGCGAGGTCGTTGCTCAAGGTCCCAGAGCAAGTCAGTGGCTAGAGAACATCATAATTAAGAGTTGCCCAGTTCAGAAACTAGAAAACACCGTATGAGGGCAGAGTGTGTACATCACATTATTCCCACTCCGCTCTCTGGCTGTCACCGAGCTTCTTGTGGGGTGGACTCCTTCATGCCCATCTACTGCCATTCCTTCTGTCTGTGATGCTGTTCTGGGGAACCCTCTCAATCTCTGCACAGGGCACCAGGAATACCAGTCTGCTCACTCCCAACCACCTGCACCACCCCTCCTTCTGAGCAAGGTGAAACCCCAGCAGCTAAGTGGACTCAGATCCATGATGATCTCACTGGAAACTTCTCCCCCACACTGAGATTCTCCTGCCCACCATGACATGGGTAGGTGGTACATTCCCTTCTCCCACCCTACTAGGTGGAGACCTTGGTTAGGGGTGCGTCTGATAAAACAACACCAGTGTCTGCCTTCCACTAAATGTCTACTGACTGGAAGGACACCACAGTCCCTCCAGTTTGCAGAGAATCTATGCTCTTAATTTGATCTTCAGTAAAAAAAGATCCTCACAAAACCTTCAACTATAGCATCCAACTGACAAGCAATAGAGATCAACTACACGAACAGCTCCTGTTACAGGTCTCAGTGCTACAAGACACCTGGGTCGGACGTATCTTTTCCCATGGAGCATACAAGTTTGTTTGCTCTTCTTCTTCTTCTATAATATGCAGTATTCCTTAAAGATTGCTTGTTTTTTTCCAAAGTGTAGTTAAAATGATTTGTTTTAAAGAGGACTCTCAGGAGAAAACACTTTTCATGCCTCTGCATCTGGAGACGGTTGGTAGCTCAGCTGCTGCAGCGGGTCGCCCACTTTCTGATTGTCTGGAGACCAGCGCAGAGGGAGGAGGTGGGGGCAGTGAGAAGGGGGCAGATAAGATGGGACAGGGTTGGCCACAAGGAGAGGGCACTGTGCCAGCCAATATCTACACCAGCTCACCATAAGAAAAAATAATAAAGTGACCAGAATTGCCATACTTGCTCTGCCACAACCAGACATCACTGTCCCAGCTACTGGTGAGCAAGAGGGAAACATGACCTCCTGAAAACCGCATATAAAGAATGGTTTTTCCATTTAATTAAGAACATAGACTTCAATGGCCCTTTCCCAACCACTGGCTGTGATGTTGCTGCTTCAGTGCACTGGTCAGGCTTAGTTTAAAGATTACTTTCTAGCAAGACTTGGGCCCTCACTTCTGGTCTGGCATTTCTGCTCTTAAAAACAATAAAGAGCCTGACTAGGTGGTGGCACAGTGGATAGAGCATCAAACTGGGACACAGAGGACCCAGGTTTGAAACTCTGAGGTCACTGGCTTGAGTGCAGGGTCACTGGCTTGAGCGTGAAATCACAGACATGACTCCATGGTCTCTGGCTTGAGCCCAAAGGTTGCTCTTGAAGCCCAAGGTCACTGGCTTGAGCAAGGGGTTACTTGCTCTGCTGTAGCCCCCTAGTCAAGGCACCTATGAGAAAGCAATCAATGAACAACTAAGGAGCCGCAACGAAGAATTGATGCTTCTCCTCTCTCTCCCTTCCTGTCTGTCTGTCCCTCTCTGACTCTCTCTGTCTCTATCAAAAAAAGAATAATATAAAGAGATCATCATCTTTTTTAGAAAAGACTACCAGTTGCAGGTTCTAGTTTTCACATATTGCACAAGCGGTAGATCTGTTAACCCGAAATCAGCTTGAGGCAGGGTGTGTGCAGTGTCTGCAGCTTGGCACAGGCTAGTATCAGGTGAGGAAACCGAGCACCTGGCTACTCAGGTCACCTTTAAACGAAGTCACAAAGATAACGTCAGAGTAGCATCATGGTATGGTAGATTTAGCTCTTCATTACCATTCTCTTTAATTTTGTGACACCAGAGTATGAAATTATCTGCAACTCCAATTCTGTCCTCGCAGACTGAATTCTGTTTTAGCAGACTCCTCTGGGACATCTAATGCCACACACTAATCCACACTATGCAGTATCACACAAGAATCACAAGATGACTTTCCAAACTAGGGACCAGGTTGGTGGAGGAGGGAAGAAAGTTGCCCCTTTGGGGCAATTGATTCCAGTCTGACTTCTCACTCTCCCCTTGCTGAAAGTGAGATGCTGTGACTGGTACAAATACTACTGTCACTGTAGATATGACCTATGGTCCATTCTCCCTCTGTGGGCTTCTCTCATTCCTCTCCTGTAAGTGATCTGACCCATTCTCTAACTCCTTGCTACAGGACCTCAAGCATCAGCTCACCTAGGAAGTTGTTAGAGATGCAGAGCTCAGCCCCCAACCCCACCCCCAGATCTGCAGAATCAGCACCTGCACTTTTTTTTTTAGTGAGAGGCAGAGACAGACTCCCGCATGCGCCCCAGCAGAGATTCACTCTACAAGCCCCTTATGGGGTGATGCTCTGCCCATCTAGGGCCCTTGATCTGTTGCAACCGGAGCCATTTTAGCACCTGAGGCAGAAGCCACAGAGCCATCCTCAGCTTCCAGAGCCAACTCACTCTAATTGAGCCTTGGCTGCAGGAGGGGAGAAGAGAGAGAGAGAGAGAGAGAAGGCAGGGGGAGGGGTGGAGAAGCAGATGGGTGCTTCTCCTGTGTCCTGACCGGAAATTGAATCTGGGACATCCACAAGCAGGGCTGATGCTCTACCATGGAGCAAATCATTAACACCTGTGCCTGCACTTTAACAAGGTGCCCAGATGACTCACGGAGAAGCACTGGCCAGATATACTTCCCCAAGACCAAAAGCATCCCCTAAAACAGGAGCAAGGTTCTTGCCTCCCTGACATGCATCTATGAGAGCCGGATAAGAGAAGTCCTTTTCCAACCTCTCCCACTCCTCATATTTTTGCTGGGAACCCTAGCAGTGAGTTTACTGTATCTCACCAGGCAGAATAACATGGAGCACTCCAGCAGCTATGTGGTATTTCAGCATTCCTGCAGGGCTGTGAAAAAACACAGCGACCTGGTGTAACGACAAAGGCATATAATGATCTTTTGCCTTGGCTCACCATAAAGTCTTTTCAAACTGTCTGAAATCAACTACATCTAAAGGTGGCTATAACTATGTTACAAAAAAAAAAAAGCAATTATTAAAGAACCATGGCCACTTGAAATTTGCCATTCATCACATGGTCCTTCTGGATGATAAGAAATCAGATTTTCTAAGTGGAAGAGAGGGAGAAATACGTGAGACAGTTAAAACCCTAAGTCCTGGCATCTGGTAGAAGACAGGAGTTTGCAAGTGGATCTCTTCTGCCCACGAAGGGCCAGCTCCCAGCTATGCGCTCAGGAGCAGTTGGTGCAATGTTTCACACACTTCAGAGGTGCTTACAGACACCTGGCCAGGGCACTAGCCTTGGTCTCTGAAAGGCAGGGAGCCTGCCACCAGCAGGAAATGGTGTTCCCAACCTAGCCACCTGCTCAGGACCTGAGATGTATGGAATAGCAGGTCATCCACACATCGGGTCCATGGCTCTAATTACCAGCTGGTCAGTAGCACCTGTGGAAGTCTCGGGCTGCACGCTGTCATAACACTTCTTAGAGCTACTTTCTTTGTCAATGGGGCCAACCTTAAGTTCTTTTCTTTTTTTCAGTGAGAGAGAGAGAGAGGGAGAGAGAAAGGGACAGAGACAGACAGGAAGGGAGAGATGAGAAGCATCAATTCTTCATTGCAGCACCTTAGTTGTTCATTGATTGCTTTCTCATAGGTGCCTTGACCAGGGCAGGGGGCTCCAGCTGTGCCACTGACCCCTTGCTCAAGCCAGTGACTTTGGGGTCAAGCTAGCAACCTTGGGCTTCAAGCCAGCAACCATGAGGTAATGTCTCCAATCCCACACTCAAGCCAGCAATCCCTTCCTCAAGCTGTTGAGCCTCCGCTCAAGCCGGATGAGCCCACACTCAAGCCAGCAATCTCAGGGTTTTGAATCTGGGTCTTCAGTGTCCCAGCCAATGTTCTATCCACTGTGCCACCACCTGGTCAGGCATCAAGTCATCTCAGTAGCTTTTCACATATGGCAGCAACCCTCTACCCCTTCATTATGTAAAACAATTAAAAGTCACAGAAAACTATCATCTCAGGTGAGGCATCATAGGTTCAAACATAAAACATCTCAGGCATCTGGTACACCATGCTTTCACTGAGCCTGGGGGCTACAGCCACACAGTTTGGGTTCAAATTCTGTCCTTTACACTTATAAATCTGTGACATTGGTTCAGCCATCTAGGGTTTTTGTGCCTGTTTCATCATCTGTAAAATGAGCTGTTGTGAGCATCAAACAAGCATAGAGTGCCTGAATAAAGTAAACATTATACATTTACTTTTATAAGTATTAATACTCTGCATTGTTACCATATATAATAACATAATTATCGCTAAGTCATTCTTATGTCTCATCTGACCTCTTTGTTACTTCCCTGACCTGGTGAATTTTAGGGTAGGGTGGAGGTTTGTCCTATAAAGAAAACTAGCCTACAATGACAGTCTACACTCTTTCCTCTCATTACATTTTCAGAGAAATTCTTGTAAACCTAGAAATGACCCATCAATTAAAAAACAGAACTAATGGCCCTGGATGGTTGGCTCAGTGGTAGAGTGTTGGCCTGGGATATGGATGTCCCAGGTTAGATTCTCAATTAGGGCACACAGGAGAAAAGACCATCTGCTTCACCACCCCTCCCCCTCTCCCTTCTCTCTCTTCTCCTCCCACAGCCATGGCTTGATTGGTTCTAGCGCATGGTCCCAGGTGCGCTTGGTGCAGCCTCTGCCTCAGGCACTAAAAAATGGCTTGGTTGTGAGCATGGCCCCAGATGAGCAGAGCATCAGCCCCAGACAGGAGTTGCCGGGTAGATCCCAGTTGGGCCGTATGTGGGAGTCTGTCTCCCTGCCTCCCACTTGGAAAAGAAGAAGGAAAAAGAAACAGAACTAAGTAAATCCAAGAAGACCACAACAAAGACCTCCTTTGTTGGAATTCTGTTGCCCTGGCCCTCAGTGGAGAAGGCTTACAAGCTGTCCTTACAAGCTTGATATAGTTTGTCAATAAACAGAGAAATTACCGAAGGTTATGTAAATTAAATAACATGTAATTAAGACCCAATGGAGGCATTTGGCCTATAAAAAAAAGGGACCAAGGCCACAACAGTGCAGGGGTGGCCCTGAGGCCTTCTGTGAGCTCTGTTGGACATGTGGTATCTGGGATACAAGATCTCTTAGGGGTCTTTCAGAAGCTTTCAGACTCTTATAATTTCCTGGAGGAAAAGAAAGTAGCACTGCCCAGATCAGTCACTTCAGGTGACAGAGGAGGAAGACCCAAGGGAAGTGAGGCCCCGAAGCCTGGGGGTCATCACCTGGCCAGAGGGCATGAGGGTCAGTGTGCTGTGTCAATGTTGCTAAGCTACAGTTCCCGGGTAGTCCATCAGTAATGTGCTATTGTCAAGTTATTTTGTAAGTGTGACTAAAGTCCATAGTCAGTTGATTGTAAATAAGAGAGGATGCCCCAGATAATCTAGGTGGGTCTGACCCAATCAGTGGCAAGGCCTTTCAAACAGAGCACAAGCTTCCCCGAAGAGGACAAACACATTCTGCCTGTGGACAGCAGCCAACCCTGGGCCTGCCTTCCAGGCTGCCCTGTCCACTGGCCTGGCCCATGGTCGCATAGGCCAGTTCCTCGTAGAAAGTCTCTTCCTAGGTGTCTCCTCCTGGTTCTGCTTCCCTGGGTGAGCCTTGAGCCCGAAGCCAGGCTTCCTGCACCCGCACCAGGTCACATGGGGTCCCACAAAGCCCTGTCTCAGAAGCTGCTTGCCCTGTGGCTGCCGTGTCTTTCTACATGCTGCCAGCAGGGCCTGGTACCTGCCGCCCCTGCTTCTCTCCCCAGGGCAGCCTGGACCCTGCTCCCTGGCCCACAGGGCACTGCCAAGCTCAGGGGGCATTTGAGTCAAAATGAGTGAAGGTGGCAGGCATCATTCCACTCTCTTTGTTAAGTATGTAGATGGTCCTTAGACGGCCCCTCAGATTAGAAGACAAACGGCACTGAGAGCAGACGAGGACTTGCAGTGCAGGCAGAGGGGAGCTGGGCCGAGGAAAGCTGAAGAGCTGGGCGGCAGGATGTAAGACTACATTGCAGAGTTCAGAAAGGATTTCATAACTCTGCAATAACGACGAGACACACAATGGCTTTTATCCTTGTTTGGGTAGAAAGGTCAGGGAGAGGGTACTCTGTCCCACTGACCACTTTCCCCCAGGAATTTGCAGGCCAATCTGAAAAGGGAGCACACATCTCTCCAAGGCCACATCCAGCTCAGAGATTCCAGGATCCCACAAAAGAGCTGCTTAGAGATCTTAAACATGAAAAAATAAATTCCCCATTCCTATAAAACAGCCTTTCACTAAGCACCGGCAGGCACAGTAGACCTGCAGTTCAGGGCCCATCGGACAAAGAGGCGGAGTTGGACAGGGGCTGTGCTGTGTGCTGAGATTTCACTGACGCACCCAGCTGGACGCTGGGGGACACAGCCCTGCACTGGCGGACTCCTCCTGGCTTCAGTGTCAGGTGTCTGCCTGCCAGGAACGCCGTCAGAGAGCGAGGTTTTCACATTCTCCCTCACCGCCAAACCCCCACCAACATACCTCTCACCTAACTGTTCCCTGGATTTAGGAATTATGATTATGAAATTTAAAAAGACATGGCTTATCATTCTATAATATGTAATAAAATACAATCCTCTTTCTTTCTTAGATGTATCTTTTAAAAACTGTGTATGTTTGCTGGTCTATATTTTTTAGGTGTTCCAAGCTTCTCTAAGATAGCCCATAGATTTTCTAGATCAGAATTGGCTAATAACAAATGGATAGATGAGTTGACTGACAATATATACACCAGAGAATGAGGAATGTGCTTTGAGGCCCAGACTGTGGGAGGTTAAATGCCTTCCCACCCTCTTCCAGGCTGGGTGAAGTCGCTCAGCCCCTCTGTACTCCCGTCTCCTGGTCTGTGAAGCAGACACTGTTGTACCCACGCCACAGTTGTACCCCTGTCACAGTGGTGCATATCCTACCTCTACAGAGGGCTTCCTATTTGCTGTTGTCCTTAAAGACCTCCAGCCACCTCGGTAAGGCTCTGGGTGCACTTATGTCACTAAGAGTCTAACTCCAATGAATTAAGTTCTTCATGGGACCTGAACTGTTTTAGGCAAAACTTGGTCAGAAATGACCAAATATGGGGTACAAGCTCCATATGACAGGGTTCTTCTCTGCTGTTCAGGGAGAGCTGATGAGGTTACTTGGAAAAAGAATCTCTTCTGGGTGAGGGTCTTAGCCCCCGCGGAGGTTGTGAGGGCACAGTAGAGGTGTGTGTGGAGGCGAGGCACCAGCTGTCCCTCTCTTCCTGTCACTCACCTCCCCCTGTAGAGCTTCATTCTCGCCATGAAGCCACCCCAGAGCCGCCTGCCCCCCTCACAGTCATAGACCAGAAGGGAGAGGTCTGGGGGAGGGGGAAGGAGCTGAGAGAAGCACACACTCCTAAGGAGCTCAGCAAGGATGCAGAACTCTCCTGTGGCACCTCCACTTCATGAGAAAGGCTGGGCCAGGAGTTTCCCTGGCTGCCCTGCCAGCTCGTGGGGCTGGACCCAGACAGCTTCACACAGGAGGAGCCAGCATGGCTCACCGGAGGGAGGAGATGAGACTGGCCCAGGAGAGGCCAGCGCTTCTGCAAACCGGATTCAAGCACCAAAGTGACTCTTCCTGGGATGGCCCGAGGAATGACAAAGCCATTAAAACACAGGGCACCACTGAAGCATTTGGACGGCACACCAAGGGGCAAGCCCACAAGAAGGCTGACTGGGCCACTGCCCCAAAGCTGCAGAGCCCCAGGGCAGGTACCCACACATTGATTGAGGTGACTTTTCCAAACTCACCATCCTTTTAGACTGAGCCTGCTCTCCCTTTCCTCTCCCAGTCTTACTCTGTTCTTGATCAAATAGCTTAGAAGTGCATTGTGGCCCCCGGAGGAAAACTCCCCTGCTGAATAGATGGAAGCCCTGTTCTCTCCATGGCATCCTCTTACCACATCTGGGGGACCAGGGGGTTGTCAATGCCACTGACTGCCTCACTTGGGCCTGTCTTCCTCCAGCCTGGCTCCAGCGCAGCCTCGGGAATGCTGATGCCCACATGGAGGCCACTAGAGGCCCCTCCAAGCTGACTGTGAGCCACCCGAGTCACACTCAGCCAGGGAAGAGCTCTAGAGAACTTCGGCCAGTGGCTGGCCTCCTGTCTTGACATGGTGGGCCCCTCTCCTCCCCACTGCACTTGTCGTCCTTCCTGCCACTCATACAGCCTGGCCTGGGTGCAAACGTGACACCACATAATTATTGCCCTGGCCAAGGACACAGGGCCCCAGCAAGCCTGAAAGATAGGCCTCCCAACATGTGATTGTGGAATTCCTTATTATAGCAAGAGGGCCTGAAATTGGCAGTCATGGAGACTCAACTAGCATTTTAGGGTGTGACTGTAAAAGGGTTGCTATTATCACAACAGCTCTAAATCTTCCCTTCCCCATAGGAAACTGCTTTTTCCTCTTAATTTAGGACCCAGTGACCTAAAGGAATGGTCTGAAGTCTGTTGTCCGTTTAGAGAAAGAGAAAATAAAAACTACAAAAACTTAAGTATTTCCCACCAATCACATTCCAGTATCTGCCAGACCCGTGGACATGGCCATCTGAATACGCAAAGGCAGAGGTGCCAGATGAACTAGCTGCTGAGTGGGTACTGCTGTCCCAGTACTGGGCTAAGGAACTGCCCGTGCTGCGTGCCAAACACTCAGGAGGTGTTTTTCATGCATTAGACCCATTTAATCTGTACAACAAAACTCTAGGGCAGGCATCCCCAAACTACGGCCCGCGGGCTGCATGCAGCCCCCTAAGGCCATTTATCCGGGCCCCCACTGCACTTCCGGAAGGGGCACCTCTTTCATTGGTGGTCAGTGAGAGGAGCACTGTATGTGGTGGCCCTCCAGCGGTCTGAGGGACAGTGAACTGGCCCCCTGTATAAAAAGTTTGGGGACCCCTGCTCTAGGATATAGGTGTTTTTGTTTGTTTGTTTGTTTGTTTGTTTTTTACAGAGACAGAGAAAGTCAGAGAAAGGGATAGACAGGGACAGACAGACAGGAACGGAGAGAGATGAGAATAATCAATCATCAGTTTTTTGTTGCGACACCTTAGTTGTTCATTGATTGCTTTCTCATATGTGCCTTGACTGAGGGGTTACAGCAGACCGAGTAACCCCTTGCTCAAGCCAGTGACCTTGGGTCCAAGCTGGCGAGCTTTGCTCAAACCAGATAAGCCCGCGCTCAAGCCAGTGACCTCGGGGTCTTGAACCTGGGTCTTCTGCATCCCATTCCGACGCTCTATCTACTGTGCCACCGCCTGGTCAGGTTAAGTATTGTTTTTAATCGTTGTTTTACAAACAAGAGGCTCTAGTAGCTCAGAGTAGTTAAGTGACCTGTCTGGGATCATACAGAAAAGGAAGGAAGGAGAAAGGAAATGAAGCCAGGTGCCCCCTGTGCACCCCCACTCCTCTGCTGTGGGCAGGAGCTGTCTGCGGACAGGGTCCCTGGTAGGTTGGGCCCCTTTCCTTGGCCCCTCCAGAATCTAGCCATGGAGGCAAAGAGTCCTCGGTTTTGCTCATGCCAGGCCTCTTCCTCAGAGCCCAGGGGCTCAGATCTCTATTCAATACAACCTGTGTGATAGATTCTTCCTGTCTAGTTTAGTCTCTTTACCTGTGTTCTCTTTCCTTAGAGTTTTACAGTGGAACCAATTAGAGTCATGGCAGCTGAGCTCAGTCCATAAATCTAAAGATCCCACTCTTACATGGAAGCTCTTCCTGGTCCATTCACATGATGATACAATTTAGTAACCATAAAACCCAGCTGTCCAATATGACCCATGAAGTCCAGTTTCCTTTACAGATAAGCTCTTTCTATCACCTTATGGTTTTTTCTTTTAATTATATTACAATTACTCAAAATGAGGAATAGGGATTCAAATGGTCACTAATCTTTCTGCTCAGCAATCTCTTCTGTTTACAAACATTGACTGATGTTTAGTAGTACACACTTAAGAATTTGATATCACTTAGTGTCTTGGTATCTAGCAAGAGAAGAAATATTGAAGGATAGAAATGACTTCAAACATCAGAATAATCTCAAAAGTCTGCAGAGATACCTGCATTTCAAGTCTGCTGAGCAGTTTCAAGCTAAGCAAAGGTGCAGAGACAGAGTGCACGGTTTTAGGGTAGAGGACACACACCAGAAATTCCCATCCAGGTTTTCCAGCAGCCAGTTCCAAAGTGACAGCTCTCGACCCTCATTTACTGCAGTACTATCCATTCTATGAACCAACACCTCACTTACTAACTGGTCTTGCTTGCATAATTAGATTGTGCATCAGAACAAATGGACGCGTACACCTTCAGATGTAAAACCTCAGATCAGTGTGGCCAGAATACACTTGAACGCTGCCCAACAACAGCATGCACTCGGTTTCCCAAATGTCAGAGAACAGGGAAGACTGATTACCCAACTTTTATTCCTCAAATTAGTGTCAATATTGCCGTTACTTCATAAACTTGACAAGCAATCAGGAAATTAGGGATTGGGTACATGATCAATAGAATATATCTCGAAAAAAGTCCATGATATCATTACCATGTCATGCAATGACATGTATCGTCTAGCAACCTTAAATGAACTTCACTCTGTGGCATAATTTTCCTAAACAGGGAAGAATTATTAGCAACTTAGTCTTTCTAAACAGGGCTTTCTTTCCCTTTTTTATTGTTTTCTTACGTTCCCATCTTCTCTTGCATTAGCATTTAGAGTACTTTACTTTTTAAAGTTCATATACTCATGCCTGACCAGGCGGTAGCACAGTGGAAAGAGCATCAGACTGGGACACAGAGGAACCAGGTTCGAAACCCCAAAGTCTCCAGCTTGAGCATGGGATCATAGACATGACCCCATAGTTGTTGGCTTGAGCCCAAAGGTCGCTGGCTTGAGCAAGGGGTCACTTGCTCTGCTGTAGCCCCCAGTCAAGGCACATATGAGAAAGCAATCAATGAACAGCTAAGGAGACTAAGGAGCCACAACAAAGAATTAATGCTTCTGATCTCTCTCCCTTCCTGTCTATCTGTCCCTCTCTCCGTCTCTCTCTGTCACAAAAAAAAAAAAAAAAAAAGAAAAAGAATGTTCATATAGTCACAAAGAGGACAGAAGAGTTTAATGACTACCTATGAGCCATCTGCTAGGGCTAGCAGTGATCAATATTTTGCTTCTCTTGGTTCTTCTGCCTCTGTTTCACTCTTTCCTATTATATTTTAAACCAAATCTTGAAATCATGTCATTTCACTTCTAAAAATAAATGTCTTGGCCCTCATCCAGTGGCTCTGTGGATAGAGTATCATCCTGGTGCACTGAGGTCGCGGGTTCAGTCCCTGGTCAAGGCACATATGAGAAGCAATTATTGAGTGCACAACTAAATGGAACTAAGTGGAACAATGAATTGATGCTTCTCTCTCGCTCTCAAATCAATGGGAAAAAGAAAAAAGATAAATATGTCACAATAAAAAGGACGTTTTCTTACACTAAGACAATGTGATCACAACATCTAACACAGAGGTCAGGAACCTTTTTGGCTGAGAGAGCCATGAACACCACATATTTTAAAATGTAATTCTGTGAGAGCTATACAACGACCCGTGTACGTTACATATTATCCAATAAAAATTTGGTGTTGTCCCGGAGGATAGCTGTGATTGGCTCCAGCCACCTGCAACCATGAACATGAGCAGTAGGATTGGATTGTAATACATGAGAATGTTTTATATTTTTAACGTCATTATTTTTTATTAAAGATTTGTCTGTGAGCCAGATGCAGCCATCAAAAGAGCCACATCTGGCTCGCAAGCCATAGGTTCTCGACCCCTGATCTAACAGAATTAATAAATCTTTAATATTAGTTAATATCCAGTCTGGGTTCAAATTATTCAGTTACCTAAAAGACGTCTCTTTACTGTTGTATTGAAGAAAAAAATATCAGGTCCACACAAGATCCACATGTTGTAGGTTCCCTTCCATCCAGAAAAACCTTCCCCCGGCCCCTTCCTCCATGTCATTGTCTTGTTGCAGAAGCCAGATGGCACAGTTCATGGGTGGGTCTGCTACCCATGCAGCAGCCCCCGAGGAGGTACGCCAACCTCAGGGATGTGAAGATAGATCAAGGGATTCCAGTGCTGGCATTTCAGCCTCCTGCCCTGGATGTTCACCAACATTTCTCCTACTGGTTTTAGCATCCTCTGGGGATCAATGCCCAAATCCATCATTGTATTAGGGGGTGAAAATGGGGATTTCATTTTCTAATTCCACCACTTACTGTGCATTTTTTTGGCTTTGAATTATTTTGTAAATAAAAACATTTATTGACCAATGAGAGCTATTTCTTTACCCAGAAATATAGTTTAATTGAGAAGAGGCAGCACCACACAGTCATGATCACTCTGGAGAATGAATAATTTTACACGTCATGTCACTCTCCAATGGCTCCCCAGCACTAAGAGCAAAAGCGATGTCTTTCACCATGACTGAATCCCTTGTGGGCTCACCACCCCTCCTTCACCCCTCTGTGCTCATCACCTGCTACACGCCCCCTTGGTTACTCCACTTCAGCTCACTGCACTTACCATCTGCTCCCTGTGCCTGGAGTACCCTCCCCAGAAAATCCTTGGCCTCCCCCCCCCCCTCTTTCTTCAGTGTCTGCCCAAGTGTCAGCTTACAGGGAAGTTCTGCCTGACCACCCTATATAAAATAGCAAGCCCAACCTCTTCTCACTTGCCCAAGTTCTTTCTGATGACTTGTCACATAGCAGAGAGTGTCTCTGGAACTATGTTCCAAGGGCCCTTCTCCAGGCAGACTGAATTGAAACTGGGCGGGCCCAGCCGCCTATATTAAAAAGCCCCATGGCAACTGTGACACTGACTTTCCACAATTAAGAGCCACATGAGGGGGCTCTGCAAATATCACATTGTTCAATCCTTCTCACACTCTGCAATGTAGTACTATCTTATCATCCCATTTTAGAGATGCTAAAACACAGAGTCTGGGCCCTGGAGAGTCTGATTCAAGGGGTCTGGACAGGGTCCCTTAATCTGAACATGTGACAAGTTCCCAGGTGATGCTGCTGGCTCAGGGACCACATTTGAGAAACCTGTGCTCTAAATACAGTAGGTAGAGTTTCACACATCTTCACCCTGAGATCCCATAATTAATTATCCCTTTGCAGCAATAGCATATAAAAATAAAACAAAACAAAACTACATGACAGCTTATAACACCAGTTGGCCTATCAGCCTCAGAGTGACGATGTACTTGATTAAAAAACTTTTTTTCTCTACCATCAGACATGTGATTTTTTTTTTCATTGAAGAAAATAGCTCTTCTAATATCCACAGGGAGTTGGGCAGAGGCATAGAAGGCCTGAAACTGCAAGGAAACTCAACTTTAGAGTATTTTACCTGAAAGGAAAACAAGAACGCCCATCAGGGCTGGCGGAGACCAATGCCAGGCAACTAAGAAATGTGCCAAGCTGACCTGGTATGGGGGGCGGGGCCTGCGGCAAACCACTGAGTGCTTGCCCAGTTTAAAGGCCTTTAAATCCAATTAGAAACTAAAACACTGTTTAGGTCACACAAAACAACTAGGGTCAGGATCTGGCCACACGCTGCCACCAGCCTGCTTATTTTTTATTCAAGGGGAAAAGAAGGTCACAGAGTTCGCTGGTACCATAAAGCAAGATGTGACTTCCAAGCCTGGAGTGCTCTGCTTCTGGGGCACACGAGTCCCTTGGACTGCTTCTGGTTTATTTTTAAATGGTGATTACAATAAAAACAAGAAGCAAATCCAATGCGACACAAGGCAGTTAAAATTAGCTCTCTCCTCCTCCACCAAAGCAGAAAACCCCTCTGTGCTATGCTCAACCTAACAACACCAGCCAACTAGACAAAGGGTCAGACAGCCAGCCCTGGGAAGGGGTTTTCAATAGTCTGGTCCTTGGCTAGGGGACACACTGGCCAGAGGGAGCAATAGTGCTTTCCCTCCTGACCCAAGAGAAGTGGTGTGTCCTCAGTGGCAGCAGCAGGAGGATCTGAGGTGCTGAGACCCAGGGACATCTTGCTTCAGACAGAACTTGTTCCGTGACGTTTTTGCCTTTGAATTTGCTGCACATGGAGTGTAGTGAGCTGAGAATTGTGACACCACAGAGCACTAGATCTCAGCCAAGTCCTGCACCAGGACTTCAGAGACAATGCTCCTTTTGTGGCACAGCCTCTTGTCCCATGTGGGACAAAGCCTCTGAGGGCTTGGGATCCGTGGGAGTCCCAAGGTCACTCTGCATTCACCACACCCACACCCGTGCCCTGCAGTGAGAACAGTGTGGGCTTGGGAAATAGATGCTGAGTAACACATTTGAAACATTCAAGTAACAGAATACTCTGCTTAAATCCCCACTGTGGACACCAAACTCCTCCCAGCTCAATAAGAGTTAACAGCAAAGGACAAAGCCTTGCTGTGACTGCCACCACCCACTTAATAACAGTTGTGTGGCCCTCAGGCAGCCGCTTACCCTCTGACATCTTCAGGGTCATCCTTCTCTCCTGGCAGTCAGGAGGAGCATGTCTCCTCTTGGAGGGAGTGCTATCTCTACACTGTATCAAGTTCCAACCCCAAGGACTCAAATCCAGATGCTCCGATGCTCGGGAGCACTAAATTAAAGTGCTGCTCTGCTGAATTCCAAATGTAGCTATTGGAAGCTATAGAAAATGCATACACAGAGATTTGCACCTCACCAACTCAGCAATTAAGCAAATGTCCTTAATACACTGGGAATCAAAACATCTGCCTGATCACCTACGGCAGGTGGTTGGAGGTACGAGACAGAGCATCATACATGTCTCCTCTTCCATGGTCACTTCCACTGTATTTCTCACCTGGACGGCTCCCATAGCTTTCCAGGAAGGTTTGCCTTTTAATTCACCTGCACTGACAGACTACTGCCCCTAAAATACAGCTCTGTTATATTTCAACATTCCTGAAAATGCTCAGTCAAGTCCCAATTCTCAGCATGCTGTTGACCCCAGCCCACCTTCCAGCCCTATTTCCTTTCTCATTCTCTGCTTTCCTCACACGACTCACTTGGCCAAGGAAGTCAGATGGTCTTTTTTTTTTTTTTTTTTTTTTTTTCTGAAGCTAGAAACCGGGAGAGACGGTCAGACAGACTGCCGCATGCGCCCGACTAGGATCCACCCAGCACGCCCACCAGGGGGGCGACGCTCTGCCCACCAGGGGGCGATGCTCTGCCCCTCCGGGGTGTCGCTCTGTTGTGACCAGAGCCACTCTAGCACCTGGGGCAGAGGCCAAGGAGCCATCCCCAGCGCCCGGGCCATCTTTGCTCCAATGGAGCCTCGGCTGCGGGAGGGGAAGAGAGAGACAGAGAGGAAGGAGAGGGGGAGGGCTGGAGAAGCAGATGGGCGCTTCTCCTGTGTGCCCTGGCCGGGAATCGAACCCAGGACTTCTGCACGCCAGGCCGACGCTCTACCACTGAGCCAACCGGCCAGGGCCCTTTTTTTTTTTTTAAGTTGAGAGGAAGGCAAATAGTGAGACAGACTTTCACATGTCCCCTGACTGGGATTCACCCTGAAACCCCCATCTGGGGCCAATGATCAAATCAACCGAGCCACTAGCAGTGGGAAAGAGGGAGAGAAGGGGAAGAGAAGCAGATGGTCGCTTCTCCTATGTATCCTGACCAAGGTTAGAAACCAGTACATCTCTACACCGAGCTGATGCTCTATCCACTGAGCAAACCAGCTAGCGCTGCATCCTTCATAATGTCTCATACTGTATTCAGCATCTCTCAGATGCTCAATAAATTCTGAATTAAAACAACAAAAACAAGAGAGGCATAAGTTTCCATGGAAGCCAAAGAACTGGGTCAATTAAGAAAGGACTGCACTCTGTACTAAGCACCTTTACACGAGAGCATGAAGGTCTGTCGTGAACAAAACCTCTGAGAGCTCTCTGCACCAAACACAAATGCTCTGAGCTCCTCAAAGCTGCCCGACCACAGAGAAGCCAGCAAGCCTGTTCGGTAGAGTGGCTTTCCACTACAAACCCACTCTGCTCCCCATGGCTCTGCTGCCTTGGGTAGAGCATTCAGTGTGGTGCGACCACAGTGCTGTCGGGCACAGCACTTATGCTTAGGAAGGGCTCGCATGTGCTTGCTAGGCATGGTACACAGCACCTTTTTCTTTTTATTCTTGGAAGGAAACTAGGAGGTATAGAATTATGATGTGTGTGTGTTTTTTTTAAACAGATGAGATAAACAGGCTTGGAGAGTTTTATTAACACACCTAGGTTCATGCTGGACCAGGCTCTTCACACACATCTTGATTAAATTTCATCTGTACACCCTCCCTCTTTGGTAGGTGTTATTTTTACTCTAGGCTCAGGAAATTAACTCAATGGCTCTCTGTGGAGCCCTGATGAGCAGGTAACAGGAGGGAAAGGCAGAAGGAGCTGAGTGAGTATCCTCTGGACTGGCGTGCAAAATCTGCAAAGGGCACAGCCAGACAGCGAGGGAGAGAGGGACAGTGAGGCTTCACATTCAGCTCGGCCTCGGTGACCCATGCGTACTCCCTCTGTACTAAGCATTCTCATTTATGGAAGGAATGCTGAACAAGGTTATAAAGAGGAGGATCAGAGTATGCCACTCCAAAATAGGCCACTTTTTGTAGTAGGGTTGTTTCGAGCTGAAGGCAGCTGTGACCCAGTAGACACAAAAAGAGCTCTTCACCCTCTTCCTTTCAGCCTGAAGGCAGGGCACAAGTTACCTTGTGAAGGTATCCCTCCTTCTCTGGGACCAGGAAGAGGACACTGGACCAGTCTTAGCACTGAGATGGATCTGAGTCCACATAATGCGCCTCACTGAAATAGCCCTTTTCTGCCACTTGTTTCCTCCATGTATTTGCCTCCCTACAACTTACCACCCCTGCAAGTCTAAACCCTTTTCCTGTGTCTTGTCGCTTCTTCACAAACTTACTGTTCTTTATTAGAATGGTATATAAGCTCTCAGGCCTAACTGGTTCTCTGGGTTTTCACTGCCTTCTCTGTAGGATCTGTGTATACATGAGAAATGAAAACAGGAAACACAAAACAAAATCTGTATGCTTTTTCTCCTGCTAATCTGTCTTTGGTCGGTTTACTTTATAGGGGCCCAGGTTCTGAACCTGAGTAGGTAAAAGAAAAAGCTTTTTTTATTCTTCTCTTCTTCTATAACATCCTCACAATGGTAACATCTTATAATTTTGTGATCATTTTTGTCATAATTACTAAAAAAAGGACCATGTTGTTAGAGAATGGAAAGTCTGTACAAAATTTAGTGGTAGCGTTAAGATGAGCTCAATCATACAAGATGTAGCCTTTTGGATTTCAGCTACATCTGGGAATCAAATAACTGATTCTCAGACCAATCAATCAAATTGGTCTGAGAACATTGGCCCTTTCTAGCCCAGAGTCACTATTCCACCAAGGAGTAACCAGATGGACAATAAGAGGCAAGAAAGATCCCAAGGTAGCCTGACCAGTGATGGCACAGTGGATAGAGTGTTAACCTGGGACATTAAGGTTGCCGGTTCAAAACTCTGAGGTCACTGGCTTGAGCGCAGCCTCACCAGCTTGAGTGTCAGTTGAGTGCAGGCTTGAGCATGGGATCATCAACATGACCTCATGGTTGCTGGCTTGAGCAAGGGGTCACTGGCTGGGCTGGAGCCCCAGTCAAGGCACATATGAGAAAGCAATCAATGAACAACTAAGGTGCCACAACTACAAGCTGATGCTGCTCATCTCTCTTCCTTCCTGTCTATGTCTCACTTAAAATAAATAAATAAATAAGATCCCAAGGTAGGAGCTTAGGGTTTTATGAGGGCTCAGAACAGGAAGTAAGCCCTAGATGAAACCTGATGAAAGGGTGAGGAGAGAAGGCATCAGCAGAGGGAACAACAGGGTCAAGGGGAGAGAATAGCTAGGCATCCCTTAGGTGACACAATAGCTTTGTGGCTATTATTCTCACTACAACCCATGTCAACCTCTTGCCAGGGTTTCATATCCTTTAAAATTCCTCTCGAATTCCGATACAAATGAAACTAGTATGCTTCCCACTGCCCACCATCCCCAGCCTGATAACCCAGCACCATGCGCACAGGCCTTTGATGGAGACCACCGGGCGATGGTCTGAATCAATTTTTGCTCTTTGTTTCCTGTTCACTCCCTGGCTGCTGCCCAGTTCCCAAGCCCTGGCCCCTTGCCTCCTGTGGTGAGAGCCTCAGCTTTCCAGCTCATGTGCTTGAGATTCAGAATGACCGTGTCTGAGAGCCCACCTTCCCTCTTGTTTCCCATGAGCTCTCCCACAGAGACAGTGCTGCCCAAGAGAGACAGACTGCAGAAGGTGCTAGAGAAAGAGGAACTTGGAAATTGGTTGAAATTTCCATTTTCTAAGGACCAGTTCTGTGGCACTGAGCAAGGCAACATGCTCATGAATCTCTTATGAAATAATGATAGGTGCTATCTAGAAGTCATGGTATGAGAATTCTAGAAAATGATGATATAAGGCAAAATGCATGGCATGTTTGCTCTGGTACCCTGACACAGTGTGTGGGGTAAAATAATTCAGGGACACGGGTTCAACAACCATAACAAAGGCAGTAATAAAATGCCTCTGTAGTTCCAGGCAAACCTGACATCAATAAACTGTAAAAGTTTATAACCCTTATGAAAGTTGGGGACTTTTTGCATAAGAATGGCATTTTCCAAAGTGACTGGATTTCTAACCACAGGATAAGGGCCTTTCTAAATGATTAATTGTGTAAATGGCAAAACCTGGCTTTCAAGGTCCCATTGAAAAAGGAAGAGACAATTGTCATAGCAGATGGATAAAGTGATCCTTAAGAAAATGGGGGGCAGACTGGAAAGGACAGCCTACTCCCCATTGTGCTATAGACGGCAGGACCAACAGGTTTTCCCGGCGGTATTCGTGGCTTTGATGAAATGAGTTTGAAAGGGACACATTTAGCATTCAGAAAAGCAGAAATGGAGGCGAGACAGGTTTAAAATAATTCTATTTAAAATAGTGTTTTCACACTACATTCCTTCTTTAGGGATAAAGTTGAATGATCAGAAACCTCGTCTTTTTTTTTTTTTTTTTTTTTTTTTTTACAGAGACTGAGAGTCAGAGAGAGGGATAGATAGGGACAGACAGATAGGAATGGAGAGAGATGAGAAGCATCAATTATCAGTTTTTCATTTTGACACCTTAGTTGTTCATTGATTGCTTTCTCATATGTGCCTTGACCATGGGGCTGCAGCAGACTGAGTAACCCCTTGCTCAATCAAGCCAGCGACCTTGGGTCCAAGCTGGTGAGCTTTGCTCAAACCAGATGAGCGCGCACTCAAACTGGTGACCTGAGTCCTTCCGCATCCCAGTCCGATGCTCTATCCACTGCACCACCACCTGGTCAGGCTGAAGCCCCGTCTTTTATGTGCCTCGTAAATATATGCATCACCATCACATACACACACAGACATCTTCCAATCATTTTATACTAGTCACACGACCCATGGTGAGGTCAGGAATCCTGGGTCTCCCATGAGTTCTTGGAATTCTTGGTTCCTAAGGGAACGTATTCAGGACACACAGTATTTCATAATGAGAAACATACCCTATATCCAGGCCTTAGAGAGGCCGACCAGATTTCCAGGTGCCCTCAGGAAGGTCAGTCTGGAGAGAGTTCCTCAAGAAACCATTCTCTCATATCAAGTTGAGAGCAGACATGTCAAATACAAAGGACTAAAGTTTTAAAAAGCCCTTCCATTGATTTATAATTTTTTTTCAAAAGATTTCATTCCAAAAGCTTGTCTTTAACATGGTAACAATGGGCTGTCTCAAGGTGAAGTTTTCAGGATACCTTTGAAGCTCATTTTTTCAGTAAGACAAATATCAGACCTTAGCAAAAAACTTCTACCATGAACTTTTTGTTTTCTCACTCCTCTCCTCGTCTTTGGTCCAGAACATAAGAACACAGCGAGTGAAAGTCATTCCAGGACTCCACTTTGGGTGTGATGCTGCTAGCACTGGTTAGTCACTCCTCTGGTATTCGGTGACATTCAAATGGAAATGCTATCATACAAAACCACCCCAGACGTCTGGGGTAAATGCTTCTGATTCATGCTGGGCAGCCTCTGACAAAGGTGACAGAAGAGAAAGAGGCAAAACAGCAGAAACCAAATGAGCAGTTCATTTATCATCCTCAGTGACCAGAGCTTTCCTGCCAGCACGGGGGTGGGGTGAGGTCGTGGGGCAGGGGGGCAGAGGGAGAGACAAGTGAGGGGAAGCACACTTGGCAATAAAATACAAGCCAAGAAAACTGTAAGACACTGGTCTGGAAAAATTAAAATTCAAGTGATGATGTGCTTTATGCAAAATAATAGTGTAAACTCTTGAAAAGCTTACATTTAAAAAAAAATCAGAAGAACTATCATCTGGAAAAACCAACTTTGGACTAAACTAAGAGGACTCTTCAACCAAGGAACACTGAAGAAGCCACACCGAGACTGCTTAGTGTATCCCAAGGTTCTCTTTACCAAGCCACAGTCGCAGAGCTCCAGGGAAAAGCAACCTGGTCTCATCTCTCCAGGCAGAGGAGAACAGACACTCCATCTCCACACATGCTGCAGATGGCTTTTCCAGTCTATCTGAATCATTACCAGCTAGAAGCAGCGGTCATTGGGACTTGGACGTGAGCTGCAAAGTATAGAATTGTGACAATTCCAGTGCCATGCGGACTTTTCCTGGATGTGGACTTTTCCTGGACTCCTGCTCCTTGGGACAGCTCCTAACAGACTGAACTGGGGTTGGGTTGCATTTTTCAGGGACTTGGCATGGTGTTGGGGCCAACTTGGACTTGGTGAACTTGTTAAGGACACTACTCTTTTATGGATTCTTGCTGTATTGGCCAAGAGTTTGCTTAAAGGCTTTAATCACTGTAAAAAAAAAAAAAAATAGAAGACTGGATAAAGAAGATGTGGCACAAATACACCATGGTATACTATTCAGTCATAAGAAATGATGACATCGGATCACTTACAACAAAATGGTGGGATCTTGATAACATTATACGGAGTGAAATAAGTAAATCAGAAAAAAACAAGAACTGCAGGATTCCACACATTGGTGGGACATAAAAAAGAGACTAAGAGACATGGACAAGAGTGTGGGGGTTACGGGGGGAGGCAGGGGGGGGGGAAGGAGGGAGAGGGGGAGGGGGAGGGGCACAAAGAAAACTAGATAGAAGGTGACAGAGAACAATCTGACTTTGGGTGATGGGTATGCAACAGAACTGAATGACAAGATAACCTGGACATGTTTTCTTTGAATATATGTACCCTGATTTATTGATGTCACCTCATTAAAATTAATAAAAATTTATTTATAAAAAAAAATCATACAACTTAAATTCCCATGTACTTCTCTCATTTCATAAGCAAATCCAGGGGCCCACGTGGTGAAGTATATTTTGATTCGTGGACAGAGGAAGCAATCTGCCCCCAGGAGAGTTAAGAAAATAATCTCAAATTTAGTAACTCCCTCAACTAGCATTCTGTTACCTAAGGTAAATAATAC
The DNA here is from genome assembly GCF_036850995.1 of Saccopteryx leptura. NCBI lineage: Eukaryota > Metazoa > Chordata > Mammalia > Chiroptera > Emballonuridae > Saccopteryx > Saccopteryx leptura. The sequence goes on along the minus strand of NC_089505.1, from coordinate 187,418,102 downwards.
AGGCTTATTTGTCTTTGCGAAAACTTATTTTCAGCCACCATTTTATTTCAAAATGTAACCCTGAATTTCAAATCAAACCCATTAAGCTCGATATTTTAAAGGTATGTGTCTCCTTAACATAATCCAATCCCTTCAAAAATTATTGTGTGCCTAGCAAATTTAAATAAAGCAAAACTGACAGGAGCAAACCATTTCAATTAGATAACCAAATTCTAAACTGAAAATTGGAAAGCAGAATAAAGCACAGTCTCAGAAACTATGAAAGTGAGGCCATCCGGGTCTTTCCCCCCACTTTTGAACACCTGCTGGGTGTTCCCAGATGCATAGGTCCTGGAAGCAGCGCTTCCCACAGTGCTGCTTCCTGGGTCTGCTGAGTCAGACTCCCCATGCTCAGGCAGAACCAGGGCCTCTCAGGGTGCAGCCACCAGCACCAGTATCAGCGCCAGCGCCCCGGATACCCAGAGGCACACGAGAGCCTTAAGTGTCAGCAAAACTGCAATTTTTCAGCCCTGTAAAACCACTGTCATACTCGTAACACCTGCACCTCATAGTGTATGTGTGTGTGGGTGGACTTTTCCTCTATCCTCTTCATTTGGGAACCTGTCAATTAAACTGACAAGGACAGATTAACAAGAGAAAAGACCAATTCCTCTGCATGGTGGGGGGAGAGCCGCTCACAAAGAAGCAGTAAAAATGTGGGGCTTATGTTAGGATGTCAAATATCTGAGGAGTTAGGGTTTCAAGGGACAAAAAATGGTGGGGAACTGATTAAAAAGCAGAGGAGAGAAACTAGTGGAAAGCCAGGTGGGCCTGTGTTAGTGAGTCTGTTCATATAATTCTTCTCTCTGGTGACAGAAGTCATGCTTCCCCTTGGAGTTAAAGGGGGATTTATAACAGTGAATTCTTTTGAAAGAATCTGCTTTTAGGCAGCCAGTGGGGTGCAGCGAAAGGCTCTTCCTACATCTGTTGATTCTCAAATGTCCTCAGGTCAAAATAACCCTGTGGCATACGGGGACTGCAAACAGTCATCAGATCACCACGTAGTTCTTGTCATGTAAACAAGAGCTGCCCCATTTTACAGTGGTGTCCCAAGACATTGGTAACCAATCAGCTGCAGTTTGTATGGTTTCTAGTATCCAGGACTTGAATTTAGATCTTTTGATTTTTAAAACCAGATTATTCTTTAAGAACAAAGCAAACAACCTTACCCCCAAATACACACATAAATTCCCTCCATTCAAATAGTCGTCTCTTTTCAACAGACTAGCACAATTTATCACCATGACTATTAAGGAGATTAGCCCTTCATCAGCAAAGTTTATCAATGAGGCCTCACTCCAGTGTTTGCTGAGACATAATTAAATACTCAGCAACCAGCCAACTGTCTAAGGTCTGTAGCTTGCTCTTTAATTGTCCATCTGCTTCCAAACAGAATGACACTCATTGATTGATGACCTCAGGGACTAGGGTGTAGTTAAATCTAGTGAAGAGCTAATTATTGTCAAATACTAGTACCTACTAGAGAGCAGCTCTTATACAAGAAGGAAAACATTTCATTTAGAAAAGGACAGTAGAAGGAACAAGATGGCGGAAGAAACTTACATGATATTATTTAGGATAGCAATTCCCTGAGTAAATTTCAGACATAGTTCATGAATTCCTAAGATCTTTCAGAGGATTTCTGCTAAGGAATGGTGCATAAATTAGAATGTCCAGTTCTGTCTCTGAGGGCACCAGGGAAATATCCTGGTTTCTCTAGCCTTTTCTTCTAGAACTGCATTGCTCAATAGGGTACCTACATATGGCTATTTAAACTCAAATTTAAATTTGTCATTATTAACTAAATTACAAGTTTAGTTGTTCAGTTATGCTAGCCACATTTCAAGGGTTCCATTGGGCACCACTGATCTAGAACTTGATGATACAGTGTTGAAATAAAGATAGATACTTTGCCAGCCCTCTCAACAATATTTATGAAGGAGGAAAAAACTGAAAGTAAATATTTTTAATAAAAATATTTCAAGTATATTGAAAAAATTAAGGAACAGTAGAGAACATGTGTGTGCCCAACACTCAGCGTGGTCAAATATTTGCATTTAGCATATCCTCCTCCCCCAACTCTTTTCTTTTCAGTAAGGATAAGAAATAAAACATACATATATATAATAGAAGCCCCATGGGAGCACTTTAAGGAGTCAATAAACATTTTTCTGAAAATTTCCAAGTGTATTTGACAAAAGCCATGATTCCCAGAGATAACCGTGTGGTGAGAAGCCTCGGCACTGGAGCCACATGGCATGGGGCTCTGAGTTTCCTGAAGAACTAATAACAATTCTAGAATGTTTGAAGTTCTGCTGAAGGTTAAGGCTTTAATTTGAATTCACAGAATGATGCATAGAGATCCTTGCTCTAGAGGGAGAAACAAAGACTGTGTCTTGAAAAAAAAACCTACTTCAAACTTTAAGCACATTAAAATAAGCCATCATTAAGCAATCACAAACTCCTTCAGTATCACTGTTTGGTCCTTGTAACTTCAGAAACACATTCCTTTTAAGGTATCCACCACTGTCTCCTGAGAAAGCAGTAAGGGAGCTCCCTGGGCTGGGGCAAACACACTAAACATTTTCTTGGCAGCTCTGGGAGCCTGGGCTGAGACGTCTCTTTCGTGTTGGTAAATCACCCAGTACATTTAATATTTTTAATTTTTCATTTTCATCGAATTTATTGGAATGACACTAGTTAACAAACTTATATAGGTTTCCAGTGCACAATCCCACAACACATCATGTGTGCAGTGTATTGTGGGTTCACCACCTCAGGTCAAGGCTCTCATTCAATGAGTTTTAAGTATCAGAAAACAGGTGGAACCCTCACTAAACAAGCTTCTTTTATACAAAGAAAACAGATATTTGTCGTCCAATACTTGACAAAGGCTCCATGGGTAGGTAGGTCTGTAATAAATATGTCCCTTCATCCAAATGCTGGTTTTGTCAGAACTATTTACACTGTTTCATTTCCCCACACTTCTATTCTATTCTTGAATCTAGCAGACTCTGGGCATCAGCGCTTGGGGAATTAGCACACAGACGTGTTTCAATAGTCACAGAGATTCAAATGACCGAGAAACAGATACAAAGATGTGTTTGCAGCTTGTACAGCCCACTTCATTCATCTGAAGAAAATAGTTCCTTACAAGGAAACCACTCACTTTCAAGTTACAAAGACAGTACATGGAACCTACATTTTAAAAAATCTGGTGCCTTTTGCAGGACAAGACCTAGAACTTGTATTGACACAGACTCGAGGTGGCATGAAGCATCTTCCCCAAAGAGTCCTTTAACAAACCTGGCCTACTTGATGCTGAACAGACTTTGTGTTTTGTCTGTACCTGGCTGTGCATGCAGCTGAGCCTTCCTCCTGTTGGGTGTCCCCTATTCTCTAACGCAGGGGTCTCAAACTCACGGCCCGCCGAACAATTTTGTGTGGCCCGCAGACTAATCCACGAAGTTCAAAATATTTTGGATAAAATTAAGTAAGCCTAGGGGCCTACTTGTATTTTTCATTTCTCTAGCATCCTAGCTAGATATTAGCTTAGTTAACAGCAGTTGTGATGCGAACTACAGTTTCTGGTCGTTTTGTGACACTGAGTAAACTGCATGTACGATTGTGCTTGTTGTACTGATTTTTTTTTGTTTTCAACTGCAGTGAGAAAAGTGTTGCATAACAGTTGCCTTTTGTAGACCTAGTGCGGCCTGCCAAACGGCTATGATCTTGCTCTGCGGCCCACATGCTGAGTTGAGTTTGAGACCCCTGTTCTAATGTGTGAAGTCTGCTGTAGCTTTTTTGGGTATTGTAGAATATACCACGTGACACCAAAATGACATGGTATCACGCTTGCTGTCAGCTGTTATATTGCTACTAAAGAGCTTCCAGTTCAGCACTTAAAATGTCCCACTTATAACGTATGCGTTGTTCAACCTGGTCCCACTGAAACTTTTTTTCTACTCCAGTTGCTCAAGCCAGAGACAGGCTCTTCTCTGTTAGCGGGCATGGAGTCCCCTCCAGTATGTATATGATATCATCTGGACCTGCTAGTTCTGTCTTCCCTTAAGTCCAGCTGTGCATCTCTGCTTATCTCTGGAAGGGTTCAGCCATACCTAAAACTCAACACTCTCTATCTGAGAGTCAGCTCATCACTGCCCCCATCCCCAAATGTCAATCCTTCCTTCCATCCACAAAGGTCTGTTAATGACATACATATCTCTCAGTTACCCAAGGTGGAGAGCCTGGGAGTCCTCTTCCTCCTGCTACCTGGACTCAGTTTTGGGGTACATCAAGCTTTCTCCCAACCAATCCTCTTAGATCTGACTGTCCTCCCCACTTTCTGGGGCAGTGGTTATCTTTCCTATGATCTTCCATCCATTTTATCTTCTTCTTCTTCCTTTTTTTTTTAGAGAGAGACAAGACAGACAGGAAGGACGAGAGATATGAAGCATCAATTCTTCACTGCGCCACCTTAGTTGTTCATTGATTGCTTTCTCATAGGTGCCTTGACCGGGAAGCTACAGCTGAGCTAGTGACCCCTTGTTTAAGCCAATGAACTTGGGCTCAAGGCAGCAACCATGGGGTCATGTCTATGATCCCACACTCAAGCCAGAGACCCCACACTCAAGCCATATGAGCCCATGCTCAAGCCAGCAACCCCAGGGTTTTGAACCTGGGCTCTCAGTATCCCAGGTCAACACTGCGCCACCACCTGGTCAGGCCATTTTATCTTATCCTTGCAAGGGTGTATTCTGGCTGATTTTGGCCATCTGCTTAATGTGACAAAAGCAGTCTGCACTTTCTTCATCTTCCTCTCACAATTCTTTATTTAACTAGTCCCCTGCCTGATGACCCTTCTATCTGTGCATCTAAATGAGGGCGCACATAAGACACTGGCCCTGCTGACAGAACGACATACCTTGCATTCTGCGTTTATTAATTCAGCAATCTTTTGTGTGTTTACCATGTTCCATGTGTGCTGGGCATGGTGCTTTTCCAAAACCTGAGTCCAGGCATCTCCCTGAAGCTGTGTTTGCTCACTTCAAATGCAACAGGAAATGCCCAGGGAAAATATGGCTACAAATCTTCCATCCGCACAAAGCACCACTGAACCCTGCAACAGGGGTCCTTGACCGTGAGGGGACAACCCCCTAAAGCCAGGGCAGTTAGAAGATACTCAGCGCAAATCAGACTCTATGTTCCTGAGAGGAAGCCACTAATATCCTTTCCAGTACACCCTTGACCTCAGCCTTCATCACTACCCTGGAAATAGAAGCTAATCTTTCATTATTTCTTCACAGGAGTATTTCTCCCTCTGAGTAAACAAGAAAGCCACAAGTGACATCTGAGCAGGTGAACAAGGAAGCATGAGGCTCCTGGTTCTGCCAGCATTCTTTTTCTCCCAACAGCTTACAGACAGACACTTTCCCCTCATGGGTCAGAAGCATCCAGCTGGCCTCAGGGCTACTGTGCCTGCTGCTTGATTCCTCTCCACGAGGCTGTCAAAGCAAGGAAAGCCAAAGCCTGCCCTCAACCACAGGAAGTACAGGGCTGAGCTGGGGCTTCAGACTTGTTCAGTGGGAACTCCCAAACTTCTTTGGATTCCCTACCTTTCCTTCCTCCTCCCCACACCGTTTCTAGAGCTCGTCCGAGGCAGGAACCTAAGAGCCTGCCTCTCCCTACCTCTCCTCATCACCACCTTTCTTATCAGAAGACTCTTCAGCTCAACTGACTGACCACCAGAGCACAAAGCAAAAGCCTAGGGCAGCCCTCTGGCTCCTGGAGTTTCTGAGACCCTCTCTAGGATGTGGGTCATCCACAGGGTATCCCCCGTGGACACTGACTTATTAGAGTGCCACAATCTTCCTTCTTTCCTCCTCTTTCACCTTCTCAAGGCCTGACTTGCAGTTAAATTAACAGCCATGGTTGGCATGAGTTGTTTTTTATCAAATCAAAATGCATTCCTTTTCTCACATATAATTGTATTTCTTTTCAGTGAAGAATACTGAATACCCAACCAACTGTTTGACATACCAAGTCTGGGGAGACAGAAGATCAGAGAGATGAAGATAAATTCTTAGAAACTACTTAGAAATGAGCAAACCATTGAAGCAGAAACTCAATAATTAGTGGGCATGGCTCCAAACAACCCAATAGTTTAAGAACAGACACATACTATTGCTTCCATTTCTCTCCAGCTATAGACCCAGGAGAGAGCCTATGCTAGGAATCTTTTTTTTTTTTTGTATTTTTCTGAAGCTGGAAACAGGGAGAGACAGTCAGATAGACTCCCGCATGCGCCCGACCGGGATCCACCCGGCACGCCCACCAGGGCGATGCTCTGCCCACCAGGGGGCGATGCTCTGCCCCTCTGGGGTGTCGCTCTGCTGCGACCAGAGCCACTCTAGCGCCTGGGGCAGAGGCCAAGGAGCCATCCCCAGTGCCCGGGCCATTTTTGCTCCAATGGAGCCTTGGCTGCGGGAGGGGAAGAGAGAGAGTCAGAGAGGAAGGGGGCGGGGTGGAGAAGCAAATGGGCGCTTCTCCTATGTGCCCTGGCTGGGAATAGAACCCGGGTCCCCCACACGCCAGGCCGACGCTCTACCGCTGAGCCAACTGGCCAGGGCCTATGCTAGGAATCTTAATTCCCCTGATACAAAAAGGAAGGTGCCCATATCCACTTCTGTCCCTTCTTGTTGGCTAACAACATTAGCATTCCACTGATCCTGCATTTTTGCGTTTTGGGGGTACACAAAAGTCTGGGGGTCAGGGAGGGCCATGGTTGATATAAAATTCCTTCCAAGTACTAGACAGTATAATGACTCAGTATACACACACACACACCCAAAAGTTTCATGATATAGTACTTAACCTTTATTATGAGTGATTCACTAAATCATATTCTTTTTCTTTTAACATGCTAGAAAGAACCCTCCCCCCCCTGGACTTCCTAACTCACTAGTGCCTTATAGACTGCAGTTTTAAAATGCTGCCTGAGAGTCAGACTTAAAATGCTAAGGTCAGTTATAAAATAGGGTTCAGAAAACTCTGACCTGTGGGCCAAACCTTGCCTTGCCTGTTTTTGTACAACCATTGTCCATTTTTATTCAGCCCGTGAGCTAAGGGTCGTTTTTAAAAAATATTTTGAAATAGTTCAAAACAAAAAAATAATTTTCTCTTTTGGGTGAAATTTATGAGAAATCCAAATTTCAGTGCCCTCAAACAATGCTTTATGGGGACACGGCTGCGCTCACTCCCTCCCACACAGCTGCGCCTGCCTGGCGCGCCGAGGGCTGAGGGGCTCTCTGTGTGGGCCGCGTGGCCCCGCGCACCAAACTCCTGGCCCTGACACGACATGTCTGAGGACACGTGCGCTGAAACTTGGTAGGTGCTGAATGGGTTACCTTATCCATTCGTCACATTGGTTGTCAGAGCTAGGGTGCTTTAGTTTTACTTCCGTTTGTAACAGAAAAAAATGAATATCACTTAAAGAATGCAAACAGTGAGCTACCTTCATATCAGAGATGACATAGGTGGAACTGTAAATGTGGGGAGAGAGCCCTGCTCAGTCATGCTGTGAAGGGCAATGAGCTAGTGTCATCAAAGGGCATCTCCAGTTTTAATGCTCTCCTCTTACTGAGGCATTCAATTTGCAACAGAGGAGAAAGTTCTTTTTTCTGTTAATAACTGACATTTATTTATTTATTGTTTCAATTAAACTTATTGGGGTGAGACTGGTTAACATAATTATACAGGTTTCATGTTCCCAATTCTACATCTCTGTACACTGTACTATGTGCTCACCACACTCCCCAAAGCCAGATCTTCATCAATCACCACTTATCTGTGCTATACCCCCTCCACCTCTCCCCCACCTCCATCAACACACTGTTGCTTGTGTCCATGAGGGGTTTTTTAGTCCTTTTTTGCTAGTTTTTTTTTTATTCAGTGAAAAGAGGGGAGGCAGAGACAGACTCCTACATGCACCCCAACCGAGACCCACCTGGCATGCCCAGGGGGCGAGCTCTTCTTAGCTTCTGAGACAGGGGCCACGGAGCCATCCTCAGTGCCCTGGGTCAACTTGCTTCAACTGAGCCATGGCTGCAGGAGGAGAAGGGAGAGAGAGAGAAGCGAGAGGGGGAGGGGTGGAGAAGCAGATGGGTGCTTCTCCTGTGTGGCCTGACCGAGGATTGAACTCAGGATATCCACATGCAGGGCCAATGCTCTACCACTGAGCCAAATGACCAGGGCCTTTTTTGCTAGTTCTTTTTTTAAACCACCCCTTTTGTATTTAATAACTTATAATCATGATCCTGCATTTCCTCTACGTGATATAACACCAGGCAAATCAAAACAAATTTCATTTAAAACTCAAGAAACCAAAATCCAATAAAAAGTGCCCTCATAGTGACTGCAAAAAAGACCTGGTAAGCCCTAGCCAGTTGGCTCAGTGGTAGAGCATCGGTCTGGCGTGCAGGAGTCCAGGGTTTGATTCCCGGCCAGGGCACACAGGAGAAGTACCCATCTGCTTCTCCACCCCTCCCCCTCTCCTTCCTCTCTGTCTCTCTCTTCCCCTCCCGCAGCCAAGGCTCCATTGGAGCAAAGTTGGCCCGGGTGCTGAGGATGGCTCTGTGGCCTCTGCCTCAGGTGCTAGAATGGCTCTGGTTGCAACAGAGTGACGCCCCAGAGGGGCAGAGCATCGCCCCCTGGTGGGCATGCCGGGTGGACCTCAGTTGGGTGCATGCGGGAGTCTGTCTGACTGCCTCCCGTTTCCAACTTCAGAAAAAAAAAAAAAAAAGACCTGGTAAAGGCTAATGCTGTTTGTACATAATTACAGGAAAGAAAATGGGAGCTGGACAGGCTTTGTCGCAAAAATCCCCACTTGTGTGAGGCCCATGCCAGATAGAAAAGCAATCTCCCTGTGGGCTCTCCAGCTGAGGGGTCTTTGTACAGTGTAACCAGAGTCCAATGGAGAAGGCCTCGGATTGAGCCTGCTGGGCTAGAACACGAAGGGGAGAAGAAAGAAGTAAGGTGAAAAGTAACCTGATGTTCTCACTGACGCTGGCAGAAAGACAAATCTCAAGGATTTCCTGGGGGTGGGTGGCTGAGACGGGCACTGAACTACAGATCCTGGGGTTGGGCTGAAAACACCAGGCCGGAGCGGAACCCTTGGTCAAGGCTGTCAGCCAGGACTAATGAGTAGGCATCGTGGCTTCCCCACCCCCGTTCCTGCCCCACCCCAGCAACTCTGGAAGCCTCTCCTGTCTCTAGGCTAGGAACAGGCTTCTGGCCACTTTGAAGACGCATTAGCAGATCTCTTCCCTACCTGCACATGGCCCCACAGCAGCTGGCCTATGAGGCCATAGTTCTGCTATTTGGTTCCAAATGGTATCGCCAAGGAGATAGGGTGTTTCCTTCCGGACTGAGCCAGGAGACCAAGGATCTGATGTCTTCTCATCAGATATGCATGCCTCCACCTGAGCAGGATGAAGGAAAGCCATGCCAGGGCCTGCCCTGTGCCCTGCCGACAGTGGGACTACCAGAGGCAGCCCCAGTTCCCCACAGCCTTGGCAAACAGGAGAGCAGGAGGAGTGCTCAGGGGTGATGACCACACAAGGCCCATCTGGAGAGGCCACTCCCTCCTCGACATCTGAGATCCAAATCTCTGCAGCTGGCCGGGCTGATGGAGTGCAACAGGTAGGCTACCAAGGCAGAGAGCCCACCTCAGCCTGTTGGGATCATGGAGCAGGGCAGATTATGAAAGAAAATGTGCAAGTGCTTCTTGTCCCCCTCTTCTGATGGGAAAACCACACATGCTCACATACACACACAGAGCTTGAGAGACAGCAAGTGTGCCAGGCTGTTAAGCTTGAACTATGACAATGATTTACCACAAAGGGAGAAAAAAGCCTGCTTTTAGGGTTTAATTTCTATAGACTCTGATCTTTGCCTCCATCTCATTCTCTTTTTTTCCATCTGTAAACCAGAAACCTCTACTGGAACTCACCCGAGTTACAAAAAATGGAATCACCTGAGTCCTTAAATCATATCCTCACATCATGTGGAAACTGCCAAAGTCTCGGCAGCAAGTTTCTTTGAGTTCTGACAACGACTCACATTGCTTACCAACATTTAAGAAACAATTACAATTCTGTCGCTAAATCTGAGTAAGGGATTTTCTTGAGCAAGGAAAGCAGAGGATAAAAACTCTTCTGGAACAACAGTTTGGAAACTCACTCTGGTCTAATACATTTACGAGCTGAGGGCACAGCAAACATCTGGGAGAATGTCAGGTAGCCCACACATCTCTCCTTCTGCTAATAGAACCAAGAGATGATTAGCTTTGTTTCCACAGAATTCTGTTGCTGAGGGGCAGAGTAGCAAGTCTTACTTAAAAATGAAAGCGGTTAAGTAAATATAATTACTGTGCAAATATTGACAGGTCCTATAATACAGTGTGTCCGTAAAGTCATGGTACACTTTATACTGATCACAGGAAAGCAACAGAAGATGATAGAAATGTGAAATCTGCACCAAATAAAAGGAAAACCCTCCCGTTTCTGTAGGATGATGTGAAAGCATGTGCGCATGCACAGATGATGATGTAACACCACGTATACAGCGGAGCAGCCCACGGCCATGCCAGTCAAGATGTGGACGGTACAGAGAAAAGTTCAGTGTATTCTGTGGCTCGCTAAATTTGAATCCGTGACCAAAGTGCAACGTGAATATCAGTGCTTTTATAACGAAACGCCACCACATAGGAATAACATTACTCGGTGGGATAAGCAGTTGAAGGAAACCGGCAGTTTGGTGGAGAAACCCAGTTCTGGTAGGTCATCAGTCAGTGACGAGTCTGTAGAGGCCATACGGGATAGCTACCTAAGGAGCCCTAAAAAATCTGTGCGTGAGCCCACATCAAACTGCACTGAATAGGTATGAAACTGGGAGTTTTCCTTTTATTTGGTGCAGATTTCACCTTTCTATCATCTTTTGTTGCTTTCCTATGACTGGTCAAAAGTGCACCATGACTTTACGGACACACTGTACATCAGGAGATGTTAAGACTCATCCATGCTCTGCTTCATCTGAAATTACATAATAAGAACTGCTACCATTTTATCTTTTTGGAAAAAAGAGGGCAGAGGCTGCAAAGGCACATATAATTGGGGTCTTTACCGAGGTGCCCAAACCAAAACCTGGATCTCCAGTATTTAAACAAAAAAAGAGAGATTCTGTCTATGAGGTCCCCCAAACCACAGCCAGAACTCTCATTAAGAGGAGGAGCTTCTCCCACTCAATGTATCCAGTTGTCACATGTACTCATGTGTTTATTTAAGGGACTTTCTGCATCTCCTTAAGATCTCTTGAGCCGTTAGGCCCCATGGCTGGGATCACACCCAACTGAGAAGGCTGAGACCCTGGTGCTGGGCTTTAAAACATTATGCTGCTCTGATTTAGGTGCTCATTACCTTTTTCAAAACCAGAGAGATATGAACATCAGGAAAAAAAGTTCAACTGAAAACCAAAGGACTAGAGCTACTGGAATTTGATCCCCAAATCACCAAACCAATTAAACACTGCTTTCCCAGGTGGGGGTGTGTCCTTCCTCTCAACTTACTGAAAGCTCTGACTCACACGGTTCTTTCTCTCCCTCCGTCTGCCACACAAATGTGCTCACATGATTTCTGCTTCCAGGGTCACTGTTCTCAAGGGCTGTGACTTAGGGAGCTCCCATGCCCCTTTCTCAGTTGAGGTGGACGTTTCTCCCTCACTGGAGTGCATGTCCCAGCCCAGCACTGAATGTCACAGCACCCCAGGAGCCATGGGCAGAGGCTCTGTTCAAACCCCAGCCATTGATTCTCACAGATCTCCTGGGCATGGGAACTTTGCCTTTTTTATGAAGACAGTGGTGAAGCCTGACCTGTGGTGGCGCAGTGGATAAACCGTCGACCTGGAAATGCTAAGGTCGCCGGTTCGAAACCCTGGGCTTGCCTGGTCAAGGCACATATGGGAGTTGATGCTTCCAGCTCCTCTCCCCCTTCTCTCTCTCTGTCTCTCCTCTCTAAAATGAATAAATAAAATTTAAAAAAAATTAAAAAAACAAAAACAAAAACAGACAGTGGTGAAAAAAAATCACCTTGGCAGGTTGACTGAATTCTCTGATGTGTTCCTTGAAGTGATAGGTAGCGAAACCACCTTTCCACCTAGGTAAACCTCCCTGGCAGATTTGAATGATTTGTGGGAATTTCGATCACGATCACAGGTAAATTTTTCCTTGGAGTTGGCATGGCCAAGACAAGAGCCACATGAAAAGCTCAGGGAAACACACAGACCTCTTAGCATGACAGGAATGAACTGACCTTGTCCTCCTAGAGGGCAAAGACAATCCTTTCAAAAGCCCTCAATGGTAAATTCAACAGGGAATGCACATTTGCCAAAAAGTCAATGAACAAAGGCAGTCAGAGACCCCCCTTTCTTCCCGTTTTTAGATGGCACCTTTAAACAAAGGTGGTCTGGGTAAAGGAAAGAAAATCTCAAAAAGACCGAGATTCTCTTTCTCCCAAGTGCCTACTGCATTTAGAATGTGCCTCCATCACAGCCTCCACTGTACTGTGGTCAGATGCCAGTCACACTAAAGACTCTGCACCCCAACAGCAGGCTGTCTTTCCATCGTCAGGGCCCAAGCATCCAGCAAGCACTTAAGTGATGGATGCACCATCTGTTAGTGGATGAACCACATGGATGAACTGAACATGGTCTCTGTAATTCAACAGATACCCCATTAAGAGTGTTGGGGAAAGACAAGGAGTTGGGGGAATTGCTCAGATTTCAATTACCCATACCATCTCTAATTTCCTACCAGTCAATTAAATAATTAGTGAATGTCTTCAGTGGGGAAGGTACTGTGCTGGGTCAAGTTGCCATGTAATTGGTTGCTGAATCTCATAATTCAACATCCTCTTCTTCAATTAATAGTTGTCTTTTAAGTCAACTCAGGAGGTAGCTTTGTCAGCTCATGGGTAGGCAAGATGGCATAAGAAAAAAAGTAATGAGAGGCTCAGAGGGTTACAGCACTGAGTCTGTCTCAAAAGTAGGAAGCATTTGGATGCCTTTATGCCACGTCTTTTCCTTTAAATAGGAAATAGAAAAAATACTGAAGCTTCTACTATTGGGTTTACAAAAAGAAAAAATAAATAGTGCCTCTGTCCCTACACAACGTGGTAGTATTCAAATCCTTACCTTTGGTTTCCCATCTTCCATTCCCTTCAAAGTGGTTCCCTCTCTTCTCTGTGGTTACTGCCTTCGCCAGTCAAAAACATAATCATCCTTCCAAATACTTATATCTCTTCAACTTGACATTGTGAAAATAAAATAAGATGAACAGAGAGGACTTAATCCCATCAATGTCCTCATCTTGAGACATAAGAGTATCAGAGGCAAAAGATTTAACTTACTATGTATGGTAAGGAGTCTTTAACTTAAAATAAAAACTAGGAGAAAGATGATTTTCCACGGCAAAACGATATCATTCAGAATTCTAATTTCTGCTTTGGAAAGAGTATGGATGTGGTGAAAATGAAGAAAATTCATGGGAATAACAGATAACAATGCAGGTGTCCCTGGAAAAGTGGGGAGGAAGACTTTGGGGTGGGGTCAAGAGGGTTGGACTACACTAATAATGCTTTGTTTCTGAGTCTGGGTAGTGAGTACACAGAGGTTTGAGGTCAGAAATATTTTACAGTCAACAAAAATAAAGAAAAACAAATACACCAGCTGCTTCTGAGTGCTCTCTGTGAGCATGCTGGCCCCGGGGACCAGGACTGTTGGCTGCCGGAACTGTCTGACAGGAAACCATGAGCAACTAAACAGCTGACAGAATTAGATCATAAAACTGTTATTACATCCAACGTAGATGCTGCAAGGTTAGAGGGCCACCCGCCCCTCCTGGTCGTAGAGATGGCAGCAGCCTCCGCAGGAAGGGGAAACCTCAGAAGAGTGATCTTGGCAGCCTCCCACTTCCTCATCTGCTTCTGAAGATACAGCAGACCCTAAAGCTGGCCGCTCCACACCTCCCTCCCATCAGCATCTCCTGTTTCCCTGGGCAGATCATCAGTGCAAGACACCGGGATGTTTATTTATAACCAAACTCACTGGCCAGGACCCCATCTGCATAGGACATTTGTTCCCAAGTCTGGAGCTCTGTTGTAACCATGTCATCTCCCTCCTCACCAGCTCAGCAGCTTGGATCAGCTGGCTTGGACCTCTGGGTATTGAAATCAGGCCCAGCATATCAGCAACCATCCACATAATTAGGGGCACAGTGACACCCAAAAGCCTTCAAAGCATTTTTAGACACATTACCTCATAAGTCCTCATCAAGTCCTATAAATAAGAATATGAAGTATTATCCCCATTTCTAAGATGGGGAACAACACCTTCAAAGGTTAGTCCATGGACACTGTGGTGCCAAGTAGTGCCTCTGAGACAGGCACAGGCACCTAGGTTTCAATCAGTCTCTCTGATAAACTCAGGGCTGTGGCATCCTGGAACACACACCTTTAAGCAGACAACCTAGCAAAGCAGCCTGGAAGAGAAAACCAGAACAGAACAAGAAACTTGACAGGCCCTGTGTAAGACACTCACGCTCTGCACAGGGCCCACATCACACTCCCAGACTCTCCAAAAATCCAGCATCTTATATGCCACAGGAATATTTACCACTGTTTTTTGCTAAATAAATCCTCCCTTACTGAAGCAAAGGTCAACTGCAGTGTAAAACCTCCCAGTGCAAACAACCAGTTTGGAGGACCTGTCATAGCCTCTAAGGTCTTTGCCTGTAATTACCCAGACAGTGTCTTAGGTAAATACAAGTGGCTCAGTGATTGTACACAGATTCATCCCCTTAGCAATCAGCATGAGGAAATGACTTCAAGCACAAAGTAGGTTTATTTTTCTTAGCTTCCTACACACTGCCTTAGCCATAGTGTGTGTGTGTGTGTGTGTGTGTCCTTAGCCATAGTGTGTGTGTGTGTGTATTTTTTTTTTTTGTATTTTTCTGAAGTTGGAAACGGGGAGGCAGTCAGACAGACTCCCGTATGCGCCCGACCGGGATCCACCTGGCATGCCCACCAGGGGGCAATGCTCTGCCCATCCGGGG
Organism: Saccopteryx leptura; assembly: GCF_036850995.1. Lineage (NCBI taxonomy): Eukaryota > Metazoa > Chordata > Mammalia > Chiroptera > Emballonuridae > Saccopteryx > Saccopteryx leptura. Next base: position 187,402,900 of record NC_089505.1, on the reverse strand, counting down.
TGTCGCTCTGTTGCAACCAGAGCCATTCTAGCGCCTGAGGCAGAGGCCATGGAGCCATCCCCAGCGCCGGGGCCAACCCTACTCCAGTGGAGCCTCGGCTGCGGGAGGGGAAGAGAGAGACAGAGAGGAAGGAGAGGGGGAGAAGCAGATGGGCGCTTCTCCTGTGTGCCCTGGCTGGTAGTATTTTAAAAAATGGAACTCCGTGTATGATGTTGTTTACTTCTTTTTAAACATCAAAAAGGCACCTAAAAGCACAGCATAAAAAAGATTTAGAATTAACATTTCTGGTTACCAAATGAAAAGCTTTTTTTTGTTTTTGTTTTTGTTTTTGTTACAGAGACAAAGCGAGAGTCAGAGAGAGGGATAGATAGGGACAGACAGACAGGAGCAGAGAGAGATGAGAAGCATCAATCACCAGTTTTTCATTGCGACACCTTAGTTGTTCATTGATTGCTTTCTCTTATGTGCCTTGACCGTGGGGCTGCAGCAGACTGAGTAACCCCTTCCTCAATCAAGCCAGCAACCTTGGGTCCAAGCTGGTGAGCTTTGCTCAAATCAGATGAGCCCGCGCTCAAGCTGGCCTGGTCAGGCAACAGAAAGCTTCTTTAGTTTTGGGACTGAGTTCTTACTCAATATCACACGCCCAGCTCTCAATCCAGAGAAAACCCTGAATAACGGTGAGAAATGGAAAACGGAAGGATAGCTGTGCATGGCAGATGTGTTCCCTCCAGTTACTCACCCAGCACCACACAGCAGTGCTTTGCCTGGGGAGATGCCAAGATGAACAGTGGCGGTGCTCAGGGGGCCAGCAGTCTGATGAAGGAGACACATGATCATGAGACAAGACACATCTGGTGTCTCATCCGTAATGGGTACGCCACCCATGCAGGGAATGCAAAGAAAGGGAGTGAATCCTGAGGATGACTTCACAGGAGAAGTAGTATTTGAACTTGACCTTGAGGGGAAATAAGTAGTACTTTTCTGCCTTGTGGGTGAAGAGGGAGAAGAGAGAGCCTGAGAGAACAGTTTTGATAATCAGTATCCAAAAGCCTCCAGGAGGGTTTGTGTTTCATCAAGCAGGGACAACACCAGAAGGAGACATAGCTTTGCTGAGGGTAAGGGGACCAAGGGTTTGCCTTCGGGAGGCTGGTGTTGTGTTGGCAGACCCTGTGGATTCAAAGGAAACTCTGGCTCCTCTTGGGCAACGGGTCCTGGAAGGCCTTTGCTTTCACCCCCTCCCCCAACATCATTAGAACAAGGTGGGGACCTGTGATGTTTGTGCATCAGGTCTGCCGTCCCTTCCTTCCCGTCTCCTCCTCCTGTGCATCTCAGTCATTTAGGATGACAGGAAGACAGGGAGTCAGACAACTGCAAGGAATAAAATGCTTTTATTAGCTTAGAGCCACAGGGACAGCTAAGAGACAATAGAGACCACATCCAGGATCACAAACTGAGCCAACGGTGGGCACTCAGAAGGGGAAGTGAGGGACACAACAGCTGAACCTCATCTGACACCAGCACAATGCGAGAGCAAGAGTCTCGCTGAGGATTCGCCACCACTGGGCACACAGTGAGCGCTGCTCGGCTGGCTACCTGGCATGTTACCTTCCATCGCTGACTGAGCAGTTCTGCTCAGGTCCCACCCATCAGTACCAATTGCAAGTCTAAAACACAGAGAGAGCAGAGACATATGGATGGCCAACAGGCTCATGGAAAGGTGCTCAGCATCACTAATCACCAGTGAAATGCCAATCCAAACCCTATGATATACCACTTCACACCCATCAGGATGGCACAAGTGTGAAGGAATAGGAACGCCTGTGCACTGCCAGTGGGAATGTAAAACAGTGCAGCCATCGTGGAAAACAGTATGGTAGTTCCTCAAATTAAACACAGAATCACCACAGGACCCAGAAGTCCTTCTCCTGGGTATATACCCAAAATAATCGAAAGGAGGACTCCAAAAATATCTCTACATTCGTGTTCATGGCCACACTGTTTATAATGGTCAAAATGCAGGAATAATCCAAATGTCCACTGACAGATGCATGGATGAATAAAATGGGTATACACATACAATGCAATATTATTCAGCCTTAAAAACAAAGGGAACTCTGACACCTGCTACAACATCGAAGAACCTTGAGGGCATTACAGTCAGTGCAAAAAGCCAGTCACAAAAAGACAAATACTGTTGGATTCCACTTTCATGTGGTACCCAGAGCAGTCAAATCTATAGAGTCAGAAAGTAGGGTGGTGGGTGCCGGCGGTGGTGGGGAGGGGAGTGAGGACGGGTGCAGAGTTTCAGTTTTGCAGCAATATGAAGGTTCTTAATGCTACTGATTTGTGCACTTAAAAATGGTTAAAGTAGTATATTTTGTTGTATATTTCACCACAATAAAAATCCCCTTGCAAACAAACAAACCCCAAAATGTAAAGCAGAACTATCTGCCTTTGGGAACCCCTGGTGGGTTGTGTCCACCCTACCCTGCCCACCTAAGGATCCTCCCACTGTCCTCTATCCCTCAGGACAGCCAGTTAACATCCAACCACAGAGAGGTGGGAATGTGCATAGAGCTTGTGTGGCCATTCTCAGATGTTCAGGGGTCAATTCTCCTCTGCAGCTTAAAATAGAGAATTACATTCTCATGGTCAGATTTCAGGCAGCGGCTGGACAGTGGGGGAGGATTGTTTCAGGGCACTTTCCCCTCTTGAGGTCAACCCTGGTGATCTCATTCCACACCTCCACGTTTTTACTCATTCCCATGTTAACTGCTTGTCCAAGTCCCAGCACTGTCCTAGTGACTTAGGAAACACAGGGGACCCGAGCTGAGCCCTCTGTGCCTCCCTGATGAAGGGAGAACAAAGGCTCAGACAACCCTCACACAGGTGGGGCTCCTCCAGCAGAGGCACCCTCCTGGGCCACACTGCAGGAGGCTTCCCTGGGGGGTTAAGAGGGGGAGCAGGATGCGTGCAGCAGCAGGGGCACCTGGCGGGAGGGGCTCATGTCTAGGACCCAGAGAGCATCATGATTTTCACTCCCTAGTTCATGTGTTTCTATTTCTATGCATTTTATGCTTGTCCCAAGTTAAGTCGCTCAAAGGACTTACCGTAAGACCTGAACCAGCTGTGAGTTAGACCAGGGCTTCCTTCCCAAAGAGTCTGAACCTCACAGGATATTCCCTCTGTATCACTTTTCTACCAAAAACCCTAACCAGGCAGCACTTGAAGAGGGAGGGTGCTGGGTCCCCCAAGCTCTTCCTTTTTAAGGAACTTGATGATTCTGATGCCATTTTTAAAAATCTTTTTACAAAGTCAATTGAATTAAATCTGTGCCAATATTTATTGACAGTTTTATTCCACATCCTGCCCTATCTCGTAGCTTCAAACACCTTGGGTCCCTCTCAAACATCACCATAACGGTCAGGGAAGGACTAGCATGTCACAGCAATGGAAATGTCTGGAGGTCAGCAGTCGAGTGAGGTCACAAAGGCCGAGGTTCCAAAAGCAGGTGGTGACCACATGCCTGTAGACTCGGAGGTTTGAGTCTCCAGGCTTCTGCTTCCCTCTCCCATATTCTGGAGAGTGAGGAGCTGGGGGAATGGTCTGCAGGGATCTCTCGCATCAGCAATACCTCACTCCCTTTCTCCAGAGCACCCCCTTGGCAACAGCAAGCCCTGTGTAATCCGTGGAAAACCTTCCCCACTGTGCCCCCAGGACTCTTTCTAGTCACATTTTGGGGGCTAATATGAAACACAAGGCCATATCGTTAGACAACAAAAGGCATTCTTGCAGTAAACATTAGTGGAGTGTGACATGAGCCAATTCCCATGCTAATAGCCAAGAGCACAAAACATGGTCTGTACCCTCAGAGAAACTACAGTCAGTTATGGGAAACAGTGTACTGCCTCCCACTGCTGTGCAGAGAAACAGGGTATGCCTTTCCCAGAGATGTGTATGCATATCAGCAAATTAAAGGCTCTGTGAACCTCTCACAAAAAAAGAAAAGGTTGCTTAAAGTATAGTTAAAAAATGAGTATATATTTTAATCAGGAATTGAAACAACTACTGAGGAAACCCTTTCCTAACCCAAATAGTGCTAGATAAGGGCTATGTTCCTTCTGGGATCTTTCATGGAGCCAGGCTTAACGACTCTGACAAAGCCTGCAGATCCATCTTTTTAGGAAGGCAGTACGGGACCAGACTCTGGGGCCCGGTGGAGATGTTCTGTCCATCACCCGGTCTCCATCTCTCCACTGCTCAGATGGGGAACTGGGCGGAGGGGAAAGTTCTCTCCAGCCCCTGCCACAGGACAGCCTCTTTGTTTCCATGAGCATGTGTGAATGAAATATTAAGCAGGCCCAGCCAATTAACAGCCTCCCAACGACAGACTGCTCAGAGGCTGAGGAACTGAGCTTTGATCGTATTCTCACTCTACTAGCCCAGCACTCAGCTGGGAGCAGCTTCCTGCTCTGTTGTTAGTATTCTACTCACCCCACTTCCCTCAAAGCTGGCGGCTCTCGCCAGATCTGCGCCGCTGCGGCTTTCAGCAGTCCAGGCTAGCCGAGACAGCCTGGTTCCTGTGCCTGTAGCAACAGGCGACATCCCCTGCCCCAAGAGTCCAGCCAGGGCCCTTTGCTGCTACCACTGGCACCTGTCCTGCAGTCCACTGCTCATAACTTGTGATGGACATCAGAAGTTGGCTTTCCACTCACAGAGGGTATGAGGCACAGAACACTTAAGCAGTGGCATTTTTTTCCTGTGACTTAAGTTTCTGTCATCTCAAAACAACACAAAAAACACAAGCAGTTGCATCCCCCTCCTCCCCATCAGTTTTTCTTCCTGTAGCCCTGGCTCACCTGTCTTCAGTTAGCACAACAGCAGGGGGCAGCTCAGACAGCTCAGCCTAGGTAATAACAGGGTGGATGGCAAGCGGGCTGGAGGTGTCAGCAGTGGGACTCTCTTCCAGCAGCCAGGCTACCAGCCAAAACAGGACGTAAGACACGACCCAACTGGGACATGGCAGCTATAGCGCCTTCCTCTACAGGGCACCGTAATGTCGTAGGGCAGAGGCTGAGGGGAGGCTGGGAGGGAGGAGGGGACTGGAGGGGAGAGAAGGGAGAGAAGGAAGAGAAGGGAGAAGGAATGGGCAGGAACAGGCTCATGGGCTCAGCCCCTGCTCACTGCTGGGCTGCTGGGGTCACCTTGATGAGACAGGCTACTGTTTGTCACAAGTCCTGGGTCTAGTATGGGGGCCTGGCAGCCATGCCTAGACTAAGACTTGGCACCCCCAGCACTGAGGGCCCTCCTGGCTTTCCTCCTGGGACAACAGCACTCCAAAAAGGACAACCACAGCAATAAGACTGGCCTTTCCTTGCTCCAATCACTGCCATGTCCCAGAGAAGAAGGGAGCTTTTCTAGGTGTGGTGATGGGGTCACCGTCTTGGCTTCTGCTCAATTCCACTTCAGCGATGACTCCACTGCCCCCTCCCCATCAGTCCTAGTCGCTCAGGGGACTAGCATTAAATTTCTGAGAGGACACAGGGGTGTGGGGTTAAAGCCAGGGACAGCTGCCTCACAAGGCATTAGCGACCTAGCAAGCACAGAAGAAGGACATTTTGTGACTTTAGGCTGTGAGATTCAAGTCTGGTGGTGTAGTTGGTGGCTCAGATGGGTGCCAACTTTACATGGCCCTGCCTGTGGGCCCAGGCTCCAGAGGACCCTTCCCAGCCCCACGTCCTCAGACCTCAGGAGCCCCTTCGGGATGGGACGAAGGTAAAGAGCATATGGGGAAGAAAGCTCACTTTCCAGCTGACACACAGATACACATATTTTGCTTGGAGGTGAGCAGGGTCCTGACAGTACCAGCAGACTTGCACATAGACAGGAGTGCGTCTGACTCCCACAGTGACTGGGTAAGACTAGACATATGCCATTCTGATTTTTTATTTTAAGAAGCTGAGGATCAGCTCTCTGAAGTGCCCTAGGTTACAATGCTAATGAAGCCCTCACTTCGGGACCAGAATTTGGGGTTTCAGACTCCTAGGCAAAGGATCTTTCATATTCATTCCCTTCTTGGAAAAAAAAAAAGGTCTGGGCTATTGCTGGCCAAGCACTGTGGGGCAAGGTCACAACTGGAGTAGGCACTCTGCTCACACCACAGATGAGGTCACACATCACACAGGTGCTATGCTCACACCACAGATGAGGTCACACCTCTCTCTAGTGCTCCACTTACAGCACAAAATGAGATCACACCTGTCCCAGGAGCTTCACACACACCATAGGATGAAGTTGTGTTTGTCCCATGTGCCCTGTTTACATTGTGAAATGAGGTCTCACAGGAGGGGCATTTAATTAAACACAGAAGTAAGGGTGGGTGTCAGGAGGTGACCCCAGTGCTGAATCTGGATCAAGGATCAGCATGTGTAACTCATCTTTGAAGAGGCAGCTGGAGAAAGAAGTTGCTCCAGGCCAGGGGGCTCTCAGAACAGGAGGAGGATGTGCCAGGGGTGGGGGTAGTGCAGTGCAGGAATATGCTGAGCCAGCCCACTCAGGGAGGTGTGGGTTGCTGGGAAAACCCAAGGCAGAGGAGAGCTGTGATGGGTTTGTGCTTTGAAAGGTCAGCCTGGCTGTGGAGTGGGGAGGGGCCCAAGGGAGGGCACAGATAGACAGAGGTCCCAGGAGTACTCCCATGCCTGGGGGCCATGGGGCCATGAGAGGAGTAAGGGGACGGAGAAGGCCTGGGGTCCACTGCGGACTGCTGCAGCCCAGGCGGACAAACCTCCGGGCCCTGTTCTGGTTCAGGAAAACGCAGGAGGAAACCACGAGAAACTACCTTGGCACAACACTTGGAGCAAATAATGAGACTTCCTGAAATACTGGATTCTAGGTCAGGCCCAAATGTCACCAAGTGTTTGCTGAGTCCCCACTGTGCTCTGGGCACTGCTTGGGCGCTGCGTGTGTGGCATAAGCAAAGCCGGCGCGAACTCTGCCCCTGGGAGAGCATGCAATCTCCATTCGTAGTGTTTTTGACAAAAAATTGTTAACGAACCTATCCCTCATGGGTTTCCCAGAATAATCCCATTAGAAATATTCTTTTCTGTTGTCACCATAAGACAAGTACATCTGCTCTGCATCTCACCAGCAGCCCAAGGCCCATCACGTGGAAAGCCCATCACTGGGCTCCAGCAAGGTCAAGAGGACTCAGGGTGAATGGCAAAAGTGGGAGGCTTTTTGGGGACACAACCACCTACTTTCTCACCCTTTTGGACAAAAAATCTTTTCTGGAAATAGGGGATTTTAATAAAAATTTAAATCCTTGGTTCCTATGACAAAGTACTTGAAAACACATCATCTTGGAAGCATGTGTCCTGCTCTGGACCTTCACATAATGCACCTTCCAAGTGACCCCAGTGTTCGCCACACATGCCAGGCTCCTCGCGGGGGTCCTGCTCCTTGTGCTCAACCATAGCCATGCCATTTTCACCCTGGGGTCGGGTCTACAGATGTGTTCCAGGAACAGCTGTGAGTTTTCTGTTTTTGTTTTTCTTTATGTAAAACTATGGGCACGTGTACGCATGTGCGTGTGTGTGTGTGTGTGTGTGTGTGTGTGTGTGTGTGTGTTAGAATGTAGTCTTCCAGAGGAAGGACTCACATTTCATCAAACTCTCAGAGTGGTCTCTGACCCAAAAAAGAGAGGACTCAGAAGCACTGCTCTAAAAGGAGCTTTCATTTCTGCCACACTAACCAGATTTCAATATAGAGGGGCCAGAGGGATTAAAAACTGGAGAAAAGTCAAGAATGGGCAACCTAATCTGGAAGATTTCACAGAAATTAAAACAAACTTCTGATGCAGTAAACTGTGCAGAAAGATTCTAACAAAACGGGGTACTGTTAGCTGTGGAAGGAATAGGGGACAGGATGGCACAGGTCAGAAAAGAGTAAGGGCCAGCGGAGGTGTCAAACAGACGTTCTCCACACGGCAGGCGGTGTTCCAGCTCCCAATGCATGCTGGTTGGGGCTGGGCTCTGTGGGCAGTTTGTTTGGGCTGCACACCCACTCCTATTTTTACTTAAACCTACTGAAAAAAAATGGGTCCATAGCAAAGAAACCCTGGTGTCCCATCTGGGATCAACCTGCTGACATGACAGAAATGCTCAGAGTGATGAGCTAATTAATATTCTACGGTCTTTCCCAGAGATGGTTCTATTTTTAACCCAATTATATCTGTCACTTAAAGCATGAAGTTTATGTATTTTTAAGAAAATAGTTCTTTTCTTTCTTAATATACCCATAAATAATTTAGTTTAGCTGATAATTACTCCAGTCTCCTTCAAGCATTTATTCCAAACACAGATGGGGCCATTCCAGGCAGAAGAAAGCTGCTAAAACCATGAGACTCTTTGTGTCCCATCCTGCAGGGTCCCTATTTAAAAATAAAAGGGAAAAATCATGACAGAAAAAGGACTGTAACCCTAGCATTTAAAAAATCACCGTTACCACCTTATAATTTTCCTCCAACCCTATGTTTAAGGCAATGTCCACCTCATAAATGTTTTCCAAAAGTTCATGTGCAACTTACTCTTTTTTAGAAATAATGCTGTAAACCTATGTTTAGTTTCTCAATTAGAAGTGACATATTTGAGGGGCCCCAGACTAGTCCATGCAAGTATGTCAACCCAAAGACTGCTGAAATGCTTCACACTTAAAACGTCTTGAGACAATATTGCTTCAATATTAGAAATGTTTTTTTTTATATATCTTAAGCACCATCTTTTTCTTGTGAAATTTCTTTTATATATAGGCACACCTCTGCATGCAAGAGCAAGAAGAAAAAATAATTCAGTATGCTGTCACTACAATTAATATTTGGTGAGCATCATACTTCCTTTTTGGGAGAAGGAGGCAAATTATAGGAAGACAGGTCCAATATTATTGGGATCCTGCTGGAGGCTGGAGCACAGCACAGCCTCCCACTCACTCTGTGGAAGGTGGGATGTGCTTCCATTTGTAAAGAATGCCTTATAAAACTAAATGAGGTTAGCTACATCTAGGAATGCAAAAAGCAAATCTTTATAAAATTAAGCTTTGGGTGGGAATGACATAAAGGGAAATTACATAACAAAACAATTTAAATATTTAAACAAGTTTTAAAGAATCTGACTGGCAGAGAGGGTGCATGCTGACTTCCAAGGGCAAGTGGCTTTGGCTCTTGTGAAGAATGGGGTTCTCTCCCAAGGGGCCTCTGAGCTTGAGAGAAGGTGGCTTCCAGGTGGGCGAGGAGAGAGGGTCATAAGTTGTCACAGATGCAACCACAGGAAGCCCCTAGGGTGCCCATGCCACCTCCCTTGTGCGGCCAACATGGCGGGGCTCCCTGCCCTTCTCAGTGCCTGTCACCTGACAGGGCCCACTGCCCATGGACCTGAGGGCTGGCTCAAACTCCAAGGTCAGCAAGTTCCCCCAGTGACCTTGAGTGTGCCCACACTTGGCTATCTTGTAAACACTGAATGCAGAGGAAACATTGACTCTGGTTTGGTTTTAATAAGTTGATTGATCTCTTGAAACCATCAGGGCCTTCAAAGCCAGGACATCATGGGCTCCTTTCTTCACACACACCTGCTGAAATGTCCCCAGGCAGCTGACGCCCCGCCATCTGTACGTGGCACAGCAAGCTTTTCAAAGGCTGACCAGTAGAAAACCACGTGTTCAGTGGTTTTCTAACCCCAAAAACATCTCCTCCCCTGACTCATTTGCCCACTGAGCTGAGCCTGGAACAAAGCCTTGTTCTTAGGGAACCGCTTTATTTGCTCTCTAAGAGACATTGCAACACAAATACGACCCTATGGGCAAAGTGTCTGAGAGAGTCTCCATGACTAGTTCCCCACTCCTTGAGCAAACGATTGTTTTATTTTGCCGTTCATCTGGCGCCATGGTACCAACCTGAAATTTACTTTTAGACTTAGGAGCATTAATAGAACTTTGGAGTTCTATTAACTCCTAACTCCTAAGTTAGATGAACTTAATTTAATTTAGCTAGCAAACAAACACCTCTTGAGTGCTCTACCAAGTGTGGAAGGTAAAAAGATGAACAGGACACCCTCTTTCCTCAAAAGGACACACGTCAGAGTGCCCAGAACCAGCCCAGGAGCTGGCAAACTTTTCCTGTAGAAAGCCACATGGCAAATATTTCAGGTGTTGTGGGCCATGTGGTTTCTGCTGCAATGACTCGACCCTGCCAAAGCCATGCAAAAGCCACCAGAGACTATACCAGATGTCTGAGCAGGGCTGTGTTCCAACAAACCTTTACCGATGGATACTGAAGTTTAAATTTCTTACAGTTTTCACATGTTGCAAAATCTTAAACTTTTGATGTTTTACAACTCTCCCCCCACCGAAGTGAGAAGTGTGGGGGGGCAGACAGACAGACTTCTGCATGCACCTGACCAAGATCCACCCGGCATGCCCACCAGGGGGTGATGTTCTGCCCATCTGAGTCACTGCTCTGCTGCAATCAGAGCCATTCTAGAGCCTGAGGCGGAGGCCATGGAGTCGTCCTCAGTGCCTGGGCCAACTTTGCTCCAATGGAGCCTTGGCTGCGGGAGGGGAAGAGAGAGACAGAGAGAAAGATGGAGAAGCAAATGGGCATGTCTCCTGTGTGCCCTGGCTGGGAATCGAACCCAGGACTTCCACACCCCAGGCCGACACTCTACCGCTGAACCAACCAGCCAGGACAATGTTTTACAATTCTTAAGAAATATAAAAACCACTCCTAACTCACAGACCATATAAAAAAGGCAGCTAGCCAATTTGGGCTGGTGGCTGTAGCTTAGACTCCTGGGTTAGACTATCAAGGTCAGACCCTTACTAGCTCTGTGTGGTAAAGTAAGTTGCCCAGACTTCCTGAGCCTCACTTTCCTCTTCTATGAAAGGCGGGTAAGGGTCTTCATCTTGTGTGTTCTGAGAATCAGATATCTAAACAGAGAAAACACCAAATAAATGTCAGCTGACCTCCTCCTGGAGTGATGTCCTATTTGATGATGATAATGACATTGACAATGACAATAACAACTAACCTTCAAGAGCATTTGTTTTCCTACTAGACATGGCATGAAGTGCTGTGTACTTTTTGCGGTATTTTATTTAATCTTTGGTACTGTTGGTTTTAAGATGCACTATTATTGAATGTCTCACCAAGAAAAAAAAAAGCTACCAGTTAACCTCTGACACAGCCTTGACTGCAAGACACATCCTGATCCCACCAATGCGAATGCAGGGAGAGGTGGGGCTGCCATCTAGAACCAATGAAGCCCGCTATCTCCTGTAAGCTCACCACCATCCTAGGATATATACTACCTGGCACCTAGGTAGGTACTATTACTGTCCCTGTTTGGAGGAACAGTTCCTAGTCTACGTTCAAATAGCTGGAAGTGTCTGTGCTGGGATTTTTTACATGGGCAACCTTGTCCAGTGTCTGAGTGCTGCCATAAGGGAACGAGTGCCTGGAGGAAGGCAGAATCAGATGAAACTGGAAGGATGAAGCGGCCAGGTCAGAGAAGTCTGGCACAAACGAACTTTATTCTGAGTCAGAGAGGAAACACACCATAGCAGTCAGTCACAAACCTCTGGTATTTCAAAGTAGGATGGGAATGCAGTAAAAGGAAGCAGGAAAAGATGCACTAACACATCTGCAGCCCCCCTCGCTTTCCATCCGTCCAGGGAGTCCTGTCCAGTTCAGGGGAGGATGTAACATGAATGGCTGGGCAGGAGGAGGCTGGGGAGAGGTTTCTTATCCTTGAGGTTTATTTTCTTATGGGATGTGGAGTCCAAAAGCCAGAGACCACCGTTGGCTCTGTCACCCGGGGAACTATGCTCCTCCCTGCACAGCTACCCAGGATAAATTCCACCCTATCGGCTCAGCTGAGATCGTGTGTCGGTCAGAGATCTGGAGGCACGAGACAGGCAGGAGGTGCAAGTCTTTAAATGCAGAAATTACGGGACAATTTAGGCCAGAACTCTCTTTCAGATTCTGATCTGTTTTTTCTACCAAAATTCTGGCCTCACATCTCTTTCTCCCATTATTTTGTCACCAAATATTTATGAAGTACTCAAAAGTGCTAAAAAGGGATGAGATTTCTTTTTTTTTCCCTTCTGTAAAACTCCAATAAGTCCAAAGCTTGCTCAACGAGCAATTTCAGCCCATGTTGCTGTGCAGAAAGGAGTCAACACAGCAGGCCTGAGACTGCTCTCCTCAGAAAGGCCTCCATGAAGGCCAGCCCTTGGCTGGCATCTAGGAACCTGGATTTTAAGAGTTGGCCCACATTCCCTAGCTGACAGTCATGTGCACCTACACGGTTTGCACAATGTGGTTTACACTGAAGCACCTGCTTTCCTGCAGAGAGCGTGCGTTTGGTACGCGCTTTGTGACTGGGAAAACCCAGGGCACTGGGACTCTCGGGGGCTCTCTGGCAGACAGCATTTCATGCGTGTCATCACAACTCACTGCTGGGCATGCATCATGGGGGGTCCACCGGACAGAACTCTGGGCACCTGATCTGGGCTTCCTTGGCATTTTGGCCCATGTGCTTTCTCCCTTGCTGATTTTGCTCTGTGTCCTTCTGCTGTAATAAATCACAGCTAAACCAGATACTGAGATGCTGAGCCCTGTGAATCCCTCAGTGAACCATCAATCCTGGGGGTCGTTGTAGGAACTCGCAGCATAGCCATCCTTAGCCAATTCATTCTAGGATCCTGTCATTCCAAAACAGAGCTGAGCCAGAATGGGAAGGCCTGGCCTCTTGTAATGCTGATGTTGAAGCAAATGTGCAGAAGCCAGGCATCAGATTTTCTATTGTTCCACTCAAATGTGGGCACATGCTCAGGGAGATATTCACCTTGGGGTTTCTTTCCTTCAGAAATCTGCACTCAAATATAAGAGACATCAAGGGAGATGATGGTGATGATGGCAGTGACAATGGTGATGATGATAGTGAGGTGGTGGTGGTGGGGATGGTGATGGTGGTGATGATAGTGATGATGGTGATGGTGGTGATGGTGATGGCGGTGATGGTGATGATGGTGATGGTGGTGTGATGGTGATGGTGATAGTGACGGTGGTGATGGTGATGGAGCCAATAACAGTTAACATGTATCTAGTACTTACTATGTGCCAGGGATTCTCCTAGCACTTCCTATGTTAACTCATTTAATCCTCACAGCAACCCTGGGAAGTAGGCAATTTTTTTTTAAATCTCCATCTTTATAGATAAGGAAGTTGCATACAAAAAGGTGAAGTACTGCCCCAAGCCACATAGTTAGTCATTGGCAACATCTCCTCTGGCTTCAAAACCTGAGTACTTAACTAGTACACCATACTGTCTCTCTCTGGACATAGAGCTATATCAGAACTAGTATAAACAGGCCCATCTTTTAAAAATATAGTATTTATTACATTCTACCAACCATCAGAATTATTTTTGTGCATGTTTTAATCTCTGTGCTAAACTCCAAGCTGTGTGACTCAGTTCATGCCCAGGGCAAGTTTGGGCCACCTCCCTGGCACTACACTTTGTACATGGTAAGCATTCAGACACAGATGGATGGAGGAGGAGAACCATCCAGGAGTAGGAGTTCAGCACTGTCTAGAATTGTGATGGAAGGTCTCAGGAAACATGTGCCATTGAAGGGTATCTCAAAGGGAAGTTGCAAACAGGCATTCTAAGTGGCAGTGACAGTACGAGCAGACAGTTGACCCAACAATGACCACAATAAGTTGAGAGGATCAGGAGAAGACTGGCTGGAATAAGGGGGTGTGCCTTGGTAAAACTGGGTGAAATCTAACTACGATGAAATGAAAAGCAAGAGTTACAAGCAATGGCCAGCCAGTGAGCAAGGAAGTGACAGTGATAAAATGTGATGGTTTGCTAAGACTTATCTGGGAGCACAGCAGAGAGATAGCTTGATGGGCTAGAGCCCTGGAGCTGGGCGAGGAGTTGGGAAACTTCTTCTGTGAGCCTCAACATGATGTCAATCAACACAATACTTGGGCAGAGCCTGAGGCTGCAGGGGTCTCAATGCTGGACCTGCTGCTAGGTAAGAGCGAAGACAACGTGACTTTTCTGAGCTAAGAGACAGCACCTGACAATCTCAAACCGTTCTTCCCAACCTGAACCTTTAAGGGTTCTAATAGATGTGGGTTGGAACTAGGATGGTAGCAATGGGTCTTTAAGAATGATTTCTAGAGAGAGAATTGCTGGAATCTGGAAGCTAATTAACAGTGGCAGGGCAATTAAAGGAGGCCAAAGGGTGAGTGCCGAAAACCGAGGGAAGAGTTGTGATGATGAAGGGAGTTAGAAGTCTGCCTTTTGCAACAGCATGGATGGACCTGGACAGCATTATGCTAAGTGAAATAAGCCAGTCAGAGAAAGACAAGTACATGTGATTTCACTCATAGGTGGAAGCTAATGAACAAAATAACAAACAAAATAGAAACAGACTCAGATACAGGGAACAGATTCACAACTGTCGGGGTGGGGGATGGGTAAAAAGGGTAACGAGATTAAGAAAAAAACTCAGAGACACAGGCAGCAGTGTGGTGATTACCAGAGGGGAGGGTGGTGGGGGAGGTAGAAGAAGGCAAAGGAGGGATACATGGTGATGGAAGAGACCTGACTTGGAGTTGGTGAACACACAATACAATATACAGATGATATACTATAGAATCGTACACCTGAAACCTATATAATTTTATTAACGAATGTCAACTCAATAAATTCAATTCAAAAAAGAAATTGGTTATTGTTTTTATGCCAATAAATTTAGGGTAATTTGTTGCACAACAATAATAACTGGGACAAAGAGTGTGACAAGAAGTGGTTAGGTGTTCAGCAATCCCAATTCTTCTTGGACATAAAGGCAGAGGCGGATTAAGGTCGGTTGAGGCCCAGGGCAGAGAAGAAAATATTGGGCCCCTTAAAAAAAGAGAGAGAGAGAAAATAAAAATACATGTTAACCATATTTTAAAATAAATAAAAAATTATGTACTATTAATGCTAAAACTGCACATATGAAACCAAACTTGGTGTCATTAGAAAAAAGTGTAAAGTGGGGGTTTAGCAGCACCTTTCAGAAGTGGGGCCCAGGGTGCATGCCCTGTGCGCCCGCTGTTAAATCTGCCTCTGCAGGAAGAAGACATTTACCAGCTCTTTTGCAGTTCATTTGTATGAGCGTTAGCCGGAATCTAGAGGGGAGTACTTACACTGAGGTCTGCTTATCAAAATTTCTGTTCAAGCACTTACTACCTCTTTCCTTTCTGCAGTGACAGTAGAGGCCAGATTATAAAGATGGCAATATCAAAGCATTGGAGATTTCTGAATCACTGAGTCATCATTACCTGGTAGAGACCTAGCCAGCAAAACTGGCTAGCGTCAGACCAATGCATGAATGATTAATAAACCATCACTGAGGTTGTGTTATAGCCGCTAGCATCTGTTACTCTGATTAATATACATAACAAACTCATATTTATGTTACTACATTGCAATTACTAATACAAATTCACTGAGCACTTGCAACGTGCTAAAAAGTTTGCTTAATGCTATGTGTGTGTTATTCCACTGAAACTCAGTTAACCACATTACTGTGCAGGTGTGTTTGTCTTCCCTATTTCATAAATGCAAATCCCAGGCTGAAAGAGGACTTTGAATACTCAGGGCCACAAAGATATTGCAAAGAAGGGGAATTTCCTTGAATATGGAGCACTGTGAGGCAAACCTAAAATAAGGCTGTCTTCCAAGAGTTAAAGTGGAAGAAGTTAGCCTTCTAACCTCTTCTAAACTAGAACAGGTTGTACCTGTTAAACAGGTGCAATTGAATTGATTACTAAACCACTAATTTTAGTAACAATAGCGTATATGCAAAAATCCTTGGTTTTATTTATATATTTTTACTAAACAGATCATTATGGACTTGTTAAAATATATTTTGAAGCCATATTTTAAGGGTTAAAAATATTTTATTACAGTATCGTTCTATATTTTATGACTTTAATAATTAAATTTCTGATTTCTGTTCTAAACACTGCAATATAAAAAAGTATAAAACATTTTAATCATTAAAAATATTCAAAATACATTCTATATTTCACACACAAAAAAACGTTTAATAGAAAAAAATCATCTCAATAACCACAAGAACTGAGATTTTAAACAACAATAAGATAAGGGGGAAAAAAAGCACAGAAAAATTAAAAGCCCATGAGAAAATGGCTTCATTGGTAGTTGCTTTCTCCTCTCTTATTCATCATTTAGCGTTTCCGATACTCCCAGCTTCGAAACAAACTACCCCCTTTCAAAATATTGCTTATACAACTGCAGGTAGAGTCTGGTTTATTCTCATTATTGTATCTGAGCGTATTCTCTGTTTTGAAACAGACTACTGGATATGACCCTCGGGAAGCTAATTACTTTCACACATATTCAGCAGAGTTATGTACCCCACTAAACTATTCACTTACCATGGTGGCGGGGCCCCGCTGTGAGCTTCCTCACCCAGGGATCAACACAGGGCCAGCGGGCTAGGGCTGAGGCCATGACTGTAGGCAGAGTCAGGAGTTCCAGGGATAAATGGCCCAGTCTTATTGCACAACTTATTTCCAGCCAATGTAATTTACTGCTCTTTGTACAGTGTCCCTCCAGGGAGAAGACTCAAAGCCTCTAATGTGTATATCTATACTGGATAAACACAGCTGATATTAAATATGACAGGATAAGTAAGCAATTCTGCAGTTGGCCCCCTTCCAGTTAATTATCTTCCCTTGTACACATAAACGTGTTCACTCCTGGCAAAGGCTAGTTTCTTATTGAAGGGCACAGAAAAAAGAGATCCAGATATAAATGTATCGACTGTCTCTATTCTTTCTTCTTCTTCTTCTTCTTCTTTTTTTTTTGTTTTTATTGTGACAGAGACAGTCAGAGAGAGGATAAAGACAGACAGGAACGAAGAGAGATGAGAAGCATCAAACAGCAGTTTTTCCTTGTGACCCTTAGTTGTTCATTGGTTGCTTTCTCATATGTGCCTTGACCCGGGGGGGGGGGGGGCTACAGCAGACAGAGTGACCCCTTGCTCGAGCCAGTGACCTTGGGTTCAAGCTGGTGAGCCTGAATCAAACCAGATGAGCTTGCACTCAAGCTGATGACCTCAGGGTCTCGAACCTGGGTCCTCCACATCCCACTCCGACGCTCTATCCACTGCGCCACTGCCGGGTCAGGTGAGGTGATTGTCTCTATTCCTATCATAATATTCCCCTTAGAGGAAAACACACGACTATTCTGTTTACTCAAATTTGTCTTGTAAAGTAGTTGATAAGTTAAGAATTTTAATAGTGGTGATACGTGCATTTCTATTCCAACTCCGCTTCTAGCAGACATTCAGAAGCCTCTTCTATATTTCATCATTGCATATGTTACAGCCATATATATTTCTTTGGAAAAAAACACATTGCATTTGAAGTAATAAAGGTCCTGAGATTTTATTAAGCAATTGTGCCAGTAAGAGCAAAGCAGTAAATACAAATGCTGGCTTCAGAATAGAGATTTTCATTGTGCAAATCATTTCAGAGCAGCATCCACCCGTGAGAAGCCAGACCAAAGCCTGGACACCCAGCCACCTCCTTCCCTCTACATTTTACTGTCTGGTTTCAGCAATTCATTTAACCGTATCCATTGCTGTGCCTGGCCGAGTAAGGCCTCAGCAAATCTTGGTGCAAAGTGAAGCCTCCCACTATTCTCCTGTTTATTTATTTATTTATTTTTATTTTTTTTAGAGAGAGGCAGCTGGGGGTCAGACAGACAGGGATAGACAGACAGGAAGGGAGAGAGAGGAGAAGCATCAACTCATAGTTGTGGCACCTTAGTTGTTCATTGATTGCTTTCTCACATGTGCCCTGACGGGGGTGGGGGTGGGTAGTGGAGGCTCCAGTTGAGCCACTGACTTTGGGTTCAAGCCAGTAACCTTGGGGTCATGTCTATGATCCCATGCTCAAGCCAACAACCCCGTGCTCAACC
Organism: Saccopteryx leptura; assembly: GCF_036850995.1. Classification (NCBI taxonomy): domain Eukaryota; kingdom Metazoa; phylum Chordata; class Mammalia; order Chiroptera; family Emballonuridae; genus Saccopteryx; species Saccopteryx leptura. The sequence continues at coordinate 187,384,838 of NC_089505.1, read as the reverse complement.
TGGTGAGCCCAGATGAGCCTGTGCTCAAGCTGGCGACCTTGAGATTTTGAGCCTGAGTCTTTGGTGTCCCAGGACGACACTCTATCCACTCTGCCACCACCTGGTCCAGTTTGCTGCTCTCCCCTTAATCCAACCTTTCTGAGCCAGGTTAGAGCCCCTACCAGCCCAGCTCCCTTCCAACCACCCCCTCATCTTCCTCTACTCAGGTCAGGCAGCTCACATTCCGGTCCCCATGTGTCTCTCTCACTACAGAATGGGCCTCTTCGTCTCTTTGCAGCTAAATACCTCCAGCTCCAACCCTCCTCTCCATAGGAAGACTTCCGTCTCCCAGAGCTCATGCCCTTCTTGCTCTGCCCTAAATTTCCAATTACTTCCAGCCACCCCGCACCAATCCCTAATTCATTCACCCATGTTACAGTCTATAGAATACAGTTCAGTGTTTTTAGGTCCAGCTTACTGCACACTGTGTTGGGTCATTTGGACAAAAACCAATGGCAGAAATGTTAACCTTGAGGGCTAGCTGGAGAGAGATGTGACACTGATAATAAGAAAAACATAAATAAAGTCGGGCTGGGGGTTCACTGGAGGGCTTGGGGGCTGGGGAGGTGGGAAGATCTGTAAAAGATACAGGATCTTTTGTGCCTGCCCGGACAGCATGTGCAGTGAAATTGTGGCCGAGAAGGTCAGCATGGCCCCGTGCAAGGATGGCACGCCCAATTTGTGAAGCAGTCCATATTTTTAAAAGAAAAGATAAGGGCCTTCTGAGTTGGTCCAGTGAGAAACTGGTAGGATTTAGAAATGCACATGGTGGAGAGAGGAATAGGCTTTTCATGTGGAAGGAGGGGACAAATGAAGGCCTGGAGAGAGGGCTGCAACACAGAAGAGCCTTCTGCCGCTCCGATGGCCTGCCCTCAGCGCCTGTCGACCCTCGTGGCCAGCGTGGTGCTGGCCAGACCTGAGCCACAGAGATGGGGTATGCACACCCCTTCTCTCTCAGGTCTGTGAGCAGCATGAGGCAGGTACCACCTCTCTTGGCTTTGGAACTGGTCACCTCCTAGGTAGCCACACGCTGTCACAAGGGAACCCAGAAGTAAGACTAGCTTCTCCAGGTTCACTGTGGTGAACACATTAGCTGCCTTTCCAGAGTGATCTGTGTCATCTGTTCTTCCGAGAGGCCACGAGCGGAGTGCTAGGCAGAGGACGAGTCAGCATACTACTGGCACTATCGGGCAGTGGCCCTGGGGAGGAGGCACGTGTGCTGACCTCAGGAGGCTCATCTCCTTGGGCACACTATGTCCTTTCCACGGCCCAGCGGCCCTGGAAAACAGGACATACATGGTTTTGCCTGTGAGGACACTGCTGTTTGGCAACTCCTGTGACTGGTTCCACCACAGACCTGGACACGTACGTAGAATGTCTGAGGTGTGTGAAGGGCTGGGCAGCATCGCTGTGGAACCTGTTTACATGGAAACTGGCAACAACAGCACATACCTAGTCCACTTGTGACTAATCCCTACGTTCATGCAAGTCCTCCTTTAACACTCAGTGATGCCAAAGGCGTGGAGACTTTGTGCTTGCTCAGTTGACCGAGGAGCTTTTACCCCCTGTCTGGGCCCACATTTGTCAGGTGGTTGTGCTGGAGGCTGTAGGTCCATCGTGACAGGCAGCAAGGACCTGGTTAGTGCCCCAGCCTGTGTGTAACACTTCCTCCTGCAAGACTTGGGAATTTAAACAAAATTTCTACACAGTGATCACTGCTGATACTACTACTCAGAACAGCAGGCACCAATTCCCTTGAAAAGCAGTCATTTACTTATTTCCTTCTCTTTTTATATACTTCCGAACAAACTACAAATTCCTCTTACTATCCGAGGGGCATTAATTAGACTGCTACTCGGGAGGTCTGATGCCAGCTGTCTGGGCTTGGCGATGCCCTTTAACCTTCCTCAGCATCAGATTTTAATGTGAAGGATGGGCAGCTGGACTGTGGCCTGCGGCAGCTCCAGCGAAGCCCGCCTTCGCAGGACAGCCTGGACTGTGCTCCCTGCCAGCCTGCCCTGCATTCTCCGTGATGGAAGTCTGGCTCCCTTAACAAGCCCCCTGGGGACCTTCTCCATACCTGGCCTGTCTGTGAGACAAGTTCCACATTGCTCAATGTAGACTGGAGCAGAAATTTAAAATGTACTTCTCCTCCACCAAATGGGCTTAGGCGTCATCTGCCCAGACTCTGCTTTCTTCTTGGCAAAAGTCTTACAATTTCCTAAATTAGAAGCACTAGGGAGGGAAAGACCTGCCTTTTAAATGATAATTTATAAACTTCAGAAATCACCAAATACTCCCTGAGCAAGTTCAGGGTGTGCTTATCATTGTCAAGGGTGAAATTTTTATCTTACACTATGGGTCACTGTCAATGAACACCCTGCAGCCAATTCAAGGGATTACAGTTGCAGGGCTGGGTGGGACAAGGGAAGGCAGACAGGGTAGACAGAGACAGCATTTCTACATGTTTTTTGTTTTTTTAGAGAGAGGGAGTGTGTGTGCATGTGTGTGTGTGTCTGAGACAGAGAGAGAGCGAGAGCAAGAGTGAGAGAAGCATCAACTTGTTCCACCTAGTTGTGTGCCCCTTCCACTTGGTTTTAAATTCTTAGCTTACATAAAAGAGAAAGGCGAGCCCTGGCTGGTTGGCTCAGCAGTAGAGCATTGGCCTGGCATGCAGGAGTCCTGGGTTCAATTCCCAGCCAGGGCACACAGGAGAAGCGCCCATCTGCTTCTCCATCACTCCCCCTCTCCTTCCTCTCTGTCTCTCTCTTCCCCTCCTGCAGCCGAGGCTCCATTGGAGCAAAGATGGCCCAGGCGCTGGGGATGACCCTGTGGTCTCTGCCTCAGGTGCTAGAATGGCTCTGGATGCAACAGAGCGATGCCCCAGAGGGGCAGAACATCGCCCCCTGGTGGGCATGCCGGGTGGATCCCGGTCGGGCGCATGCGGGAGTCTGTCTGACTGCCTCCCCGTTTCCAGCTTTGGAAAAATGAAAAAAAAAAAAAAAAAAAAAAAGAGAAAGGCGAACATACCTTATAGGAATGGGAATGCTGCCATTCCACCTGCCCATATTAAATTTCTCCCACGAACTCTCCCTGATCTGTATCACCTTGAATACAAGTTGAAAACCTAAACCCCTGGAGTCAGTGCTTAACACAGAAACTTCTGCAACTCACACTGGTCACACAGCCAGGTGGCACAGATGATTGACGATTTCTCAACAAGCCTCCCTCAGCTCCCAGCAGAAGCATTGCAAAGGGTTCCTGCAGGTTTTGTTCATTAGGGATGATGGATAGTATGCAGACATTTCCCCCAGTGTCAGGGGTTTTAGAACAGGATCAATTTAAACCTTTGGAGAAAGAGGGAGAGACAAAGAGAGAGCGAGCATGTGTATGTGTGTGTGTATGCCTGTGTGCAAAGCAAGAGAAAGAGAAAAATGTAAAGAACATGACGAGGGATACGGAGGATAGAGGGGGGAAAGTGCAGAAACCCTAAACAGTAACTGGTCAAGACACAGTTAATAGAAAATAGGTTCTGGGACAGCAGCTTGATATGTGAGCAATATGCTCCCACCACAGGGCCAACAGGGTGAACAGTTTGCCCAAACTCAACAAGTTCATAAGGTTTTAGAAATGTTCAGATGAAAGTTGTAAATGCACAGGAATTGGTTTGGCAAATAAGAATGACATATAAATCTATATCTATATAAAAAAATTTTTAATACCACACATACACTAACCTATCTTGTAATATAAATGGGTAAGATGTTAGTAAAAGGTCTTCCTACAAAGAACCGTTTCAAAACCATAAGGTCCTGATAAGAACAGTGTTTAAGGGAGTGACTAATTTAGATGTATCAGTTAATAGTATTTATATACACTTGAGATTCCTAACAATGGTCTGCCAATGAAGCAAACATTTCTTAATATTATCGTGAAACTAGCCATTTTGGTAGTTTTTTCAATGTGTACAATCAATTATGTACAAAGTCCTATGGAACTGGACTCTATTTTTGGAACTTATTTACTCTATAAAACTCTATATGCCCAAAGTCAACACTGATATTCTTACATGCTGGTTCTAACTCATGTAAAGTCATTTTTAAAAACTGTATGAACAAACTGTTTGCCAGGACAAAAAACTGTCATGGGCTGTGCCATGCTGCAGTAACAAAATAACTCCAAATGATTTCAGAGGTAGAAAACATCAAAATTTTATTTCTTGCTCTAACTATCTGCCCATTGAAGGTTGACAGGGAGCTCTTTTCATCACTGTCACTTGGGATTCAGGTAAAAAAACCAGCCACCCTCTTGAATATTGCTAGTGGATATGTTAGAAGCCTAGAGAGTCTCTCACAGGTTATTGAATGTTTCAGACCAGAAGAGATATTACTTCTGCTCATAGTTTGTTGGCCAGAACTAGACACATGGACCCGCCCAACCTCAAGTGGAACACTGGAAAAGGCACCAATGACTCCACATGTTGTTAGGTAGAGCTGAGTTTTAAAAAATGCTTCAAATATACATCATATGTGACATGATTTCCTGGATGCTTTGTGCCCATAGAGAAATAGCTGATGTCTCTATAGACCACCTTCTATGATTCCTTCATCAGAGTCCTAAAACCATCACTAGGACTGACTTAAGTCTCACTGAGGTGCAGCATCTTTGGAAGGTTAAAACAGAACCCTAACACAGCCATGTCTACCTAGCCATCGACCGAGGCATCTGTATCACAGTGAACACTTAGCTCTCTTACAATTTCATACCTTGACTTTTTTTTTCCCCAGAAAACTTTCACTAAGACAACTGATTTTTCTTTTCTGCCATCGGTTGGGCATGATCAGCTACAGGAGAGCAGAATAGGGCTGAGCAACTAACTGGACTCAGTAAGGGGGTTTCAGGACCATGCCATAGTAATGGCATAATACCAGCCAAACTCTGAGCATCAGTGGCAACACCATGGGAACAGTGTCGTGGTGAAGGGTGGGAACTTTCCAGACAGACAGACTAGCCTTATTTTTGGTCCTATTGGTAGCCAAATTGTCCTGTTGTAAGGGAGGACAGCAATAGCACCTCCGCTCTGGGGTCACTGTGAGGATGAGAGGGGAGTACAGGGCTCAGCAAGCATAGCTGTTTGTTTCTCCCTGTTCTTGTGCTTCCTCTCATCATCTTGTGTTTTTTATTTTAATTTTAATTTATTGTGTTGACATGGTTTCAAGTGTTCCACTCAATATAACACCCTCAACGCCCCTCCCCCACATCATGCCCCCCATGCTCCATGCAAAGTCTCTTTCCATTCCCATTTCACCCCCTTTGCCTTCTTTCCCCTACCATTTTTTAAAATATTTTTCTGAAGTGAGAAGCAGGGAGGCAGAGAGACAGACTTCTGACCGGGATCCACCCAGCACGCCCACCAGGGGACGATGCTCTGCCTATCTGGGGTGCTGCTCTGTTGCAACCGGAGCCATTCTAGCACCTGAGGTGGAGGCCACGGAGCCATCCTCAGTACCCAGGCCAACTTTGCTCCAATGGAGCCCTGGCTGCGGGAGGGGAAGAGAGAGAGAGAGAGAAGAAGGAGAGGGGGAGGGGTGGAGAAGCAGATGGTTGCTTCTCCTGTGTGCCCTGGCCGATAATCGAACCTGGGACTTCCACATGCCGGGCCAACTCTCCACCACTGAGCCAACTGGCCAGGGCCCTCTCTACCTTTAATCTCCCTTTCTCTCTGGCTATTGCTACTCTATTGTATGTGTTATGTATATCAGTGGTCCCCAACCCCCAGGCCACGGACCGGTACCAGTCCGTGGGCCATTTGGTACCGGTCTGCAGAGAATGAATAAATAACTTACATTATTTCCATTTTATTTATATTTAAGTCTGAACGATGTTTTATTTTTTAAAAATGACCAGATTCCCACCTAACCAGGCGGTGGCGCAGTGGATAGAGCGTTGGACTGGGATGCGGAAGACCCAGGTTCGAGACCCTGAGGTCGCCAGCTTGAGCGAGGGCTCATCTGGTTTGAGCAAAAAAAGCTCACCAGCTTGAGCCCAAGGTCGCTGGCTTAAGCAAAGGGTTACTTGGTCTGCTGAAGGCCTGTAGTCAAGGCACGTATGAGAAAGCAATCAATGAACAATTAAGGTGTTGCAACGTGCAACGAAAAACTAATGATTGATGCTTCTCGTCTCTCTCCGTTCCTGTCTGTCCCTATCCTTCTCTCTGACTCTCTCTGTCTCTGTAAAAAAAAAAAAATGACCAGATTCCCTCTGTTACATCCATCTAAAACTCACTCTTGACACTTGTCTCAGTCACGTGATACATTTATCCTTCCCACCCTAAAGGCTGGTCTGTGAAAATATTTTCTGACATTAAACTGGTCCGTGGCCCAAAAAAGGTTGGGGACCACTGCTGTATATAACATTTGGCTAATCCCTTCATCTTCTTTGATCCCATTCCCTCTTCCTCTTTCCCTCTGACAGCCATCTGTTCCCTGTGACCCTGCCTCTGTTTCTATTTTGTTCCTCAGTTTACTATGTTCATTAGATTCCACATATAAGTGAGATCATATGATAATTTTCTTTTTCCACCTGGCTTATTTCACTTAGCATAATAATCTCTAGGTCCATCCATGCCATCGCAAAAGGTAAGATTTCCTTCTTTTTCACGGCCGTGTAGTATTTTACTGTGTATATGTACCACTGCATTTTTATCCACTTGTCCAATGATGGACACTTGGGCTGTTTCCAGATCTTGGCTATTGCAAACAATGCTGCAATAAACATGGGGGTGCATATCTCCTTTTGAATTAGTGTTTTGGGATTCTTACCCTCATCATCTTGACTTCTCTTCAGCCATACTTCTTTCAAACTAATTTGCTGCCACAAGGAGCAAGTCACATCTCTCAGAATAATTCTGTGGGGTGGGACTCAGTATTCCCACTTTAATAACAAAAGACCAAGAATGGCACTGGTCTGCCTGAGCTTGCACTCTTGTGTTTTGCTGGCATCATGAATACAGGGGCCACTTTAATGTGAGGAACTGACTCAGTCAAGGTCACCTCTCCACGTGTACTAGAATTCTTCAATTCCAGACACCATGAGACAATGTTTTTTCCATGAGACTATACTCGGGGTGCTTGACAGAATGGAGGCACCGACTCCCAGTCCTTTGCCTGCAGAGCCTGCCGTCTCAAGCCTCAGATGTTATAAGTGAATTAGGGAAGCATGGGGCATGGGAAAACACATGAGATGGGTGTCCAGGCTGTTTTAGCCGGCAACTCAAATGTCATAGTATTTTCATTCATGGCTTTGTAACATAGTCTATATGTATCATGCCGACATTTAAGATGCATTTTGCTACCTTTCCACCTTGACTAGAGCCATATATTTTTGCCTGTGGTCTATGGGCCACAGCCTGCCATGTGTCCTTGTCTGTAGCAGGCTGCAAGGGCCCTGTGGAAGGCACAGGCACGATTAGGGCTTCCGCTCACTGACCTAGGAGCAGCACTGGCTTCCCTTCCAAACACTTAAGTTCTGTAGAGTTGGCAAACTATAGCCAATGGACCAAACTCAACCTGATGCCTATTTCTGTAAACAAAGCTTTGTTGGGACACTCATTGATATAGGTATCATCTATGGCTGCTTTCATGCTTGCAATGGCAGAACTGAGTAGTTATGAGAGAACCCAAAAGGTCTGCAAAGCCCAAAATATTTACCCTCTGACCCTTTCCAGAAAGTTTGCTGAGCCCAGGCTAGTAGTGTGGCAAAGGGAAGGTGCAAGAAAGAAGAGCTCAGGCCAAACAAGAATGATATTGCTGCTGATTTCCACTCACAGGCAGACCTCAGGCCAAAAGGCACACCTCTCATTCAACAAAGATTTTCTTCTGTGCCAGCTACTTGAACAATGAGCAAGAGAAACATAATCTCTGCCCTTTGGGAGTTTAAAATTCTGTGCTGGGCTAAAAATGAGGGCAAAAGGGAAAGAAGAGAAGGAAAAGAGATATGTAAAAATTAGCACAGACCAAATAAAGGCGACCTGCTCACACAGCAGTGAGATGAATGAATGATAGTCATAAAGGTCAACACAGGTGCATCTCAGGGATAATGCTAAGTAAAAAACAAAAACAAAAACAAATGTTATATGATTCAACTTAAATAAAAGTTAAAAAAATACAAAAGTCTGTGATATAGTCTGAATACTAACAGATGAGGCAAAATGATAAATAAAAGCAGGGGAGGTAAGGAAATACAATGGAGTAAAGACAGCCTCTTCAACAAATGGTGTTGGGAAAATTGGACAGCTACCTGCAAAAAAATGAAACTAGACCACCAACTTACACCACTCACAAAAATAAACTCAAAATGGATAAAAGACTTAAATGTAAGGCGTGAAACCATAAGCATCTTAGAAGAAAACATAGGCAGTAAGCTCTCTGACATCTCTCGCAGCAATATATTGGCTGATTTGTCTCCACAGGCAAGTGAAATAAAAGACAGGATAAACAAATGGGACTTTATCAAACTAAAAAGCTTCTGCACAGCTAAAGACAATAAGAACAGAATAAAAAGACAAACTACACAATGGGAGAATATATTTGACATTGCGTGTGATAAGGGGTTAATAACCAAAATTTATAAAGAACTTGTAAAACTTAATACCAGGAAGACAAACAATCCAATCCAAAAATGGGCAAAAGAAATGAATAGACACTTCTCCAAAGAGGACACACAGATGGCCAAAAGGCATATGAAAAAATGTTCAACATCACTAATGATTAGAGAAATGCAAATTAAAACCACAATGAGATATCATCTCACACCAGTCAGAATGGCGCTTATCAATAAAACAACACAGAATAAGTGCTGGCGAGGATGTGGAGAAAAGGGAACCCTCCTGCACTGCTGGTGGGAATGCAGACTGGTGCAGCCACTGTGGAAAACAGTATGGAGATTCCTCAAGAAATTAAAAATTGAACTGCCTTTTGACCCAGCTATACCGCTGTTAGGAATTTACCCCAAGAACACCATAGCACTGTTTGAAAAGAAGAAATGCACCCCCATGTTTATGGCAGCATTGTTCACAATAGCAAAGATCTGGAAACAGCCCAAGTGTCCGTCAGAGGACGAGTGGATTAAAAAGCTTTGGTATATATATACTATGGAATACTACTCAGCCATAAGAAATGATGACATAGGATCTTTTACAACAACATGGATGGGCCTTGATAACATTATACTGAGCGAAAGAAGTAAATCAGAAAAAACTAAGAACTATATGATTCCATACATAGGTGGGACATAAAGATGAGACTCAGAGACATGGACAACAGTGTTGGGGTTACAGGGTGGGGGGAGGAGAGGGAAGGGTTGGGGGAGGAGAGGGGCACAAAGATCATGGCTTTTCAGCATTTGCCATATTCCCCCCTTAATCTATAGACAGACAGCAAATATCTACTTATGGTGTTTCCACTATAAAGACTGCTGTCTTAGGGACAAATGCTGATGAACTATTTCAGCAGTTCCTCCTTCTTCAAAGACTTATATGTCAACATAGAGCTCCATGTTTCATAGGACATACTCAAGCTCACTCCATGCTCCCTGGAGCTTTAACACAAAGGAATGCCTTTTTTTTTTTTTTACTCTTCTTTTTTTTTGCTGTATTTTTTCTTTTATTTATTTATTTTTTGTATTTTTCTGAAGATGGAAATGGGGAGGCAGTCAGACAGACTCCCGCATGCGCCTGACCGGGATCCACCTGGCATGCCTACCAGGGGGGAATGCTCTGCCCATCTGGGGTGTTGCTCTGGCTCTGTTGCAACCAGAGCCATTCTAACAACTGAGGCAGAGGCTATGGGGCCATCCTTAGTGCCTGGGGTGGCTTTGCTCCGGTGGAGCCTTGGCTGTGGGAGGGGAGGAGAGAGACGGAGAGGAGGGAGAGGGGGAGGGGTGGAGAAGTAGATGGGCGCTTCTCCTGTGTGCTCTGGCCCAGGAATCCTGCACACCAGGCCAATGCTCTACCACTGAGCCAACCGTCCAGGGCCTAGGAATGCCCTTGTTGATCAAGCTACCCAAAAGAAAATTATATGGAGCAACCATGACAGACTGAGCAAGTCAGTCTCATACTATTCGTCACCAGAACGCTGCAGCCCGGTGTAAACAGTTTCAACTTTCTCGGGAAGCAGCATGGCAGATTGGGAAATCCTGTCCAAGGGGTCCTATACTGCCCCCTCATTTGGAATTAACCCTCAAGGACCCCTACCAGGACAATTTTGGCAGATGGATGTTACTCATATACCTTCATTTGGCAAACAGTCGTATGTCCACATTACAGTGGCTTCATATTCCGGATCTATAGTAACCTCTGTCAGAACAGGAGAGGCTGCTAAGCATGCTATAGCTCATGGTCTGTATGCATTGTTCTATTATTGGATTTCCTAAACTGGCTTAACTGAAAATGTTCCTGCATATGGAGCAAAAGCATTTACTGTATTTTGTCATGCTTACAATCTTTAAAGTTAAGGTATTATTAAAGTGTACTCAGCAAACATTTTAAGGTCAATTAAAAAAAAACAATTTAAAAGGGGGTAGTAATATCCTGGAACTCCTACGGGTCTACCATATCATGCTTTTTACTTAAAAAAAAAAATTTTTTTTTTACATTTCTTTTGAATGCTGATGAACAGGAAACACCAAATCTTCTTCGCCTGCAAACTACTACCTTCTTTATTAGATCCAGCTAATAACACTGTTTTTTCTTTTTCCAAATAGCTCCAGATATATGGAAAAGATTTATATAGGCAGATGGGGATCCTCAAACCCCTCAGTGAGATCTTCTGAGCATGGCTTTTAAGATACCTAGAGGCAGAAAAAGCCCAATAGAGATCAGGGGGACTACTAGCTTTTAGGATACACCCTTAAAGGCTCCAAAGCCCCAAAGGGGTCTCATAGGATGCCATCTGGGTCCAGCTTCAATAGTGGAAAGGAAGGTCATTGAGCTAAAGCCTGTCAGGCTTACATGCCTCTGCTGTGAGGAGACAGGGACACTGGAAGGTAGGCTTCCCCCTCACTCCTCTAAGGGAGGGTTCAGTCTCTTCCAGCCCTGCTTCAGCCACCTATGACCTAACCTTGCCCAGAAAGCTAGGGTTTGCCACTGAAGGCTGAAGGTGCCCAGGGCCATCGGCCCCATCTACGACACTGTGGAGGAGCCCAGGGTATTTCTTCCAAGAAGCAGGTAAACTGATCTCATTTGCACAAGGGCCACTTAACTATGTTTTGCCTGAATAGTCAGGTTTCTTATTCTTCCCTCAAAGATCTCTGTTGTGGGTGTTGATAGTCCTATGTTCTGCTGCTTTGCTTAATATATAGTGTTTCCTTTATCCCTCCTATCTCAATGCTCCACTCATATTTCAGGCTGGGACCTACTCCTAATTTAGAGCTCTCTTTCCCCCTTTTGCCAACTTCTATTATGAATCTACCTTTGCCACCCAGATTAGTGTATCCCAAGGTTCTCTTTACCATGCCACAGTCGCAGAGCTCCAGGGAAAAGCAACCTGGTCTCATCTCTCCAGGCAGAGGAGAACAGAAGCTCCATATCCACGCATGCTGCAAATGGCTTCTCCAGTCTACCTGAATCATTACCAGCTAGAAGCAGCGGTCATTGGGACTTGGACGTGAGCTGCAAAGTATAGAATGGTGACAACAATTCCAGTGCCATGCGGACTTTTCCTGGATGTGGACTTTTCCTGGACTCCTGCTCCCTGTGACAGATCCTAACAGACTGAACTGTGGTTGGGTTGCATTATTCAGGGATTTGACATGGTGATGGGGCCAACTTGGACTTGGTGAACATGTTAAGGACACTACTCTTTTATGGATTCTTGCTGTATGGGCCAAGAGTTTGCTTAAAGGCTTTTAATCACTGTAAAAAAAAATAGAAGGCTGGATAAAGAAGATGGGGCACATATACACCATGGTATACTAGTCAGCTAGAAGAAATGATGACATCGGATCACTTACAGCAGATTGGTGGAATCTTGATAACATTCACTTATTCTGAAATAAGTGAATCAGAAAAAAATAAGAACTGCAGGATTCCATACATTGGTGGAATATAAAAGTGAGACTAAGAGACATGGACAGGAGTGTGGTGGTTATGGGGGGTGGGGGGAGGGACGGAAGGAGGGGGGTGAGGGGGAGGGGTACAAAGAAAACTGGATAGAGGGTGATAGAGGACGATCTCTCTTTGGGTGATGGGTATGCAACAGAACTAAATGACAAAATAACCTGGAAATGTTTTCTTTGAATATATGTAACCTGATTTATTGATGTCACCCCATTTAAATAAAAATTTATTTATGAAAAAAAAAATCTATCATTTGTCAACTTTATAGTATCTATCAGACTCATTTTAAACATTCTATCTAACATGCCTCTTTTTTTATTTTTATTTTTACAGAGACAGAGAGAGAGTCAGAGAGAGGGATAGACAGAGACAGACAGATAGGAATGGAGAGATGAGAAGCAATAATCATTAGTTTTTCGTTGCACGTTGCAACACCTTAGTTGTTCATTGATTGCTTTCTCATATGTGCTTTGACCATGGGGCTGCAGCAGAGCTAGTGATCCCTTGCTCAAGCCAGTGACCTTGGGTCCAAGCTGGTGAGCTTTTGCTCAAACCAGATGAGCCCGCGCTCAAGCTGGCGACCTCGAGGTCTTGAACCAGTCCAATGCTCTATCTACTGCGCCACCGCCTGGTCAGGCTAACATGCTTCTTAAGTGAGAACTCTGAATGTTATAAATACTTTTAAATCATATTAGTAGTTAAATTAGGAAACACATTTTTGGGGTAGCAAAAATAAAGATGGATATACATGCTATAAAGAAAACAAAGTGGCTCTGGCCAGTGGCTCAGTGAATAGAGCGTCAGCCCAGCATGTGGAATTCCTGGATTCGATCCCTGGTCAGGGCAAAAAGGAGAAGTGACCATCTGTTTCTCCCCCCGCCTTCTCTTCTTCTCTCCTTCTCCTCCTGCAGCCAGTGGCTCTATTGGTTTGAGCATGGCCCTGGGTACTGAGGATAGCTCCTTTGGAGTGCATCAGCCTCAGGTGCTAAAAATAGCTCATTACTTGAGCATCAGCCCCAGATAGGGTTACCAGGTGGACTCTGGTCAGGGTGCATGTGGGAGTCTACCTCACCATCTCCCCTCCTCACACCTTAAAAAAAAAGGAAGAAAGAAAACAAAGCATAAAAATAGCACTGCCTTCTGGTTTCGTCATCACACCACCTAGTCCAACTTTATACCTTAATTACTAAAAAGTAACCGTACCTTTTAGCCTCCTGTTAATTCTATTTGAATAAAATGTCAACATATGCTTATATTTATTAATGCTTGCAGTAAGTTCTCCCAAAACTTCAAAGATGGTCTCCAGGGAATATAGCAAAAATCTTCAAAACTACCTAACCCAGCAATGCCATTTTAGAGTATACACTTAAAAGAACTGAAAGCAAGGTCTCGAACAAATGCTTACATAGCCAAGGTCACAGTAGCACTACTCATAATAGCCAAAAGGTAGACAAAGCCTGAGTGCTCATCAGCTGATGAATGGATACACATAATGCGGTCTAGCCATATAACGGAATATGATTCAACCTCAAAATGGAAAGGAATCCTGACATGGGCTATAGTACAGATGAACCCTAAAGACATGCTGAGTGAAATAAGCCAGTCACAAAAGGACAAATGTTAGATGATCCCACTTACAAGTGCTCAACCAGGGGTCAGGACATCCCACACCCCTAATTACGGTACCCAACACATATGTTTGCTATCGGCCCATATGAAAACACAAAACCCCTGTCCTCAAAACAAAACATTCCTCAGAGAACCCTTTGTTGCTGGGAGAGAGGCATGGCAGCTGGGATGGCATGAGAGCACATTTGTCACCCAATTTTTTTTCTAGCTCGTCTTCTCTAAAGAACACGCACAGCAAAACCCAGTAGGTTGTCAAGATACTGCAACAAGTGCTCAGCTCTGAATGCAAGCAGGACACTGCCCAACTAAACATACTGCACTCCGAATAACAGGGCTGTCAAATTTCGCATTAAACAGCAGTCCCCGCTGGACACAAGGAAGGGATTTTAACAGGCTTTAAAAACAGAATACCTTTCCACACTCCTCCTAGGTCTTTAATTACCTGGCCTGATGGATTTATTAAATGCTTCAGCTCCACATTAGCGAGAAACATGCCGCTGGCCCCACTGTGGCCTGAAAGCACACCATTAGGAGTCTAGAAGCAGATCTGGGGGAAGGTGTGAGAGGCAGAGAGGGATGCCGTGGGGGAGGCAGCTGAGCACTGCAGGGAGGTGGACCAACCTCAGAGCTGGAGAGGGAGAAGAAAAGAGAAAAACTCCCTTGTTCTGCAGAAATCACAAACAAAGCCAACATCTATGAACTCTGTTATGTGGGCGTAGTCACTCGCGCCTCCCTGTTCCCCCTCAGAAAAGTGCACTTGTTTGGAACATTGGGCAGGGGGCGGAGGGCAGAGGGCTTGAAATAAAGCAGCCATAGGAGGTTCACGGTTCTAAAACAGCCTTGTTCTTAGTGCCAGAGAGGAGACTGGCACCGCCGGTGACAGCCGTCCCCGTGGGTGCGGGCTCTGAAGGCCCTTGTCCCTCTGCGGCCATGCCATGCATTGTTGGAGACAGCCCAGGGATTGGGGTTGGCTTCCAGGGCCACCTCTTTTGTTCTACAGATGAAGAAAGTCAGTCTTGTATGTTCCAGCAATCCCACTTCTGGGTATACATCCAAAAAAAAATTGGAGGTGGGTTCTTAAAGAGATATCTGCACAAAAAAGGATAGTTATACACCCATGTTCACAGCAGCATTGTTCACAATAGCCAGAAGGTGAAAGCAACCCAAGTGTCCATGGACAGATAAATGGAAAAAGAAGATGTACAATGGAACACTACTCAGGCATAAAAAGGAAATTCTGACACACGCTCCATGGATGAACTTGGAGGATGTTATGCTTAGTGAAACAAGCCAGTCACAAAGACAAACACTCTGTGAGCCCACTGATACGAGGTTCCTGGGGTAGTGAGGTCCACAGAGACAGAGCAGAAGGGGGGTTGTGGAGCTGGAGGGAGGGATGGCGAGCTAGTGTTTAATGGGCACAGTGTCCCTGTGGTAAGTAAATGGCAGTGATGGTTGTACAACAATGTAAATGCAATTTGCATAAGATAGTAAATTTTACATATTTTTACAATTAAAAACAATTTTTTTATGTACAGAATTACAGTGTGATAAGACAAAGAAGCTAGTGAATTAGAGTGAGAATTCTCTAAAGAGGAATGTAGGGAGGAGGAAGGGGATAAATGTCTAGACAGCTCTCTGGCATCTTTCACTTCTGCTGCCCTCTGACTGCCACACCTCTACCTACAGTCACTTCTCTTCCAACATCAGGGTGGGAGGTAAGGCATGATCATCTGGCCTGGGGCTGGTGCAGGACAAAGCACAGGAAAGGATTTCTTTCCTAACTGGAAGCATCAGAATCAACCCATGCAGCCTGACCAGGTGATGGTGCAGTGGATAGAGCATTGGCGTGGGACACTGAGGACCCAGGTTCAAACCCCGAGGTTACTGGCTTGAGCGCAGACTCAATCTGGCTTGAGTGTGGAGTTGCTGGCTTTAGCATGGGACCATAGACATGACCCCAGGGTTGCTGGCTTGAGCCCAAAAGTCACTGGCTTGAGCCCAAGGTTGAAGGCTTGAGCAAGGGGTACTGGCTTGGCTGGAGCACCCTAGTCAAGGCACATATGAGACAGCAATCAATAAACAATTAAGGTGCTGTAACTATGAGTTGATGCTTCTCATCTCTCTCCCTTCCTGTCTGCCTGTCCCTGTCTGTCCTTCCCTTTCTCTCAAAAAAAAAAAAAAAAAAGAACCAATTCATGTGAACAGGCACAAGGGGCGATGGTGTGCTGATGCCTACACTGTCTGCGCATCCCGCCGGAGCTAGTTTCAGAGATTTGCCTCCATTGTCTACCTTTTTTGGCTCACTTTGCAGACTTGATGTTGCTAGTCATCAAGAAATAATAGTCGGTCAAAAGGGCGGGCTAATATATGAAAGTGACATAATTCTGCATTTCAAAAAAAAAAAAAGGCCGTTTGGAATGAAAGGATCAGACGTTTCACTGCATTACGGGGCAGTGGCCACCATCTGTCTGTGGGCTCAATGGCACAGCTATCAGCTGTGAGCCAGTCAGGCAAAAGGGAATGGGCCTTTCTTTATAAACTCTTGGCTTAAACTAAACCTCATAGCCAATATCACTGAAGGAAGAAAAATGCATGATGCATAGAAAACTTACATTCACCCAGCTCAAGTAACTGGCTTCAAATGACAGAACACATTAATATGATTTTTAAAAACTTCCTCCTCCATGAGAATGCCGAGAGCTCTAAGCCCATTCAATGTCTCACCACTGCCCCTTCCTTCTTTCCTCCATGCCCAAAACTTAGTCAAATCTTAGTGCAAACTTGTGTGTGCAGGCCAAGAATTCTATTCATATCTGCAATGACCCTAGTCTATGTGCTCTCTGCAAAAAGTAAACCTACTGCTCCTGGGGGCCCAGTGTTTCAGGGTCTAGGCAGTGCTTACCTACAGTCTTAAATATCTTCTAAGGAATCATGAGGCTGAGATGTACCCCATGTAGGCACTTGAGCTGCATTTCACTATCAATCTATCTTGTGTACCAAGGGCTGGCTGAAATCTGGGAAGCTAGCATTTGGCATTCTTGTGTCTGGAACGCACAACTGCACTCTGAGTAAGGACACAGAGGATTTAGAACTTGGCTTTCTTTCTTCTTTATTTTTTCTTTTTTACAGAGACAGAGAGAGAGTCAGTGAGAGGGACAGATAGGGACAGACAGACAGGAATGGAGAGAAATGAGAAGCATCAATCATTAGTTTTTCATTGCAACACCTTAGTTGTTCATTGATTGCTTTCTCATATGTGCCTTGACTGTGGATGGACTTCAGCAGACCGAGTAACCCCTTGCTCGAGCCAGCAACCTTGGGTCCAAGCTGGTGAGCTTTGCTCAAACCAGATGAGCCCGCACTCAAGCTGGCGACCTCGGGGTATCAAACTTGGGTCCTCTACATCCCAGTCTGACACTCTATCCACTGCACCACCGCCTGGTCAGGTGGCTTTTTTTCTTTTTTTTTCTAAATAGTAGTGTCAGGTCCTGCAGACTGGACAGAATTAGAGCCAAGGACTCAGCTCTGAAGCTGGAGTTCTGCCTAAGCCCTGCACACCAACATGGACTCACCAGACGCTTACTGTTGTTGGTTCTATCCTGTAAACGAGTCTGATGAGCTGCAGAGACAGAATGGAAGGAAACACTACCCCAACCTTTACTACGATAAAAAGTTTCTTAACTTACCCCTAAACCCCCTGAGAAGTAATTTTTTCCATCTTTTAGTAATGAATACTCACTCATCAAAAGTTCTGTTGGAGAATCTGCTGTGTGCAGGCAGTATGCTCCAGCACAGGAGAGGAGCTGCTCTGCGCCATCATGGACCGCGATGAAGATAAATGCCAAGGCTTGTGGAGAGATGACTGACAGTGTTAAGGCAAGAAAAAGAAGATGGTGCCCCCCATGTTACCATTCATTATTGACCACCCTCCATTTTGTGGTCACTAAAACATTATTTGCCCACAAATGTCTTCACCAAGTCACTGAGACCTTATTCTGACTGCTAGCAATTTACCAATCAATACTTGTATGACATGGCTGAGCAATCAGTTTTGAGTCCAACTCATTTTTTTTTTTTTTTTTTTTTTTTTGGCATCTAGTTCAAATGTCTTGTTCAGGAGGCTTTCATGAGAAATTTTAGTAAATTATCTCTACTATTCACAATGACCTATGAGACAACATCAATTGTCCTTTTTCCTCATGCTTTATATATGGGAATAAAACTAAGAGAATTCTAGTTTATCCAGGTTTAATATTTCACAAAGAGTCTGGAACTTAGTAGGAATGTCAGAGGTGGGGACATAGATCGTACAGAGATGATTTAATGTCACATTTCCAGCACAGCTGACCAAGAGAGTAGCCACCAGCTACTTGTGGTTACTTAAAGTTAACTGAAACGAACTAAAATCACAGATTCAGTCCCTCAATCACATTACCCACATCTAGAGGGCTGAACAGACACATGTGACTAGTGGTTAAGCACAGTGAAGACATACCTTTCTCATCACTGCAGCAAGTTCTTGTGAAAGCTCTGGCCTAAACCTCTTTAGAAATAGTTTATTATGATTGATTTGCCTTGTCTTGAAAGGTCTCGGTGAGAAATAGGAAAAAATAAAACCATGCATTTCCCCATTTGGTTTCATTTTTTTTCCATTCATAACTTAGACATGTATCAACCACTGTTCCTACTCCTCTGCCAAAAGTCTTCAAGTTCATGTTTATGAATAGTTCATACTAATTTTCAGTTTGAAGAGGTTAGAGGTCTGGATAAGTTTTTAGAAGTTAATTATCCTAAGGTTTCCCATTGTTCTTTCTTTGAAAATTGCCTTATCATCCCTTTAAAAAAGAGGAGGGAAAACAAAAAAAAGTAATCTCCCAGTCTGCTGAAGGCAGTCTCTCACCGCTCCCTACCCCACCCACCCCACACAGACGCAAAAGCAGCAGTGATGGAACAGAAAAGCCAACTGTGCAAACATTTGCCTCTACTGTCACAAAGTAGGAAGGAAAGAATGCCAAAAAGGAGAGCTTGGAAAAACAGCAAAAGAGCAATTTTCCCCCGAAGAGAACATGAAATAGACCCCACAGTGACCCCACAAAGGAAACAGAAAATACATTCCAACCATGGGTCAGAGAACACTGCTATGTTTTGGGGTAATGAATTACAAAGGAAACATAGGATTTGGGGCCTGTGATATCCCAAGACTTCAGCTTGGGACTCTCTCTGGGTGGTACATTCTGTAATTCAATTAAACCCTTTGAAAGAACAAGCTTCATGAGTAACTTGATTCTCCCGACAACTCCAAGCTCATGGGAAACTTCTGACAATGTCCTTGTACGTGGTTGGCAGGCTGTATTGCATCAGACTCAAGAAGCCCATGGAATGCTGAAAGAAAACTGCAAAGAAGACCATCTTTTCAGGGACAAGACCACCAAGAAGCAGTGATTTGGGTACATTTCATTAATGGGAAATATAGATATGGACTACTGGTTCTCCATTTAACATTTTCCAGGGGTCCTCTTCTTCATCAAAGAGGAAATTATCATTTTAAACTTGCTAAACGGCACAAACTATTTCTGCTGCATGGCAGCCCAAGGGACAAGGGCATGATGTCCAGAGTTATTCCCTCCAAAACAGACAACAATACTTTTTCTCTCAAAAACGCAGTGATAGCTCTCCACTGACTACAAAGTAAAGCCTCATCCCTTGGGGAAAACCTTCCCAGCCCCTCCATGTTATATCTCTGCATAGGCCCCACATGGTGACTCCCTATGGAGAGGTCACATCTGGGCTAGCTGGGCTTCCTGATGAGAGGGGCTGTAAGTCCTGGGGAGGTAGTACCTTGTTCTCAAACTGTTGGAGAACAAGGCCAGAGAGCAGAGTGGAAGCTGAACCATGGAATGGACATGGCAGCAGGGAGCAGCCTTAGCCTCGTGGTGCCGTGGACATGGAAGGGAGCAGGAATGAACACTGGGGAAGTGGGTCACCAGGGGGCCAGACTCTGGGACACTGGTTCCTGACGTGGGCCGGGAAGTCGGTGGCCATCTGTGGATGCATTCTTGGCAGTCTATAAGAATGGTCAGACCCTGGCTGGTTGGCTCAGTGGTAAGAGCATTGACCTTGCATGTGGATGTCCTGAGTTCAATTCCTGTCAGGGCACACAGGAGAAGTGACCATCTACTTCTCTACCCCTCCCCCCTTTCTCTCTCTCTCTCTCTCTCTCTCTTTCTATCCTATAGTCATGGCTCAGTTGGTTCAAGCACATCAGCCTGGGAACTGAGGATAGCTCTGTGGAGATTCCACTTCAGGTGCTAAAAATAGCTCAATTGCAAGCATGGCCCCAAATAGGCAGAGCATCAGCCCCAGATATGGGTTGGTGGGTGGATCCTTGTCAGGGCGCATGCTGTAGTCTGTCTCTCTATCACCTTTCCTCTCACTTGGAAAAGAAGAAGAAGAAAAGAATGTTCAGATTCTATGTTCTTATCTCCATAAAAAGTTTTGTCTATGTGAACATAAGTGTAACCTGGTTTGTCTGGGGAGCAGCTACAGCCACTGTAGACCCAGACTTCTGAGCACACGTTGTGCCTAGATTTACACTCACAGGGACCAGATGTCACCAGGAAAGGCTGCACAAATAGAGGTTTAGCAGCAGTTTGACTAAAGGAGCAGGAGAACTGAGTCATCACGCTGCACAGTGGTCAACAGCTGTGTCAGTGGTCTCAGTACAGGCAAGTTCATTAGCAGGACAGCATTAGGAAACAGGCATTCATGCAGGTTTCTAGTCTCCTTTCCAGTCATAAATGGATTAAATGCCTGTATAATTAATATTTTAATAACGCCACAGATCAAGCTTTACCTTGAAGAGAAACAGGCAGGTGAGCAGAGCTGTCAAGAGGCACCCCATAAAAGTGATACATTGTGGTGTGTTCAGAAGCAGGAGTAGAATATAAAAGTCGAGTATTCCATGTTGGCAAAGCCTTAAAATGGTTAGCACCATTTTAGACAGAAAAGCTGTGTGCACTGGAATTTCTCAAGTCCCAAGGCCAATGTATAATAGATTGAATACGAAACTGAACGTGAAGCTATGCTTCTCCGCTATTTAAGCCAACCAAGGTGAGCGGCAATTCTGTTTCAGGAGAAGACCATCGTCCGTCATGCCCGGGGATCACTGTTCATTTGGATTGTATCAGTTTTGAAATTGGATGTTGTTCACATAGTTATGTAGAAGAACTAGTGGAAACTTCCTGCTGAATAATTTGTACACATTTAAATAATATTATAATAACATTTTAAGTCAAAGAGAAAGTGGGCTGTCAGGAACAACTCAGCAGTTGACAAAGGCGGCACTAGAGCCATGGAGTTCTGGGATCCAGTTCTGGCTCCTCTGTCTCTTGGTATGTGACCTTGGGCAATCAATCACCTCATCTACACCTCAGGTTTCCATTTGTGAAATGGGGATAACAATAGTCCCTATATCATAGGGTTCTGGAGTGGCTTAAGTAAAATGTTTATATTGTACTCAGCACAGCATCAATATAAAAAAACTCTTAATGCTTGTTAGCTCTTCCTTAAAGTCCCTGCTAGTGAAATTGATAAGGTCCAGGGATTAGGGGTCTCAGTTTCCTTATTTGTAAAATGGAGCTATTCGGAGGATTTACTTTATATAGTCAGTATGAATTTTTTAAATATGTGTGTGTAAATGAATAACCTAGTATAGTACCCAAACTTAGAAAATGTTCAATAAATAGCTATTATCATCAAATCACTATCATCATGATCTCTTTTATCTCTCTTTTTAAAAAATTTTTTAGTGAGAGGAGCGGAGGCAGAGAGAGACTCCCACATGTATCCCAACCAGGATCCATCCTGCAAGTCTACTAGGGGGCAATGTTCTGCCTATCTGGGGCCCTTGCTCTGTTGCAACTGGAGCCATATTTTAGTGCCTGAGGCGGTGGCCATGGAACCATCCTCAGCTCCCAGGGCCAACTTGCTCCAATCAAGCCATGGTTGCAGGAGGGGAGGAGAAGAGAGAGAGAGAGAGAGAAGCAAGAAGTAGAGGGGTGGAGAAGTAGATGGGTGCTTCTCCTGTGTGCCCTGACCAGGAATCGAACCTGGGACATCCACACACCAGGCTGGTGCTCTACCACTGAGCCAACTGGCCAGGGCTCTCTTTTTATATATATATATATATATATATATATATATATATATATATATATATATATATATATATATATATATCCAACCCCATTTTTATACTAGAGGAACCTTCCTTTTTTTTTCCTTTTTCAATTAGAGTTGACATTCAATATTATTTTATATTAGTTTCAAATATACAGCATAGCGTTTAGAAATGTATATAATTTACGAAGGTAAAAAGCTGAAGGGATTAAGAAGTACAAATTGGCAGTTACAAAACAGTCACAGGGATCTAAAATTTAGTATAGGGAATATATTCAATAATATTGTGATAACTATACATTGTGTCAGGTTGATGCTAGACTTATTGGGGGAAATCACTTCATAAATTATAGAGGAACATTCTTTGTCTAAGTCTTCCAAACTTGATTCTTACTGGTTTTTTTCTTTTTTCCCCTCTAATTTTTTGTATTATAAATTTTGAAATTATATTTAATGGAATGACATTGATCAATAAGAGTACATAGATTTCAGGTAAACATTTCTATAGCATTTAAACTGTTGATTGCGTTGTGCTGTGTGCTCATAACCCAAAGTCAAATCATTTTCTGTCACCGAATATTTTTCCCTCTTTTCTTCCCCTTCCCCTTTCCCTGGGGGTAACCACTGCACTCTTATCTGTGTCCATGAGTCTCAGTTTTGCATCCCCCTATGTGTGAAATCATACAGTTCTTAGCTTTTTCTGATATACTTATTTCACTTAGTATAATGCTCTCAAGGTCCATCTATACTGCTCACAAAAATTAGGGGATATTTCAATGCTTCATATTCATTTTGAAATATCCCGTAATTTTTGTTGTCGTAAATGGCAATATGTCACTCATTTCTTATGGCTGAGTAGTATTACATTGTATATATGTACCACATCTTCTTTATTCAATCCACTACCAAAGTGTCCCTCAATACAATCTCTCCTTTTCACGCCTTAACATCAAAGTACTATTCTACTACACAGCACCCTACCACATTCATGTAGGCACACACCTCCCCCAGAAGGGAGGTCCCAATACAAGGTTCACTACAGTTATTCTCTGTCTAACCCTGCACATCAGGGTTGCCTCTGGTTCTTTTCAAAAGGAAAGAAGTATGCCTGTCTGCCTATCTGTCTATCTATCTATCTATCTATCTATCTATCTATGCATGCATGCAAGGGAGTGACATAATGGGATAACAGACAATATCATGATTCAAGCACAGAGGCCACCTAAACAGTGGGCAAATGGCCAGGCAAAAAGGGCCAGGGGGTCTCCCAGCAAGTACCTCCCATATAGGAAGTAAGGACAGTAGCATGCCCCCATACCAACACAAAGAAGCTAAGAATATCAACAGAGATAAATTATTTACCCCCACATTCTTCTCCATCTCAGGAGCCCTTTGTAACCTCTGTAGTTTGAGCCCAGGGCCTTACACAGCAATGCCAGCTTGATAAACTAAATAGGTATCAGGGAAGAAAGAGTCATTAATTTCAATTCACACTGGAACTAGCAAAAGTTCTCTCTTCTGTAAAGCGGATATGTCTGGGGAGCTGGGTGGAACAAAAGGTCCTTAGTTCCCCTCCTGCCAATGGTGTGGAGGGAGTCCTAAGCTCTTTCCCAGAATTGACAAGAGTAAATCTCCAGCAGAGATGCTTTCAGAAGGCACAGGTTAGAAGGAACATAGCACCTTCCAGGTTTCAGAAAAGACTGGGCAGGACCAAGTCAGGTTGAACACAAGGTACCCTTTTTTATAAGAATTGTCAAAAGCCCTACAGGGTAGGAAATAAAGGGAGGCCAGCAGCCTGCAATCAGAGACCCAGAACTTTCAGGTCTCTGTGTTCCATGAAGAAGGCCCAAAGGGAATGTCACCCAGAGAGCAGAGCATCCCAACCCAGTGTAATCCTTTCCTGGTTCCTTAGACTCCCCAGGTTGGTTTCTATTATGGTAGAGGTCACAGCTTTAAAGACGCCCAGAGGGTCTGTGCGTCCAACTTCACAGAGAATCACCAGAAAGACACCCAGAGACTCAGCAAAGGGAAGGTCTGCCCACCAGCCATGGAGTGTGATGAACTCCAGGGATCAGAGACAGATGGGTCCTCACAGTTCAGAAAGAGCCTAACAGGACATCCCCACTCAGCCTCTGTGTGTGGCCCCTAATGGCTGAATTCTGGAAGGGAGTGCTTCGCCAGAGGACTGCAAAACAAACATTTGCTAGGACTTAACCTGCTGTTGAACCA
This sequence comes from Saccopteryx leptura, assembly GCF_036850995.1. NCBI lineage: Eukaryota > Metazoa > Chordata > Mammalia > Chiroptera > Emballonuridae > Saccopteryx > Saccopteryx leptura. Next base: position 187,360,645 of record NC_089505.1, on the reverse strand, counting down.
GCAGTTAGAAGGTGGCTCCTGAACAACTTTTCTCTAAAAGAGCCTTTGGAATTTGGAAACTCAACAGAAAACAAACCCTGTGCTATTTCAAAGTAACATTCTTCCTCATAGGTACTCACAGCTGTCCTGATAGCATATATATATTTCACACAAATCACGCCATCAGTAGAAGCTGCCACCATCATGAGATGAAGGGAGGCAGCAAAGCTTTGTGGCAAACACAGCCAGCAGCAGGGCCAGGGCAGGCCAACAGCTATGTGAAGGGACAGTGAGCAAGTTCATGAATTAACATTTAAAAAGACAGAAAATGTATACAGGCATGTTTTATAAAGTAGAATCGATAATACAGGGAAAAGAAAGGGAGAGTGGTTGTGAATATGTGTAAGATAAATCTTGAAAACAGCTAGCAGTATTCCATTTCTTTAGTATCTTTTCTCAGCAATTAATGGAGCATTCTGGGTGTGATGGATACTCAGGTACTGATGTTTGACAGGAGAGCCAATGTCCCTATGTGTGATTGTCCAGGAGAATTTTTCCATTAATTTATTACCTTCTCCCAGCCCTGATGTGGTTAGGACTTTTAAAATACAGTCAATGGAGCTCTGAATGGATGTTACAGGAGAGGTCATTGTTAAGCTGGCCACTAGAGAAATGATCATGAAGCAGATTCTTAGCTCCCACTTCCCCCACCACAACTGTTCCCCTATGTGACCCTAAGCTAGTAGCCCGCCCCGGTCCAAAGTTCCTCTTTAGTTATGTTCTCCAAGCTTGCTGTGGCCTCAGAAGCCCTCATGTGAGCAGGCCCTCCTGCCAGAGGAAAGGGTTATCTCAGCAGAGTAGTCCTCATGTGAACTAAAGCTCGTGCACAAACACACTTGCCCATCGTTTCTCTAGATATTCATGGTTTACTGAAGGCGATCACAATCATGCACTCGACCCTGGGCACATTCTTCCATAGGCTAACTTAGAGTTAAGTACTTCACTCAAGATCACAATGGAGGGTGGTGGGGCTTGGCTTACATCCAACACTCGGATCCTCCCCCGGATCTGTTCAACTGCTGACCTGTGATCACGCACGCGGGTTCATGTGTTTGGGGGAGGTGCATGGCAAGTCATCAGACACTGCTCTAGTGTGAGCAACGTAACATCATGCGGAGAACAAAACTGCATCTCTGACTCAATTGTAGTTCTGAATTTCCAGTTATTGAGTCATAATGTACTGTCTCAGGTGACTTGGAAAAAAAAGCCATTACTGAGTTGCCTTCCAATGCAATTTTTCTACCTAATTGTCATGAACTGCAGACTTAAAAATAGTTGAAATAGTAAGTTTTATTTTACCACAATAAAAAAGTGTGTTTGTTTTCTAAAATACTTGACATAATAACAAGATAGTATTCTTTCAGGGAATACATGAATTAAAACCTATGCTTAAAATAATTTAGATTAATCACTAAATTGATTTAAGGTTGCTTTTGCCCCAGTTACCTCTGACCTACTGGACAATGGTTGCTATATCCAAAGTACATTACTCAATCCTTGTCTTGCATCATTTGACACTCATCGGTACCTTCCTTAGCTCTCTGGTTATCAGCCAATTCTGACGCCCCAGACCATTCAGGCTATTCCTTCCTATCTCCCTCAACTATGTAGTTCTCTTATCTCCACTCAATCACTTCTCCTGTTACACACTCTCTGGGTGACCTCAACTTTTCCACCCGGCCCTTCATCACTCACAGTACTCAGAATGCACCAGGTTCCATCAGTTCCTAATCACCTAGGGTACCCAGAATGCACCAGGCTCATTGGTCCTTAGTCACTTACAATAATTCCCAGAATGCAGCAGGCACCTTTTGTACTTAATTACCCACAGTACCCAGAATGCACCAGGCTCCTTTAGCCTCTGAGCAGCCACCACAAATAGCAAACACCTATTCTCCCAAAAAACTCCTGACTCAGGGCTCAATCAGGGCCTTTCCCTGTGTCTTTAGTCACTAAACTGAGTGTTCTGGAGGGCAGGAAGGTGTGTCTGCCCCTGTGTGCTCAGCCTCTGACAGTACCCAGTAAGTATTCAAGGTAACCAATCATTGTTCCCCTGACAACTAGTAAGTCCTCAGATGTTTTCCAAGCAAATGAGTGGGGGAGAAAGTAGTCTTGTGTTTCCATGGGAGTCACTGAAAAACAAAACAAGCTATCCGAAGTAGAGTTTACCTGGCATGACACTCCATAACCCAGAGGCTAACTACCCCATTTGTGTTATTGATGCCTCTGCATCATTTTGAGTTATAGTTCTCTCTATTCTCTCAGCCAAGATTATGGTTTTTTGCTAACGTAAGACTTGGCAAACTAGTGATGGCTTTACTCCCACCAGATGTGTCTGGATTTTTTGAAGAAGCCCGGTGTTCTTTACTGGGTTCCAAGGTGATTGATTTATTTCTTCTCTTTTATTTTGTATCAAGAGTAGAAAGAATTAAAAAAAATCAGCCCAATATTGCTGTCTTACTTTTCACCTCCACCCCCCTTCTGGTCAGCACAGCTTGTAGCTTTATGACCCATCCTGTCTTTCCAAGTGAAGAAAAGTTCTGTAGAATAGGGCTCCTGGAACAGGCCCGGGAATCTACCGAGCAAACATGCAGTCTGAGAGGAGACTGGAGTGAGCAAGAAGGGGTCGGGGAGGGTGAAGTTGTTGGCAGGAGGTCTGGAACCAGGGGAGAGGGGGGCTGTTAACTGCTAATCCTGCCCTATCACTTCCTCTCTCCCCATATCACCCTGGTGGACACTTAGTGCAGTAGGCTCATAGACAGTGAGGATGGAAGTGCAACAACTCTATTTGTATGCACTTGAGAAGGACACAATTTGGAGGCAAGTACCCCTGGTTTCATGGCCCCTTTTCCCAGAGCTATGAAATCTTCAACACTGCAGGAGGCTTACTGCTTGTGCTTAGAACTCAACAGCCATAAATTCTCAAACTGGAGGGAACATGGAGACCAGTGGTTTTTCATTTGGTTTTGCTGTTGTTTTATTTTTATACTAGTATTAAATATTGTCATATAGGATCCATTTGTTTTTGTTTTCTATCAATTTCCCCCCACAAATGGTTCCAAGAAGAGATCCCACAGTTCTACGGTACACAGTTTGAAAACCGAAGCTCCAACTTCATGGAGTGGGAGACAGAAGCTTAGAAATAATTTGTCACAGACACAGGGTCAGTCCACTGCAGAGCTCACATGACAGCTCAGATCTCCTTGTTTCCAGACTTTCCATTACCCCTTTTAGTGTGGTGAACAGCTTTGTTTCAAGTGAAGTACTCAAGTACCCCTAAAACTCCAGTCTGGGAAGAACTTAGTCCTTAGGGATGCACAGCTTTAGAAACATACTCCATTGTGTGGAAAGGGCATCCAAATACTCCAATTTTAAGATGCCAAATATCTACCTATTTGCCATGTTTTCTTCTGATTTTGAGACAGGACTATCTTCACTGAATTTAAAGCATCCAAAGAAACAGGCACTTAGCAGCTTACTTAGTGTAGACAATATATGCATGTTGTGTTGCTCTAACTTCCAGAGAAAAGAAAAGTGGATATACAGGTCTCAGGGATGCCACACAGCCACTTACCCTTCCTCGGTCCTCAAATTTCCACTTTTAACACACAGAAAAGGTGACATATCTTTATAGCCCCTTACAAGACATGCAGGCATTTCTTTCTTCTTCTTCTTTTCTTTTCTTTTTTTTTTTTTTGCCAAGAAAAGTCTTGTTATAAATCCAAGTTTGGGCTAACATGTAAGTAGGAATAGAGACTGGTTTAATCATTTTTATTTGACAGCTGGTCCTCAGTGGCATTTTTTGGTTACCTACTGGATAACTTCGCCCTCTAGTCTGAGTCCAGCCATCAGCACTGCCCTGATCGGCTGCCATGCTGTCCCTGTCCTAGAGATGCAAACTCCCTGAGCAGGACTTCTGTTGTCAGTCACATTCTGTGGTTACACAAGAGCTGCAGCTCCTCAGAGGTGTGACAGAGGGAGGATGGGGTAGTAGAGGACAGTGCTTCGGTGCTTTGTTGCTTGTACATTTATTCCTTTGCTTTTCAGCTGTCTGCAGGGTAATGTGTTTCTAGGGAGTAAAAAGACTGACAAACCCTCAATCTCCTCTTATTCCCCAGCTTTCCCCATCTGAACCTGGATAAAATCGAGATCTTTGAAGCTTTTTAAAAATATAGAAAATCATTTGTCAAAGGCTTTTGGTAAGTGGTGACTGATTTCCTTGGTGGAAAAAGCCCTATCAGTAGAGTTGATCCCACCAGATGATAGGGGCTACAGCTCCCAGGCTCACTGCCATTGGGAAGGCCCAGGTCTGTGCAGCTGGGAAGGAGAAGGGTGGAGAAGGGACAGAAGGAGACCTAGAGATACGGCTAGCACGCATTCATATGAAACCTCCCCTTCACCCAGATACAACGCAAATATTTGTTCCCCAGAAGAAGTGAAGCACAAGATGGCGAAGTCACTTATATTTGACACTGGCAAATCTCTGTTCTGCTAATTCCACAGCTCGACAATCTCCATTTTATTCATTCCACAGTTCAATGACCCACTACATGCAGTTGTGTGGTTCAGCAGATCTTTTTTTTCAAATATAGAGCACAGCATTGTGCTTAAGAACCCTTAGACTAAATATGTGCCAAGGAATATTAGTTAAGAAAAACCCTAAATTATAGAAATATGTGCAATGGTGAGGAAGAAAAAGTCACCTTACACCAGCACACTAGAAATTATTCAACCATTTTAGAGAGAGTCTAAAACTGTGAGTGCAATGTGAGAGAGAACATCACCCCACCCAGGGCAAACTCAAGATTTCTCTGAGTCTATTTACCAGTTAAGACTTGGCATCTAAGTTTGTAAAGCAATCAGTAACTTAGTCACATGTGAAATTTATGGTCACTCCCTGATTATGTACAAAATTCCTCCAATTATTTAAGCGGTCTGGGTATAAGGAGGGTTATTATAATGAGAAAATGAAGCTTGAAGAGGATTTCTCAAGAAAGTTTTCATTGTTATTAGAAAAAAAGTTCATGTGCACTCAGTAACTGAGGTACAGTCTCTGCCAGCAAAATGTAGTGCTGCTCATTGTTTCAAATGGTGGGGAGGAGGGGCTGTTCCTGGTGGAAAGGGGAAAACAGGTCAAATGAGAAGAAAAACTGAACAAAGTATTTATATTAAAAAGAAATTATTTCTTTCCCACAGGACTTGTTACATACAACAAATCAAATTAAAAAGCAATCATCTCTCGCCTGACCTGTGGGGCGTGGTGGATAAAGCGTTGACCTGGAACACTGAGGTCACCGGTTCAAAACCCCAAGCTTGCCTAGTCAAGGCACATATGGGAGTTGATGCTTCCTGCTCCTCCCCCTTCTCTCTCTCTCTCTCTCTCTCTCTCTCTCTCTCTCTCTCTCCTCTCTCTAAAATGAATAATAAAAAAAGAAAAGCAATTATCTCTCATTGGCCTCTTTTGAAGAAAGACACATCTTAAACAAAACAAATGCTGCATCTACAATGTTACAACAACCTGTCTATAATGTCATAAATCCTACTTGGAAAAAGGATTCATACCACTCCAAATCATGTCTGCATATACTAACAAGTGACTCTTTACTCTTTGATAAGGCTTTATTTTCATAAGCAAACAAGGAAATGTGATTAATTCTTCTCTTCTTGGTCTATGGTTCCCTGACCTTTGCCCAGCTCAGATGTTCTACCCTTTTTTTTTTTAGTCCAGAGGTAAAGGGATACAATTCAGCCACTGGTGTAGCCCAAGTGTATTTAACTGTTTCAGTGTCCCCCTCCCTCCACCCCCAACAGTCTCAGAGGCAGGAAGGACACACAGCTGCAGCCCTACACAACCCTCTGAGCTCCCCTTGTTTTCTCTCACTCTTGCCACGTGCAAGCAGCTGTCATGTAAGACTTCTGGGAAAGATGCCAATAATCTCTAATTTATGTCCTAATGATACAACCACATTTGTCTTTGTTGATGTGAAGGGAACAGAAGTTTTAAAAAAAGAGTGCACACACAACCTCACAAGGCCTTGCATATAAAGCAGAAAACTTTCCCAAGTCAGCAGCATTTCTCAAAACTCCAAGTCCACCCACCTGGCAAGCGACCCAAGAGAACAGAATCTGCAGAAATCATTACTTTCCCTACTTCTATTGCGAAGCACCTGCAAGACTGAAAAAAAGAATGATATCCCATTTTCTTTTGAGAAGGTACAGGCACTTTCAGCAGATGCATTAAGTGAGATAAAAAACCTTATGGCTGAAGAGGTAGGAGGTCAGGACCATTAAGAATGTATCTTCCAAATAATCAATGCCTAAAAGTTTTAAACTTGTCTTTAGAGTCAAAAAATACTTCAACCCCATGAATGAGATGACCAATAATTTCCTTTAAGCAAAAGGAATTCTTAAGCATTAACGAAACACATGTACTACTTGTATATAAAATACTAGCAAGCACACTAATTTGGAAATTCAGTCATCTGCCCTATTGACTGGGAGCTTGTTTCTTAATGTCTTGTCACCAGCCTGGGTCTTGATGCAGGACTGACAGAAAGATGAGCTTCCCCAGCCCAGCAGGCACCATATCCTACCCCAACCCTCTCTGCCCATCACCCTTTATTTTCTCTTTGTGATTCTCCCTTACCAAGCTTTGTTCTTTTGCCATCTCCCAATCAACAGCCCCTAGGTTTAAATATTATCTCAATGAACTCCAAGTAATCATTGATGTCCCTTCACTTTATTTTAATTTTGCTATCTGTTATTGTATTAGCTCAGACAGCAGGCCACTAGTTGATACTTGGAATTTTGCATTGCAATGGTATTTGTCATGACGTCCCGTTTGTGATCCCAATCTAAGAAAACGTAATTTTTAATGTTTATTTATGCCCTGCTTTACTTCAGAAAAAAAAAATTTAAGGTCGCTTATACAAATACATACAATAAAAGAACACTTAAATTATGGAGACAGGAAATGGGGAGAAACTAAAGTAGAAAAGTTCAGATGAAATTAGGAGAGGAGCCTAATTTAAAACTCAGCTTTTTAGGCCCACACATGTGAGAGATCAGATTCAATCTTTCTAAGCTTTCTAGCAAAGTCAGTGCAAAGAGAGACGCTCACTTGTATCCGTGGCTAAAACACTCTGGCCTGCTGGTCAGATTCAGCCCACCATCTGTTTCTGACAATGAAGTTTTATTGGAACACAGCCACATCTACTCATTTACATGTTGTTCACGGCTGCTATCATGTGGGAAAGTGGAGCCGAGTATTTATGACAGAGACCTGCAAAGCTTACAATAGTTACTACCCACCCTTTCACAGAAAACTAGTTTGCAGACGCCTGGGTTATGTGGTTCTGTGCCTGTGACATAAAAGCATGGCAGTTCCCAAGGGTAAGGACACTCTTTGTATGGTTCCGAAACGAGCGAGAATTTCCTACTATAAAGAGCTTACTATGTAATCTCCTGAAATAAAATACCCTTAGCTTCATTTTTTTTACAGTAAATATAGCAACAGGTTTCACAGAGCAAATGGCAGGATATCACAACACAAGTCAGTAAAAGGATTCTTCGTGAGGTCGAAACAAAGCAGTTCAAAGCAGGGGGAATTCTCTCCTGGTCTGGCTTAATTCAGGGAGGATCTGCAGAGATGGTGAGTTTCAGCACTGTGCAGCCCTTCCCCGCCCTCCTTCCTTATCCCAGGCAGACCTGGCTAATGGGTCAAGGTGCTCTCTCCGGTTGAGCCCTAATGTGTCTTTTCAAGTCTTCTCTGAGTCCCCCGGCAGCCTCAATCAATCATTAGCAGTTGGCATGCAAGATAAAACCAGTATGTTATCTTTGCTCTAAGATAATTTTCCATGAGCATTCTCTCCACCAAGTCTGATGAGTGCTCATGTGGGGAGGCTCAGGTTATGCACTGCACTAAGTTCTTGAAGCTCAGTTATTCTATTCTGTCATGCACAGTGGTCTCCTTCAATGGCCAACCCCAGGAAGCACTGTACTGACATCCTCTGGTGAGAGCCAGGTGCCTCACAAGGATGGCTGACTGCAGAAGACCCCATCACACCTGCACATCTGCAGGGCAAGAGAGAGTCTGACAGGAGGGCCCGGAGCCTCCCCAAAACAAGGACTCAGAACCTGTTCCTCTGAACAAACCAAAAGGTGAGTGGGTTAGAGAATGGCAAAGGCATTTTATCTGGAAAAAATCAAGCCCAATCCTCTCATTTTTGTTCAAAGAAACAAAACCTCCAAATGCCATGACCTAGACCTATGGATCTTGGACACATATATTCCTAAAGAACCCCCTAAGAAACAATGGTTCCAAAATAAATGCCAATGAACTGGAAAGAGTTCCATGTGTGGGAGGATGACAAAACTGCCAACTGTGGACTTAGAGGCCTTTCTCTTATGCCCATTTCTTCGTTGTGACTATAAAACTATGTTACAAATTGATTATTTTTCTATTCTATATAATAGGGGAACAAAAATTCAGGTTATCTAAAAATGCCATCAATTTTAATAAGCAAACTTAAGAGAGTCCGAACTATTCTTATTCTAAACTTAAGAGAATCAGAACTATTCTTATTTCCTCACTGGAAATTACTACTTGAGCTATATTCGACTCCTGCCCATGTTGTCAAAGGGAAAGAAAAAGACAAAACCTGTTGTGAACCATCTTACATCATCCCTAACAGTTCTTCTCACAAGGCAATCAGAAAGCATAAAACTGGAAAATAAGTAAAAACTTTCACATACACACCCCTTCTTCTTATGGGTTTGTGACTGTGTCCTAGAAAACATCAACGACAAAGGAGTGAAACACAACCATACTTGATGGGGCAGTTAACATGGCCAACAAACATGATGGGTTAATGGAGAAAGTTTTCCTTTACCTGAAAAAAAAGCAAATACTAATAAGCACTACCATTTACTCTTCAGTAGCAGTGTACAGGGGGCTAGTCCTGACCACATAAGGCCACATCGAGGCACATGAGAATGTGGACAATTTGGACTCTGCATCAGTGTACAGAAAAATAAAATTTAACTCTTAAGGAGTCAATCAAAACACTGAGCCCAGACCAAATGGTAGCTAGCTGGCATGCTTTTCTGAAACCAAGTACAGGGATGCCTAATTATGTACTGAACTTGAAAGTGCACAGAACACTAACACAAAACATTCTGGAGGAAAGAAAAGCCCCTCCACATCAGCTGTGGGCTGAGCCCTGCTTCTCCAAGCAATTATGCAACCGAGTATGTCCTCTGATGGTGCCCTGAGCCCACGCTGAGCATCAGGCTAGAGTGGGTGTTGAATGACATTACCTGAGAAAAGCTTTCTCACAACAGCTGAGGCCATTAAAGCCTGTACTTCTGAAATACAGCCATCCCAAACTAGCCACGCAGAGCACCCCTTCCCAGAACCTTGTAGGCAGCAGCAATACTCTTTGCTAATTTCTTCAAGACCAGTTGTGAAGGCTGCTACTTACGTAATGCATACAAGGTGAGGATTATTCCAGCCAGGCAAAATCCTTCAAAGAACCTGAGTGTGCTGAACATTGTCACATTCACGGACAGGGCCACGGTCAGTCCAAAGATCAAAATGAAGGTGATGGAGCACAGAAGCACAGGCCGCCGGCCGACCCTGGACACAGAGAGAGAAAAAGTTAAGAGTCACTGTGGAACAGGGCTATGGCATCACATGCTAAAACCCAGTACCCAGCAGGTGCTCAACATGTGCTGAATGAGTACTGGACTAAAAGTCTTCCTACTATCGAGACCCACTTTTGGTATATCTAGGGACAGAAAGGTGCTCAGGGACATTCAGCCCAATGCCTTCATTTTGTAGATAAAGGGGCATAGATTAAACAGCCACTGCAGAACAGAATTGAAACAGGAACCCAGATCCTGTTGGTAAGTTATTTTTGAGTACATAAGGGGATAATTTGAGGCAAGAGTAACAAAATCAATAACTCCCCAAACATAAACCTTGACACACCCAGCATAAAATGTCTTGAGAAATCACTGACCTTTGGAACTGGCTTCAAAGTCAACACAGACACTGAGATAAGTGGCTTCATTTCCTCTGTCAGGGCTGGTAGGTAACTAGTCAGGTCCCTGACCTCACATACAGCCTGTCAGAGCCAGGGCCAAGCCAGCCGCTGATGTGTTCCAAACAGGTGGTGAGGAGTAATGTTTAAGGGATCACTGGCTGAACTAGGTAGTTTGAACTTTAAAGGGCAGGTGTGACCTGCAAGTGAAGCCCACCAGGCAGTAGGCGGTTGGGAGGAGCCTCATCCACTGCGTTTCTGGAAAAAGCAGAACACTAATGAGGCCGGTGGACTCCAGAGTCAGGCGAGGTCGGCTGTCACCGAGGGTGTCACGTGCTTAGAGTGTGGCTCACAGGACAGCAGGGGTGGGCCATGGGAACTGAAAGTATGTAAGCAGTTCTTCATCCCTCCCTCCCAAGCTTCCAGGTTTTCCTTCATAAACTTATTGGGGAAGTGGTGGTGGGGATCTCCACCATACAAATCAATATAACACAACCAGTCTGAACTAGAAGAATAGCTGAACAGAGAAACTGGAGAGAAATTCTATTTCCCCGAGGAGGAAAGTCCGTGCCCAGTTCCCAAAACACTCGAAGGGTTAGCTGAAAGCCATGAACTCACTTAGACATACTTATGACAAAGCATCTGTGGAAAAAAAGCAAAATGCCCAGAGAAGGCCAATGAATTCGTGGTTGTCTCGAGCTGGGAGTGAACAAAAAGTGAATGAAGACAGGTGCTAGGACTTCCTTTTATGGTGAGGGACATATTTTCAACTTAGAGTGTGGGGATGATTGCATAACTGTAAACATACTAAACACTCATTGCATCATATACTTCAAATAGGTGAGCTTTATAGTATGTAAAATATCTCTCAATAAAGCTGTTTTTAAAATAAAAAAAAAAAAAACAGTGCTCAGTAACACATTACTCTGCCTCATGAAGGAGATAAATGTAATTTCAAGAAAATTTGGGGGGATGGAACTACAGGACACAATTTCATTCAAAACTTTTTAGGCTTCTAACATTCCTCATGGTCACATTAGTTTAGTGCAGGGGTTGGGAACCTATGGCTTGCGAGTCAGATGTGGCTCTTTTGATGGCTGCATCTGGCTCGCAGACAAATCTTTAATAAAAAAAATAGTAACATTAAAAATATAAAACACTCTTATGTATTACAATCCATTCATTTCCTACCGCTCATGTTCATGGTTGCGGGTGGCTGGAGCCAATCACAGCTGTCCTCCGGGACAACACCAAATTTTTATTGAATAATGCATAATGTACATGGGTCATCATATGGCTCTCACGAAATTACATTTTAAAATATGTGGCGTTCATGGCTCTCTCAGCCAAAAAGGTTCCCGACCCCTGGTTTAGTGCAACGAGGCCACACTATGAGATCAATGCCAATATAAGTTAATAATCATGTCGGAGATTTTAGCTAATTATTTCCCTTGATTGGTGCTGGCTGGGGTCACTAAGCCCTTATCAGGCTAGTCTTACAGGTAATTTATTCAGAGCTAACAAATTTATAGACATAAATTTAAAATATGGCTTAGCTGTTCTCCTTAAAGGGAAACAAAAATCTACCGTATTTCACCTTTTTTCAATAAATTTGGGGTCTAAAAACTGGGTGCATCTTATACAGTGGTTGTAGATTTTTTTACTTGCATTTCCCACTTTTCACCCTTGTTTTTGCACTCACTGTTTGAAGACAGTGATTTGTCATCACAGTTAAGGACAAGCTAATGGATGGGAGTTTTGACAGTGATGAGGAGTTGTATGAATTTTATGATGAATAAAACTTACGTTCAATAACTTTATGTAATACTTTTTTTCCCAAAATTTGGCCCCAAAATTAAGGTGCATCTAATACATGGAAGCATCTTATACATGGGGAAATATGGTAACATCAATTTTTATTTACCTTTATGCCCCTAAATGGGAGGCAGCCATCTGTAAAATGGGGTGAGCATCCTGTCTCACAGCATATTAAATTCTTTGAGAGATGATAGGCATAAACACAGTGCCTGGCCCACAGCAAAGAGCTAAATGTTTGCAGCTGCCATGATTCATTCCTGCATGTCCCTGTCCCTGAGCCTCACCAAACATAGACTGCCCTGTTCTGATACTTTGAAAAAGACCCCCATATTTTCTTTTTTTACTTATACAAATATTCTAACTCTCTCCTTCTCCAATGATTGCTGGAACCAGCAAGTAAAAGTTATTATTTGGAACTGTGGGGCAAACGTCTTCAAAGTGAGAGCACTCTGGTCTTGAATCTAGGCTCACCACTTATAATCTGTACAATCTTGAGAAAACCACATTTTTCGTGTTTTCTTTAGGAACTGCAGGTCAATGCCAGCCCAATGGGGTTGTCATCAGAGGTAGATAGTGCAAGTATTTAGCAAGGGGTTAACAAATGTTCATTATAATCACTGGAGTTTCATTGTGAACTGCCTTCCCCCAGGGCAGAACCGCCTTGAAGAAAAATGATAAAATCACACTCCTAGATCTATAATGCAGAGGACTTTATCAGTCAAGCCCTATGGAGGGCAGAATAATGGCCCTCAAGGATGTCCACATCCTAATCATCAGGACCTGTGACTATGTCACCTTTTATGGCAAAGCAGCTGGTTCTGCAGATGTGATTAAGGATAGGGACCTTGAGATGAGAAGGTGATTATCCAGGTGGGTCCAATCTAAGTACAAGGACAATCTCTCTTGACTACAGGGATCCAGAGAGACAGCAGCATGACAAGGACCTGACTGGCCTTTATTGGCTTTGAAGCTAGAAGAGGGGCCACAAGCCAAGGAATATGGGTGGCCTCGAGAGGCTGGAGAAAGCAAGGACATAGACTCTTACTAGAGCCCCCAGAAAATAACACCACCCTGCTGGCACCTTAATTTCAGCAAGTGTGACCCACAGAACTGTGCATGAATTTATTTAAGCCACCAAATGTGTGGCAATTTGCTACAGCGGTCATAGAGAAGTAATGCAAGGTCTCCACAGGAAACAGATGTCCTGCTCAAGTGAAGTAATTTGAGGAGATTTTAATAAGAGGATTATTTACAAAAGGGTGGGCAAGCTCTGAGAGAAACCTCGTGGCTACCGACAGCAGGGAGTTTGGAGGAAGGGTGGTCAGGGAACCCAGGGAGAAAGACCATGTGCGCAGGGCCCCCAACAAAAGCGGCTAGCGCTTGGCAGCTCTGCACAGACCAGGCTGGGGATCTAGATGCCCCTACCTCACTCTCCACTCTCCCTCAGATCTCCAGGCGGTGCTCCTGCCCACTTACTCGGCTGAGCCAGGAGTGGGAGGGCAAGGGGCCGTCCAGTGCAGGCCAAAAAGGGGCCAGCCTCCCAGGGTGCAGAGGGCTCCCAGAGCGAGAAATGTAGAACATGTAGCAAAAGAACCAACAATGGGGGGTGAGGGGGGTGATCTGGCATGAGCCACTGACAGGGCTGTTTCCCCATACGTCCAGCACATACATTATACAACACATGTGTATGTCCCCAAACAAAATGTACGTGGAAAGCAGTACCTTCTTAAAGAATAAAATGTACTACTGAAGTTTTACTATATACCAACTACAGTCCTTGAAAGTTTAACCTATGACAACTTCCCTAAACAGGCTGGACAACAGCCGTGAAATCTGGAGTCCCCTCTGAATGTGTTCATTTCCTTTTAAGCAAGGCCCCAGCAGGGAGCACAATGCCAAAAATAAATAAGGGTGGAAAACACCAAACTTTTCAAACTGGAACAGAGGCCCACTCAAAATGTTCAGAAAGCCTCAGAATAAAGCACTGTGCCCAGAGTGCCTGGGCACACACACACACACAGCCCTGGGAAAGCAGCTGCAGGGAAAGGAATTTGCCACACTAGACGCTGCTGCTTATCTGTGAGGGATCCCAAGTCTTCCGCTTCCTTCCAGTCTGGTGTGTGATCAGGGAGGCACACAGCATATATATGTAAGAAGCAAGAACCCACAGAAGAGCCTCTAAACAATTTAAACACCGTTAGAGACTGACATTAATACGTATCCTTATTTGCTTTCCCTATAAAATCACTGAGCAAAGGAAACTAGAAACTGAGTCAAGTTTGCATTCTGTAGAGAGAAGTGCTGTGAGTGGCATTAGTGTATCTTCCTAACCTATGTTAATGCTGACTTCTAGGAAACAAAAGCCTTTGTGGGTAAAGCATTGTGTCTTTTAAAGATACTCTAAAAGAGTATCTTTTAGATCAGTACAGCTTACTCTGAAAATCTTAAACTCAAGTATTTGCTTAAAAAAACCCCTGAGCTCCCCCCATTACCCTCACCAACCCCCAGAAAAAAGATCCAAGAGGGCCCTGGCATAGCTTCTCAGGGGTTCTTCACAGCTTCCCCATTCCTGTCCCTAGGGAACGTGTCCTTAAGAAACATTTACCACCAATGATTAAGCAAATTCTGAACACACAGGGAATCTCACATACTAATGCAAGGAACTCTTAAAGACATGCTAGCTTTTGGAAAGAAATTTCCAGAACTTAAAACTTGTGTCAGGCCTTGAGCAGGTAGCTCAATTGGTTAGAGCATTGTCCTGATATGCCAAGGTTGGCGGTTTTGATTCCTGGTCAGGGCACATACAAGAGTGCATAAGTGGAACAACAAATTGATGTTTTTCTCTCTCATTCTCTCTAAAATCAATTTTTAAAAAAACAGTGTCAGAACTGCTCCAGGCTCTGCCTGCTACCCTGCCCCCAGCTCTGCCCCAGCTTGCTTTCTCAGCTAACCAAGCAGAGAGGGTGCCGCAGAGCTGGCCACAGGCATAGCGGTTTGCTCCATATCATCCTCGGTCCTTATTATGTCACTGGGTCCACGATGTCCTTATTCTCACACACACACACACAGTCCCTTTAAAGATAAAAGAATGACAAGGGAGGGACAGCTAGCCCATGCTTTGCTCCTTGAGCAGTCATGTTACTTGAAAACCCTGTTGGCCCTAACCAGTTTGCTGCGTGGATAGAACATCAGCCTGGTGTATGGAAATCCTGGGTTCGATCTCTAGTTAGGACACACATAAGAAGCGACCATCTGCTTCTCTCTCCCTCCTGCTCCCCCTTCTCTCCCCCTTCCCCCCCCCCCCCCCCCGCACCAGTGGCTGGTGCTGGACTGGTCTAAGCACCAGCCTCCGGTGCTAAAAATAGCTCAGTTGATCTGAGCATCAGCTGCAGATAGGGGTTGCCTGGTGGATCCCAGTCAGGGTGCATGCAGGAGTCTATCTCCTATCCTCTCAATTAAAATTTTTTAAAAAATAATAATAATAAAAAAAAAAAACCTTAGCAACATTGGGCAACTGCCTCCCCACTCAGACATTTCACAGCTGCCGCCCTTGTGACTGCAGAAAGCCTTAAATAGAAGTGTTATGGCACCCCTATAAGAAGGTGGCTCGGGGGCCACGCAGCTTAGTTTGCAGTCCTGGCTTTCCAACGTGAAAGCTGACTGAACTTGGGGATTCCATTTAAACCTCTGTGCTTCTGTTTTTCCACTGTAAGACAGAGGCAATAACAGTCCCTATCTAACAGGAGTGCTGTGCAGATGGAATATATTCATGTATGGAAATAGCACAGTGCCCGGCAACAGAAATTAGTCAGTTAAGTGTCAGCTCCTAATACTGTTGCTGTTACTATTATGATTACCATCCCTGTGACCATCTCCCCAGCCCCACCTTACCAGCCTCCCCATTCTGGACTTCACTTTGTTCTAGACCCTTAGACCTCCTCATGCAACCAAGTAGAGCACATTCATTCTCAGCTCTGGTCACTGCCCCGCTGCTGCCTGAAGTGCCCATCTGTTAGCCACATGCTGTCAGCTTGTCCAGGCCCAGCTCCCCATGGGCCCACAGAGGCATCTCCTGGCCAAGCCAACATCAAGGACTCTCCCCTTCTAAAATGTGCAGGACACTTTGAGGTGCTAATCAGTACAACCTTACCTGTTGAGTTCGCTGGGTTCTCCTCTCCCCATTTTTTTATGTGTCTTGTCCATCCAACCCGTCAGGGCTCAGCCCAGAAAGCCCGGAACCTATATCCTCAGGCTCCTCCTATTTAAACACTGACTGTCAGTGGGAGATACAGCTACAGGCTAGTTTTCCTAGATTCTAGCAGCTAGAGAATTGCAATGAATTTAAATTCTCACTCTGAAAGGGGTCTGTGTGTACTAGTAACAGCTTTAGCCCTCTGTTCTGGCACCAATACCAGGGCAGAGAAAAGACTCAGTAAGAGCAGCTAACATGGACCACTCCTCTACAGCCAGCAAAGCCTTGCCGTGCCTTCCAAATTTCGTGCGTGGGCACTGTGGTACTCACCAGTCAGCAATGCATCCAGTTATTAGGTAGCCAAAGATTAATCCAACCAGTAAGGAGAACTTAGCGATATGCACCTTCCAGGCATTATCACACACAAGATCCCACTAGAGGGGGCAAATAGAAAATAAATCAGAGAGAAACATACACAGATGCCAATTGTAGTCAATCACAAGGGCAAAACAATGACCGTGATAAGGGCCATGACACCATTTACAGCGGCATGTCATGTACACCATTAAGAGTCTCTTTGACATTTTTTAAAAACCTGACAAGAAATATAACTTGCCTACAGAAGAGGCGGCATAATGTTTTAGCCTGAGACAGATTATAAAAGTCTGCAAGAAGTGCCACCATGAAATCTGGGGATGTGTGTTCCTTCTGTCCCCTTGGGATGACAGGTAACCCAAGGGATGGGGGCAGCCAAGGAGCCTGGCACTCCTGTCCACCAGCACCCGTGAGCTGTCGCACAGCCCAGCAGGCAGGAAGGCCCTGCCAACATTTTATACCAGCTATCATGATAACACAAAGAATTCAAAAGAAGTTTTTGTGTTTCCATCCCCCAAAACACCACAAACTTCATAAGTGGTCTTAAAAATAAAGCGGGTTAATGGCAAATGTTGAAATACCCATTTTAAGCATTCATATAATTTTCCTCATAAATGTTCCTTGTGTTCTCCCATATTCCACTCTAAAGCTATCTGCCCTACTTGGAGAGAAAACCAATCAACTACTGAATGCAATGTTTAGACTACTTTTGCAACTAAGTTTTACTATTTAACAAACATAAAACAACCCTCCAATTTTTATTTTCTCCTTTGCAGAAGCAGGGGACAACCCCACGTTTATTCCCTCCCAGTGGGTGTATGTCCCAGTGGGACACTGGTGGGGGTATAGCACTCAGTCTACAAACAGCTAAGTCTGGCCTCAAGGGGCAAACAAAGAGTTTCTGCTGGTGGTGGCACTGTCAAGACCGCAGTGTCCACCCCATCACCCGCAGTGGCACAGGTACACTCTGTCTGGTGGAAAGAAGTGGCTAAAGCTTCCAGGTCAGTGAAGAAGCTGGAGAGATGAGGAAGTGGGTAAAGGAGTAGGGAATGTCAGAACAGAGTCCTGGAAGCAGGGACAGTATTTGTGGGCGTGGCATGGGCTAGGGGAAGATTGGGCTGAGATCTGCTCTTAGTTCTGCCTTCTTCGATATCGCACACTGGGTCTATCGTAAGACCCAGAGTATGATGGAGGGGATCCTTAAAGGGCATTGTAAACTCAGGTCAATTTCTAGACAGCCTGCTGGAGAGCCCCAGGAGTCCTGAGCTCTGGGCCTCGGTGTCAGTGGGCTTTGAGAAAAGCTGAATTTCTGCAGCAGACTCTGCGGAGAAAGGTCCTGGTCCAGACAAAGGAGGAAGACAGTTGCCTGTCACGTTCTGACCTGGAATCCTTGGGACACTTATTGCTCACTGATGCTCCCAAAGCATGTCCAACTTTCCAGAGACCTGAAGGGAGAGTGACTAACTCCTCTGTCCCCTCAGTTTTCAGAGGGATGGCCAATGCTAAACTCAAGAAAGGAAGGGAATGAGGTTGCAAGCACAGACCGACCACAGGGGCCTTGTTGTGAGGGGACAGTCAGGGTGTGCCACTGCCCAGGCTTTTCATGTTCTGGGGGAGTGGACCAGTGCTAGTTGAATAGAATCTTATCATTAGGAATTTAAATACAGGAGTTCTTTAGATGGTTGACTTCCTCCTATGTCTATTCCAGTGGTCCTCAAAGTGTGTCCCAGAGACCAGGAGGAGCAGCATCACCTGGGAATGTGTCAGAGTTGTCCAGCCCCCTCACTGAGAACTTCCAGAATGAAGTAAGTGGTAGACGTTGTTTAACAAGCCCCCCAGGGGCTTCTGCACCTGCTCCAGTCGGACAACCCCTGATGGCCCTGACCTGCCATATCTCCCTGTCATTCTGAAGACCGTGAATGAGCTTCAATGTCCTGGACTGGGTTCAAGAGCAGCATGTGGCCAAACACGGTATGAATCATGCACACGAGCATTGGCTATTGTTTTGTACTGCAAGTGAAGGATTGTAAAACTAGACTATGAGTTAAGTGGATTTTTGATGACAAATCTGGGAAACCAACATTCATGTATATGTGGGTGGAAAAAAAATTAAATGAAGGGCCACAACTTAACCTGACAAGCTCAGGTGAGCCCTGCACAACGGCCTTGCAAACTCAGAGACTGAAAGTAACTGCAGAGGATGGTCAAAGTTAAATCTTTCTAACTAAAAGCAGTTTATGGTGGGTATTTTCCTAGGGATGTATTTTTCTCTAACAAAGGTCAATGTTTACTTTAATGGGGCTTTTCTGTTGTCTTTTTGCATCTACAATAAGGTGCCTGATAACATGCCTTTAAAATGTAAGGTCATCTTCTTTTCCTGCCCCCTCAGGGCAGACACCCCCCAGAGCAGGAACCAACAAACCCCTTCCTTATTATTGTTATAATGTTCATTGCTAACCGTTAATGATCTCGTTCCTACCTGTGTAAAAGTCTCAGCATATACATTTTCACTTTTTATCCGATCCCAGAGGTTTTCCCACTTGGCTTTCACCCGTTTCCCTAACCTACAGCCATTCAATTTCATGTAACCCTTTCTCTTCCCCTTTGATTCTAATGTATAATATAAAATAAGTGATGAAACCGCCATTTTCCAGAGCACTTTCTCAATCTGTTAAGACTTTACTTCCTGGTAATTGTCAACAGTTTGGCTCAAATAAACTCATTAAAAATTCTTACAGGTTTGGATATTTCTTACGTTGACATATACTTTTCTAGGAGGAAATCGATTTTTAATAACGCCTTTCCAGATGCAATCTCTATAACTTGGAAATGTGGGCTCTGCCTATACTCTGAGTCACAGCACGGTAACTAACTCAGGGTTCACACACTGAGGTCACTGAGAGTTGCTCTCTCCTCACCGCCCAGCACAGGAACCTGCCCATAGAGCCATCAACCTGAAGAGCAGGAGCTATTTCTATAAGCACAGCTGGCTAACCTGGGAGAAGTAGTGCTGTGACACCTGTAATCATAATTCCCCACACCTGCCTGTGCCTCAACCTGGCACATTCTTGGCAAGAGAGGTGCACAGCTAGCTCCAGGCTGCTGCTGAGAAGGGCACCAGGTGCTGGCTCTGTGGTGAAGAATCACTGGCTCAGGTATTCCCCCAGAGTTCCCATTGATGAGTTTACTTGAGGATAAATGATACAAAGGAGCACACTATGCTTATATTAGATGGCCAGGGGACAAGAGATTTTCTAAAAGCATTCAGGGATGTGGGAGAAACTGCCAACACTGTTGTGAACTCAGCCCCCTGAATAATAATTGTACCTAGCCTTGGGTATCCGAGACCCAATTAATATTTCCTTCCTTCCTTCCTTATTTATTTATTTAGTGAGAGGAGGGGAGACAGACAGACTCTGGCATGCGCCCTGACTGGGATCCACCAGGCAACCTGTCTGGGGCCCATGCTCAAATCAACAGAGCTCTTTTTAGCACCTGAGGCTGACACTCAGATCGACCAAGCCATCCTCAGCACCTGGGGCCACACTCTGACCAATCAAGCCACTGGCTGAATAAGAAGAGAAAGAGGAGAGGGAGAGAAGAAGGAGAGAATGGGGAGGGGAGGGAGAGAGGAGCAGATGGTTGCTTCCCCTGTGTGCCCTGACCGGGAATTGAACCTGGCATATCCATATGCTAGGCTGATGCTCTATCCACTGAGCAAACCAGCCAGGGCCTCAAGACCCAGTTTAGTTACTACCAAGTAAAATGTTCACTGGCCTCCTCAATTAAACCTCTATAGATGAACAACAGTGAAGTGAACAATTAAAACAGTTCAGAGAGAGAGAACCACTTCCACAACCAGTAAGGAAAGAAAGTGTGGTCTGGGGGGTCTTCAGGCACTGCTATTCCCAGCCTGGGGAGGGGGCCGAGGAAGCCAGGACCAGGCAGCCCTCTGGTACATCCACCCTCTCAATTAGGCTCAAAGTAGCATCTCTGAATCAACAAGCAAACCAGCTCCAGGCCCCAGCAGGTTCCCCAAGATGAGGTTCCTCCCGCCTGTGGCTCTGCCCGTAACAACACCCTCAAAAGCCTGCAGGGCCACCCTGAGGCACATTCCACAGATCAGGAGGGGTGAGACAAGGGGGATGGGTGGGGGGGGTCCTGTGGCTGCACCTAGACAACAGCCCTTGTTTGACTTCTACTTGTGTTAACAAAAATGCACTGGGAGAAGAAAATACCTTCAGACATATCTTCAAAAGGATCTCAGAAGTGTGAGCAAGTTTTGAGAGCACTTGCTCTTGAAATGTGGTTACTCTGCTGTGGCACCTGATCATGTCACTAAAGCAAAGACTAAGGGACTTTAAAATATCTGAAAAATGCAAAACTGGGACTTAGTATGACGCTTTTGTCTCTGACATTACCCTTGTCACTGTCACTCTCCCTCTTCTCACACCCCCCAATCAATCGGTCAGCACGTCCAGGGAGGCCCCCTTCTACACACATCCAGCGCCTGTCCCTCGTGCTCCATCTCCACCAGGCCAACCCGGCTTCTGGGAACATGGTCGGGGTTCTTCCCCGTCCTTCTTCTGGTGTGCAGGCTGGAAGGAAAACACTTCCAGACTCCCTTACAGCTAAGATTGCAAATGTGATTCAAGTTCTGCCACTCAGCCGTGTGACCCAAAATAGTACACAACCTAGTTCTCATTTTTGGGAGGACTTGAATTAGGAATGGAGTGAGGCAGGGAGCACGCGGGGCACCCATGCTGCTGGTCAGATCTGGCAGGGGGACTTGGTCTGCAGGTGGCTCAGCTGTGATCTCAGAGCCAGCGGTTCAACAATCATCCCCTGATTCCCAAGCCTCCTAATTATGACTTGGTTTCCTGGGCAGGCCAGTCTTGGGAGCTGTTCCAGGAATCCTTCTGGAGGCCCTGGCTTAAGCTGTTCCTACAATTTAGTGAGCACTGTTACTCTACATTCAATCCTTTGCTCCTTAAGTACCTAGTGTGGTTTTTGTTATCTGCAAACTGAACCCTAGTCCCTGATTAACTTTCCTTGGGATGGAGTGTGCAGAACTGGACATCACTATCCTCCCTCCCTCCTGAACTAGTGTTAGGGTTTCTATGCCCTAACTCCAGTCTTCCTCACGCCCACTGCCTACAGAACAATGAAAACAACCCTATAGTCAGGCACGGTAACACTTCATCAGCCTTGCTAACAAGATCATAAGAGTGTTCCAGTCATGGCCCCATTTCACCATTGTAGGCTTGCTTTCTTTGCCATTGTTTCAAGACAGGGACTTGGAACACATCATCTATGATGATGGTGGGGCCTCAGGAGGCTTGTGAGCCATGACTAAACAATGAGAAAACTGACTGTACAAAGTGTTCTCAATGTTAGTTGCACATGTTCCATTAAAAAAATTTAAAAAGGCAGATTTTCTACAGAAAATCTAGTAGATTCTCTCTCTATATATTAATATATGTAGATATATACATTAATTTTCTCATTGATTTGAGGAGGGAGGGGAGAGCAAAAGAGAGAGAGAAGCATCAACTTGCTGTTCTACTTAGTTGTTCCATTTAGTTGTGCGCTCATTGCTTGCTTCTCGAAAGTGCTCTGACCAGGGATTGAACCCGTGACCTCAGAGTGCTGGGATGACACTCTATCCAATGAGCCACCCAGCCAGGGTCTTTACCTATATATTTTTAAGAATACACTAAAGAAATAAAATTTATATTATTTTCAAAGGCATGATCTCACTGCTTCACTTGCCAGAGTGAAGAAATATTCATTAAGGAAACTAATAAAATTTCTGATGGAGATGAAAAACAAATGGGAGATAAGGAAAACAATCTTATTTTCAAACAACAATGAAAACTAGGATAAAGTAGAATGTGTGAAACAATAACATCAAAAGGAAGGAACATAAAAACAGAAAACAAAAGAAAAACAACATAAAAACACTGGAAGAAAACATTACTTATCCAATTCTGAAGTGGAGATGAAATCCTCAGGATAAAAACCAAGGTGAAAAAAATGTCGTAAGTAAAGACAGATAGATTTTATAACAGTTTAACTCGTTTTAATTAATTTAAAAATTCCCATGCATCAAAAATACCATAAACAAAATTATAAAGACCCAGATTTATAAAATATATATATTGTAGGGAATCTGAATATGGCCACCCCAGAAGCTACCTTGGGCATAAGGATGACTTTGAATCAGACACAAATGAGGATCAGAAAGAAGACTTCTCAAAGCTTTGCTTGCCTGACAAAAAGCAGAAACTGCTGAGAAATGGGGCTGCTATAAACCCCCTCCTCGGGGGGAGTGTTATGGCCATGAAGATGATGGGAGAGTCAGTACTAAAATGGCTCTGCAAACAAACCATACTAAAATGACCTCTTCTTTTCCATTTTCCCCCTTCATATATTTATTTTCTCAAGTTTCCTGCTCTTAAAAGCCCAAACCCCTTTTCCTCTGCTTATACTTGTCTACAGCTGTATTGCCCTTTGGTTAAGATGCTACATAAGTCCAGGTTCTAACCAACACTCTGAGCCCCTATCACAAAGTACTCTCATAGGCACACTAGCTGCACACGTTAATAAACTCTGGTTTTCTCTTTTTCAATCTGTTTTTCTATCAGTCTAATTTTCAGTCTGGGTCCCAGCTACAGAACCTAGGATAGTAGAGAAAAACAATTTTTTTTCTCCACTGTAATATCCTAAGGTTTTTAATATCCTTAATATTAAATAAATATTTATGTAAGAGGGAGGCTAATATTTCAACTAGAAATAAGTAAAGCACCCAGACAATTAACAGTATAAAACAAATGATTAAAAATACTTGGGATATCCTTTGATTTTTCACTAATGAAAATCAAAACTCAACATTCCATTTTCTAAAAAAAAAATTTTTTTAATTTCCCAAAGATGCAGGAGACAGAAGCAATCAATGAACACACAACTAAGTGGAACAAATGAATGCTTCTCTCTCTCTCTCTTTTCCTCTTTCTGTTTCTCCAAAATTGGTCAATCAATAATAATAATAAAAAAGATGCAAGAGAAAGAAAGAGGTTCAAACCTGTGCTGGGAGTATGAAACAGGCACTGTGCTTCTGGAAGGAAGCAGGACAACATGCAGGACACACTTTCACTGGTGTACTTTTTATTCCAACAGTTCCCTCTCACAGAACTTGTTTCCTAGCAGATTACCAGATGCCATGCAGGTCTCAGTGCAACGGTGTTCCAGGGTTCTAATTTATAAGAGAAAAAAAAAAGGGAACTCGACTAAATGTCCAATACTCCTACAGAGCCATTAAAATTCTGCTTTTGAAAACTAATGATGGGGCCCTGGCCAGTTGGCTTAGTGGTAGAGTGTCAGCCCAGTATGTGGATACCCTGGGTTTGATTCCCAGTCAAGGCACACAGGAGAAGCGACCATCTGCTTCTCCACTGCTCCCCCCCTCCATCTCTCTCTCCATCTCTCTCTTCCCCTCCTGTGGCCATGGCTCAAATGAGCAACTTGGCCCCAGGTGCTAAGGATGGCTCCATGGCCTCTGCCTCAGGCACTAAAGTAGCTCGGTTGCTGAGCAACAGAGCAATAACATCAGATGAGCAGAGCATTGCCCCATAAGGGGCTTGCCGGGTAGATCCCAGTCGGGGTACATGCAGAAGTCTGTCTCTCTGCCTCCCTGCCTCTCACTTAAATTTTTTTTTAAAAAAATTAAAAAATAAAACTAATAATTGAGAAAAATGTTCATGAGATAGTGGTATGAGAAAGCTTCAGAATTAAAAAAAGAAAGAAAGCAGTGAATAGATGCTCATGTACACAGGGTAAATCAGAAAACATTCCAAAATATTTAAAGTGATTGTCTCTAGAGGGTTGAATTAAGGCCAGGTTTTATACTTTTGACTTTTGTAAACTTTCTACATCTAATCTATAAAACTTATAATGAGAGGAAAAAATATAGGTAAACATAAACTCCTGTGGTGGTAGGTGAAAGTGATGTGGGGGTGGGTAAGACAAAAATCATTAAAAATAAAAAATAACCACAAAAAGCCTTTTCACCTTTTCAGGAATATGCACTTTACCACAATCTAAGCACTCAGGCCTAGAGGAAGCTTGTTTAGAAACAAACCAGGTCTTCACAGCCTGAAGTTTATTTATGTTAATGCACATGAACTAAAGCAGAAGAACATCTTTTAGGGAACTAAATAAAAACTCTATCCCAAGTTTCATCTTTTGTAGTGGAGATTCCCCACCTGAGCTTGTTCCATTAGAAACTAGGAGGGTTTTCAGTGACGTCACGGAAATGGCGCTGCGAGCAGTGCGTCCGACAGATCTCCCCAAAATCTCAACAAATTTATCAACTAGAAACAGAAAAATCTATCCTCGGAGCATTCCGGAGTTCCACAAACACTGAAGGCAAAAGAGCTGCTATCACTTGGAGCTAAGAGTCGGGAGGGAGCTGAAGGTGTGGAGGAAGCTAACTGCCACACGGACGTTAGCTCAAGCCGAGGAGGAGGAAGTGCGCCAGTGGTGAGTCAACCCACGCGAGCAACTCGAGCAACTGCCCACCCACACTTGGGGAGCAACAGCCTACGCGCTGCGAGCAGCCGCCGGGGTGCTCTGAGAAGCGGCGCTGCCGTCCGGGCGCACAGCGAGCTCCCGTGTGCACAGCGAGCGAGCATCCCTAGCCGGCGGCGTGCCCAGAACACCCCATTCGCCCACATGCCCAGAGCATCCCACTTGCCCACGCGCCCAGAGCACCTCACTCACCCGCACACCCAGAGCACCCCATTCTCCCCCGCGCCCAGTGCACCCCAGCTGCCAGCGGCAAGCGGGAAGGGCGCCAAACCTATCTTCCCTACACCGGAGCTTCTCTCCGTGGGAGGGGCACCTCACCCAGCCATTCAAGCTAACAATCAAGCGTTGGGGGAGGGGCGCGCGGGCAGATTGCAGGCCTTTCTGGAGCACATCTGCGGATCCAATCACTAAAATCAGCTTAACCAACAGTCTGCGCACCTCCCAACTGACCCACGGGGCTCTAATTGATAAGATCTCTCTCAGTTCAGAGATCCAAGACAAGAGGCGTGATATTTTTTAGTGCCTCTTGCTAAAGGGGCGGGGGCAACTTCTGATTGACAGAGCTTTCATACTCAGGGATATAAGCTAACAAGAGGGACTTGGCAGATGTTAAGATCTGTACTGCAAGCAGTGACTAGTGCCTCTTCTTCCCAGCCAGAACAGGCTACAAAGTGCGGAAAGCCTGGGAAGAGTGGTCCCACTGAGTGCTAGGCACCGAACAGGCCTAGAGGCTTATTGAAAGTCACCTTGAGAACAATTGGCTCCCAGCCCCGCCTAATTACGCTGGCGGCTCTGACTGCCAGAGCCTTACCCAGAGCCCTGCGCTGAGTGGGGATAGAGTGGTGATTTCCCAGCTCTTTGAGCCTCTTACTCCCCAGGCAGAGGCAGTGGCAGCCTCTTAGCTGGATCACCAGGCTAACTCAGGAAGGGGAGACTAGGAGAGAGGCTCCGGGAAAGCAAACTTTCTAATTGTTGGATCCTGCAAATGCTAACAAGCCTTGACTACCAAGGAAACTGAAGCCAACTATATGATATTGCCGTAGAATCTCATCAACTGCAAATCCCTACCTAAGCGTGACACAGGGGCAGAGCCTGGGGTACAGAGTCACCGACCAGGAAGAGGGAGAGAAAAGAAAAAGGAAGAAGTTAACCTCTCAAAATCAAGAAAAATCCACAGACTTTATAACTTGTTCCATTATTTTTGTTTGTTTGTTTCTTTTATCTTCTTGCCTTTATTATTATTATTATTTCTATTTCCTCCACCTCAGTCCTTTTATTCTCTGCCCATCTTATTCTTCCCTTTTCTTGAACTATACTACCCATGAGTGTTACATTTTATTTCTTTCCTTCGTCCTTACTCTCCTTTAGGGTTACACTACAACACCCTTAACTCTCACTCTCTCCCCTTTTGTTTTTTTCTTTTCCTTTTTTTCTTCCTTCGTTTTTCCCTTTTTCTTATTTCTCCATTTCTATTCGTTTCTTCTTTTCTCCTTTTACTTTTCCTCCCATCCAATCCTCAATCACGAACAAATAATTTAATTTGGGACTCAAGTTTTTTTGGGGGGGATTTTTTGTTTGTTTTTGTTTTTGTTTGTTTGTTTGTTTTTGTGGCATTTTGGGTGCTTTTTACTTTGCTTTTTAACTCATTAGCATTCCTCCCAACCCAGGATCTCCATTGTATTTAGTCTTTGCTCCACTTAATACAACAGGTTTTTATTTATTTTTTTGTTTTTTTATTATTGTTTTTTTCTCCTTTTTTCTGTTTCCCTCTTATCCCTCTCATTATATCTCTTAGTCGACCATCACTTACAAGCAAATCATTTTATATTTGACCAAGATTTTCTCCTTTTTTTGCATTTTGTAGGGCCCTACTCCCTTTTTTGCTCCTTGAACACTTCACCCCAACTCAGGCCTTCCGTTATAGGCAGTTTTTGTTCCATTTAGCATAATATAATTCACAGGTCATCACGATATTTCCCTAAAAAGGAGGGGAGAAGAGGCGAAGAGAAGAAAGAAAAGAGGGGGAAATAATAAATTATTACTTTTTTTTGTGGGGTGTTTTTCTTTTTTCCTTTTTTTTTCCCTTTTTATTCTTTATTAATTCTCATTAGTGCTATCAACAAGACCACCCTCAGATGCCAATAAGAAAAAGGAAATCAAATATTATGGATATAAAAGACAGAGAGGTAACACAAATAGATGTGGAAAAATCTATGGAGAAAAAATTTAACATATTAAAAACCTTGGAGCTAAATGACAGAGAATTTAAAATAGAAATCCTAAAAATACTCAGAGATATACAAGAAAACACAGAAAGACAATTTAGGGAGCTCAGAAAACAACTCAACGATCACAAAGAATATATTACCAAGGAAATTGAAACTATAAAAACAAATCAAACAGAAATGAAAAACTCAATTCACGAGCTGAAAAACGAGGTAACAAGCTTAGCTAATAGAACAACCCAGTTAGAAGGAAGGATTAGTGAATTAGAAGACAAGCAACTTGAGGCACAACAGAGAGAAGAAGAAAGAGACTCAAAAATAATAAAAAATGAGAAAGCCCTACAGGAATTGTCTGACTCCATCAAAAAGAATAACATAAGAATAATAGGTATATCAGAGGGAGAAGAGAGAGAAAATGGAATGGAGAACATACTCAAACAAATAATAGATGAGAACTTCCCAAGCCTGTGGAAAGAACTAAAGCCTCAAATTCAAGAAGCAAACAGAACACCGAGTTTTCTTAACCCCAACAAACCTACTCCAAGGCACATCATAATGAAGATGGCACAAACCAATGACAAGGAAAAAATCCTCAAGGCAGCCAGGGAAAAGAAGAGTATAACATATAAAGGAAGGCCTATTAGATTATCATCAGATTTCTCAGCAGAAACTCTACAAGCTAGAGAGAGTGGACCCCAATATTTAAAGCCCTGAAAGAGAGGAACTTTCAGCCAAGAATACTATACCCATCAAAGCTATCCTTCAAGTATGAAGGAGATATAAAAATATTCACAAATACAGAAAAGATGAGGGAATTTATCATCAGAAAGCCCCCACTCCAGGAAATACTAAAGGGGGTTTTCCAACCAGATTCAAAGAACAAAACAAAACAAAACCACAAGTAACAGCTCCACCAAGAACACAATAAAACCAAATTTATACTGTGACAACAAAAGAAAAAAAGGGGGGAGAGGATGGAGATTAACAGTAACAAAGGACGATGAAGCACAGAAACACTCATAAGATGGGGTACTACAATGAATATGGTAGGTACCCTTTTCATTACTTTAATGGTAACCACCCTTGAAAAAACCACCACAAAAACACATGACTTAAAAAAAGTAGCAACAGAGGAAAGAAATATGGAATACAAACAAACAAAAACAAGTGATAGAAAAACAAAAGAGAAGAATCAAACAAGATACAAAACTAACAGAAAGCAATTTATAAAATGGCAATAGGGAACCCACAATTGTCAATAATTACACTAAATGTAAATGGATTAAACTTACCAATAAAAAGACACAGAGTAGCAGAATGGATTAAAAAAGAAAATCCAACTGTATGCTGCCTACAAGAAACACATCTAAGCAACAAGGATAAAAACAAATTCAAAGTGAAAGGCTGGAAAACAATACTCCAAGCAAATAACACCCAAAAAAAAGCAGGCGTAGCAATACTCATATCTAATAATGCCGACTACAAGACAGAAAAAGTACTCAGAGACAAAAATGGTCATTTCATAATGATTAAGGGGACACTGAATCAAAAAGACATAACAATCCTTAATATATATGCACCAAACCAAGGAGCACCAAAATATATAAGACAGCTACTTATTGACCTAAAAACAAAAATGGACAAAAATACCATCATACTTGGAGACCTCAATATACCGCTGATAGCACTAGATCGGTCATCCAAACAGAGAATCAATAAAGATATATTGGCCTTAAACAAAACACTAAAACACCTGGATATGATAGACATCTACAGGACACTTCATCCCAAAACGACAGAGTATACATTTTTCTCTAGTGTACATGGAACATTCTCAAGAATTGACATATGTTGGGAAAAATTGAAATTGTACCAAGCATATTTTCTGATCATAAAGCCTTGAAACTAGAATTCAACTGCAAAAAAGAGGGGAAAAAATCCACAAAAATGTGGAAACTAAACAACATACTTTTAAAAAATGAATGGGTCAAAGATGAAATAAGCGCAGCGATCAAAAGATATATACAGACAAATGAAAATGACAATACGACATATCAGAATCTCTGGGATGCAGCAAAAGCAGTAATAAGAGGAAAGTTCATATCACTTCAGGCCTATATGAACAAACAAGAGAGAGCCCAAGTAAACCACTTAACTTCACACCTTAAAGAACTAGAAAAAGAAGAACAAAGACAACCCAAAACCAGCCAAAGAAAGGAGATAATAAAAATCAGAGCAGAAATAAATGAAATAGAGAACAGAAAAACTATAGAAAAAATGAATAAAACAAGGAGCTGGTTCTTTGAAAAGATCAACAAATTGACAAACCCTTGGCAAGACTCACCAAGGAAAAAAGGCACAGGACTCAAATAAATAAAATCCAAAATGAAAGAGGAGAAATCACCACAGACATCATAGATATACAAAGAATCATTGTAGAATACTATGAAAAACTATATGCCACCAAATTCAACAATCTAGAAGAAATGGATAAATTCCTAGAACAACACAACCTTCCTAAACTGAGTCATGAAGAAGCAGAAAGCCTAAACAGACCAATTAGCAGGGAGGAAATAGAAAAAACTATTAAAAATCTCCCCAAAAATAAAAGTCCAGGCCCAGACGGTTATACTAGTGAATTCTATCAAACATTCAAAGAAGACTTGGTTCCTATTCTACTCAAAGTCTTCCAAAAAATTGAAGAAGAAGCAATACTTCCAAACACATTTTATGAGGCCAACATAACCCTCATACCGAAACCTGGCAAGGACGGCACAAAGAAAGAAAACTACAGACCAATATCTCTAATGAATACAGATGCTAAAATACTAAACAAAATAGTGGCAAATCGAATACAACAACATATTTAAAAAATAATACATCATGATCAAGTGGGATTCATCCCAGAATCTCAAGGATGGTTCAACATACGTAAAACGGTTAACGTAATACACCATATCAACAAAACAAAGAACAAAAACCACATGATCTTATCAATAGACGCAGAAAAGGCTTTCGATAAAATACAACACAATTTTATGTTTAAGACTCTCAACAAAATGGGTATAGAAGGAAAATATCTCAACATGATAAAGGCCATATATGATAAACCATCAGCCAACATCATATTAAATGGCATAAAACTGAGGACTTTCCACCTTAAATCAGGAACAAGAGAGGGCTGTCCACTCTCTCCACTCTTATTTAACGTGGTGCTAGAAGTTCTGGCCAGAGCAATCAGACAAGACAAAGAAATAAAAGGCATCCATATCGGAAAAGAAGAAGTAAAGGTATCACTTTTTGCAGATGATATGATCCTATACATCGAAAACCCGAAGGACTCCACAAAAAGATTACTAGAAACAATAAACCAATACAGTAAGGTCACAGGATACAAAATTAACATACAAAAGTCCATAGCCTTTCTATATGCCAACAATGAAATATTAGAAAACGAACTAAAAAAAATACTCCCCTTCACGATTGCAACAAAAAAATAAAAATACCTAGGAATAAACATAACAAAGAATGTAAAGGACCTATATAACAAAAACTACAAAGCATTGTTGAGAGAAATAGAAAAAGACACAATGAGATGGAAAAACATTCCTTGTTCTTGGATAGGAAGAATAAATATAATTAAAATGGCCATATTACCCAAAGCAATTTATAAATTTAATGCAATTCCCATCAAAATTCCTATGACATTTTTTAAAGAAATGGAACAAAAAATCAGATTTATATGGAACTATAAAAAACCCCGAACAGCCAAAGCAATCCTAAGGAAAAAGAATGAAGCTGGGGGTATTACAATACCTGACTTCAAACTATATTATAGGGCCACCACAATCAAAACAGCATGGTATTGGCAGAAAAATAGACACTCAGACCAATAGAACAGAATAGAAAGCCCAGAAATAAAACCACATAAATATGGTCAAATAATCTTTGATAAAGGGGCCAACAACACACAATGGAGAAAAGAAAGCCTCTTCAACAAATGGTGTTGGGAAAACTGGAAAGCCACATGCAAAAGAATGAAATTCGACTACAGCTTGTCCCCGTGTACTAAAATTAATTCAAAATGGATCAAAGACCTAAATATAAGACCTGAAACAATAAAGTACATAGAAGAAGAAATAGGTACTAAACTCATGGACCTGGGATTTAAAGAACATTTTATGAACTTGACTCCACAGGCAAGAGAAGTGAAGGCAAAGATAAATGAATGGGACTACATCAGAATAAAAAGTTTTTGCTCAGCAAGAGAAACTGACATCAAAATAAACAGCCAACTAAATGGGAAATGTTATTTTCAAACAACAGCTCAGATAAGGGCCTAATATCAAAAATTTACAAAGAACTCATAAAACTCAACAACAAACAAACAAACAATCCAATAAAAAAATGGGAAGAGGACATGAACAGACACTTCTCCCAGGAAGAAATACAAATGGTCAACAGATATATGAAAAGATGCTCATCTTCATTAGTTATTAGAGAAATGCAAATCAAAACTACAATGAGATACCACCTCACTCCTGTTAGATTAGCTATTATCAACAAGACGGGTAATAGCAAATGTTGGAGAGGCTGCAGAGAAAAGGGAACTCTCATCCACTGTTGGTGGGACTGTAAAGTAGTAAAACCATTATGGAGGAAAGTATGGTGGTTCCTCAAAAAACTGAAAATAGAACCCCCTTATGTCCCAGCAATCCCTCTACTGGGTATATACCCCAAAACCTCAGAAACATGGATACGTAAAGACACATGTAGCCCCATGTTCATTGCAGCACTGTTCACAGTGGCCAAGACATGGAAACAACCAAAAAGCCCTTCAATAGAAGACTGGATAAAGAAAATGTGGCACATATACACTATGGAATACTACTCGGCCATAAGAAATGATGACTTCGGATCATTTACAACAAAATGGTGGGATCTTGATAACATTATACAGAGTGAAATAAGTAAATCAGAAAAAAACAAGAAATACATGATTCCATACATTGGTGGAACATAAAAACGAGACTAAGAGACATGGACAAGAGTGTGGTGGTTACCAGGGGTGGGGGGAGGGAGGACATGGGAGGGGAGGAGAGAGAGGGTTAGGGGGAGGGGGAGGGGCACAAAGAAAACTAGATAGAAGGTGACGGAGGACAATCTGACTTTGGATGATGGGTATGCAACATAATTGAATGACAAGATAACCTAGACATGTTTTCTTTGAATATATGTACCCTGATTTATTAATGTCACCCCATTAACATTAATAAAAATTTATTTAAATAAAAAAAATAAAATAGAAAAGGTTCTTTATAAGTCCTTATAGAATCCCTAAAAAAAAAGAAACTAGGAGGGTTTAAGCAATCACTGTGCAAGTCATCTGTTAACAACTTAGCATCAGTTGAGATAACATTTCTGTTCAGCATGACCAAGGACATAATACCCCTTAAAATTTCAAAAGTTTAAATGAAATAAAATTCCCGAATGAGTTGTAGAAATTTAGAGAACTATAGGGTTAGGGTCTTCTGCAACCCTTTTCCCTCCAACGGTAGCATTTCAGCAGCCTCTCATGACCCGCTGTTTTGTATACCATGGCTTTGCCATGCCCCCCTCCCCCACATTTCTTAACTGGCAAGACAACAGACAAATGCATGCACACACCTGCACAAGTCTCCCCTGAAGGACTAGTCACAGGCAGACAAAAGGAGCAGCCTGTGAGCTAGACTGATGAGCACATTAGCTCCCATTAGCTCCTCAACACTCAGGCAGCCTCTGCTGCCCCGCATTTCTCAGTAGTTTCTATCTAGCAGTATACAAATTTCTTCTTCTGAAGACTTTTTTTAAAATTTAAGAACTATGCTACACATTTTAAAATACATTCTCTGCTTTCCGCCCCTGAGCTCATCCTTCAATTTTAGGAGAAGCGCTGTCAGCAGTGGCCAACACAGCCACCAGTTAGAGCTGGCACCCTTGCGAGCTTCCTTATGTGACTTAATGAATGTCCTTGCCAGGCACTGTGGGAGAATTTTTGTTTGTTTTGTTTCTCTGGTTTTCGTTAATTGCTGCTCAAATTGCTCAACATTTTTTTTTGTTTGTTTGTTTTTTCTGACTTAGTGCCAAAAAACCAATGTGGCAGTGCGTTGAGGAAAAAATAGTTGTGCCACAAACTCCTGCAAGCCTCCTCATGCTGGTGGACGGCACACTCTGACCAAATCTGCATTCCCATTTGTCTGCGGGAACCCACTCCAAAACCACAGTATTAAAGCTGGTTAAATTTCTTAAACTTCACGTGTTCCCATTTTTACTAATGTAGTGATTTTAGGTTCCTTCTAACCCTCCCCGCACCCACACACACCTCACACAGTGACCTCTGTCTTGTTTCTTTTTCCAGTGACAACTCAGTGCCTGCTGCCTCTTGCTGTTGGGTCGTCCTCCCTGGTGGAAGAGAAATGAAAACCACCCTGCTTTGGTTATTGACATTGGGGGCTTTCTGGTTCTTACAGAGATTTGAGCATTTTTCAAAAGGCTAGAGATTTAAGACCTCTTTCAAAGACAGCTTAAAAGGGAAATAGAAAAATAACCACCAGAGCAGGCCTGAGGTAGCCATGTAGGATTATCTCTGGGAGAACAATACAAGGAGGTACTCACTTTTCCTTTACATTTTCTTAAAGAACACAAGGACACAAGTAAGTTGAAGCAGAAGTTTACATTATTGAATGCTATTTCTCTGGTACAAATGGCATTTGAGGATGTTGACATGTATCCCATGAGGCAGCAGAGATTATACTAAACAATGCCCTTCTAGCAACCAAAACCTTACCAAGGCACTCCAAATTCTACAATTCATATTTTGCTAAGGGTCCTCACTAACTATCTTTAAAATGGGAAATTAAAAGTAAGCCCTATAGCCTGACCAGGCGATGGCGCAGTCGATAGAGCGTCGGACTAGGATGCGGAAGGACCCAGGTTCGAGACCCCCGAGGTCACCAGCTTGAGCACGGGCTCATCTGGTTTGAGCAAAAAGCTCACCAGCTTGGACCCAAGGTCGCTGGCTCGAGCAAGGGGTTACTTGGTCTGCTGAAGGCCCGTGGTCAAGGCACATATGAGAAAGCAATCAATGAACAAGTAAGATGGCGCAACGCACAACGAAAAACTGATGATTGATGCTTCTCATCTCTCTCTATTCCTGTCTGTCTGTCCCTGTCTATCCCTCTCTCTGACTTAAAAAAAAAAGAAAAGAAAAAAGTAAGCCCTATAAAGAGGCTGATCACAAAACCAGGGGGAAAAAAAGCAACCCCACAGCCCTAAGCATTAAATAGGAGGAACCACTAACGCCCTAAGTGAAACCAACACACAGACAACAAGCACACTAGTTTATTATAAGTAACTGGAAGATTCTAAACTTGAAAAATTAAAAAGATGTTTCATGTGTTACTAGAGGGTATCCTTTGGTATAATATAGTCCATGAGCAAAACTGAACTATAACAATGTTTAAAACGTTCACACTAATTCTGGAAAGGAGACAGGTGTGGGGAATTTGTAGGGTAGGGTCAGGAAATTCTTGGAATGAGGAGGGCTGATGACCACCGAGGTCTGCTCAATCCTGGAAGAACTCAGAGGCAGAAGGAAAGTCATCTTGCACTTGCTAGAAACAAATGCCTCAATCCGTTCCCCCTGCCTGGCAGGTTATGACCCTGACTTAACACAGCGTGACACATTCCCTTTATGATCTGAGCCATCCTTTTCATCTGTCACCCCCAGTTCATACACCTGCCCCTCTAGTTGCCAACCCTTGCCATGAGCCAGCCATATTGAAGTGCTGGCCAGCTCCCCAAGAGCCTCAGTGCCCTTGGCCTCCCTGCTCTTCAGCAGCTGCCCCACAATATCCCCACCCACATACAGGTCAGTTTTTCTGGATCAGTGCCTAGTCAAAGGATAAAGTTCATTTCAACCAAAATTATTTCACATTATTTCACCTAGGGGTCAAAGTATGGAGGACTCCCTTGCATTATTTTCTTTCAATGAGCATATATTACCTTTGTAAGCAAGCAATTACATGAAAAGGGAAAGGGATAAAAATTACAAAGATTCAATTGAATACATTTCCATATTTCTATCTGGTTTAATAAATTCAACTGACCGCGGAGGGAGAGGGCTCTTCCTCCTAGGCTGGATGCAATGAGCCTTCTCTATACTTCTGTGGCATCCTGTGCTCATGAGAAACACCCAGGGTATTTATCACAGTATATTATAATTGCTGGCGATTTACAAGCCTTTCTTTCACTAGCTCTGGGGTTAGCCAATGACAGTCTGCAGGCAAATATAGCCCAGCCTCCTGTTTTGTAAATAGAGTTATGCTGGGACACAGCCACACTCGCTTGTTTCAGGTTTGTCCCTGGCTGCTCCTGCACTACAGCCGCTTATGAGCTTATGCAGAGTGGAGCAGTTACAGCAGAGATCACGTGGCCTTTAAAATTGGAAATATGTATCATCTGGCCCTTCCTAGGAAGTGTGCCAATCCCAACACTAGACCACGCTCCTAGCAGAATGGGGTGTGCAGTATTTCTATATCCCTAGTCCCTAAACTAATGTCTGGAATGAAGGCGGTGCAAAGGGGGTGTCATGTAAAAGCTGCCACTTCCAGAAGTCACATTTTGTGTCCCCCTTATGCTCACTGTGCTAAGCATCTTCTTAATCCCTTTTTCTTTGTGATTATTTAACAAAGAAATAAAGTTAATACATAATTATTATACGAAATGTATACAGACAAAATAATTTTTAAATGTTTCCACCAATCTTTTCATGATTAGTAGTTTCCCCCCAAGAAAGATAATTCTAGTATTATAAAAGCCAAGAGAGCATAGGGTATAGAGAAATTTATTTAAAACAATGAGTAATTCTCTCTTAATAGTACACATCTAGTATGTAAGTTAAGCACTGTCCTAAGAAGAAAGGAAACAAGGATTTGTTAAGTACCTGCCATTCTGCCAGCTGTTTTGACTAAGCTCTCTCAATTCAGCTGGCACAACAGGCCTATGACACAGGCATTTTTACCAGTGTGTCCACTATATATAGGTGAAGAAACTAAGACTGAGAGAAGTGAAGGAACTAATCCAAGGTCAAATGGCTTTTACGTAGAACATTATATAAATCCATGTCTGATTAAAATTCAGGTTCTTACCCCCAATAAACTCAAAGAAACAGCCCTAGTTTATGCAAATAGAAACAAGGATTTCTTATTTGGCCCTGGTCAGTTTGCTCAGAGGATAGAGCATTGGCCCAGCATATGAACGTCCCAGGTTCTATTCCTGGTCAGGGTACACATGAGAAGCGACCTTTTGCTTCTCCACCCCTCCCTCTCTCCTTCCTCTCTGTCTCTCTCTTCCCCTCCTGCAGCCAAGGCTCCACTGGACCAAAATGGCCCGGGCGCTGGGGATGGCTCCATGGCCTCTGCCCCAGGCGCTAGAGTGGCTCTGGTCGCAACAGAGGGACACCCTGGATGGGCAGAGCATCGCCCCCTGGTGGGCGTGCCGGGTGGATCCCGGTCAGGTGCATGCGGGAGTCTGTCTGACTGCCTCCCTGTTTCTGGCTTCAGAAAAATACCAAAAAAAAAAAAAAATTATATATACATATATATAGCTTTGCTGAGAAAAAAAAAAAAAAAATATATATATAGCTTTGTTGATTCCAGCATGAGCCCCAGACAGGGGTTGCAGGGATTGCCCAGGTGGGCGGTGGAGCCCAGTTGGGGTGCATGCTGGAGTCTGTCTCACGGAAGGAAGGAGGGAAGGGAGGGAGGGAGGGAGGGAGGGAGGGAGGGAGGGAGGGAGGGAGGGAGGGAGGGAGGGAAAGAAAATAATTTTCTGGTTTATATTAAATTATCACAGGTCACACCATCTGTCTAGCCGGGTACCCAACAGACTTCATGTACACGGAGGAACAGTGCTATAGAAGTGCGTGGGCTTTGCTGTTATTTCATTGTTATGGTGACCAAATAAAAATAACTTGTAAAGTGCCTGTGAATAGCAGGTATTTAATAATGGAAGCTATTAAAAACATCACAGTATTTATTTTTTCATAGAATTTTAGTACTGAAATGCTGGAAAAAGTCAAGGTCAACCTCCTAATTTTAAAAACTGAGGAACCTGAAGGACAGAGGGATAAAGTAAAATGACCAAGCCTGCACCTGAGCCAGACCTGGGTGGAGTCCAGGTCTCCTTGGTCACAGTTGCTCTATCCCAGGCTCCGTGGAAAGTCTCCTTTCCTGACAGATCACACTGATGCACAGGGACATGTGGTTCTCCCCACAGACCTCACAAGTCACTTACTGCTGAGCAAGACAATAAGGTGAACCTCCAATTCCTAACCTCATGGTTGTTCTTTCTACCTTCATTCTAGTCCAAAACCCTTACAACCAGAGGATTTTATTTTAACTTAACTCAACATTTTAATTGAGACCAACTCTTGGGCTTCCTGTCAAATGGCCACCCTTTTTATAATTTATGAATCAGAGTACTTGAGAAGCCAAACAAGTTTTCCTCCTGTCTCAACTGGTCTAACTATCTTGAAAGGGCTTGAAATGAGACACAGTAAAAATGGCTTCTTCAAACAAAAACGTTGTCTGCCTTGTCTAGCTCAAACTGGAAGCCGGTGCCACTGTGTCTCTGATGGTCTTTTCCCTGAAGACAGCCAGCAGCAATCTGTGATAACAAAGGTCCACAAAATCTGCAGGCTGCACCTGGCCTGCACAGTGCCCCAAAGTTACTGAACTCAATCAATGGTCTAATAAGAGTAGAGCACAATGTTTAAAATTGTTGCCTACTTGGTCTTTGTCTTCACTGCACTTGGGCCGGCTATAATTTACGCTCATCTCCTAGGAAGGACTTCATAGATAAATAGACTGGAGGAGGCATGGAATTTAGGGACTAACATGGGGGCTGAGCCCAGGCTCCTCATGTGGCTTTTGGGAGCAACTGGGTATCTTGGTGAAAACACAGATTTTGACTCGGATAGACTGAGTTTAGATTTCTGGTAGTTTTCCCTTCACAGTCCTGTGATCCAGAGTTATTTTACCTCTTGGGTTCTCGGTTGCAACAGCTATGATAAAGCAGTTGCAATACCTACAATATAAGTTTGTTATGATGCCAAAATAATATAAAGAACATGCCTCGTGTAGTAACTGGCACAAAGTGATAATGACTCATTAATTTTGTCTGCCATATAAACAACTCCTTGGGGGCTTATGTCTGTTGGTAAGTAACACTGAGTGTTAGAATAAAACTGCTCTCAGAAAGAGTTTCGACGTTGAGAGTCTGCATTATTTACACAACCGTACCCCTAACTGACCTGAAGTAAGGGGCAGTCTACCAGTTGTATTTCCTCTCTGCACAGCCAGCACCAGAACAGAAAGTGGGGGAGGCGGGCAGAGAAGGAGCCCCCAGGGCACTGCTGTTTTCACAGCTGAGGGGGGCCTGGAGGGGGGAAAGGCACAGTTCCACGCAGGGGTAGGGAGCTCTTTACACCTTCCCCGCCCTTCTCCAGAGCTCAGGATGCTGTACCCGTCACTTTGACCTCCTAGCACACACTGACAACAGCAGAACAGCACCATTCCCAGACTCTCCACAACCGTTCATAAAATATACTATGTATTTCTCTGACCAATAGGGGGAAAGGAGGTTGGTTCTCAAAAGCTAACAATGCTCCTAATACCCAAAAGGCTGTTTTTATTTCTTTTTTCCTTGAACTAACTATTAATCTCCTACAAACACAGTGCCTAGTTGGCACTGTGACAGCAGAATATGACTGTGCAGCTTGCTTCCGCAGAGAGCAGATGTGTGCAGGGACCGTCCATGGTGTGGGAGAGGAAGAGGGACAGCTGAGCCCAGGCACGGGAGCAAGGAAAGGGCCCAAGCCTTCCACTCTGGGAGCCTCTGACATCCTGGGACATGTGTTACCTGACATAGCTTGTCAAGGCATTTCCTCAACTAAAACACAAAAGTATCCTTAAGCCAAAGCCAGAATCAGCTTTAAAGAGTACTGCTTGCTACTGTAAACCAATTATCTAAAAACAGACCCCTGGGAACCCACCCAGGGCCTGGCCAGATGTGCAGGATATGAAAATGGAGGAAATGTTGGACAATTTGAAACTCAGCAAGAAGAAAGAGAAAGGAGGGCAGAGACCCTCTCAAGTCAATGTAGCTGCAAAGTTGCCAAGTTGGTGGGTCCTGAGCAGTCTCACAGAGGAGTCCTCCAGCGTTGCTGTGCTGCCCGCGCACCCTCCAGGTGGGTGGGATTAGACAGGATGCCCTCCTACTGTTGCTAGCCTGGGGTCCCAGCACTGAGGCACCAGTTGTGGCCCCTGATAAGGAACATGACAAGCACTGTTCACCTCCCACTGACTCTTTGAAAACTGCTATCCTTCTGCTCTAGTATTAGCTGCAATCAGTGTTTGTGGTTCCCTAGATTCGGCCTTGCCTCACTAAGCCAGGGCACCCAGAGTCCATCCTGGCTGTACAGCATGCCCTGAGAGGTGCAATCCACAGACAGTCCCAAATAATTCTTTCCATTAACCACTGACTCAACAGAGCAGATTTTACAAAGCTTTTCCCAGAGGATGGCCACAGTCCTTGTTTGGTACTGCCCACTATTCCTCCCCTCTCTAAGGCAAGCAAACAAAGGACAAGGTAAAATGCCCCATACACAAAACCCTTCGACAGGATGATGCCCCATGTAGCTGTGTCTTTAAGACACATTCATTTCCAAGTTGGCAGCTAAAGTTCGTTCCCGGGGCAGCAGACTGAAAACAGGACCCATGGTCTGTCCCATCACTGGGGTCACAGCCACCGATGGCAGGCTTTCTAAGAGCCTTCACTTTGCTGATGGGACTCTGCACACACACTTCCCAAACATATCTGGCCCTGGAAACTGTCCCCCCCATCCCAATGCACACTTTAAAAGGCCTATTTACGGATTGCAGAATATGAGAGATGTTGTCATGTGTATTTCACTTGCCTTTCATGACCTGATATATGATCACAATGCAAACTGTAACACATGGTAATTCTGGGGTTTTGAGTCCCATCACCCCTGGTGATCCACATGAGTGCAAAAAGGGCACCTTCATGAATAGCAAAGGACAGTCAAAGTAAGTAATTTTTTTTCTACTTTTGATCAGAGAAAATAAAAATGGTAACTATTCTTTTCTCTGTCTTCACAAGAGATTATAATGGGCTAACAAGTAACAGATGCAATACTCTTAGGAAATGAAATGCACAAGGTCAGCCACAACAAAAGGTAATCACTGTGTAAAATTCAGCCTCCTTGAAAAACAATGTCACTGCACCACATATCCTCACCTCTCCTGCAGGAGGCCACCCCATCAGCCCGAGTCCAGTGGCACTTATCTACTGGGCAGGAAGTCCCTTACACTATCCAACTCTTTAAAAAGTAGTTGATACACCCAAAAGAAGTGAGAGCAGGGGCAGGAACAGGTATTTGTACACCTGTGTTCACAGCATCATTGTTCACAAACAGCCAAAATGTAGCAGCGATACAAGGGTCCACTGACAGACAGAGAAATAGATAAACAAAATGTGGTACATACACACAACAGCATATTATTCAGCCTTAAAAAGGAAGGAAATTCTGATACACTACAACATGGATGGTTCTGACAACACTATACAAAGTGAAACAGGCCAGGCACAAAAGGCCAGATATTGCATGGTTCCACTGATATGAGGTACGCAGAGAAGTTAATTTCACAGAGGCGGAATGATGGTTGGCAGGGCCTACGGGGAAATGGGGAATTAGTGTTTTAATGGAGACAGACTTTTCAGTTTTGGAAGATGAAAAAGTTCTGCATGAACACAATAAATTAAAATAAAAATTTTTAAATAAATAAATAAAAATAAAAATAACTGATAATAAAAAAAACATTCTGCAGATGGATGGTGGTAACGGGTACACAGCATTGTTCATGTATTTAACACAACAGAACTGTACACTTAAACATGGTTAAAGTGGTAAATTTTATTTTATGTATATTTTACCACAATTTTAAAAAGTATTATCTCTAAGCCCTAGTTTGAACTATATGCCAACTCTATAAATGACAAACCCAAGAAGTGGTCATGGGAGGAAATGGACAAGGTCGTGTTTCATTTAACTTAAACACAGGGAACACATCACTTTGAAGAGAACTTCACATTAAGATTTAGCAAAGTGTTGGAGCAACCACTTTCTTCCTGCACACTCTCAGTTTCAGGGAACGTGATCTCCAGAAAGTCTCCACGGCCCAGACCTCGTTGCACAGCACCCACTCTCCACTGCAGAGACTACTCCTTGCAGTGAGACATCCTTTCTCCTCAAAGCTGCCTCTGAGTGGAGAGGTACAATGGACATCACTCACAGAAAAGGAGGAATGACCATACCTTTCTACTTCACTTGATCACTTGCACCTGCAACTTCACTCAACTTCACATAATTGGTCAAAACAAGTGACTCCCCCACCCAAGTCCTGTCTTCCTGAGAAAAGGTTTTCTCCCTTTGTGTCACTACCCAACATCCAGCATCCTGTCCCAACCCCCTGGGACCTCATCTACAGGTAGTAGATAATGAATGGCACAGCTTCAGTATTTAGTGAGTATTTGGTCACC
Source organism: Saccopteryx leptura (assembly GCF_036850995.1). Taxonomy (NCBI): domain Eukaryota; kingdom Metazoa; phylum Chordata; class Mammalia; order Chiroptera; family Emballonuridae; genus Saccopteryx; species Saccopteryx leptura. Next base: position 187,318,700 of record NC_089505.1, on the reverse strand, counting down.
TACTGCGTGCCAGGCCCCAGGGATGTCACAGTACAGAAAGTGCTATCTTCACTCTCAAGAGTTCAGAGCATAAGGGTAGAAGACGGGCCACGAATAATAACTTTCAATGCTGAGAACAGAGAGCTATGAGAGTAGATGTATCTGTTGGGCCGTGAGAAAGCAGGGGCCCAAGCTTCTGTTTTAGTCATGCTTTTCTCCTCCAATTTCAAACCTTGGCCAGGCATGGGGGTTGACAAGTGAAAAGAGTTCCTTGCCCTGGAAGAGACTAGCCGTGTGGGGAGGGCAGCAGACCTGCCCTGGGGCCAGACACTGCATTAGAGATGAGGGTGGTGATAAGCAGATCCTGGGGGGAGTGGGCTGCACCCCATGTTACAGAGTTGAAAATGATCAAAAGCAACTTTTACATGAAATTCAATTGTTAACTGAAATAAAACCTTATTTTGGCTTCTGCTTGATGCTCTTGTCAGAAATATCAAAATATACCATCTTTCTATATACAGTTGCAGGCTATGGATCATTGATTGACAGGTTTAAAGATATGGATGAATCCTGAAAGAGAAAGATGACCCCTGTCAGTCACTGATAACTTGGTGTAAACTGCTTTCATCTCTTGCTAAGAGTAGTTAGTTTCCCAGAGGTTTGAGAAAGTAGGAACAAAAAGAAGAAAGTTTGAGAATGAGAACATTTTAGGGGGCATGGGAAACGCACCTCACTAAGGAGAGCCTGAATAGCTGGACGTGTCATGGGGCCCAAGGAAGAAGGTTCCAGAAGCAAGGAAGCAGCATGGCCATGTGTGCCCTGGCTCAGCGGGCAGCCACGTGCCAAGGAGTCGGACATTGCAGGGCTGCTCTTAACTGTGGCCTGTGAACGCCCATTTTTCCTGTTTAAAAAGTCTGAAGTTAAAGGTTGGAAAACAGCAGTTAGTTGTGTACGGTATAGTAGTCACTATCTATGTGAGTGCAGGAAAGGACTCAGGTGAAGCTTTGCACATCGACCATTTAATCCTCACAAAGCCTATGTAAGTAGTGACATCTCTACTCCAGAAATTAAGTTCCAAGAGGCTAAGTAACGCTGGAGGCTTCACAGTGGTAACGTGGCAGAGCTGGGGGTCAGCCCCGGGTCCTCTGCGTGGGTTGCACGCTGGGACCCCTCTGCTCCAGGACCCCCATCAGGGGCACCGGCACACAGAGAGCCCTAGTCTCTGCGGAAGTGTTGTGAGGAAGCACGGGCTTTCTCACAACACCCAGCATCTGAGGTGAGGCTATGAGGCTGTGAAAAAGCCTACAATGATCGTATTTAAAACGGCTTTTTTTCCCAAATCATTTGACTCCTTTAACAAAACTGAGAGGAATAAAGCTTCCTTGCTGCTGTGCACACCGCTGCTCAACTCTGAGCACCTAAGTGCTGGGGGGCTCCCGGGGAAGCTGCCGCCTGTGCTCTCCTCTGCTCAGTAACTTCAACACCCATTGCGATAAATGTGTCATTTACGCTGAACGTTTTAGTGCCTCAAATCTCTAAACTGTTATCTCAAGAAGGGTCCATCTCCAATTGCTTAACCTGCTTTAAAAAAAATAGTCCAGCTTGGTATGACACATGTGTACAGACACACTTCCTACAGAGAAATGTGAAAATCTGTGGAAAAGCCACATTTTTTTGTATGTTTAAAAATGGTGGGAAGTGTCTGCCTACATTTCATTGCTTCCTCGATGGTTTCTGGAAGGAGGTGAGAAATCGGAAGGCTTCTCTCCTTCTCTCACTCTCTCCTTCCTGCTGGAAAATCCTCCCCTAAGGCCCTCCCAGACCCTGGAAGGGAACAGACAGGACCCTGTAGGGCAGGTGCCACAGGGAAGAATTCCCCCATCCCGCCCAGCCCTACAACTGGGGCTGGGACCTGCTACCCTTTGCTTTCAGTGGTGGGATTGGTGACATCAGGGGCTCCATCTGGGTTTTTTTGCAGTTTTGCTCCAAAAGTTCTGTAACCCTTGAGCTGCCTACCCTCAAAAGGCTGAGCCCGGTCTCCTTAGAGAAAGAAAGGATGAGGAAGGTCTCCTTGAGGATCACACATTCCCAGAGCTGGCTATGGGCAGGAGTACTGGCTGCTCACAGCCACCCTTCTGTTGACAGGAGACAGGATGAAACATCTGAACACCTGGTTGCCCCCTTGGGTGACAGGACAGCAGCATACTGGCAACATCATTTCCAGGTATGCCCCCCCCCCCACACACACACACACATGTATTTCTGTCACCACCACCATTCCTAGGGCCAACTCATCAACTCCGGGAGTGGTTTACTAGAGCCACGAGGCCACAGACCTGTAGGGTCCAGGAAACAAATACTGGATTCCTGCCCCTTAAAGAGGGTGGCCTACTCCCCACACGCATCATCATCCCTGCTTCCTATCCCCAAAAAGAAAAGAGAAAGAAGGAAACCTACCTAGATTACAAGAAAGTCAAGACTTCTCACTAACTGCTCTGATTCTGTCAATCAGCTTTTAAATATCAGAACTTGAGAGTAATAAGAGGTAGAAAGGATTTACAAAATTTCAGATTATAATGTTTACAGCAGTTTGTACATCATAGTCACAAACAGTAAACAACCCAACTGTCTGTCAGCAGGTAAAGAGGCCAGCAACACGTGGTATATTCACACAATGGAATACTAGTGAGCAACAGAAAGGAACTACTGATTCACAAGCAGAGGCTGTCCATAGGTGGGTGGACTGGACATGGGTTTGAGGGAATTTACATGAGATAAATTCTGTCGCACTCTAATGTAGGTGGTAATTAATGGGTGTTAACACGAGTCAAAACCCACTAAACACTTAAAATACATATGTGTATTTTACTATATGTTAATTATACCTCCATTTAAAAAATTCTGGGAAATTGTTCTAACCAGGTCCCTAAAGATAAGGCAGAATTATCTCGTCTCTTTCTCCTATCATTGGTCCTCCAGGAGCAGGAGGCAAAGGGCAAGGAGATGCAAGGGGTGCGGACATGCCCTGACCGAAGAATCCAAACCCCTCATGGAGTGAAGGCAGGTGCATGCTCCCTGCAGCTTCTTAAGTATCTCTATAGGCCAAGAGAGCTCAGAACAGAGAATGGACAACTCACACAGTGGCTGTTTCAAGGTCATATGTTCTTAATAAATATGGTGGGCCCTATGTCCCTTCAAAACAAGAGCATTATGGTAACTGTTATCAAAAGCAAACAAAACAGTCCTCTACAGTTGTGATTGGTCTACACTCCTCCCTAAAAAGGAAGCAGAGAACGGGGTACTGCAATCCCACTGGCGAGGTGCTCAGGGAGGGCCGGCCCCCAGCAGCCCCTCCCATATGCAGTGGTGCACCAGCAAGACCGGGAAGTCAGGCCTGCCTCTGCCACCCACCTGGCTTAGTGGTGCCAGGTTAGTTGTGTCAATCTGTCTGGATTCCAGCTTCATTGCGAGGGAGCCAGAGGAGGGTGGTTGTCAGGCTTCAGTTTTGACATACCTAAAATGCTCAGCCAGGTAAACTTGCCACAGCCTCACTTTCTCCCCCCCCCCCACCAACTTTAAGGGTACCCACAGGCAGTGCTAACCCTGTTCACAGCCACCTCTTCTCTTTACCTGTCCCCTTCTGTCACTACCTGGATTCTAACTTTAGCAGACCCAAGGGGATAGGGACTGCTTGCAGATCCAAAATTTTACAACAGACAAAATGGGGTGGAAAACCTTCTTCTTGCAAAACTGGTGTGAAGGACAGACTTCACACCTGCGTTCTGGTCATATGAACCCACTCTCTCCCTTCTCCCTGAAAGGCCTCTGCTGTGGGCTGACCTATGTCCCCCAACAAGATCTGGTGAAGTCCTAACCCCTGGTGCCTCAGAAAGTTACTGTATTTGGAGATAGAATCTTTATAGAGATAATTAAAGTAAAATGAGGTCATGAGGTGGGCCCTAATCCAAGGTGACTGGTGTTCTCCGGAAAGGGGAAATTTGTACACAGATACACAAGGGTGAAGAAGTGAAGCCGCGCTGGATGAGGCCACTGAAGCAGCTAGAAGCCAGGGACAGCAAGGACAGCAGGGCACAGAAGCCGGAAGAGGCCTGGGTACTCTCCCTCAGAGCCAACCTGCCGGCACCTGGACTTCGACCTTCTTTGACACTAAGTTAATAAGTTCTGATAACCCACTACCATCGGACCAGCCAACTTCGACCTTCTTTGACACTTCATGCCCTCTCACCTCCTTTCACTGAGTGCAGTCCATTTTATATCACTGCCATCACCATGTGGGCCGGCACTTCAACATCACAAGCACAGACCCCTGCAAAGAAAGCCCTTTCCACTCTATCCTCCCATTGAGCACCACATGCTTATTTCCTCCACCACAGCCACTCTTGTCTTCTGAGAATGTAGAGCTGGTATTATGGAACGAGCATAGATTTAGCAACAGAGGTGATGCACTGTAGAGTGTTGATATCACCTACTGTTAACAGTGTGTCCCTGGCCAAGTTTCTAATACCTCAGTCTCAGTTTCCTCACCTGTCAGTTTCCTCACCTGTCAGGAACCAGGACAAACAGGACAGCTGGGCTGGGCTATCTCCATTGGCTGCCAGGGAAAGTCTGGACTTCCCAGCAAAGTGGAGGGCTGTGCTGGTGACTGACAGCACCCCTTCTCCCTATTTCGTTCCTCTTGGAACCCAGTTCTGCACAGGCCCCCACACTCATGTGGCCCGGAGGAAGGTGCCCCATCTCCAATGTGCACATGGCATCCCCTAATGACTGGTGTTGGTCAGGGACTATCCTTCAACCTGAAGTGGCACAGGTAAGAGAGGACTTATGTTCCAAAGAAAAAGAGAAGATTGTTGTTACCTTTGTTCTCCCCCTTCTCGAAGTCAGAGGTCAGGGGAAGCCACCTGGCAGCTATAAAGAATTCAGCATTTGTTATGGGCTGAATCGTGTCTCCTCAGATTCTCATGTATTTGAGAATGTGGCTTTATTGGGTGACAAGGCCTTTGAATAGGTAATTAAGTTAAAATGAAATCATTAGGGTGGGCTTGCCCCACCACCATAGGACTTGTGTTCTCATAAGAAGGTTAGGACATACATGCACATAGAGGAAAGACCACTGTGAAGACACAGGGAGAAGATAACTATCCATGAGCCAAGGAGATAGGCCTCAGAAGAAACCAGCCTGCTGACACCTGATCTTGGATTTTCAGCCTCCAGAAGTATGAGGAAATAAATGTCTATTGCTTAAGACACCCAGTCTGTGGCTTTGTTATGGCAGCCAAACTGAAACAGCATTAGAATGAAACAACACGAAGAAAAGCCAAAGAGAGAAACAGAAAGAACTGGGGACTAGAGCCTATCCTACCTCTGAACTTCCAGAAATGTTAAGTGTTTCCATTTTTCACTCCATTTGATTTGAGGTTCTCAGTTACTGACAGCAGACGGCACCTTAACTGACTTCTCCGAGCTTCTGAATCCTGCACAATATTGTGCATTCTTTCTTTCTACCTGAAACAAATGCTTCCTCTGACCCCTTCCCATCAGAAGACCTGCTTCCTAGTTATTCCCCATTCATGCTCTGCCTTTCCCATCTCCATTCTTTTCCACAATGCTCCCTCTGCCCAAAATGCTCCTTTTCAGCCCATCTGTCGTCTCCCAGGACCCCCCCCCCCATTCTTCAAGGAACAAATCTTAGGCTCCTTCTCCCATGTAGCTCCTGATGCAATACTTTGCAAATAGTAGCTGCTTAATAAACATGTGGTCACCATTACATACTGCTCTAGACTTTTTCTATGATACTTCCTCTGCATACATTTTTAACTACTCTATAAGATCACACTGCTATACTTGCCATACCGATTCAAATAGATAAGCAGAGAAAGACTGCTGTGTCATCACAACAAAGGAGTAAAATGCCCTTTGGAGACTTAAAAACCTATTCTCAGTATGATAAACTATGAGTCTTTAAATTCCCCAGTAACCTTACAGTTGTTCAAGGTCATTTAAGTTTCCCAAATGTTGCTGTTGGAAATAGACTCATAACCAAGGTGGCAGTTTTGCTTCCCCGTGAGTCGCTTACCAGAGAATCTGTCAAAATGGAACTAGAGTTATAAATGGGGGAAAGCAATATGGCAGATGAAAAATTAATTGAGTAGAGAAACCACAACTTGTACTTAACCCACAATTCCATTTGATTCAAACATGTCATCAGTGGACATACTAAAAACAACAATGAAAGCACACCCTTATAACCTTGATGATATTCATTTTTGAAAAGTTGCTGCTTATGAGACTTAACAGAAAAAGAATTAAAAATAAATCTTCTATTCAAATTAAGTAATCAAAGACCCTACTTTGGAACGTAGAAGATTTGATGACTCACCACACAATATACCTCCAGAAACTACCAGGCTGTGGACAGTCCCTACAAAGATGCATAAAGAAATTATACAACTCAACACAAAAACAAACAAACAATCTAATTAAAAAGTGGGCAAAGGACCTGAAAAGATATTTCTCCAAAGAGGACATACAGATGGCAAGCAGACATATAAAAAGATGTTCAATATCACTAATCATCAGAGAAATGCAAATTAAAAGACAATGAGGTATCACGTCACACCTGTCAGAATGGCTACTGAAAGTATCTCTGAGTGCCAGATAAGACACTCCACTAAGCAAAGAACACTCAGCTAGGTCTCACCATCTAGAGCCCTTGATAGCTCTTACTAGGGACGCCAAGAATGTCAGCACAAACCCTCACAAAGAAGTACGAATGAGTGGGACAGAGACAGCGGCGCTGTGAGCATCTAAGCTAGGAGGTCAGCTGGGGTTCGTCGAGGGGGTACCTTGCCAGCAGCCCCAGCTAACCCATGACACGCTTACATTCAGTGGTTCACGTGTCATCACTGAGGATGTCATACTCAGACTACTTTAGGTCCACTACCTGTGCCCAAGGGGGAGGTCAAGCCTGATCTGTTACTCAGCAAACATAAATAAGGCGTATGTTTGGTTCTGGCCTCATGGGGGTCTGGGTCTCATGGGGCACTTCTCGTTTCCAGCTGTGAAAACACCACCAAACCACCTTAATGGGATTAATTATGGAAAAGGCTAGTGTGAATTAGAGATGGTTTGAACATAAATACCTTTTATGTCCAAATAAATTTTCTTTTCAAGTAATCAAGCACTGTTCTAAGCAAAGGTTCAAAGGACCTACTTTAATGAGTGACACTGTCATTAACAACATTCATTTGTACATAAATACCCTAAGGCAGGTTTTCATAATAATGTGCCCCCCTAGGTAGATTAAATGTACCACGAACACTTGGTTTACAGCATTAGCATGCTTAGCAAACTGTTTCCTCAGAGAGGAGCCCTGTCTCACAAAGGAGGCTGAGCTGTGGTGACTCCCAGCACAGTGAGCCACCCTTGTGAGCTCCTGAGCCTGCCCGCCAACACTTCCCCCTCCCTGTGGGGTACAGAGGAGCTAAGGTTTCTCGGGCTGACCCTGGCCATCTATCAGGTATGGTTAGGAAATCCAATGAACTTTTATATTAATCTAGACCAAGATTTCTCAAACTTGGATTTGACATTTTGAGCAGGATCACTCTCTGCTCTGGGGCCTGTCCTGTGTACTACAGAATGTTTAGCAGCACCCCAGTCTCTACCCAAGAACCCCACGCCTTAGTTGTGACAACCAAAAATGTTTCTAGAAAACAAATATGCCCAGAAGAAAAAATCGTACTGCATGGACATCATCCAGAGAACTTTCTAGAACAACTGTAGCAGGGTCCCAAAGGGATTTCCAAAGTCCCCTTGGTGACTCTAAGTGCTCCAGATGCCACCACTTCTGTTCCCAACCTAGGTGCAGACAGACTGGTTCAATACAAAGCTTCCAATAGAAGAAACAGCTCTGTGACAAAGTTCTGAAAAAAACAGTGGCTTCAAGTAAAGACAATGTACTCCATAGCTCAGTATGATTTCAAGTTTGATTAGGTGCTATTTCAGATAAATTACACATCACTTTTGTTAGTCTTCAATAGCTCACAGAAATCTGACACTAGGTCTGAGCTGGCTTAGATATCTGTCCTCTTCTTCCTATCCCTGCTATCGCAGAACTAAGTCAGCTTCACCCCCTTCCCCCCACGGCCCCTGGAAGAAAGCAGCAGCCCCTTCACCACTTCTTTACCTATAGCACTCAGGAAATGTCCACTGAGCATTTACTAGATCCAGGTCCTGAAGGTATGTATGTGGGCCAAGAAAGCAGAGGTAGGGGACTGAAGTAGAGGAACAGGGAGTCAGGAAAGGCCTCAGGAAGGTGGTATCATGACAGGAAGGAGAGCGGGATTCTGGGCTGAAGGAATGCCTCTGGCAAAGTTCAAGTGTTAGCAAGAACTGGCCAGGGGCTGGGTCACAGGGTTCCTGCGCAGGTGTGAGGGCAGCAGGTGCAGGGCGAAGCAGGCAGGTTGCAACCTCAAAAACCTGCCAGCAGGCCCAACTTCAGCCAAAAGGCTACAGAAAACCATGAGGTTATTTGAAGCAGGAGTTAAAAGAGCCACTCGGCTACTTAGGACCAAAGCACTGAAATCTGAGGAGGGGGAGAAGAAGGGGTAGATAAGATCAGAGGCCAGACGAGAGGCCTGGTTCAGCAGGTGCCCAAATACACACATCTAGGGCTCTGAGGGAATGCCCAAGTTACAGATAAAAATCTGAGGCTGCTGTACCCAGGTGTGTGCTGGATCTCAGGTGGTGAGGGTTCAATTGTTCCCTCATCAAAAAAAACCCTTATATGTTGAAATGCTGACCCTTAGTACTTCAGAATGTGACTTCCTTTGGAGATATAATCTCTACAGAAGTAATTAACTTAAAATGAGGTCATTGATATGGGCCCTAACCCAATAAGACTGGTGTCATTATAAGAAGAGGAGGGTAGAGCACAGACACACCCAGAGGGAAGCCCGTGCGAGGACATAGGGAGAAGACAGCCTTCTACAAGCCAGGGAGAGAGGCCTCAGAAGGAACCAGCCCAGCTGACACCTTGATCTCAGACTTGCAGCCTCCAGCAGTGCGAGACAATAAATTTCCGGGGTACTTGTTTCAGTGGTCCTAGCTGACTGACACACCTGGGGATGACCTTCATTAGTGAGTGGCTGAAGGACTCATGCAGGGTACTGGGAAAAGAGGAACAGTGGACAGCAGAAGGAAAAGCAAGGGCAAGCAGCGCTCCTACCATCAGGAGAGTGTCGAGGACTGACCGGTCACTGCCAAGGCCACACAGAGGCCAACTGGGATTGCTGAGGCAGTCCCCAGGGACCTGTCATCAGGCACGCCTGACTGTCTGGGGCACAGAGATCATGTAGGGCGGGGTCAGGATTGGGAAGAAGAGCTGACAAGTGCTAGGAAGGGTTGGATGCAGAGGAGCAAGAATAGGGAAGGCAACGTGGAACCGAACCCCACAGGTCCAGTCAGTTCCTGGGGGTCAGGCTGATGTTTCATCCAGTAGACGATGAAGCATCCGAGGGTAGTAAGCCCAGAAGTGACAGCAGAAACCAAGGAGGAAAGTACTTCAGCCCCAGGCTCGTGTCCACTTGAGGACTTGGTGCCCATCCACGCTGTGTCCCCAGGATCGCAGCAGGCCTTGGCTTTCTTTCCAGCCTTCCCACGTGGTCAGCAGAACAGGTTAGTCTGTCCTGCTTGAGGACCATCTGGACAAGCCCCTCACAACTGTGCAGGGGAAGGGGCTGCAGCCCCCACCTGCTCTGCCTCTCTGTGCTCTGGGAAAGCCCACTGTGCCCAGCGTCCCTACCTCACCAGGCCACATAGTCTCTGTGGGGTCAAGAGTGTGCCTCAGGCTGCGTAACTGCCCGCCCCATGCACTCGGCGACCAGCACCTCACACACTCATCCAATTCATCCCACACTACCCTGAAACCCTCCACTCACCAAATATCTCAGCTGTACTGCTCGCTCCTTCCCCAGGAAAGAGACAATCTTCCACCCATCTGTGTCACCTACCCAGTGCAGAGCAGGTCTGCCACAGAGCAGACGTTCTGAGAGAAAAATCAGGGTTAGGTACAAACAGGTGGCTGCAGAAATCACCTCTGAGAGGGGAGAAGAGGGGTGGAGGGTTAAACATAGCTGTCTTCAAAAAGTAGGACAGTACTATGTCCATAGCAGTGTCATTCACAATAGACAAAAGGCGGAAGCAACCCAAGTGCCCACGGATGGATGAATGGATGAACAAAATGTAGTGTGTCCAGACCATAGAATACTGCTCCACCTCAAAAAGGAAGTACATTCTGACACCTGCTACTACCTGGATGAACCTTGAGGACATGATGCTAACTAAGGGAAACAAGCCAAGCACACAAGAACAGTACTGCATGATTCTACTTGTAACAGGTTCCTAGAGCAGGCAAAGCCACAGGGACAGACGGCAGGTGGTGGACACCAGAGACCACAGGGAGTGGAGAGTGGGAGGAGAGAACCTCAGTACAGGAAGACGAGTGCTGATGGCAGCACAACTGTGGGAACGCACTTACTGCCATTGGGCTGTACATTTCAATATGGTTAAGATGGTAAGTTTTACATTACAAGTATTTTATACAATTTAAACTGTTTAAGTAGGTCAAAATAACTCTGTGTTAACTGTGAGCCCGGGGGGGGGGGGGTGTGCACTTGAGAACAGTGGAGGTCCTCAGTGTGTGACAATCAGGGGTACCTAGTTTATAAAGCAGCTTCTAATCTAATCTGAGAGGAAGCACACTACTGTTTCAGGCCGCATCCCCGCCTTTGCCTTCTATTCTCTAAATGACACTAAGGAACAGTGTGGCTGTTACCTAGGAGAATTAAATTCTATAAAGGACTGATCCTCCTTCCCATTAAAAAAAAAAAAAAAAGGCTGATACCCAGTTCACTACCATTCCTAATGACTGAGTGCCCTTTCCCACGCGTGTCCGTGACTCAGCTCCTTGGGTAATGACTCAGATAAGTGAGCCACCCGCCTCGGTGCTAGAGCGGCACCTGAACATGGGAGGAGGTACCCTGGGCTCCTTGGTGCTGGTGCACACTCATGCTAACAAAACATCCAAGACAAAACTCGTTAGGCCCCTGTGAAGCTGTTCCCTGGGAGAAACAGGCCCGTAAAAAAGTACATGTCACTTTTACTACAAGAGATCTAGAAAAAGACACACAACACAGCACAGGAGTGGAGAAGCAGAAAGCTAGTAGGAGGAAGGTAGGGAAGAGAACGTGGAAGGCTCAAGGTACCCTCACTCAGCTTTGAAGCAAGTGACCACCAGCTTTGTGAAGGACGATAGGCCAGAGGACAGCAGAAGTGGAGCCCACTTCATAAGGGCCCCACATGTGGCTTAATGCTGGGCCATCCTGATCCTATTGAGAGTTTTTTAACAAGGGGTCCTGCGTTTTAATTTTGCATGGGGCCCCGCAAGCTCTCAAGCTGGTCCTGACCAGAGCAAGGTTGGGAAAACCCGTGTGGGTCAGGAGTGGAGGGTAATTTGCAAAACTGTTTCAGTGACTGCCAAGGGCTTGTTCTAAGCCCCCTGGATGATCTGGAGCTAATAACTAAGGCCATCCATAACTATTTCTAGAAACTGAGCCTCAGGAGGGTGCTCCTGTGGACTCCATGCTAGACTTAAGCAGCTTAAGCAAACAGGTAAATTACATTCTGAGTCTTTGGGAAGAAAAAGAATACCTGTTTAAATCATTTGATGGTCAAATCATGAATATTCAATTATTCTTGATTAATTGTTAAAAAAAGATCCTTACCCCCTTCCACCCCAAGGAAGAATAGCTCCTGTCACATGATTTGAAGCCCCCTAACCCCTGCCGCCACACAAAGAGCCCTGGGAAGCCCAAACCACTGCTCTGAAACCTGCCTGTCCTCAGGGCCAAGCTGGACATCATCAGGTTCATGTCCAGGAACCTGGAGTTGAACAAAGGAATGGTGGCCTCTGTGTTAGCCATTGCTTGAGCCGGATCAGGTGAGCAAGGGAAGCAGACAGAGCCAGTCTGGAGGGGGAAGGAAGTCAACTTCTGGAGAAGGGGATGAGAGCAGATGGATTTCTGAAACAATGATGGTGGGCTCAGGGATCCTGAGAGATGCCACCCACACACATTCTCTGGTCTCAAGTCCCACCGTTGATTCTCTGACCCATCAACCCTGCATCTTCCCAACATACTTCTTCTCTACTTTGTTGATGTAATTTGAAATTTGTTTACTTGCAACCAAAAGTCACAAGAAAAGAAGCTGAATGGGGTACAGTAGTACACACAAAGATGGCCTGGAGGACCCTGGCCGGGCTCTATTACAGCAACTATTTATTTTAGGGAAAATCCCATGTCAATCAATCAATAACTACTGCCTCCCCCCTTCCTAGAAATATAGGCCTTGTCAATCTCTAGGTCACTTGTTGGGAGGGCAGTCTGCCCACGGATAATCACCAGCATTGAGTGAACATTGAGTAAGTGAAGGAGCAAAACTACTAAATCCCAGCTCACTGAAGATCAAAATCTGTGGACTGCTGAGGTCAAAGTCAATGCTATCTCACAAAACTCGGCAAGCATAACACTCCAGGTGGAGCAGAACAGTTTTACAAGGGGCCCCTGGACCTGCAGTTAGCTCTCTGATCCCTTTTGTTACAACTCAAAGTTACCATCAACTCTAAAATCCCACTTTCTCTCTAATCCCATCTCACCTGGCACAGCCGATCAACCTCTGAGCAGTTGAGATCTCACATCCTCAGGGCCTTGGCCCCCAGGAAGGTCCATTCCTTTTCAGATCCTCTCTGAGCCCTGTGACTGGTGACCTGTTTTGTTTTCAGATTAGAGCTCTGAAAACAAACTCTTTCAGCCTGACCAGTGGCGGTGCAGTGGATAGAGCATCAGCCTGAGATGTGAGGATCCAGGTCTGAAACCCTGAGGTTGCCAGTTAGCACAGGGTCACTGGCTTGAGTGTGGGATCATAGACATAACCTCATGGTCACTGGCTTGAGCCCAAGGTCGCTGGCATAAAGCCCAAGGTCGCTGGCTTGAAGCCCAAGGTTGCTGGCTTGAGTTCAAGATCGCTGGTTTGAGCAAGGGGTCACTGACTTGGCTGGAGTCCTCTGGTCAAGGCACATATGAGAAAGCAATTGAAGAACAACTTCAATTGTTGCTTCTCATCTCTCTGCATTCCTGTCTGTCTGTCCCTATCTGTCCCTCCCTCTTGCTAAAAAAAAAAGAAAAGAAAAGAAAAGAAAACAAACCCTTTCAGGGTCCAGACGAACCCCTGCAGGTCAGTTTTGGATTCAGTTTTCTTAAGGGAACACCTGACACCCACTCATCAGTTTCCACAGAAAGGTGACACACCTGGGAACTCCCAAGGAATAATCTCCCTTCCAGGTGTGGCCTATCTGCTGGACAGATAGGCCATCGACACATTCCTCAGATGACTTATGCAGTCAGTCCTCACCTCACATAGGAAGAAGGAGGAGCTGAGATTTCCTAGCTGCTTTCTGTTTGCCAAGCTCTCCCGAAGGGGGCTCCCCCCACCCCCTCTGTATTCATTCTATCTTCAGGACAGCCTTCCAGGTAAGGTGAGCAATGACCCAGCTTGCTGTTGATGTTCCTGCAGCTCTCAAAAGTAAATGATCTCTGGTGGCGAAGTGGATAAAGTGTCGACCTGGGAACACTGAGGTCGCTGGTTCAAAACCCTGCACTTATCTGGTCAAGGCATATATGGGAGTTGATGCTTCCTACTCCTCCCCTCTTTCTCTCTCTCTCTCTCTCTCTCTCTCTCTCTCTCTCTCTCTCTCTCTCTCCTCTCTAAAATGAATAAATAAAAAAAGTAAATTAGCCATGAGTAGCTCAGTCAAGACTTGAACCCAGACCTGCCCAAGTAAAAACTTCCGCTCTTTTCACAACATAAGAGTTCAGACGAATTTGGACATTCATGGTGAAGACATTGTGGGCAAAAGACCAGTAAGACACACCTCTGGTGGGGAATGGACAGACACCAACTTGATCACCATACAGTGAGTGCTCTGACAAACAGACAGCTAGGAGTATGCACCAGATGAGGACTGAGATGGTTTTTAGGATGAATAGGAACTTCCTGGCTGAAGGAAGAAGGAAAGGGAACTGCAGCCAAGTGGGATATGAAGACAGAAGGAGCAGAGATTAGAGAAATCTGCCCAGAGAGGTGGTTTGCACAAGCCCACCCTCAACCTGCAACAATCAAGGCATAGAGTTCTGGCCATCCTCAGGCTCCCGGAGTCCGTCTCTGCTTGTCCAGTTAAAGGGAACAACCCAAAAAGAAAGAGCAGGAGCCTGGCCAGGGTTTCCTGACTCTTCTCCCTTGGCGGGGGCCACTTGGGAGCAAGGCAAGAATGCCCTGCAGGGTGAGAGCAGCTGAGTTATAAGCCTAATTCTGGTGTCTTTGGACAAGTCAGAGACCCTCCCAACTCCAAGCCTCAGTCCAAGACTTTGGACTAGAAGATGATATTATATGTCAGCTGTGACCAGGGCAATCTTTTATGTACACTAGGTATTTGGTAAAGGCAAAGCTGGTTGAATGGAAGTGAATTCTAGACTGATAGTTCCTATGTCATGGTCTTTCAGCCTTGTGGAAATTTAATTAGCATCCTCTCCTTTTGAGCAGGAGGGCAACTGAAAATACCAGGACATTCCAATGGCCAGAGCTGTTTCTAGTCAACAGACAGACCTGGGAACAGGATCCAGGGGCCCCCTTGCCCCAAGTCTGGTCTGGATTTGCAGCTCCAGCATGAGTTTCCACAGCTCATACTCAGGACCCCTCCTCGGACTAGCCCGTGTCCTTTCAGAAGCAGAAACAGGACCAGGTGCCCATGGAACCTTTGTCCAGGTTACCTCACCCCCTCTCAAATGCTCACTTCCTTCCCCTCTGGCTACTTGCAGAGCCCCAAGTCTTCATCACAGGCACAGGGCTGGGTCCTGGCCCTCTTCCCATCCACATGCTCTCCCCTCACTGCCCTCCCTTCCAAGTTCATCCCCCCAACTGGCTCAGTGTCCCCTCCCCACGTTCCCAGCCACACAGCCTCCCATCAATTATAGGCTCCTGCCTGACATGGGGCCCTTGCAGGTACTGCTTCCTCTCTCTGGAAAACGTGCTTGCTCACACGTGCGCGCACACAGACACACACACACACCCTCTTTTGCCTCTCTCTCCTACTCAAACCTCACATCTCATCGCCGATATTAGCTTCACTCAGAGACCAGTCAGTCTAGGCCAGGCTCTTCTAGTCTCATTTCCCTTCCTTCCCACACATTTAACTCTTTATAATGAAAAGGTTATTATTTAATTTGTTAAGGTGTACCTCCCTCATTAGTCTATAGCTCTAAAGGAGTTAAACTATCTATTTCTGCCTATCCCCAATACATAGCACAATGCTTGTTTCAGTATAGGCTACTAATATCTATGAGAGGAAGAATAAAGAAGGAAAGGTTAAAAAAATAAAATAAAAAGAAAGCTATGGTCCAGAGTGAAGCTCAGTGGAGTAATAATTGCTCAACAACTGACTTTCTAAAGAAAATAAATAAACCCTGTTGTGCCAATTTCTATGGTGTAAATGCTCTCGTCATGGCTGACTTTAAGCCATCAACCTGATGTTTCTGAATGTATGGCTGGATACAGATGTGTGCACTGGTATAGGTCAGCAGAAGCGAGGTTGGCTCCAGCTCACTGCTAGTTTATGTCAGCACCAGGACTGACATACAGAGAGTTCAACATGCTTTTAAATATACCAATGTTTGATTCAATTATACCTTGGACTAATGACCAAAATGAATTGAGACTTGCAAAAAATGCTAGAGACAAAAAAAAAAAAAAAAAAAGATGTTTTTTCAGCTAGTCCAAGGCAAAAAGATAAAGGGAGGGTGAGACCACTACGTGTTGATGGGCACTGTCTCCTAACAGGAGCTGGGAAGAGCTGCCCAACAAGTGTTTAGCTTCCAATCTTCCCATCAGTAAGGGCCACTGACAAATTCAACATTTAAGATATTGTTATGAGCAAGTGAAAACCTGTGTGAAAATGCTAGTTATATCCTCTGGCCTGGTATTTATTTCCCTTTCTAGCAATTTATCCTAACATCTCCATAAAAGCAAAGCTGATATCTGCAACACTAAATTAAAGAGGTACTGAGATCATAAAATTATTAGAAGGAAATACAGGGTATTTTCCCCTAATATTCCAGGATTACAGAAGTCCTAAGTCTAACACAAATCAAAGAAACTATTTTTTTAAAAAGATTAATTTACTTGACGCTATCCAAACCAAAAGTTTCTGTCTAGCAAAAGTACCATAAGCACAATCAAAAGACAAGCAAAAAACCAGGGAAAAAAACATTTCCAAGACATCCAAAAGGGTTAATTTACTTCCTGCATTAAGTACCTCTATAAATCAGTAAGAAAGTAGCACTCCCCGACAGGCACACACATAAAGCCATAGGACATGCAGAGACAGTTCAAAGGAAACACAATGGCTCAAACAATTTCAGAAAGATGTTTAACCCCTTCACAATAAGACAAATGCAAAATCATAACCATAACCATATATAACTTCTCGCATATCCAATTAGGATATATATAAAAGTGTGGTTAACTACCTGGGTCAGAAGGATGCAGTCAAAGGACAGAACCTCACGTTACTGATGGACGTGTAAATTGGTAATAAGATCTCTGTAGAGAGCACTCCGACAACATCAATCAAATTAAAAATGCAGCCTACTTTGACCCTCCACTTCTAAGAATTTCATTTGTTCTAGGATGTCATTATATACTGTGTAATAGCAAAAACTGGAAACAACCTAAATGCTCCCTTAGTAGATGACTAGTTAAATAAATTATGGCCCAATCATACAACAGAATACTGTGAAGACACAGAAAGGATTAGGAACTCTCTATGTACTAATTAATATGTATCCATTCCCAATTTGGCAAAAAAAGAGAGAGCATACAACAGTATATAGTATGTCATTATTGGTGAAAGAAAAATATATAAATGAAAATAAAATACCTCTGGAAGGATATATAAGAAACAGATAACAACTGTTTCTTCTGAAAAGGGAAAGAGGCAGAGAAGGGAAGAAATGTTACTATAGTGTCTGCTTTCCTACCATGTGCATGCATTATTAGTCAATTTCTAAAAATAGATATGCATAAAGATGTTCACTGTTGTGTAGACAAAATAAATAAACCACTAGAATGGACCAACACTTTTTTAAACATTACTGTTGCAATGAAATTGTAATTATTTTTAATCCTAATTAAACTGTACTGAGTCACTTTCTAGTCTTGAGTACCAGAAAAAGAATACAAATTACTTCTCAGGATATTTAAACAACTCTCAGGTGTCCTTATAGAATAAAAGCCAGCAATCCTTGAGAATTCATGGATAACAGAAGAAATGTTGGAAGACTGGAGCTAGACAAGCATACTAAACTTCATATACAGGAAAAAAGTGAAACTTAGAAAGCTTAGCTGACATTGATTTTTTAAATAAAATTCTAGGGATTATTCAAGGAAGTGGTTTGGTGAACATTAGAAACCAACAAGAATTCACTTGGAACCATGCAGAATAAACCATGCAAGTTATTGAGAAATATTTTAAAATAAGCAGGGGTTTTTTTGTGTTTTTTTTTTTAATCCTTGTTGAGTAAAATCTCAGAAATAACTGAACACTGGGCTGCACAGGGAATGCTGGTGTGCATCAGGGAGCCAAGTGAGCAGGGGTCCCAACCCACCCGCCTCAGCTTCCCCAGAACTGCCTTCTATGTGCCTCTGCAGGAATTTATTAGGTTCTTATTTTCAGGAAGGACTGGCACTATCTTCCCACACGACTGGGAGATAAAACACAGAGCAATAAATGTCACTGGGAAGCTGAATACTGATCCTGCTACAGAACATCTGCCCTGCTCAAGTGTGTGTCAACCGATTTAAACGCCAAGACAATGTTCAGTGTTAACAGTGGCCTTGGATTACTCATCATTCTTAATGAGAGAAAATACATGTCAAAGTTTTTGAAAGCTTCATAGGGTTGCAAGAAAGAAAAGTTGGCATTGTGACTGATTATGATTATTTTGAAGACACTACAAATTGTGAAACAGATAACCAACACCAATGAAGGCAAAAGCATAAATAAAAGAAAAAAAGATCCTAAAGGGGAGATCCAATGACCCAAAACTCTTAAGACGAAACCTATATTGTGGACCATGTCTCACAAGCATAGCTTGAGGAAGCCCTGACACAACGTCATCCAATAAAGGTTTGATGACTGTGTCTACTAAAAGCCTTAAGGCATCAACTGCAGGCTTCTGTCATGGAAGCAGTGTCCGCTCTTCTCCTCTTCTGATTAGAGGGCACAGGGCCTGCCAGGTGGTGTTCTGGGTGCCATGCTAAAGAGACACATGTTAAGTGGTGCAGTCAGTGTGGCAAATTTCATCCTGTATGGCAACAGCTGAAGCAGCTGGTGATTTCTTAGCCAGGAAAGAAACTGCATACCTGAGCATCCTCAAATATCTGAACATGTATTGTATGAAGGAAAAAGAATCATTCAGAGGAACAAGTTGCATAGTCATAAGATGATCCTAGTTATAGTCACCAATAAAACATGCCTGTCTGCAAGGAAAAGCAACTGTGGAGCGGGCTACCTGGCTAATGAGGGTTCTCCTTGCCATCGTGGAAGGGATATCCATGTCACAGATCTTATTTAAGAGGGAGAGAGACCTGTCAGCCTGAAGATCCCTTGTAACTATAATAGCCAAAGATTCTAACTGGCTTGACTGTTTCATGTGTGTAGGTGCTATTATAACATAAATAATAAGCTATTTAATATATACTACAACACAGATGAACATAATATGCATAATATAATAAACATTAATAATATATGTATAATATATCATGTAAATGTAATAATATAGTATATGCTTGCCTGTTCTTCTGTATCCCCCTTCCCACCTAACCCCTGGGGATAGAATAAGGTGTATATTGCAGGGGCACATATATGCTGAAGGAAGTCCAATGATAAAGACGTTGCATGAGGCTTATTTGCAAGTGGGATGGAGTCAGGGAAGAGGGTACAAAAGGCATCTTCTCAGGCCTGAACTTTCATCAGCTGACAAGAGGCAAACCTTCCACTTTTGCTTCTACTTACAAAACTGACAGGGACCTGACCCTGAGAATTCAGCACCCATCACAGGGTACATTCCATGTTTGTGCATCTGATAGTTTATACAAAGTGCACAGCCAACTGAAGAGAAAGTCTGCTTTCCTCTGAGCCAAAATCTGCTCTGAAAGCTCTTTAAAGCATTTGCTATGGAACAGAACGCTGTGGAAGGACAGTTCTTTATTTAGATCTTATTTATGTGTGAAAATCAATATGTCCCTCCTAGTCTTTATCTTCCATGAAAATGTGTCTCTAACTATTGTCCCAAAGACTTCTTGACTCCCAGTCTTGCCTTGTCAGCTTTGTAACTGTGACTTATCTAGCATCTCCTGAACAAACTGCACACATTAGTGCCATCCTTGACCTTCTCAAGTGCTAATTTAGAAAATTTTCCCAGTTCTCCAGTATGCCTCCATTACCAATTTTCAAAAACTATTTTAGTTCCCTTCTCCCACCATCCATGGCAGAATGCAAAGAGCTGTTCCTGGGTGTCTACCACTATGATAAAGATAGTCTTTTTACACCTCCTAACTTTCAAGTCTTCCTCCTTTCTGGCCCCAGGACAGAGCACCCTCCACCAAAACTTGCTTTGACCTGTATTATTCCTCCTCTCCTTTAAAAGGGGGCTTAAAGTATTTGAAAACGATGCCAACACCTTACTTTCACATAAATACAGAGTATTAAAATAGTGTCACTGTTGTCATTGTTCCTCATTTTTCCATGCTGGTAAAACAAACAAACAAAATACCCCAAAAACAAATATCGCTCTCCATCAGTGAGAAACAGAGTCACCAGAACACCTTTGGGAAAGCCAGTCTGGATGGGTGAAGGTGGGGTGAACTAAGCTGGAAGGATCCTCCCCGTTTAACAGCTAATCCAGACAGTTCCCAAAGGACATTGTTTCTGCCAAGATTTTAACAAGGGTGATGATGATGTAAGAGTTTCATCTTACACATCTGTGGGCTACACTTGTTTACTCACATGCATTTGGAGGAAACGTACATGCATATTGATTATCATAAACTGCTCAATTTCAGTCTACAGTTAAATCTGCCCAGAAGAGGAAAAGGACTGCATTTACCTTAAGATGCAAATTAGTTATTTATAACAGAAGGGGCAAAAAACCCATACACAAATTGCTTGACAAGTTGGCATAAGATATCTTTTATATGTTGAAATCCAGAATAGTATAGATGTCTTGGGCACAATGTATAGATAGTTTAGATGTTCTAACATTGCTCACTCATCATTTTTATGGTGGCCACACATCTCTCACCAAACACTGCTGCTCCACTCCACACAATGTGGTATCTCTGCTAGAGAGCCTCCACTGCACTGGGAGCAAGTTGTAAGTTCGGGCAAAGCTGACCAGGGCCTCAATGCCTCAGATTAAAGCAGCTGCTGTGTAAGAGCAGTGGTGTCCTGTACTACCAACGTTTTCTTAGTGTCCTTCTTATACCCAGTGATGTTTACTGAAGTCCTGAGAAATCACTGGAGGAGACACTGGGGTGGCAAAGTCTAAAGTCAAATACACCCATCTTTGGAGGAGACTGAGTCTGGGGAAGGGGGACAGAGACATTTGCAAAGCTCTTTGTTTCTCTAGCTACAATTTTAGTTCCTTAGTTGGCTTCAGTCTGTTTCCAAATCAAGTGGGAGATGGCTGAGATGCCCCCCAGAATAGGATACTATTCTCATGGATAGATATTTCTTTGTGGGAGACATAGGAACAACCAGTCAGGCAGGAGAGCAGTCCTGGGCCTGCCAGGCACCAGCATACCTTAACTGAGGCAGGTCCTCCAGGGCAGGTTTGGTAACAGATCAAAGGCCTCACCCTTTACCAGCCGTCCCTGCCCTAATGAGGGTGAGGACTAGAAGGGAGGGAGACGGAAGCTCTAGTCTTTTTACGGGGAAGGGATGCTCTTTCCCTATGTGCACTGGAGTTTCGTTGCATGCTAGGAAAGGCTATGGTGCCCCCTTAGAGTTGGGAGGCAGCAGCACTGCGAAGGGCAGCAAAAAGCCCTCGCTTCATATCCAAGTAAATGCATCTATTTGGGGGGACAAGAGGCGATTAAGCCAATGCAGGATGCCTATACACACAGGCCAGCAACACTTCAGGGACTTGGTACCTGGCTGCCTCCAGCTTAGACCTCGATGCCTAAAGAGAGGGATGGAGGGATGGATGGAAACGACCTCAGAGTGAAAAGGGCTCGGGAGGACACGGGGCCAAGGCGGTTAGGGCCCATACCTTGCTGACCACGTTTTGGACGAGGCCTGTGCGGATGCCATAGTCCCAAGCGTGGCAGTCGCAGTTAGAGGCGTTGTTCCCCTTATCTGGAGGGGACTGCAGGGGTGGCGTGTCGCCTCTGTCCGCTCCACTGCTATTGCTAAGGTTGCCCGCGACCGCCCAGGCAGCAGTGGTGAAAGGGATGGTCGGGGGGCTGGTCCAGCCGGCCAGGTCGTCGGCTCCCCACTGGCCAGTGGCGGTGACTCCCGCCAGCTCGGCGCCTTTGCCGGCCTCGCGGCACCAGAAGTTCGGCTGGTCCAAAAGGAAGGAGTCCGAGAACTGACTGAAGCCGATGAACAGTGCCGGGATCCAGGTTAGCAGCACGAGGGTTTTTTGGTAGCCCCCGCCCAGGCCCCCGAGGAAGGGCAGCACCGACCCGTCGTAGTCCAGCAACAGGAGGCTCGGGGCTGCGGCCGCCGAGCAGCAGCCGGGGTGCGGGCTGCCGCCGACGGGATGCGGGGAAGGCAGCGGCTCGATCTCCCCGCTGCCGCCGTTGCCGCCGGAGCCCGCGCGTCCCCCGAGGGGCGCCGAGGCCGCTGCGTCTCCGGGCGGCAGGGAACCGTTCTCCTCGCCCAGCGGGGCCCGTCTCCCGGGCCCGCCGCCCGCCGCCTCGCGCCGCCGGTCTATGGCCATGGCCCGGGCCCGCGGCGCCTGCAGAGGCGCATAGAGCGCGGCGGAGGCTCCCGCGGGCGCCTCGGACACAGCGCGCCGGGCCCGGCGCCCGCCGCCGCCTCTGAGCAGGGCCCGCGGCCGGAGAGAAAGCGCTCGGCCGCCGGGGCGCGTCAGGCCGCCCCCATATCACCGGCCCGGACCCTGCGCCCGGCGCTGCAGCCCCTCTCGGGTGCCGGGCGGACGGCGGGCAAAGGCCAGCCCCGGCCTCAGCCGCCGCCGCTCATCAGACCCGCGGCCCGGGCGTCGGCGGCTGAGCCCGCCTGTCTCCCTGCTCGGATTGGCCGCGGGAGGTGGTGGAACGGGCACCGCACCTCTGCGGGAGGCTTGGCGCCCTGCGGTGCAGGGCGGGCGGCAGGGGCGATGCGAGAGGCGGCCGCGCTCCCGGCGCCCGTGATGTATTTACCCGACCTCGGCGCCTCCCGGAAGCCGCGAGCTCGGGTCCCAGCCTGCCGGGCCAGTCGCGTCTCCCGCTCCGCCAGCCGGCCTCCCTCCTCCGCTCTCCCCCGCCGCCCGGGCCCCAACCCGCCCCTTCTCCCTCCGCCGAGGTGGAGGTAACGCGGCACCTGCTGCGCCGGCTCTTGGGCACGAGCGCCCCCTCCAGCCGGGACGCGCCTCTACCGCCGCGGGATCCACGGTAGGGGGCGGGGGCAGCGGGACACTCCGAATTGCACGGCTAGAGGGTCCTTGCCGGTCCCCCAACGACGGGCAGGGCGGGGAAGGAGAAGGCTTGCAGGTTGCTGGCGCAAGTGCGCTGGGGATCCCGAGGGAGCCAGCGTGCACCAGGAGTGTGTGTATGCGGAGTGTTCGCTACTGGGCTCCCGCCTCCGCGCGATGCCCCCACCCAGCCACCCACCCACCAGGTGTGCGCCTGGTCTCGGTGACCTCTGCTAGCTTCTGCTGGCCTCGCAGATGCCCGCCGTTCAGCTGCCTGCACCCCATACCCGGTCGCGAACCCAAGGGTCGCCAACATCCGGGGGCAGTCCTCTCGCGTTTTGTTGAGGTGCAGCTACGGTTCATTTTTGTGTCCTCGGAGAAGGGTCAAGGAGGCGCATGTGCCAGTTTCAGGTCGCCGGTCACCCGCAGCGTCGGATCACCCACCACCGACTGCAGCACCCACTCCCAAATCGCCATTTCTTTCCTACTCCCAAACGAATGCTTATATTGTACAAGTACCATGCTAGAAAGATGTGTTGCCAACCCAAGAGACACATACAGAAACGTGGGTGGTGATGGTATTCCCCACCCCCTCCCCAAGATTTTGAATTCGCGTTTACAACACCGAGCGCTGAGTGCAGGCGCACACCTCTGTATCCGCACACATAGTGACAAATTTCTCCCTCCTCTTCGCATGCCAGCCCCAATCTTGCCCAGGCAGAGACCTGTGGCTAACGGCTGCGTTAGCATTCGTTCCTTCTGCAGCCAGGGACAGATGAGAATAAGGAGCCACCTTTCATCCCAGCGTCCCCAATTGTTGCTCACATTTCATATTCTAAGAAGTTTATGGAAGTCTTGATAAAGCGACCCATTTACAGTCTGGGGGGAAAGAGGGAAGAAATTCTTTTTCTTTCCAAGTTACATCTACTGAATGTATTCTTTTGCATTTCCATTTTTTGTTTATGTATTTAACCTCAAGTTCTTTGTTGTTGTGGACAACATGTGCTTACTAGGTAAAAGACTGAAACATCTGAGACAATTCTTTCTGAGTGCTACCAGTGGGCTGGGCCTTGGGTCAGGGGTGGACGCGGTCTTTCCTGCTGACAAGGGGGTGATTAGATAACCATGGCCCCAAGGGGCCCAAAGGACTGGAGAAGACACAAAACCTCTAAGAAATGGGTCTCAAAACCTGCTTGTGTTTAAAGAACTTTTGGGGGTGACAGCGCACATTGTGTACTAGTAATGGCCCCCCCCCAACTTCACATTATTGACTTCTTTCTTCCGTCTCCTCACCCATTTAGAAGCGATAATAAATGCAAAATGTTTACCACCGTGCCTGGAACAGAGAAAGCGATCAGTGAATATTAGCCATTTATTATTACTACCACTACTACTCTTACTATTATATCAACTCTAAATTTCTATTTCTGAGTTTAAATATAACTTTAAAGATGTTATTTATTTGCTCTTCAGTGGCCAGCCGTTACAGAAGAGGTCTACCTGTGTTTGGCACTGCCTCTTTACCTTACAGTGTGTCGGTAAAGTCATGGTGCACTTTTGACCAGTTACAGGAAAGCAACAAAAGACAATAAAAATGTGAAATCTGCACCAAATAAAAGGAAAACTCTCCCAGTTTCATACCTATTCAGTGCAGTTCGATGTGGGCTCATGGGCAGATTTTTTAGGGCTCCTTAGGTAGCTATCCCGTATAGCCTCTACAGACTCGTCACTGACTGATGGCCTACCAGAACGGGGTTTCTCCACCAAACTGCCGGTTTCCTTCAACTGCTTATCCCACCGAGTAATGTTATTCCCATGTGGTGGCGCTTCGTTATAAATGCGCCGATATTCACGTTGCACTTTGGTCACGGATTCGAATTTAGCGAGCCACAGAACACACTGTACTTTCCTCTGTACCATCCACATCTCGACTGGCATGGCTGTGGGCTGCTCCGCTGTATACACGGTATTACGTCATCATCTGTGCATGCGCACATGCTTCCACATCATCCTACAGAAACTGGGAGGGTTTTCCTTTTATTTGGTGCAGGTTTCACATTTCTATCATCTTTTGTTGCTTTCCTGTGACCAGTCAAAAGGGCACCATGACTTTACGGACACACTGTATTTATTGAATGATGTAACTCATTCAAAACAAGCATGACCTTGAGGCAATTCCAATCATAAGAATACATAACATTGGGTTTTGTAGGGTTGGCTTTCAAATACTCCCATTCCGTCCTCCCAGGACCCCCAAGAGATGGATCTTCAAGATGAGGCTGTGAGGGTTAGGTGCCTATCAAATCAAAGAGGTGGCCCACAGCTGAGCTAAATAGCGGGCTTTGAACCCAGATATTCTGGCTCGACATTCCAGGGTTTCTTCATTTCAACGCTGCAGGGACAGATTGCAGTACCATACGGCAGAGTTTGAAAGGTATCTGATACTGTGCATTTTTAGGTGGGAGAAGCCTTGGTCCCAGCAGGGAGTTTCATTGCCAATCTATCATTTGTCCTTGTCCCCAAAAGGTGGTAGAAATCTTCCAATGATACATTCCCAGAATCTGAGAACATGCTAGGAAATGGTATGCTCTAAAATGCAAGCTAAAAGAAATCAACATAAATTTTTTGGAATTAGCCATCTGCAGCACTGGCCCAGGCATTTTAATTAAATTGCTAGTTAGATTAAAGGTTTCCCTAAATCCCTCTTGGATCAATATGACCCCCAAATTTAGTCAAGAAGATTAAGAGGTAACCAATTTAAAATAAACATGTTCAGTTCATTAAGACATGCCACCAGTGGCCTTGTAGAGGGACCTAGAACAAAAGGAGTAAAGAGGCCTGACCAGGCAGTGGCACAGTGGATAGAGCGTTGAACTGGGATGCAGAGGACCTGGGTTCGAGACCCCGAGGTCGCCAGCTTGAGCATTGGCTCATCTGGTTTGAGCAAGAGCCCACCAGCTTGAACCCGATGTCACTGGCTCCAGCAAGGGGTTGCTCGGCTTCTCATCTCTCTCCGTTCCTGTCTGTCTGTCCCTGTCTATCCCTCTCTCTGACTCACTCTCTGTCTCTGTAAAAAATAAATGAATGAATAAATAAATAAATAAATAAATAAATAAATAAATAAAATTAAAAAAAAAAATAAAGGAGTAAAGAGGAAGAATTTGACACTGTGATAGCCTCTGGG
This sequence comes from Saccopteryx leptura, assembly GCF_036850995.1. Lineage (NCBI taxonomy): Eukaryota > Metazoa > Chordata > Mammalia > Chiroptera > Emballonuridae > Saccopteryx > Saccopteryx leptura. The sequence continues at coordinate 187,292,711 of NC_089505.1, read as the reverse complement.
GTGAATGTTGCAGTTCACTGGCTAGTATGGGGAAAGCAGTCAGGCACCTGCTATCACATTACCCTGCTCTACTGTTCTGCACAGTAGCTATCACTAACTGCTAGTTTTTTTGTTGTTGTTGTTGTTTACTCATTTAGTGACTACCTCCCACCTCTAGATAGGTACCTTGTACTCAGTTGTATTTCTGGTGCCTAAACAGTGCCTGGTACATGTGAGACACTCAACATGTATCTGTTGAATAGATGAGTTTATCAAGGTATCTGTCAGGATCCTATATCTATTTACTTTGATTATTGAGTCAACAAGCAACTTTTTCACATTTATTTAAGCTCTCAGATATAGTGCTCAGATCAGCCAAAATGAGAATGCAAATGAGCTTAACAGTGGTATCTTATTATAAGTAATTGTGCTTAATGGGTTAACTCCCAATATGAAGTTATAGAGGGCAGTTATCAGCTTGTAGATGGTAGGCTTGTAGGCCGACTGCAGCTCACAGATTACACACGGTCTTTGAAGAACAATAATTGCCAATATTTGAAAATCAGAAGATTAAACATTAAAACACACACACAGTAGCAGAAGCTTCAATGCCTGCTTTTTGTAGGGCTGCTGCGCTTCCCTGGAATGCAGTAGAGGGGCAAGTGTCCTCCAGCCCCTGCTCCTCACCCAGCACACATCTCTCATGCACATCATTTGTCTGGCTACCAAAAGCATCTGAGTTTATGACCCTAAATTTTGTTAGTATCCTGAAATTACTGATGTTCACTAAGAAACTGAGCCATTCTCTCTTCCTTGGAAAGCACATCAAATAATCTACCAGTTTGTAATTTCCTAAAAATTGAAAGGATAAAGAAAATAAAGATGCAATCTAATCACCAATACACTTCAATAATTTTATTTGCTTGGAAATAACGAGGGTAATAAAATTTAGCGTACTTCTAAAGTTGGTAGAAAACTAATTTAAATCTTTTATAATTTTATGAAAGGAACTGGTGTCAGTATTAACTTAAAATTACACAACTAATTGTATAGCAAATTGCTCTCACATTTATTTATGTCTCACCTGTATATTTATGTTTTTAATTTATACCTGAAATATAGATGGATAACACATTTTGGAATATTATGTGTCTTTTTTTATTCTGACTGCAATTTGATTCTTTCAAATAATTATTTGAAAAGTAAGTTATGTTGATTTTTGGAGGATGGGAAAAAGTGATATTACTTCAAACTCTGTATACACATGAACATTATAGCAGCCTTTGACTTAGAATATTAACTGACTTTCTAACAAGGAATTTGACATTTATAAAGCCTATCATAAACAAAAATGAAAAAGCTACTTTGGTTCAGTGGCAAAAGTAATAAAAATGTCACATAATCTATCCTAAGGGAAAATACAGGTAATATTTTGAGAAAAACTACATATCCTGTACAAATCAAATTTGCCCTTCCTGATTAAAAGGCCCAGTGGAAATAAGCAGCAAGGTGAAGATGAGATTTCTATGCAAAAAGCTATTCAATTGTAAATGTGATTGCTAAGCTCGATCACATTTTAATTCTGAATTAGTTTGTTGAGTTAAAAAACAATTATCAGAACAAATTGATCTAGTTTTTGCTTTTTGTTTGCTAAAAATCATAGGTGTCACATTTACTTTGTTGTGCTTAAAGATGTTCTTTGTCTCACACAAACACAGGGAAAAGAACAGAATGCTGGGACTTGTAATGCCAGGTAAGGATTATAGCTTTCATTACAGTAAGGAAATAGCCTCTATTTTTTTTTTTTTTTGATGAGCATAGTCCCCAAATTTGCAAATGAATTTTAATTGTGGACATGGGGGCTTTCTGCAATTGGGGAGCAATCTGAAGCAGTCATTGTCAGGAGGCTTTGTGGGAACATCAAGGAGCACAGGTTTAGGGAAAGAAACTTTCACTTCCTAAAAGAGGCAAATATGCTCTTTAAATAACTCTTTCTCCCTCTTTCTCTACTCATTCTAAGAGACATGAAGAAAAACCCACAACTTCATGGTCTGGGTGTTCTAGCCAAACCTACAGTGATTAAACTAATTTTTTTCAATAACTAGAAGCTAAAAGATGGTAAGAGTGAGGAATATTTATTTATTTACTTATTTATTTATTTTGCAAGAGAGAGAAAGAGACAGATAGGAAGGGAGAGAGATGAGAAGCATCAACTTGTAGTTGTGACACTTTTAAGATTTTATTTGTTCATTTTAGAGATCAGAGAGCATTAACTCCCATATGTGCCTTGATCAGGCAAGCCCAGGGTTTTGAAACGGTGACCTCAGTGTTCCAGGTTGACGCTTTATCTATTGCGCCATCACAGGTCAGGCAGGAATATTCTTTTTTTTTATTTTTTATTTTTCTTAAGTGAGAAGAAGGGAGGCAGAGAGACAGATTCCCACATGAGTTCAACTGGGATTCACCCAGTAAGCCCACTAGGGGGCAATTCTTTGCCCATCTGGGGCATTGCTCCATTGCAACCAGAGCCATTCCAGTGCCTGAGGCAGAGGCCATGGAGCCATCCTCAGCACCCAGGCCAACTCTGCTCCAATAGAGCCTTGGCTGTAGGAGGGGAAGAGAGAGATGGAGAGAAAGGAGAGGGGGAAGGGTGGAAAAGCAGATGGGTGCTTCTCCTGTGTGCCCTGGCTGGGAATCGAACCTGGGACTTCCACATGCCTGGCTGATGCTCTACCACTGAGCCAACCGGCCAGGGCCAGGAATATTCTTAAATGTAGTAGACTTACAGACCCAAAATATACTTTTGGAAGCAAGATGTTTTGATCAAAAAAAAATTGATAAACTTTTTGTTTCTAATACAGTTGATTTTAATTTATGACTATTAGTCATAAATAATTTTTATATTGAAAAATTAGCAGCACCTATATGCATACAATTTTCAGCATGAATTATGGGTGGCCTCACAGGGCTTTGATTAAAAATTTAGTGTCTCAGCCCTGGCCCGTTGGCTCAGTGGTAGAGCTGAGTCAGCCAGGCATGTGGCAGTCCCAGGTTCAATTCCCAACCAGGGCACACAGGAGAAGCACCCATCTGCTTCTCCATCCCTTCCCCCTCTCCCTTCTCTTTCTTTCTTTTCCCCTCCAACCACCATGGCTCAACTGGAACGAGTTAGCCCCAGGTACTGAGGATGGCTCCATGGCCTTGTGTCAGGGGCTAACAAGAGCTTGGTCGCTGAGCAATGGAGCAACAACCCCAGATGGGCAGAACATCGCCCCCTAGTGGGCTTGCCGGGTGGATCCTGGGTTGGGTTGCATGTGGGAGTCTGTCTTTCTGCCTCACCTCCTCTCACTGAATAAAAAAAAGTTGAATGAATAAGTAAGTAAATAAATAAATAAATAGGGAAGAAGAGACAAAGCTCCCATGCATAAGAATGTCAAGTAATATATGTAGATCCATGGTACTCAAGAAGTTGAACAGAGTTCTCAAGTGTGAGCTGTGCATAGTATTTCCCTCCAAAGAGGACAGTATGGAAAGGGAGAACAAAATGTGTGTGTGAGAAAGATTACAGTGGAGGAACCTGATCATGGCTATCTCAGCCAGGTGATCCAGGTCAACGTCAGCAGTGGTAAAGTACTGTTGATTGCATGCAGCCTTGATATGGTGTGATGTGAATGTGAATGGCCCTTTTTACCTCTGTGGTCTTCTTCCTCCCCAAAAACCATAATCCCAATCTTACCATCCCTAAATTAAGGGACATTCTACAAAATATTGACTAGTACTAAAAACTGTCCAGATGATGAAAAATAAGGAAAGTCTGAGAAACTGTCACAGCCAAGATGAGGCTAAGGAGACAGGAAGATGAAATGTAATGTGCCATTTGAACTATGAATTTCAAATGCTAAAAATATATCAATATTTGTTCATTAGTTGTGACATATAGACCAGACTAATGTAAGATATTAATACTAGGGGAAATTAGATAGGGTATATAGGAACTGTGTACTGTCTTTACATTTTTTTTCTATAAAAGTAAAACTATTCTAAAAAAATAATTGATTTTTTAGAAAGGTGACTTAATACTCTTCAAACAATATTTCAACTTTAGCTCTAAATCAGTAATTTCCCTCTGTATAGGTTCTATCTCAGTGATGCTGGGTTTTTGTTTTTTATTTTTATTTTTTTAAGACTATATATTTATTCATTTTAGAGAGGATAGAGAGAAGGGAGGAGGAGCAGGAAGCATCAACTCCCACATGTGACTAGACCAGGCAAGACCCTGGTTTTGAACCAGAAACCTCAGTGTTCCAGGTCAACACTTTATCCACTGTGCCACCACAGGTCAGGCTGTGATGCTGTTTTTAATCAAGTAACAGTTTAATGGTTTGGAACACAAAATTGATGAGGGAGCAGAAAAAATATAAATAATTGAAAGATAAATTTTAATAAATGCTTATTATAGTAACTGATTAAAAAAAAATACTCCAAAATGTTAAAAAGATACCAACATCAGCAAACTTGCCAGGTGCAGCCTGGGCTGTGGTCTAAGAGGCCAGCAAGGGGGCAAGCCTCAAACTCCATCTAGGGAACATGGCAACTGTAGGTTTGTTTAAATTCTTATTTTTGACCTTGGCTGGTTGGCTCAGTGGTAGTGTTGACCAGGCATCTGGAAGTCCCAGGTTCAATTCCCAGTTAGGGCACACAGGAAAAGTGAGCATCTGCTTCTCCACCTCTTCCCCTTTTCTCTCTTTCTCTCTGTCTTCCCCTCCTGCAACCATGGCTCAGTTGGTTTGAGTGCATCGGCCCTGGGCACTGAGGATGGCTCCGTGAACCTCAGGCACTAAAAATAGCTCCATTGAGAGCATGGCCCTAGATGGGCAGAGCATCAGCCTGGGTGGGGGGTGGGGTGGGGTGGGGGGTGGTGCCAGATGGATCCTGGTTGGAGCGCATGTGGGAGTCTGTCTCTCTATCTCCCCTTCTCTCACTTGGAAAAGAAGAAAAATAAATTCCCCATTTCATTTGAGTTTACATTTCCATATTTAATCTGTTTTCATAATTGACCCAGAAATGCACTTAAACCCAGCCTTTTTAAAATTTCTCAGAGTTTTTTTATTCTCCTATCTTATTAACCTCTGCAAAGATTCCATTTCTTTAAAGTAACATAGACCCTTTAGGGAGGCTGAAAAATGCATGTTATGGAATAACCACATGCTCTGAGTAAGTGTAATACAGCAGGCTGTAGCCTGCAGGTTAGCAGGCTTTGACAGTCTTTTTATCAGCCAGAAAATGCTGGGAATATAAATCTAAGGGCTTTCAAGTAAAACTCCATTTTCTAGTGTATGTCCCAAAAGGAAAGGCCCCTGATTTATGTGTTTTGGTTGCCCCACTGCCTGTCACAGGGCCTGGCATGCAATAAATGTTTGTGGAATGAATGAATGAAGAATGCGATGATATATAAGATTTTGCCAGGGAAAGAAAAGGACAAGGGAACAGTGTAGTCTAAGTTGAAGCAGAACCAGGAAGGAAGACACAAAGGTACTAATGAGAATTGCATGTTTGGCAAAGTTTATGGACCTAATGGCATTTCTATAATATGATTAATTCTAGGATTTATAGAATAAAATTTGATGACACTATTTTTGAAATAAGAAATATATATTTAGCCCTGGCTAGACAGCTTGGTTTGTTAGAGCATGGTCTGGAAATGCAAAGGTTGCAGTTCAATCCCTGGTCAGGGCACAATGTCTCTCTCTCTCTCTCTCTTAAATCAATAATTTTTTAAAAAAGAAAAATAAGAAATGTATATTTGGTCTCTTCACTCAGTTCCTGACACAAGGCTCTTAAAACCTTTGTAAATTCCTAAGTGGTAAGAGCACTAGGGATATCTTTTGTTCTAATGAGGTGACTCTGGGTGGACTCCTGGATGGCTCCTGGATGGGGATAGTCACCAGAAAGGACAAGCCATGATTGGAAGTTCCCAGAGAGGGGGGAGGGGCTGGAATGGAGTTAATAATTGATCATGCCTAGATGAGGAAGCCTCCATGAAATCCCTATAGTTTGGTGTTCAGAGAGCTTCCGGGTCAGTGAACTCATCCACACCCAGAGAGCAACACACCCAGTCTGGATAGAGCATCATCTGAGTTGGCACAGAACAGCTTACATTCTTATGGAAATAGAATAATGTTTGTATTCTTTAAGGACACAAGTGACAGTGGGGAGATGGCACAGAACATGTTCATAAGTCTAAAGCCAACGTGAACACTTTACATGTCAGTATTTGAAAATTGACTTCTTTTAGGTAGTATATCAGGGTCTCATTCTTGCTTATATAGAAAGAGATCTATAGGAAATTACCAACACTGTGAATATATTTGTATTTTTATATGAAAACTTGTAGAAAAGCCAAGGCAAACTGACTTATGCAAAAAGAGGACTTTATTAGCTTATGTAACCAAAGAGAGCAAGAGTTGCATGACTTTAGACATGGCTGAATCCTGATGTATCTCTACCTCTTGGGTTCCTTTCTCCTCTGTTACCTTCGCTCTCAGGCTCTATGTGTGTTTTCCCTGCTCACCCCTGGCAGCTCCAAAAATATCACAGCCAATCTCATTGACTCTGGCTGGGTCATGTGCTATTCTCTGACTCCAGGGCTATGATGCTCTGATTGGCTAGGCTTGGTCCACATGGTATGGAAGTGTCCTTTAGCCTAGTCTGAACCATGATGATTGAAACTGGAGTAGCAGAATTTTCCAGGCAGTTACCAGAAGGAGAAATGATGTCTATTTTGATTGCTCTTGTTAGAAATGATGTGCAATTTCTAGATATTTAAAAATATGGATGTCTTTTGGGGCCCTTAATTTGAAAGAGAAAACAGATAAGGCATTAGCTGCAAACTATGTCAAGAAAGAATGCTCCACTTTTTAGGAAAACTCAACAAATAAAGGTAACTACTATCTGTAAGGACATCAGTGATTCCAACCGACCTAAACTCCATCTCTTATCTGAAGTGAGTGAGGGTGTGCCATCAACCTGGTTCATCATTAGGTGACTGGGATCCAGGGCCTTCTAAAACCCTCCTGGCTAAAGTGACAATTGAGGTTGATGTCAGTGTTTTGCCCAGATCCCACAGGGCCCACTAAATAATTTCTGTTTGGAGGTCTGGGATCTGAGGAAAAGAGGCCAGCTTCAAGGAGCTTTTTCTTCTAACCACTCCCATTGGCCTTTTGTTCAAAGCCTTGCTCTAAGACAGGGGTAGTCAACCTTTTTATACCTACCGCCCACTTTTGTATCTCTGTTAGTAGTAAAATTTTCTAACCCCCACCGGTTCCACAGTAATGGTGATTTATAAAGTAGGGAAGTAACTTTACTTTATAAAATTTATAAAGCAGTTACAGTAAGTTAAAGCATATAATAATAATTATTTACCAAGTACTTTATGTTGGATTTTTGCTAAATTTGGCAGAATAAATCTTTATAAAACAACTTACTATAGTTAAATCTATCTTTTTATTTATACTTTGGTTGCTCCATTACCGCCCACCATGAAAGCTGGAATGCCCACTAGTGGGCGGTAGGGACCAGGTTGACTACCACTGCTCTAGGATTACTAGAGCTAAATTGCCAAGTGAGCAGGAAATTCCTGGGGATTTAGTTCCTCCTTAATCTGTGACAGTTTTAATGTGCAAAGAGCCCTCTTGCCTGGTTCTTTGCACATGCAGCCTCATGTCAGGCCTGCCTCTAAACATCAAAGCTGGAGTCCATGATTATGCACCCTTTTCGAACCCCCAAAATACACTTGGCAGGTTCTAGTGGAGAAACAAAGAATCTAAAGTCAGACTTCCTAATCTCTTATTTGGAACTCACAGCCTTCTGGTTATCTGAGCTTTAGCCACACAAGAAAATCCCAAACCTGTAGAGAATTTTTTATAAGAGTTTATATGAGCCACACTGATGACATGTGCTGGGGAGCAATCTTTAAAATGCTCCAGAGAAGAACAGTTTTGCAGCTTTTTTAATGCGCTTTAAGTTAAGGAGAGAACATAAGGAAGATTAACTACAAGGAGATGAAAGGAAGCAAGGTGGGGGGTCAGAATACAAGATCCTTAAGAAGAATATGTGTGTGCTCTCTTGAGGGTTGATAATCCCTCTGAGGGGTATACTTCTGGCATGTCAAAGGTGTGTTAAACTAGCTGCACAAGAACAATGGACTGAGCCAGATTAAAACCTTTCACTAAAGAAGTTACAGGCCTGGAGGGACATAAATTCCCAACGTGACCAGCCCAGTTAGGAACATATGATCAGATCGCCCTGTGAGGTGACTTTCCATAAAATCTCCTTTGCACCCAATGCTTGAACAAATCACATCACTTCTGTGAGACTCACTTTCTTCATCTGTGAAATAGGAAGAATCATGACACCTGCCTATCACAGAGGATTTCCGGGAGGAGCAAATGAAATAATGTGAACATAGGGGACTTGGAAGTGTAAACAATTACACAATATCCACTGTTACTCAGATGGCGTCAAAAGTAGTCCCCTTGACCCTAAGTACTCAAGATATCTATATGGAGCTTGTCTGATTCTTCACCACCACAAACCCAGAGGCAATAGCAAAAACCCAAATTCCAATAGCAATCAAACAGATAAAAGGATGGAATGCCCAGTGGACATTCATTCCATTAACTCTGATAAATAATTCTACAGTGGAATCAGATAGATGCAGAGTTTGAGTTGGCTGCCTGTGATCAGACTTTCTGCTAGCGAGCGTTTGCTGTCAATTGTCCCTAGTACCCCAGTTTCCTCACTTTGCCCAGGGGCAGAGTGGGTCCTCCATCTTGTCTACTGGGCTAAATAAACATTATCAAGAGTGGAGGCCTTTCACAGGCTGGGCCATATCATGTCCACAGGACCCAACCCCCACGTGGAGCAGCCCTCCATCCCTGCCCCTGATCTTATCCACTGGGCAGAGCTAGTGCTAGGTCCTGGCTCCACACCAGCCTGCTTGCCCTGTCCTGCTATAAACACATGGCTTTGTATCTTTGATGAAACCAGAAACATGACACATTTCTAACAATCATAGTCATGACCACAGCTATCATTCCTTCAGCACATGAATGCCTTTTCACATATATATATATACTACCTCCAGTAAATACCCTATACACCTATAAAAGAGGTTCCACTGCACCATTTTGGAGAGGAGGAAAGCAAGTTTTAAAGATGTTAAGGAATTTGCCCGATATCACACAGTATAAGAACCAGGACTCAAAACAGAAACTCAGTTCAGGTCACAGCAGAGTTCAAGATTCTCATCACAGCAGGGGGCACCCCACTCTGGGAGGTGGGGAAGAAGAGCTCTAAGAATCTCTGGAGACCTTCCAAGACCTGCCAGGGCTTGTCCACAGCTGCATGGCTGCTACCTTTTTCTGTTCCATTCCTCACAAGAGAAAGCCGTACCTGGCAGCCTTCCTTGACCCCTGAAGATGCCTTTGTTTCCTCTCTGCCCCAGCAGGGACCTTGGGAAACCCTATATTGCTTCCTTATAAGAAAATGCCCACTTACATGTCCTCAAGCCAGTACTGTCACCCATGGCTCTCACTGGGGGACACCAGTGAGCCCTTAGGCCAGTGGTTCTCAAAGTGTGCACCCTAGAAGATTTCCAGGTGCACCCTATGGTATTCCAGAGAAATATGTGCCTGTTGGGAACCAAAAAACCAACAGGGTTTTTGGAGTTTAGATTTTGGGGGGACAGAGGTATGGGGAATTGGCTGTAGACTGACAGCCTGCCCAACCCTCCACCTCACTTGCCTGATTAGGTTGCAAAAGGCTGTTAAGCTGGGGTGCTGGATTGTTTACAGCAGCCCCCATGTTCCCCAGAAAGACTGGAGGCAAGTTTCTTCTATCTTTTGTTTTGTGTGAAGTTAAGATAATATGTATGGCGGGGGTTTTCTGCACTTTGTAAATTTCTTGGGTTGCCTTGGAAAAGTAATCAGAGACCATTGATTTGCTAATGGCCTCACTTTGCCCTATAAATAAAGCAAAATGTAGTTTTTAGGTGTGCTTTTTTCTTGGCAGCAGTAATTAAAGGGCCCTCCTGACCCCATATTTTCTTAATTCCGCACTGTTCCCACTCAGGACCTGGAATTACTAGCTGCACTGGTTCACAGCATTTGCCCAGATAAAAAAATAAATATAGCCCTGGCCGGTTGGCTCAGCGGTAGAGCGTCGGCCTAGCGTGCGGGGGACCCGGGTTCGATTCCCGGCCAGGGCACACAGGAGAAGCGCCCATTTGCTTCTCCACCCCTCCGCCGCGCTTTCCCTCTCTGTCTCTCTCTTCCCCTCCCGCAGCCAAGGCTCCATTGGAGCAAAGATGGCCCGGGCGCTGGGGATGGCTCTGTGGCCTCTGCCTCAGGCGCTAGAGTGGCTCTGGTCGCAACATGGCAACGCCCAGGATGGGCAGAGCATCGCCCCCTGGTGGGCAGAGCGTCGCCCCTGGTGGGCGTGCCGGGTGGATCCCGGTCGGGCGCATGCGGGAGTCTGTCTGACTGTCTCTCCCTGTTTCCAGCTTCAGGAAAAAATAAATAAATAAATAAATAAATAAATAAATAAATAAATAAATATAGTTACTCTATTATACCATTTTATTATGGGAATATTGCTCTTTTTGTTAACACATCATTATTATATTTATTATTAACATATCATTATATTGTTTTTAGATACATATACTCAAATAAAATGGATAGATTTCTCAAAAAGAACTGTGATATTGAAGAATCCGATTTTGGAAGTGAGCAAAAGTTAAGTGTAAATAAAATAGGACTTGAAGGCTGATGGGCAGAATTTAATTTATAGCATTTTCCATCACTTAACACTGAACAATACGATTGGATTAGAAACCCATTCATGGAAGCTTCGAGTGATTTTGGTTTAAGATTAACAGAAGAAGAACTGGCAGCTATATCCACTGATCGTGGATTAATGATTAAACATAAGGAATTGTCTCTTGAAGCCTTTTGGATTTCTATAAAGGAAGAATATGTGGCAATATCTAAAAAAGCTTTGGGCCCTGGCCGGTTGGCTTAGTGGTAGAGCGTCGGCCTGGCGTGCGGGGGACCCGGGTTTGATTCCCGGCCAGGGCACATAGGAGAAGCGCCCATTTGCTTCTCCAGCCCCCCCTCCTTCCTCTCGGTCTCTCTCTTCCCCTCCCGCAGCCAAGGCTCCATTGGAGCAAAGATGGCCCGGGCGCTGGGGGTGGCTCCTTGGCCTCTGCCCCAGGCGCTAGAGAGGCTCTGGTCGCAGCAGAGCGACGCCCCGGAGGGGCAGAGCATCGCCCCCTGGTGGGCAGAGCGTCACCCCTGGTGGGCGTGCCGGGTGGATCCCGGTTGGGCGCATGCGGGAGTCTGTCTGTCTCTCCCCGATTCCAGCTTCAAAAAAACCCAAAACAACAACAACAAAAAAAAAACCCTTTGAACATTTTACTACAATTTTCAACACCCTATTTATGTTAATTAGGATTTTCTACCCTCAACACAATTAAAAGTAAAAAGAGAGGAATTCTTCAATGTATTGATGAGGAAAGGAGAGTTTGCCTTTCAAATATATGCCCAAACATTGAAGAAATCACTAGGACACATCAAGCTCATGTTTCTCATAAACACAAGAATGAAAAAACTTAACACATTCGCGCCAGGACCTGCTGAATTTACTAAATCCTACTAAGAATGTATCTATATATATAAAAAGATAACTTTTTGTTGTTGTTTTTTTATTTTTTAACTCCTCTTTTTTACGAATTCTAAAATGCATAAGTCAGAAAATGTAACATAAAAATGTTTTTTAATGTCAGAATATTGGGCAGATAAAATATATTATGCTCACTTTGTTAAAGGTGGCGCTGCCCACATGGAAGCCCGTCACCCAGGTGACTGCTTGGGATGGGCACGATTATGTTAATATGTGTTGGGGGAGGGCTTTCATGCCAAAAGGTTTTAAAAGGAAGAGAGATCACGTTGTTCTGGAAGAAGAGTGATTACATTTTAGGAGAAGCCCATACTGTAGGAGAGCAGAGTAAAGCCACATGGAGGAGAGGAGAAGCAGCCAAGATGGCGGAATGCTGAGGGAAAAGCCAGTTAGTGCAGAGTTTGTGCAAAGAGAAGGAGATGGGGAACAGAGGTGAATAAGGCTAGTGAGCTAGAAACCTTTGCTTCTAGGAAATTCAGATAAGTCAGTAGCTTTGTGAGCACTAAATGAGTGGGTTTTGGAGCCCAGTGTATGTTTTTACTTGCCTGCTGGGTGCAAGCTAGGATTAAAGATAATGGAGAGAGAAGGAGATGGCTGTGGCTACTGGCCTTACACAGAATAAATTTAATTTTGTCGTATTTACTTCATTTAACTACCATAAAAGCACGCTTGGACTTTATATTTTTTCTTTAATATTTGACTTAATTATGATAACATATTTTTTAGAAATTTGTATATAGTGCACCTACAATTATTTGTAGGATTTTAAGTGTGCCCTGACTTCAAAAAGTTTGAGAACCACTCACTGCCTTAGGCTCTCCAAGAATCATTTACATAGTTAGGGAGATAACTTCAGCATTAACCATTAACCATTGACTAATGAACAAAACAGAACTCTGGATAATGAGGACTTTGGGTGAACTTGCCTTATATCCTTTTGTTTGGGGTTCAGAAATGTTCTCTTCCTGAAAAAAACTGGAGTATCAGGTTCTGTGTCTTCCCTGCCTTCACTGCGTGAGATACTCAGAAAATTCCTCTTGCTCAAAGCAGAGCTAATCAGAAACTACTTCTGTCCTCACCTTTCACTGAGACTTCAGAAGGATTCACCGTCTCGGGCTAGAGCCAGAGCTGGGGCCAGTGTGAGTCATCAGGGAAGTCAGGTCCGGTTCTCTAGGTGCTGGGGGAGACTTTCTGCAAAAGGGAGAACCGAAATTTCATTTTCTATGATTTCTGTTTTATGTGTTTGCCTCTTTTTCTTTTCATCTGGTTTATTAAAAAAAACAATGACCCTAATGCCTTGTGTTACGTGAGACTTTCACAAATAGTAATAGAAATTTTAAAATGAGCAGGCCGAAATGTGTGCATACAAATCTATGTCCTTCCACCAGAGCACAACAAATTCATGGAGGAGGTGCTGTCATTATTCATGCCTTTCCTGAAATTATGTTTGGAGTATGCAGCACATTCTCTCAAATATTCTCAAAAGTCCACTGAAACCACATTTAGAAATTAAATTGAAAAATATCATTTGGGGCTTAACATGATCTGTGACTATGAAATAAGGAGGCGGAATCTCTTCTGTTGTCCTCCCAGTGGCTCCAGAGGTCACGGTCTTCTTCTGAGCACAGGAAAGCTTCCAGGAGGAGGCGCTTGTTTGGTGCTGGGCACCAGGCTGGGCACCGGGCAACGTGAGAGATCAGAGCTCTCTTCCTTCTCTATCCCCACGTTAACATGCCACTTGCTTTTTTGATCTTTGCTGAGCATTTATCTTCCACATTTTTTTAATGAGAAGAGGCCACGTGTCCAAACCCCAAGAGGTATTGGAGAAGAATTTAAATTATTCCTTGTCCATATGTCCTCCACAAGAAAGGCGTGTTTCCTATCTGCTTTTTCTCAGAGATGATGCCTAGCTGTCTAATTGTAGTAATATAAAATGATGAGAAAAAAGTCAAGACAGTGTCCTGTCCTTCTGGGCTCTCTCTTCCCTGGACTTTATTTTTTTTCTCTTTTCAAAGGCACAACCCCATTCATTTTCCCATCTCATTAAATCTTGGAGTGTGAAATCCTACTGGTCGTGATTGGGCAACTTCAACAACACAAGCGCACCTTTATTAATAGTTGTTAGGGGTCTTCACTTAACTCTAATGAACTTACTAATCAGCCACTTAGACTACCAGGGGAAAATAATTCAGGTGGCTCTTCTCCCTCTTCTAATTAGCAAGTCCCACAGTTTCTGGGCTCCGTCCCAAGATCTCTCATTTTCCCTTCAGCTTGATTTTTCACTTGCTCTCATTAGTGTCTCCCTGTTTGAAGTTCTCTGTTGCTAAGAGATGCTATTCTGTATCAAATCCAAGTGTAAACTAATACTACTTGAGGCCTTTATGTACTTTTGCAGATAGTCACTGTACTTCTGCCCAAACCAAAGAGGAAGGGGTTCTTTTTGTTTCTTCTCATAGCGACCGGGAGGTCCAATGGTGAGGGTCAAAACACAAGAAGGGAAAAAGCAGCTTGATCAGGTGAGCTTGTCAGTGTATCTGCTGGCGCACCACAGCTTGTCTTCCTCTAAGACTACACAAATTCATAATGTCTGTCTATCCTGGGCAGGAAAATACTGTTTTTGAATGAAAACAAATGATGAAACTAAATGGAACCTCTAGCCATCTACTTTAAACTTCTATTTTGGGGGGCAAAGAAAACAGCCCTAGGGAAACCGAATCCTTGGACCTAAGTCAGAGTTTACCAGAGGCCAAACGGGCACAGTTAGTTCTGATTCCTAGCTACTAAACCCTGGATGTGGCCTTACTAGAAATGGAATGTGTGTTAGACTACCTTAAGATCAGTAATGGAACTATTGACAGTCAACAGGCATTTTCCCTGATTATTCTCCAACTTTGTCTCTTGTAAACAAATAGCTTAAATGTTTTAAAATAGGTTCTGAGTTCCTCTCTTAAACTTGAAGCACTCTGAAGACCCAAATGGGTATCCTTTCTCTTTTGTACCTTAGTAGGGGCTCAATGAACAGGGGATGAAGGGTTGAATAAAACAAGGCAAAATCAGCTATTCTACTTAGAACCACATTGACTCTCCTGTTAATGCAATTAATTTAGTTAACCAGCCAGAGGAGGAAGCAAGTTCCACCATCTTTCACTTCTATTATTTTGATGAAGTTTACTTAAAAAAATAAAAAAATGAGAGCAATATTTAAAGTAACCTAAAATCTAATATAAAAATGTTATCCATTCAAATTTCACTCTATCCCCAGAACTTAATACTGAGTCCTCAAAGGAGAGGCTAGCCTCTTAGGAACTCAACACTGCTTGAAATTTCTAAGCCTTTTTCAAAATGTCTAAGTCTTTTTTTCTTTTTTCCAATTAACCTCTGATCTCAGTGCTCAGAGTTTAGGAAGAGCCAACTTCTGTTTCTGGGGAATCACTTCACAAACACGTGAGAGCTTCACACAAACAAGGCAACAGACAGCCTGGCTCCCACCACACAGCACCAATTCAAAGTCGCACAGGTTGGTGGTTTCTGTGGCAGTTTTTCACGCTGGGTGGGCTTGTCTGGCGGGCTGTGCAGCTGACTGGAGGGAGATGTTCCTCTTTCTTTCTGACAACATAATTAAAATGCTATATCAACACACATGAAAGGGATTTACAAAGTTAAAAATGGTGCAAAAACTCATTATTATATTCTTCTTCTAAGGTACACACAGGTCCAATGACTGGATGTCGGGTAGATGACTACCGGTAGAGAAGGTAGTATTTCTCCTGAAGGGATTGGGGGTCACTTGCTGAGAGGGGTGGGCGGTGAACTTTTCTTTGAGGCAAATGAGCACCAACTTGGGGGAGTCTGACATCATGTGCTGGGCATCTTACATCACCAGAGTCTTACACCGGTGCTCCTCCCATCGCTTGATCCTTTTGGGCATTACTTGTTTATTATGTTTAAACCATGTGGTGGTTAGACGGCACTTGTAAGTAGAATAAAATACTTCCATTTCTTTTCTGACTGCTACCTAAGCCCTTTTAACCTATTTTAAGAAATAATAATAATTTTTTTAAAAAGCCACTTGATAACATACCCTTGGTCCAGGTAACTGAGAACTGGACTGGCTGCTCACTCAGGCCCACACTCCTCATCCGTGACTGCCTTTGCCCAGTAAATGTTGATTTTCACAGGGACTTCCTGTCTTCTACACCTACAGGTGGAAGCTATGGGATTAATCCAAACTTAAAACACTCCGAAACATCACTTTATCAGCCAGCGATGGTCAGAGATTTTAAAGTGATTATGATTTTCATTGGTTTGCTGGGATTGTTTCCTCAGCCAAAGAAACAAAGTTGCTGTCAAAGGTGCCCATGGACACATTGTTCCTCCTGTGAAGATGGGAAACTCCTAACAGTGCAAGGGCAGGGGA